>NC_140999.1:72517561-73117561 GCF_052327205.1 Somniosus microcephalus | reverse complement strand
ATTCTAACTGACACGAAAGAGGTGTTCCAACAAGGACTTGGGACTCTAAAAGGAGTAACGGCAACGATAAAAATCGAAGATAATGCAAACCCAAAATTTTTTAAGGCAATCCGCCCAGCCGTTGAAGCAGAGCTGGAGAGTCTGGAGCATTCGGGTGTGCTGTCCAAGGTGGACTGGAGCGAGTGGGCCACACCCATCGTTCCTGTAATGAAGAAATCATTGAGCAGCACGCCTGGGGAACCGAAGAAGGTTCGCATCTGTGGGGACTTCAAGGTAACTGTGAACCCAGTCCTGCACACAGTACAATATCCACTTCCACGGATAGAAGATATTTTCGCCTCACTATCTGGAGGGAAATGCTTTACAAAGATTGATCTGGCCCAAGCGTATCTACAAATGGAGGTGGAAGAAGCATCTAGGAAATACCTCACGATAAACACTCACAAAGGCCTTTACCAGTACAATCGACTGGTATTCGGGGTAGCATCAGCCCTGGCTATTTGGCAGAGGGCGATGGAACAAGTCCTGCAAGGGATTCCGGGGACCCAGTGTTATTTGGACGACATCCTGGTTACGGGCGAAAATGACAGTGAACACCTTGCCAACCTGGAGCAGGTGCTCACGAGATTACAGGAATATGGGCTACGAGCCAACCGCCCCAAATGCGAGTTCTTCAGGAGACAAATCTCGTATTGTGGCCACATGATTGATGAGGAAGGGTTGCATAAGTCGCCGGACAAGATTGAGGCTGTAGTCAAGGCTCCAGCACCGGAAAATGTGTCGCAACTGAGGTCGTTCCTCGAGTTGGTGAACTACTACCATAAGTTCTTGCCGAATTTATCTACAATTCTGCACCCACTGAATGCCCTGCTGCAAACTGGAGTAACGTGGAAATGGAGTGATGAGTGTAAGCGTGCCTTTCAGAAATGTAAATGCCTAATCACTTCAAAAGAAGTATTGGCCCACTACAATCCAACACTACCGATTCGGTTAGCATGTGATGCGCCTCCCTACGGTATCGGAGCGGTGCTGTCACACAAATTCCCTGACGGTTCAGAGAGGCCAATAGCCTTTGCGTCGCGCTCGTCAACCTCAGCCGAGCGTAACTACGCCCAGATTGACAGGGAGGCCCTCAGTCTGGTGTGGGGGGTGAAGAAGTTCAATCACTATCTGCACGGGCAGAAATTCACCCTACTGACTGATCATCAGCCCCTGGTCTCCATTTTTAACCCAAAGAAGGGCGTTCGGGTGATGACGGCGCAACGGCTGCAAAGATGGTCACTTTTTCTAGGGGCACATCAGTACGACATAGAGTACAAGGGTACGAAACAGCATGGAAACGCTGATGGGCTGTCGCGCCTACCGTTGCCTACGGTAGAGGAAGCACCTGCAGTGGACCCTGTTGAGATATTCCATGCGACCATAGTCAAATGTCTACCTGTTACAAACTCAAGTATAGAGAAGGAAACCCGAAATGCCCTGAAACTCTCTCGGGTCTATGATTTGACGGTGAAGGGATGGCCAGCACATGGCGACTCACTGTTGCCAGCATTCTCGCCAAGGAGAGAACAGCTGTCAGTGTGCCGGAGGACCTTGATGTGTGGATCCCGAGTGGTAATTCCACCCAAGTTGAGAGATAGAGTGCTCAATAAGCTTCATGAGGGTCATCTGGGAGGGGTAAAAATGAAGAGCCTAGCCAGGGCGTTTGTGTGGTGGCCGGGAATCGATAAAGAAATCAAGGATATGACACAAGAGATGCACAGGATGCCAGAAGGTCCAAAACGCTCCACCACAGGCCTCGCTACATCCATGGGAGTGGTCCTCATCTCCATGGCAACGGGTACACATTGATTTTGCTGGTCCATTTATGGACTCAATGTTCCTAATCGCTGTGGACGCCCATTCCAAATGGCCAGAGGTCATCAAAATGTCCTCCACCACCACGGAGAAAACTATTGCAGTCCTACGGACCATCTTCGCCAGGAATGGCTTGCCAGAGCAGATTTGCTCCGACAATGGGCCACAGTTTGTGTCAGAGGATTTCCGGAGGTATCAGAGGAATAATGGGGTGAAGCATTACACATCTGCCCCATATCATCCAGCCACAAATGGATTGGCTGAGAGGTTTGTTCAGACCTTTAAAAAGGCCATAAAAGCAATGCATAATGACGACAAAGCACTACAACATAAGGTGGATAATTTCTTGTTTGCTTACCGGAATGTGACACATGCAGTCACCAACCAAGCTCCAGCCATAATGTTCTTCAAACGAAGGCTAAGATATCGCCTGGATTTGCTCAAACCAAACATAAGACGAGATGTTGAGGATAAGCAATTCCAGCACATAAATGAGAAGCCAACCAGGGGCTTCAAGATAGGGCAACCAGTCTTGGCCCGCGACTACCGAACAGAAAAATGGCAGCCAGGAACGATATGCACACAGCAGGGACCACTAATGTACACAGTGGACGTTGGAGAGAGCATCGTGAGACGCCATGCTGACCAGATTCTAGAGTCACAGGAACAAGCCAAACCCATACCACGAGCAGGTGCACCTGGTAATCAACCCGAAGTACAGATTGCGTCTACCTCAGAAGCAGTGGTATTGGAAGCTGACGAACCAACCAATGACAATGAGCCAGAATCAACTCCGCCGCAAGAACAGGATACTCGAGAAAGGCGCTATCCAGTCAGGATCAGGAAGCCTCCTCAAAGACTGAATTTATAAATGATTACTTTCAGCTGATGTATGTAGTACAGAGAAAATTGTATTTGTAATTAGTTATTATTTAGTTGTTAAATGAATGTTATGTACTGTTTATCTAAAAGGGGAGGAATTGTTGTGTATGTGCCTTTTAAGAGAAGAACTGATTCAAAAATGCAGTACCGGCAGTGACCACCCCTGTATATAAAGCCATAGCAGGCTTCTGTATTTCAGTCTTGAATTACTCTGTTCAGTAAATACCTGTTTTATTGTTCTCCTGCAGTCTGAGTATTATTGATCCTCGGACACTACACTTACCTTCAGCGACTGGTGCACAAGGACACCCAGGTCTCGTTGCACTTCCCCTTCTCCCAATCTATTGCCATTCAGATATTAATCTGCCTTCCTGTTTTTGACATCAAAGTGGATAACCTCGCATTTATCCATGTTATATTGCATCTGCCATGCTTCTGCCCACTCACCCAACCTGTAGAAATCATCCTGGAGTTTCTCGGCATCCTCGTCACAGCACACACGCCCACCCAGCTTTGTGTTGTCTGCAAACTTGGAGATATTGGCCCAGAAATTCGGGTCCCAACGTGTGAGTACGGACGGAGTACTCACGCGTGGACCCGATGGAAGTGCCGGTTTCTTGCATGCACTACGCATGCGCGGGAAACCGGCATTTCCGATCCTCTGAACCAAGGGGTTCAGAGGTCGAACGCGTGCGCGCAGAGTCTGGGCGTGCGCGTTGAACTTCCTCTTTTTTTACAGGTTTGCCCGTGCGTGAAGGCCTCTAAATTTTACACATTAAAAAAACAGACGTAAGGACTTCATTTTAAAAGGTAAGTGGTCAATTAATTAAAATTAGAACATTTTTTCCACAGGTTTATTATTTTTAAATACTTTACAGTAAGGTAAGTGTATTTTTAGCCCCGATTTTTTTATAAAATTATTTTTTTCAAAAATTTAAATTATTGTTTAAAAAGTTATTTAATGTTATTTATAGTTTATTTAAATAATGTGATGTTTTTCAAATTTATTTGAAGGTTAAGTACTGTTTTGGGCGCCCAGAGTTTTCATGAATTTGACAGTTCTTTCTGTCAAACTCATGAATGGACTTTTCCCTCCTCCTATTGGTTGCCCAGTGCTCACGTGATCCCAGCCGATGCATCGCACTAAGTACACCGCTGGGTCACACAAGCACAGCGCACCGGGAGCTGGACCGGGCCACAGACAGGAAATCCACGCAGGCCCAGGCCTCAACTGCCGGCGCGCTAGGTAAGTGTAGGTCGGGGGCTTGCACCCGCGGGAAGCCCCCGACACAAATTTCTGGGCCATTACATCTAGTTCCCTTGTCTAGATCATTAATATATATTGTGAATAGCTGGGGTCCAAGGACCGATCCCTGTGGTACCCCACTAGTCACTGCCTGCCACTCGGAAAAAGACCCGTTTATTCCAACTCTTTGCTTTCTGTCTGCCAACCAGTTCTCTATCCAAGTCAATACCTTGCCCCCAATCCCATGTGCCTTAATTTTACACGCTAATCTCTTATGCGGGACCTTATTGAAAGTCTTGTGATGCACAAGGTATATCATCTGTGTGGGCCAGGCTGGATGGAGCAGAGGGTCTTTTCTTGTCTATCATTGTTCATATGTTTGCAACAGGAAGTCAAAGCAAAGTTTTGATTATAATGGTGAGCACTCCATGAAACATTTTGCACTTGAGAAGTACACATTACAACAGTGACCCCTTGGCTGGAAAGTTCTTTGGGATGTCATAGGGTTGTGAAAGGTGCTATATAAATGCAAGTTCTTCTTTCTATACTGCATACATACATATATATAATATAGAGTACGCAGTATACTTCATTGATTAATAGATTAAGCGAATGGGCAAAACTGTGGCAAATGGATTTCAATGTAAGCAAATGTGAGCTCCGATTCTTGTGGAACACTGTTTTCTACCTTCCTCCGATCTATTTCACATTGATCACCTCCGATCCCCCTTCCTACCTTCCCCTTTTTCATTAACCACCCAGCCCCTTCCCCTTTTTCATTGCTCACCTCCCATCCCTCTTACAATTTCGGTTAACAAATAGAATGTAGAGAGTAGGGGGTAAAGGGTAGTTATTCAGATCCATTTGCCACAGTTTTGCCCATTCGCTTAATCTGTTAATAACTCTTTGTAATTTTATGCTTCCGTCTACACTGTTTACAATGCTGCCTATCTTTGTGTCATTGGCAAACTTGGATATGTGGCTTCCTATGCCATCTAAATTGTTAATAAATACGGTGAATAGTTGAGGCCCCAACACAGATCCTTGTGGGACACCATTAATCACACCCTGCCAATTAGAGCACCTGCCCATTATCCCTACTCTCTGTCTCCTGCCGCTCAGCCAATTTCCTAACCAGGTCAATAATGTGCCTTCAATTCCATGAGCTTCAACTTTAGCTAACAGTCTCTTCTGAGGAATTTCAGCAAATGCCCTCTGGCAGTCCATATAAATAACATCCAAAGACATTCCCCTGTCCACTACTTTAGTCACCTCTTCAAGTAATTCAATCAGGTTCAACAGGCATGACCTACCCTTTACAAATCCATCCTTTCCAATAGGGAAATAAGTAGAAATGTCTTTACTCAGAGAGTGGTTAGAATGTGGAACTCACTACCACAGAATGTGGTTGAGGTAAATAGCTTGAATGCTTTCAAAAGGAAACTAGACGAGTACATGAGAGAAAAGGGAATAGAAAGATATGCTGAAAGGATGAGATGAGGTAGATAGAATGGGAGGAGACTCACGTGAAGTATAAACACTAGTATAGACTAGTTGGGCTGAATGGCCTGTTTGTACTGTATATTCTAAGTAATTCTATGTATTTGCTGTTGCTTTAAGCAATTCCAGCTGCTGCACACAATGGCTGTGAGTTCACCGACCGAGGCAGAGCCGGGGGTCGGTGTCATGGTCCCAGCCCGCTGCCTACTGCAGCCCGCACTCTCCAAGTGATTTTACGTTGATTGGGCTTGTTAAGCCCGTCCAGTGAGGTTCCCAGCCAATTAATAGGAAGCGGGTCTGATGACATAATTTGATGACGTGTCATCAGCCAGTTTCCTTAAAGGGGCCATGGCCACATTGATTTTGACATTTCTGTTGTCTGTTCTACAGCACTGAGGTGATGCAAACGCTGACAAGCACTGCACAAAGGTGTACGCTGCACCCAGGCTCTCCCATGACTCCCTCCATATGCTTATGGAGGGAGTCACAACATGCAGGGAGGTTCTTTTCCCTTCCCATGGGCAGAAGAGACCTCCCCAGGAGCTCAACGCAGCCTGGTTGCACATTGCACAGGAGGGCACTAACAGGGATGTCGTCAGGAGGACCCGGCTGCAGTGGCGCAAACCTTTCAATGATCCCAGTAGATCACGAAACGTACTGCCAAGCCACAATCAACCTCATCCTGCTGTGCCACTCATCACATCACCAACAGTCAGCCTTCCCTACCCTACTCCTGCACATCTTTACGCACACCAACTTACCTTGCACCTCCACCCATCCCTCTCTATCTACATTGGCCCAGAAATTGGTGTCGGGGGCTTCCCGCGGGTGCAAGCCCCCGACATACACTTACCTAGCGCGCCGGCAGTTGAAGCCTGGGCCTGCGTGGATTTCCTGTCTGTGGCCCGGTCCAGCTCCCGGCGCGCTGTGCTTGCGTGATCCAGCGGCGTACTTAGTGCAATGCGTCGGCTGGGATCACGTGAGCACTGGGCAACCAATCGGAGGAGGGAAAAGTCCATTCATGAGTTTGACAGAAAGAACTGTCAAACTAATGAAAACTCCGGCCCCCAAAACAGTACTTAACCTTAAAATAAATATTTTTAAAAATCACACTTTTTAAATAAACTATAAATAACATTAAATAACAATTTTAAACAATAATTTAAATTTTTGAAAAATTTTTTTTATAAAAAATCGGGGCTAAAAATACACTTGTGGCGACACGCCACCACTGGACATAATCCGCTCACGGCGGCACAGACAGTCTAAGCAGAAGCCCCCAGCCGGGGGCCCTTTCCTCCAGCAACTTGTTTCCCGCAGGGACAGGCTGCCGGGAGCACTTCCTGTCTGGGAAGTATTTAAGTGGATGCGCGGGCTTTTCTAGTTCCTGTTTGTCATGTGGTTGGAATAAAGCAGTTGTGTTGTCAATAGCTCTGGTCTCGACTCCCACGTTTGCCGCGGTATCTCAACACTGGTGACCCCGACGCTCAGGACGAATCCTAAGCTAGCATGGCGGATACAAACGCAGTCACGGTTAAATTACCAGACTTTTGGGAGAACCTCGCCGAAGCCTGGTTCGTTCAAGCTGAGTCCAGATTCTGGCTGAAAGGCATTACAGTCGACGCCACGAAGTACGACTACCTCGTCGCCTCGCTCACCTACGCTACAGTCCCCAAGGTTTGGGCAGCGCTGCAGAATCCACCAACGGAGGGCAAGTACGAACATCTGAAGGCTGCGCTACTTAAAAAATTTCAAACGTCCTCTTACCAGCGCCACTGCCAACTCCTGGACCTCCCCGGCCTTGGTGACGCTTCACCATCAGACCTGCTTTCCCACATGCTGTCCCTCTCAGACGACAAAAACCCCGGCGCCCTTTTTCGCACGCTTTTCATTCGGCAGCTCCCCGCCAGCATCCGCCCGCTCATTGTGGAGTCTGACTCCACGGACCTGAATGATATAGCCGAAAAGGCCGACCGGCTGCTCTCTGCACAGGCCGCTCGCGACGTCGCGCCCGACCTCACGGCAACGACCACGCGGTCTTCCCGGGCCGCTAGGCCCGACCGCCCTACCACTCCGGGTCACTGCTACTACCACACCCGTTTTGGCGCTAGGGCTCAACGCTGCACGCCACCGTGTACCTTCAAACCCCCCCCCGCACCGGCCCCCGCGATGGCCGCGGGGCAGAAGGAGCCCCTACTGTACGTCACTGACGACAGAACCAACCGCCGATTTCTGTGCGACACAGGGGCCCAGCACAGCATCACCCCCGCCTCCGCCCTCGAGATCCAACGCGGCACACGGGGTATCACACTGGCTGCAGCCAACGGCTCTGAAATCCGCACATATGGCACCCGCATGGTCACGCTCGACCTCGCGGGCTGCCGCTACCGCTGGGAGTTCCTCACAGCCAAGGTCCTCTGCCCACTCATCGGCGCCGACTTCCTACGCGCCCACGGCCTCCTTGTCGACATTCCGAGGCACCGCCTCGTCGACATCAACACTATGGCCCCCATCCCCGGCGCCTTTACCCCGGCCCGTTCGGCCGGCCTGACGACCTACTGCCTCGCCAGAGCCACGGACGACTACTCGGCACTCCTAGCTGAGTTTCCCGCCCTCACTAACCCGACCTTTTTGGCCAAAGCCGCCAAGCACGGTGTGGAACACTATATCCCCACCACCGGCCCCCCAGTTTCTGCCCACGCCCGCAGACTCAACCCGGCCAAGCTGGAAATCGCGCGGGCCGAGTTCACCACCATGGAACAACTCGGCATCATCCGCCGCTCCAGCAGCCCTTGGGCCTCGCCCCTCCACATCGCCCCCAAGCCCGGCGGAGGCTGGCGCCCTTGCGGGGACTACCGCCGCCTCAATGACGCCACCACCCCCGATCGATACCCGGTGCCACACATCCAGGACTTCTCGGCCCGACTGGCCGGACGAACCGTCTTTTCCAAAGTCGACCTGGTGCGCGGTTACCACCAAGTCCCCGTACACCCCGCGGACATCCCCAAAACGGCCGTCATCACCCCATTCGGCCTGTTCGAGTTCCTGAGGATGCCCTTCGGCCTCAAGAATGCAGCACAGGCTTTCCAGCGCCTTATGGACTCAGTCCTCCGGGACCTGAACTTCCTATTCGTCTATCTAGGCGACATTCTCGTGGCCAGCTCCTCCAAACAGGAACACCTCGAACACCTTCGCATCCTGTTCGGGCGCCTAGCCCAACACGGGCTCATCCTCAGCCCGGCGAAGTGCCAATTCGGCCTAACCGAGATCGATTTTCTCGGTCACCACATCACCCCTGCTGGGGCCGTCCCCCTGCCCAACAAGGTGCAGGCCGTCCAGCAATTCCCCCGCCCCACAACCATCAAGGGCCTCCAGGAGTTCCTCGGGATGGTGAACTTCTACAACAGGTTCATCCCCAGAGCCGCAGCCCTCATGAAGCCCCTATACGACTCCCTCCGAGGAAAATCCGGCAAGATGGACGTAGCCTGGACCACTGACACGGCAGCCGCCTTCGACGCCACCAAAAACGCGCTCGCCGACGCCACTCTGCTCGCGCACCCAAGGGCCGATGCCCGGGTCGCGCTCACCACCGACGCCTCCGACCACGCGGTCGGGGCCGTGTTTGAGCAGTGGGTCAATGGCGCGTGGCAGCCACTTGCCTTCTACAGCCGCCAACTGCGCCCCCCGGAGGTCAAATACTCCACTTTCGACCGCGAGCTTCTCGCACTCCACCTGTCGGTCCGCCATTTCAGGTTCCTCCTGGAAGGCCGCCCCTTCACCGCGTATGTGGACCACAAGCCACTCACATACGCGATGGCCAAGCACACCGAACCCTGGTCCGCTAGGCAGCAACGCCAGCTCACGGCCGTCTCCGAGTTTACTACGGACATTCAGCACGTCTCTGGTAGAGACAACGTGGTCGCCGACTGCCTTTCACGTCCCGCCGTCTGTGCGAATCACCTCGTGGTCGACTACGCACAACTAGCAGCGGCCCAGCTCACGGACCCAGACCTCCTCTTGGCGGCTACCAGCCTGCCAGGGCTACGCCTAGCCAAGGTCGCGCACGGGCCCGAAGCCACGGCAGTCACGTGCGACGTCTCACTCGGCCAACCCAGGCCGGTCGTCCCTGAGACCTGGCGCCGTCGCGTTTTCGACGCGCTCCACGGGCTCTCTCACCCGGGTTCCCGCGCATCCGTCAAACTCCTCTCCAAGCACTTCGTCTGGCGCGGCCTCAGCAGAGATGTTCGGACTTGGGCCACCTCCTGCCTCACCTGCCAACGGGCTAAGGTACAGCTGCACACCAAAGCACCCCTGGGAGACTTCGAGGTACACAGCCGCCGCTTCGACCACGTACACGTCGACATCGTCGGTCCCCTGCTGCCATCGCAAGGCCAAACTTATCTCCTCACGATGGTCGACCGCTACACACGCTGGCCTGAGGCAGTGCCGCTGACCTCCACCACCACAGCCGACATCGCCAGGGCGTTCGTTAACACCTGGGTTGCGAGGTTCGGCGTACCGGCCGACATAACCTCCGACAGAGGCGCCCAGTTCACCTCCGAACTCTGGACGGCCACAGCACGCAACCTCGGGGTGACGCTCCACCGCACCACGGTGTACCACCCGCAGGCCAACGGACTTTGTGAACGCTTCCACAGGTCACTCAAGGCCTCACTCCGCGCCGGCCTGCAGGACAGTACCTGGACTGACCGCCTACCGTGGGTGCTACTCGGCCTACGCACCGCGGTCAAGGAAGACCTCCAGTCCTCGGCAGCGGAGTTAGTCTACGGACAGCCGCTGCGCGTCCCAGGCGAATTCCTTCCGGAGTCTACCAAGCCTTGGTCGGCCGAACAGCAGCGGCTCGACTCTTTCTCTTCCGCTCAGCAGTTCACCCCACTTCCGGTCAACCGACACGGCGAACTCACACCTCACGTCCCACCAAATTTACAGCAGGCGCGCTTCGTCTTCGTGCGACACGACGCGCACCGCGGGCCCCTGCGACCCCCGTACGACGGTCCGTACGAGGTACTACAAACCGGGGACAAGGTCTTCAAGCTGCGACTCGGCGACAGGGTTGAGTCAGTCTCCATCGACCGGCTCAAACCAGCACACACAGAACCAGGGGAACAGGTCCCCGTGGCCCAGCCTCCAACTAGAGGCCGTCCCCCCGGCAAGCCAGCACAGCCGGCGGCGAACCGCCCGACCCAACCAACCAGACCGGCGACCACTCAGAGCCGCTGCGGCAGAACCATTAGACCACCGTCACGACTCGTCCACTCCTCCTAAGCGGATTCTGGGGGGAGCTCTGTGGCGACACGCCACCACTGGACATAATCCGCTCACGGCGGCACAGACAGTCTAAGCAGAAGCCCCCAGCCGGGGGCCCTTTCCTCCAGCAACTTGTTTCCCACAGGGACAGGCTGCCGGGAGCACTTCCTGTCTGGGAAGTATTTAAGTGGATGCGCGGGCTTTTCTAGTTCCTGTTTGTCATGTGGTTGGAATAAAGCAGTTGTGTTGTCAATAGCTCTGGTCTCGACTCCCACGTTTGCCGCGGTATCTCAACACACTTACCTTTACTTTGAAGTATTTAAAAATAATAAACCTGTGGAAAAAATGTTCTAATTTTAATTAATTGACCACTTACCTTTTAAAATGAAGTCCTTACGCCTGGTTTTTAAATGTGTAAAATGTAGAGGCCTTCACGCACGGAAAAACCTGTAAAAAAAAAAAAAAAGGAAGTTCAACGCGCACGCGCAGACTCCAGCGCGCACGCGTTCGACCTCTGAACCCCTTCGTTCAGAGGATCGGAAATGCTGGTTTCCCACGCATGCGTAGTGCATGCAAGAAACCGGCACTTCCATCGGGTCCACGTGCGAGTACTCCGTCCGTACTCACGCGTTGGGACCCGAATTTCTGGGCCATTATCACTTCCCCCTCTCACCAGCCACCCCTCACACTCAGCCTCATCCTACTGCAAGCAAACCAACTAAAAACACACAAGGGTAGGCACTTGGGTGGTTTAGTCAATGTTCATGTGAACTTTCTGGTAATGTGCTGTCAAACATTGAAACCTTTATTTTCAGCACTTTGCGTTCTTGGACAGATTTGAGTGCACCTTTGGAAGTGGCTTAGTGAGTTGTAGTGAATGGTGAGATCTATAGATATGTGAAGAGAAAAAGATTGGTGAAGTCAAGCGTAGGTGTCTTGCAGTCAGAATCAGGGGCATTTACAATGGGGAACAAAGAAATGGCGGACCAATTAAATACATACTTTGGTTCTGTCTTCACAAAGGAGGACACAAATAACCTCCCAGAGATGTCGGGAACATAGGGTCTAATGAGAGGGAGGAACTGAATGAAATCAGTATTTGTAGGGAAATGGTGTTGGGGAAATTGACGGGATTGAAGGCCGATAAATCCCATGGGCCTGATAATCTACATCCTAGGGTGCTTAAGGAAGTGGCCCTAGAAATAGTAGATGCATTGCTGGTCATCTTCCAAAATTCTATGGACTCTGGAACAGTTCCCATGGATTGGAGGGTAGCTAATGTTACCCCACTATTCAAAAAAGGTAGTAGAGAGAAAACGGGGAATTATAGGCCGGTAAGCCTGACATCGGTAGTGGGGAAAATGCTAGAGTCCATTATAAAAGATGTAATAGCAAAGCACTTGGAAAACAGTGACAGGATCAGACAAAGTCAACATGGATTTACAAAAGGTAAATCATGCTTGACTAATCTACTGGAATTTTTTGAGGATGTAACTGGTAGAACCAATAAGGGAGAACCAGTGGATGTGGTGTATTTGGACTTTCAGAAGGCTTTCGATAAGGTCCCGCATAAGAGATTAGCGTGTAAAGTTAAAGCACATGGGATTGGGGGTAAGGTACTGACTTAGATAGCGAACTGGTTGGTAGACAGGAGGCAAAGAGTTGGAATAAACGGGTCTTTTTCCGAGTAGCAGGCAGTGACTAGTGGGGTACCGCAGGGATCGGTGCTAGGACCCCAGCTATTCACAATATATATTAATGATCTAGACGAGGGAACTAGATGTAATATCTCCAAGTTTGCAGATGACACAAAGCTGGGTGGGCGTGTGTGCTGTGAGGAGGATGCTGAGAAACTCCAATATGATTTGGACAGGTTGGGTGATTGGGCAGATGCAGTATAATGTGGATAAATGCGAGGTTATCCACTTTGGTGGCAAAAACAGGAAGACAGATTATTATCTGAACGGCAATAGATTGGGAGAAGGGGAAGTGCAACGAGACCTGGGTGTCCTTGTGCACCAGTCGCTGAAGGTAAGCATGCAGGTGCAGCAGGCGGTTAAGAAGGCAAATGGTATGCTGGCCTTCATAGCGAGAAGATTCGAGTACAGGAGCAAGGATGTCTTGCTGCAGTTGTACAGGGCCTTGGTGAGACCACACCTTGAGTATTCTGTGCAGTTTTGGTTGCCTTATCTGAGGAAGGATGTTCTTGCCATGGAGGGAGTGCAGCGAAGATTCACCAGACTGATACCTGGGATGGCAGGAATGACGTATGAGGAGCGATTGGGTCGATTGGGCTTATATTCACAGGAGCTTAGAAGAATGAGAGGGGATCTCATTGAAATTTATAAAATTCTAACAGGACTAGACAGACTAGATGCAGGAAGGATGTTCCCGATGGCGGGGGAGTCCAGAACCAGGGGTCACAGTCTAAAGATAAGGGGTAGGCCATTTAGGACAGAGATGAGGAGGAATTTCTTCACCCAGAGAGTGGTGAACCTGTAGAATTCTCTACCACAAAAGGTAGTTGAGGCCAATTCATTAAATATATTCAGGAAGGAGTTAGATATATTTCTTAAGGCTAAAGGGATCATGGGATATGGGGAGAAAGCAGGGACAGGGTACTGAATTTGAATGATCAGCCATGATCTCATTAAATGGCGGAGCAGGCTCGAGGGGCTGAATGGACTCCTCCTGCTCCTATCTTCTATGTTTCTTCTTCTATGTGAGACATAATGGTACCCCCCCCCCCCCGCAATGGTGATGAGTGTGAAAGGAATGGCTTGGGCATTGTGGGCAAGCTTTATGGTGTTGGTGAGAGGTGGTGCCAACCTGGCGCATGATTTGGCAGCCAGGGTGTACAGCGTCAAGTGAAGTAAATCTGGCAGTGGTGAGGCCATCCCTGGCGCCCCAGGCAGCAATGTGGTCGGATGCTGATGCCCTGTGTCCAGGCAGCAATGTGGTCGGATGCTGATGCCCTGTGTCCATGCAGCAATGTGGTCGGATGCTGATGCCCTGTGTCCAGGCAGCAACGTGGTCGGATGCTGATGCCCTGTGTCCAGGCAGCAATGTGGTCGGATGCTGATGCCCTGTGTCCATGCAGCAATGTGGCCGGGTGCTGATGCCCTGTGTCCAGGCAGCAATGTGGTCGGATGCTGATGCCCTGTGTCCAGGCAGCAATGTGGTCGGATGCTGATGCTCTGTGTCCAGGCAGCAATGTGGTCAGATGCTGATGCTCTGTGTCCAGGCAGCAATGTGGTCGGATGCTGATGCCCTGTGTCCAGGCAGCAATGTGGTCGGATGCTGATGCCCTGTGTCCAGGCAGCAATGTGGTTGGATGCTGATGCCCTGTGTCCATGCAGCAATGTGGTCAGATGCTGTTGCCCTGTGTCCATGCAGCAATGTGGTCAGATGCTGATGCCCTGTGTCCAGGCAGCAATGTGGTCGGATGCTGATGCCCTGTGTCCAGGCAGCATCAGTTGATTGCGGAGAAGACTGATGGGGGGAGAAATTCAGTTGTCTGCGCCTCCCATTAGCACCTTAAGAGGGCGCTAATGGGGCGCAAAGCAACTAGCGTCCGGGCGCGGCGATGTTTGCGCAGCTCGCGAAATTAACTAGACATTTTGCGCTGGCACTAAACACTACCGCCACGATCTCCTGCGCCAGCAGATCGTGACGTCAGTCGAGTGCGCAACGCCCCGGTAGCGCCCCGGACCGGATATCGAGTGGCGTCGCCTGCCGCTAGCAACGACAGGTTGAGGGGAGCGTTTTGCAGTCAGGAAGGGACTGGGGGAGCGCTATTTAAAGGCAACCGCTTCCTGTCTTTTTTTGTTGGTGACATTTTTGCACCACGCATTCTGAGCTGGAGAGATTCAATGCTGTGTGAAGGAGTTTTGGGTACTGAGCAGCACTTTGCAGGTTCATTTTGATTTGCCCTTCCTTGTATCGATTTAGAAGAGACTGTGGGGGCTGCACTCTGAGCACTTTCCCTGGGTCTCTCCATTGTTCTTTCCAGCAGATTTGATGTACAGGTCTCTCCAGGCCGAGATTCAAGGCTGCAATGAGCAGGATGTGGATGGAGAGCAAGATCAACCCTCCCCTTTAAGATAAAAACAGAAAATGCTGGAGAAACTCAGAAGTTCAAGCAGCATCTGTGAAGAGAGAAACAGAGTTAATGTTTCAGGTCAATGACCATTCGTCAGAACTCCCCTTTAAGAATTGGCCGGTGCCAGTGTGTCTGTGTTCCATTGCTGACTGACATCACATGAGCTTCGCCAGCGCTGTGAGGTAGCGCCTCGCTCCTTGGCCTTTGCGCCTTAAGACAGGTGTGAAGCGCCTGATTTAGCGCTCCAATCACCTCCAGGTGCGATAAAAGCCAAGTTTGCCGTCCGAGGCGATAATTAGCGCCGGGCGCTAAACTTTGCGCACGGCCAATAATGGCGCCCCAAACGGGGCGATACTGAATTTTTCCCCCATGGTGGTGGTGTTGCTGCTGGTGTGTCCAGTGATGCTGGTATTGGGGCTGATCTTGGTGGAATTCTGAGGACCAAGGTGGGACATTTTCAAGGGCAACGATGCTGATGCAATAGATGGCAGGTGAGGTTGAGATGACAGAAGCGACCTGTCAATGGTGAGAGAGGTTGTTCCAATGAGGTGGCACTGGATACAGTTGGCTCCAAATACTTGCAAGCTGCAGAAAGATCAATACGTCTTCCAAATGCAGTAACCAACAGTTTCTGAGCTTTGAAAGTGAACAGCTGTAACATGGGATCACTTATACAACTTTGGCAGCTGTCAGGTCATGAGATAATTCAATGCTGAATCCACTCACGACATGCTGAGCTGACGTACTCCCCAAGCAGCGGGTAACCCATGGGGGAGCACGTAAAATTGAAATGTAGGCTTAAAATAAGTTAATTGGATGTTAACAAGCCTTTAATGATGTGAATTGCCTCCCCCGCCGCTGGGGGTCGGGTTCAGAGCCGACAGACCTGACACCTGGGAGTCTCACATGGAGGCGGGTTGACAGCGGGTTCCCTACCCGCTGTCAATCTTTGCTATTTTAACAGCGGATCTGCCTCCGAACCCGCCCTCTGAGCACTTGCAAAATTCAGCCCTATGAGTGGAAATGCCCATGACAACAGGAACTTCCACCCACAATATGTAACAACAGGTAGTGGCAAACGGAAGAGGTAGAAGCCAGGAGTAATACTTCAGGAGGATGGAAGGAGAACTCAGAATCTGTGAGTAGTACTCAGGGAGAGGAGAAGTCAGGAGTGGTGCTTTGGGGTTGGGGTTGAGGGAGAGGAGGGTTCTGGCATTAAGTGATGAGACGGGGATGAGGGCAAAGGACAATGCCAGCGTGAACTGTGGGATTGAAGGTGTTGTGTATGTACCTTTAAGAGAGTAACTGGTCTCAGACTGCAGTACCGGCAGTGACCACCCCTGTATAAAAGGCGCTAGAGAGCCTCTGTTTGTTAGTTTTTCACTATTGACTTCCACCAGTAAAGACTTGTTTGTTTTCACTCCTGCTGGTCCGTGTCTCAATCATTCACGGACTTAACACTGGCGACGAGTAAGAAACGAACTTACCTGCAACTCGGCAGCACCTCAGACGATGTTGTTGAAGGTCGGAGCCAGAAGTAAGAAAAAAAAAAAAATTGAGTCCAAAGAAACTCGAGAAACGGGCGTCGACCGTCAATCATCGGTTTGAAAACTTGCAGGAGAGACTGTCAAGAGCCAGGTTTGGTTCACCAGTCTGTGGTTTCCCAGCTAATCGGGCTGGTGGCAGGTAGTGCTCTGATCCTTCCTGGGCTGCGGCGGGCTGAAGCTCGATCGGGTGGCTTTTCAACGGGGCCGGGCAGCGAGTTGGGAGGCAAAGAGAGAGGGAGAGGGCGGAGCACACAGGGCGCGGCCGGTGCTTCGAAGCCGGGCAACGTTCGGACCTAAGAAGAGGGAGGAAAGTGTCCAAGAGGGTCCGCTCCACGACGGGAAAATAATAAAAGAAAAACAATCAATATTTAACGCGCAAGAAACCGTGGAAAGCAGCGCTGACAACAGCGGGGAAGAAGGCAAAGCGCGGGAGACGCCATTTTGTTAAATCGGGGAAGAAGGCAAAGCGCGGGAGGCGCCATTTTAGATTTGCAACATGCCGAAGTCTGGCTGTATCACTGCTTTTGATAATACATTAGAGGACTGGACCACGTATGTGGAAAGAGTCGAGGTATATTTCGAGGCAAACGAAATAGCAGAGGGGAAAAAGGCATCGATATTGCTAAACTTAATGGGCGCTAGAACGTATGGCCTATTGCGGGACCTGATTACTCCAGCCAAACCGAAGGCGAAGAGTTTTAACGAAATTGTTGCTGTCCTACAGGAACACTTAAACCCTGCACCGCTGTTGATAGCAGAAAGATTTAAATTCCACAGGAGAACTCAGCACAAAGATGAGAGCAATGCTGAGTATCTTACGGAACTACGCAAGCTATCAAAGCACTGCCAGTTCGGAGCAGGACTGGCAGATACCCTACGGGACAAATTTGTCTGTGGACTCCTGAGTGAAGGAACACAGAAGAAGTTACTCTCAGAAAAAGAGCTGACGCTAGATAAGGCTTTCAGCGTGGCAGTATCATATGAAGCAGCAGCCAGGGGAGCTGCAGAAATTGAACAAAAACCATAGGAATACGGCACCCACGAAATGACACGGGGATTTGCAAAATGTTATCGCTGCGGCAGAACTAACCATGACCAGAAGGACTGCTGGTCCAAAGACAAAATATGCAGACAATGCGGGAAGATTGGACACATTGCACGAGTTTGCAGGTCTGGGAAGAAGACCAGCGACAACAAAAAGGCTACTAAGGAACCGTACAAGAAAGTACAAAAGATGATGGACAGTAGTTCCGAAGACCAGATGAGTGATAGTGAATCCGAGAACAGGAGACTAAGCTGTCTCAAACTTCACAATGTAATCGCAAAAGAGGATCACCGAACCATTTGGGTCACCCTCACGATAGCAGGGTCCCAAGTTAAAATGGAATTGGATACAGGATCAGCGCTAACCGTCATGAATCGACAAGACTACGAGCGGCTATTTTCACACATACCCTTGAGAGAGACATCCATCGTCTTGACGACGTATACGGGGCAAAAAGTATACCCCAGAGGAAAAATAAGCGTGCCTGTCGAATACAATGGCAAGAAAATACGGAAATTGTGGCCTAGAAATTCAGTTGCGTTCGCCAGCCGCTAGCGCCATAAGAGGAGTAGATTTCGAGCACTAGGCACTTAGCGCCCGGGCGCAGGCCGATCTGCGCCTACGCCCAACTTCAGTTGATATTTAGCACCGGCGCAAAGTGTTTGCGCCCGCTCAGCTGCGCGCGCAGCTTATGACGTCATTTCGTCGTGCAACGCTGTTTGTGCGCCCCAAACCGGAACTTCAGTGGCGCCCGCCCAATGTGGGCGTGGCGCTGTTAAGAACTGTGAAGTGGAACGCAGCAGAGGCCCTGCGGGCCTCGGGGAGCGCTAATTAAAGGGCACTCAGACTGGACTATAAAGGCCAGCCATTTTGCTGCAATTACTTTAGTGCTTTGGATTTCTGGACAGAGACCAAGGAACAGACCTTACTGATTTGGGACAACATAGGAGAGGTATTTTTGGCTTCTGGCCAGAGCTTGGAAATTTGACTCATTGTGATTTCACTGTTTGCAAGTATATTATGGGGGCTGCATGGGGTTCCAACCCTCAGTTCCAGCATTATGTGCGAAGGGCTCGCAGACGCTGTGTGAGAGGGGCAGCCATGCCTAGACACAGAGGGGCCATCAGGCGTCGGCAACGTAGGCCTTACCCACTCAGGGAATACCGGCAGCAGGTGTCCTATCTCACCATGACTGCCGCGCATTGTGTGAAGAGGCTGCGCTTCAGAAGGGAGGTGGTTGCAGAGATCTGCCAGCTGCTTCACAGAGATCTGCGTCCACAGCTGATGTGCAGGACGTCTCTGTCGGTGGAAGTGAAGGTCACGGTGGCTCTGAACTTTTATGCAAGCGGCTCCTTCCAAGCCGCTGCTGGGGACATAGCGAACATCTCCCAGTTCGCCGTGCATCGCTGCATCCAGCAGGTCACCGATGCCCTTTTTGCGAGGAGACACCAATTCATCTCCTTCCCCATGACCCTAGAGAGGCAGGAGCAGCGTGCAGTCGGATTTGCCAGGATCGCCGACTTCCCCATGGTGCAGGGCGCCATTGACTGCACGCATGTGGCTATGCGGGCACCTATCGACAATGCCGAGGATTACCGCAACCGGAAGGGCTACCATTCCCTCAATGTACAGCTGGTGTGTGACCACAGGCAGCGCATCCTAGCTGTCAATGCCCGCTTTCCAGGAAGCAGCCATGATGCATTTATCCTGCGCCAGACTACTGTGGCTGACATGTTCCAGGCACAGCCTCCCCCAAGGGGATGGCTTATCGGGGACAAGGGCTACCCTTTGTGTACATGGCTCATGACCCCGCTCCGCGCGCCCAGGACCCCTGCTGAGGAGGCATACAACGAAAGCCATCAAGCCACAAGGAACATCATAGAGCAAACGATTGGCATCCTCAAGCAACGGTTCCGCTGCCTGGATCGTTCCGGCGGATCTCTACAGTATTCGCCGGATAGAGTCTCCCAGTTCGTCGTCGTTTGCTGCATGCTGCACAACCTGGCTATCCGCAGGACTCAGGCACTGCCACCTCACGTTGGACCACCACCTCAGGAGGACGAGCAGGAGGACCATGAGGAGGAGGAGGAGGAGGAGTACCAGCCCAGGAGGGAGCCACAAGGTCCAAGGGCCGTCCGCCGGCGGCTTATTGAACGACACTTCTAGGCCCCCTCTCAGGGAATGGCTTGTGGCAATGAACGCACCTGAATGCAGCCGCTCCGCAAGCCCTCAGCCGGTTAACGCAACAACCACTTGAAACATGACACATGGACAAGCTGAATAAATAAAAAGCTTTATTTAACAAACTCAGGGCCCTTCCCACATGAAACACAAAAACAGACAACACCCCCAAAAAACAGTCAAAAACATATCTCACTCCCACAACCTGGGGAGGAATAACAAAACTTGTCCATCCAATTGGCCTTCATCCTCGGCCTTACCAAGACAATCCCCCCCATACAGAACACAAACACCCTGTGATGAAATATTCCATTCATCACTGCCTGTGACTGTGGTTGGTTTCAGGTTTCAGTTCCCTTACCTCAGTTCCGTCTCCTCACCATTGTATTGTATATTGTAATGTATTGTGTGTAGGGCTCCGCCCATACCTGGCCCCTATGTAAGCAAGCTCAGTCTGGCCTCATATCCAGTACTGCAGACCTCCAGATGGAAGATACCTCTCTCCACTGCGTGTTACCTTCTAAGTTAATAAAAGCCTTGTTTTGTTTCGCTAACATCGAGTCTCGGAATTATTGAGGCACATCACACCCCCATCTAAAAAAACATTTGCCATCATCTTCGGCCTTACCAAAATAAACCCCCCCCATACAGAACACAAACACCCCCATCTAAAAAAACATTTAGCAACACACTCTACTTGGTGTGCCGAGAGGGCGAGTCCTTGTGCAGGCTTCTCCGGCCCCTGCCCGACCTGCTGCTCCGCCTCAACCTGGGCCCTGTGGGTGTTGCAAGGCTGGGGGAAGGCTCCTGAGGGGCACAAAGTGTGATGGCAGATGCCCTTGGGGTTCGGCCTAGACGAGGTCCGGCCCTGGAGGGGCCGGCTGCTGACTGCTGCAGCTGTGGCTGGGCAGCATCAGTCTCTCCAGCAGCTCGTCGCAGCTTTGCTGGGGGAGTGGCAGTGGTGGCTGCAGCAATGGGGGCAAGCTGGCTGATGCCAGGCGCTCGCTGGTCGCCAGAGACACTGGCACTCAGCCGGGCTGGCACTGCAGCAAGCGCAGCAATCTGGTGAAGGCCAGACCGCTGTGCTGCAGCAGCGCGGCGGGTGCCCTGGCGATGCGTCCGTGACACAGCGAGTGTGGCAGAAGTGAGTGCCCGTACTGCCCTGGTCTGTGCCCGCATCAGACCAGCCAGTGTCTGCACGGCACCACTCGTGAACTCTCGACTCGCGTCCTGTGCTGCCGCGAGTTGTTCGAAACCCCTGGCCTGTGAGTCCCCGAAATCGGCCACACTATGAGCCAGGGACTCAATGGCCTGAGGCAACTGTCCCACAACCCCCATGAACTCAGTGTGGCGCCGCTCTGAATCCGCGGACATTTGATCAAGGAGGCGCACCTCCTGGGCGAGGACCGTCTCCGGACTGGAGACCGGACTCTCCCTCTGGGGAGAAGGCCGCCGAGCTGGCCGACCCTTCCCACGTGGCTGGATGCCACTGGGCCCAGCAACTGCCCTCCCCTGCAACACTTCCCCCCTCTGGGGAGAAGGCAGCCGTGCTGCCCGACCCTTCCCGCGTGGCTGCACACCACTGGGCCCAGCAACTGCCCTCCCCTGCAACACTTCCCCCCTCTGGGGAGAAGGCAGCCGTGCTGCCCGACCCTTCCCATGTGGCTGCACGCCACTGGGCACAGCAACTGCCCTCCCCTGCAACACTTCCCCCCTCTGGGGAGAAGGCAGCCGTGCTGCCCGACCCTTCCCGCGTGGCTGCATGCCACTGGGCACAGGAGCTACACCCCCCTGCAACACTTCCCCCTGGCTCTCCTCCAGGCAAGACGTATCCCCTCCATTGCCATCCCCTGGCGCGGATGAGGGTTCCCCCGATGTGCCGCCTTCCTCTTGGTCCTCGTCGTTCTCCTCTTCCGAGGGACTGACACTCGCGGCTTCAGGGACCTCCTCCTCACCAGCTGAAAGCAGGAAGGCGCAAGAGTAGCTTTAGAGTGAGGACAGGGCGTCAGCGAGGGAGGCATGAGTGGTGGCATTATGCGCATTGGTGGGACAGTGGCAAAGGATGTAGATCTGAAGCGCAAGGGGAACGAGAGAGGTCCAAACGGTCATGTCCTTACCATTGGGGCCCAGCACAGGGTCGGCATCTCCAATAGCAACGGGGCCAATCACCCGGGCACGCATGAGTCGAGCCACGCGCTCCTCCAGGTCACTGAGCTCCTGGAACTGGACACGGCCTCCCCTGGTGACAGTCCGACTCTTCAGATTCTGCACCAGCTTGGCCTGCAAGAGAAAGGACGGCCTCTAAGTACAGTGTGGTGCCCTGTTGTTGTGTGCACTGCCTCCCATGGTCGAATAGCTTGGCCAGTGTGTCAAGTGCAGAAAGTGCTACTGATGATCATGCCAGTGCCATAGCTGCTGGAGGAGGGCTGGCCATTAGGCCTTTGAGGTCCCTTTGCCCATAATGTGAGGTGCACATGCAAGGATGAGGAGGACACTGGAAAGGGTACTCACCCTGACCAACCGAGTGAGGTCGTTGAACTTCTTGCGGCATTGGTCACCAGTCCTGGGGACATCGCTGTTGGCTGTGACCCTCTGGGCGATTTCCCTCCAGGCTCTCCTGTACAGCCTCTTGGGAGCCTTCTTGCCACTGTCCGGGCACAAGATATCTCTTCTCTTCTCCAAACCCCTAAGCAGCACCCTCAAAGCATGCTCTGAGAAGCGCTGCGCTCGTTCACGGGCCTTCTGCATGGCTTCAGGTGCTATTTGGGTCCACCAGCAGTGTTCAGGCCTAGCTGGAGGGCTGCAGTATCCAGGGCGTGGCAGCAGACCAAGTCGACCCTTCCCCCTTTAAGAGCTGGCCGGCGTCAGGGTGTCTGCTGTCAATCAAAACATGACCGCACCTGCGCTGCACCCGGCCTCGGCGTTATCACTCTGCACCGCCGGCTTAGCGCCTAAAGATAGGGGTGCAACGCCAGTTTCAGCGCTCACCCAAACTCCTTGGCCAAAGCTACTGAATATCGGCGAAGTGGCCTCCACTTTCCGGCGGGTGCTAACTTTAGCGCCCGCCCGAATTTACCGCCCCAAAAGTGGCTATACTGAATTTCTAGGCCTGTATCTCTACATACTGCCAAATGGTGGACCACCGTTATTGGGACGGGAATGGATCAGGAAGATAAACTTGGATTGGCATTCCATTCATGCAATGACGGTGGATGGTAAAAAAGATGAAGACGTCACTCCTGGACGATTGTCAACAATCTTAGCTAACGCCAAAGAGGTATTTCAACAAGAACTGGGCACGCTTAAAGGTGTAACCGCCTCGATAAAAATAGAAGAGAATGCAGTTCCCAAGTTTTTCAAAGCAAGACCGGTACCATATGCAATTCGCCCAGCCGTCGAGGCAGAGCTGGAGAATCTGGAGAAGGCGGGCGTGTTGTCTAAGGTCGACTGGAGCGAGTGGGCGACACCCATCGTTCCTGTCATGAAGAAAACGTTAAGCAATAAGTCCGGAGAGCCAAGGAAGATTCGCATCTGTGGGGATTTCAAGGTGACGGTGAACCCTGTCCTTCACACAGTACAATATCCTCTTCCAAGGATAGAAGACATCTGAGCCTCACTGTCTGGAGGGAAGCATTTTACAAAGATTGACCTAGCACAAGCATATTTGCAGATGGAGGTTGAAGAGTCCTCTAGGAAGTATCTCACGATAAACACTCACAAAGGTCTTACCAGTATCATCGATTGGTATTCGGAGTAGCATCGGCTCCGGCGATATGGCAAAGAGCGATGGAACAAGTCCTGCAAGGGATTCCGGGGACTCAGTGTTACTTGGACGACATCCTTGTAACAGGTGAAGATGACAGTGAACACCTTAACAACCTAGAACAGGTGCTCACTAGACTACGGGAACATGGGCTGCGAGCCAACCACCCCAAGTGCGAATTTTTTAAGAAACAGATATCGTATTGTGGCCACGTGATTGATGAAGAGTGGTTACATAAGTCCCCTGACAAAATTGAAGCGGTTGTTAAGGCCCCAGCGCCTGAAAATGTGTCGCAACTGAGGTCATTCCTCGGATTGGTGAATTACTATCATAAGTTTTTGCCGAATTTGTCGACAATTTTGCACCCACTGAACGCCCTGCTATGAACGGGGGTAGCATGGAAATGGAGCGATGATTGTAAGCGTGCTTTCAGAAGAGTAAGGACTTAATCACTTCAAGGGAAGCATTGGCTCACTACAACCCAGCACTGCCGATCAGACTGGCGTGTGATGCGTCTCCCTACGGCATTGGGGCGGTACTGCCACATAAGTTCCTTGATGGGTTAGAGAGGCCGATAGCTTTTGCGTCACGCTTGTTAACTTCTGCCGAGCGTAACTACGCTCAGATTGACAGAGACGCCCTCAGCCTAGTGTGGGGGGTGAAGAAGTTCAATCACTACCTGCACGGTCAAAAATTTACTCTACTAACCGATCATCAACCTCTTGCCTCCATTTTCAACCCTCAGAAGGGTGTACCGATAATGACGGCACAACAGCTGCAGAGATGGTCCCTTTTCCTAGGGGCACATCAATATGACATCGAGTACAAAGGAACTAAACAGCATGGAAATGCTGATGGATTGTCACGCCTACTGTTGCCGACAGTGGAAGAAGAAGACCTTGCAGTGGATCCAATGGAGTTATTCCACTCGACCATAGTCGAATGTCTCCCTGTGACGAATGCAAACATAGAAAACGAAACACGGAATGGCCCGACACTATCACGGGTCTATGATTTAACGGTGAAGGGATGGCCAGCACATGGCGAACCACTGCTGCCAGCATTCTCGCCGAGAAGAGAACAGCTGTCAGTGTGCAGAGGAACCTTGATGTGTGGATCCAGAGTAGTAATTCCACCTAAGTTGACGGATAGAGTGCTCAATGAGCTTCATGACGGCCATCTGGGTGGGGTAAAAATGAAGAACTTAGCCAAAGCGTTTGTGTGGTGGCCGGGAATCGATAGAGAAATCGAAGAGATGACCAAGAGCTGTGCAGGATGCCAGAAGGTCCAAAACGCCCCACCACAAGCTCCTCTGCATCCATGGGAGTGGCCCTCATCTCCATGGCAACGGGTGCACATTGATTTTGCTGATCCCTTCATGGACTCGATGTTTTTAATTGCGGTGGATGCACATTCAAAGTGGCCAGAGGTAATAAAAATGTCCTCAACCACCACGGAAAAAACTATCACAGTTTTGTGAACCATATTCGCCAGGAATGGGCTGCCTGAACAGATTTGCTCTGACAATGGACCACAGTTTGTGTCTGAAGAGTTCCGGAGGTTCTTAAAGAACAATGGCGTTAAGCATTACACATCTGCCCCATATCATCCAGCCACTAATGGATTGGCCGAGAGGTTTGTCCAAACTTTCAAGAAGGCTATCAAGGCAATGTGTAATGAAGATATACCCCTACAACACAAGGTGGACAACTTCTTGTTTGCCTACCGGAATGCGACACATGCGGTTACCAACCAAACTCCAGCCATGATGTTCTTCAATCGAAGACTACGATGCCGCTTGGATTTGGTTAAGCCAAACGTCCGAAGAGATGTGGAGAACAGGCAGTTTCAGAATATGAATGAAAGGCCGACCAGGAGTTTTAAGATAGGTCAACCAGTTTTGGCCCGGGACTACCGCACTGAGAAATGGCAGCCAGGAACGATTTGTACACGACAAGGACCTCTCATGTATACCATGGACGTTGGGGAGAGCATTGTAAGATGCCATGCTGACCAGATTCTAGAGTCACTGGAAAACGTCAACTCCACACCATGATCTGATACACCTGGTAATGAAATTGACGTTCCAATTGCAGCTACCGCAGAACCGGTAATATTGGAAGCAGATGAACCAAACAAAGACATTGATCCCGATGCAACATTGCCAGAAGAACCTGATACCCCAAAGAGGCGTTATCCAGACAGAATCAGGAAGCCTCCTCAAAGACTGAACTTATAATTGCTTAAACTTAACCAATGTATCTAGCAACAGTAATTGTGATTGTAATTCGTTATCATTTAGTTGTTAAATGAATGTTATGTACTGTTTATCTAAAAGGGGAGGAATTGTTGTGTATGTACCTTTAAGAGAATAACTGGTCTCAGACTGCAGTACCGGCAGTGACCACCCCTGTATAAAAGGCGCTAGAGAGCCTCTGTTTGTTAGTTTTTCACTATTGACTTCCACCAGTAAAGACTTGTTTGTTTTCACTCCTGCTGGTCCGTGTCTCAATCATTCACGGACTTAACAGAAGGAGAAGGAAGAAGACTGCCTGCTTGAATGGGGTGGAGGAAGAGGAATTACTGGTTGAACTAGATTGGACAGGGAGGAGTGCCTGGTTGAATTGGGGGGTGAGGGAAAAGAGTGTCCGGTTGAATTGGGGGGTGGTAAGGGAGAAGAGTGCTAACGTGAACTGAGCGGGTAGGAAGACCTGGTGAGAGATCCACTAAGGTCTTTAAACAGTGAAAAGGGCAGAATTGCTGGGGTATCTGGCTCCCTATTGGAAAATGGCAGCACCAAAAAGGGGAAGGAATTCAGGCACAACCTGGTTCTGCCTGTTTCTGGTCCCCCTGGTCAGGCAAACTGCAGAGTTTCGAGCCTTTCTTGAATTGACTGGACCTAAAGGGACAGCCACCAAGCCAAAATTAAACAAAAATATTTTGGGGCCAAAAATCTGGAGCCGCCATTACTGTACCCACAAGGTGATGCTGTCCAGAGGAGATCCATTAATTTGAATGGCAACGGCAGGCCACATTTAAACATATAAAAAATAGACTTGTTTTCCTTTGGGGCTGAGGATTATACTCTGGTTGGAGGCATTCCTGCAGGTTTCATCACATGACCTCCCACCTCCAACTGCCCTCCCCAGTCAAAAAGCCTTTTTACCCAATCTCCGATACTTTTATAACTAAAAAACAAAAGTGTTCAAAGAAAATCTAAAAAACACAATTTTTTTAATCACCCTATGATTTTTCTCCTGGTAGCTCGCATCAGTGTTCAGATTAATCTTGGAGGTTCAGGCCTTGATTATGGCCTACACCACAGGTGGGGCCCAGTTTGGTCTCACAAGCATTCCACCAGCAGTGCTCGAGCCCTTTGAGTGCCAGGTCCACGGGAACTCCCGATGTTGGGCATTTCTAACCCTGTTCCCTCCTTCATCACCTTTTACAAGTGATGTGCCTCAATGAATCCGAGACTCAACGTTAACGGAGCAAAGCAAGGCTTTTATTAACTCAGAAAGTAATACATGGTGGAGAAGTGTCTCTCATCCAGAGATCTGCTGTACTGCCTGTGAGACACGCTGGGGCCTGCTTAAGTAGGGGCCAGGTATGGGCGGAGCCCTACACACAATACAATACAGGTAAGGAAATGAAACTGAAACTAAACTCCCCTGCTTGTCACAGTCACAGGCACAATCAAACACAGAGAATACAGAGTGCCTGATGAATGGCATAGAATACAGAGTGCCTGATGAATAGCATATTTCATCACAACAAGGCCCACAGATTCTCTGATGTAATGTCAGTACGCCCTGGCATAATTTCCATCCCTTCTGGTACAAACTTGCCGTAGAAATAGCAGGAATATACTGGACGGGCTGTGGATATTCAGCCCTGTTGAGATACCGCGGCAAACGTGGGAGTCGAGACCAGAGCTATTGAAAACACAACTGCTTTATTCCAACCACATGACAAACAGGAACTAGAAAAGCCCGCGCATCCACTTAAATACTTCCCAGACAGGAAGTGCTCCCGGCAGCCTGTCCCTGCGGGAAACAAGTTGCTGGAGGAAAGGGCCCCCGGCTGGGGGCTTCTGCTTAGACTGTCTGTGCCGCCGTGAGCGGATTATGTCCAGTGGTGGCGTGTCGCCACAGAGCTCCCCCCAGAATCCGCTTAGGAGGAGTGGACGAGTCGTGACGGTGGTCTAATGGTTCTGCCGCAGCGGCTCTGAGTGGTCGCCGGTCTGGTTGGTTGGGTCGGGCGGTTCGCCGCCGGCTGTGCTGGCTTGCCGGGGGGACGGCCTCTAGTTGGAGGCTGGGCCACGGGGACCTGTTCCCCTGGTTCTGTGTGTGCTGGTTTGAGCCGGTCGATGGAGACTGTCTTGACCCTGTCGCCGAGTCGCAGCTTGAAGACCTTGTCCCCGGTTTGTAGTACCTCGTACGGACCGTCGTACGGGGGTCGCAGGGGCCCGCGGTGAGCGTCGTGTCGCACGAAGACGAAGCGCGCCAGCTGTAAATTTGGCGGGACGTGAGGTGCGAGTTTGCCGTGTCGGTTGACCGGAAGTGGGGCGAACTGCTGAGCGGAAGAGAAAGAGTCGAGCCGCTGCTGTTCGGCCGACCAAGGCTTGGTAGGCTCCGGAAGGAATTCGCCTGGGACGCGCAGCGGTTGTCCGTAGACTAACTCCGCTGCCGAGGACTGGAGGTCTTCCTTGACCGCGGTGCGTAGGCCGAGTAGCACCCACGGTAGGCAGTCAGTCCAGGTACTGTCCTGCAGGCCGGCGCGGAGTGAGGCCTTGAGTGACCTGTGGAAGCGTTCACAAAGTCCGTTGGCCTGCGGGTGGTACACCGTGGTGCGGTGGAGCGTCACCCCGAGGTTGCGTGCTGTGGCCGTCCAGAATTCGGAGGTGAACTGGGCGCCTCTGTCGGAGGTTATGTCGGCCGGTACGCCGAAGCTCGCAATCCAGGTGTTAACGAACGCCCTGGCGATGTCGGCTGTGGTGGTGGAGGTCAGCGGCACTGCCTCAGGCCAGCGTGTGTAGCGGTCGACCATCGTGAGGAGATAAGTTTGGCCTTGCGATGGCGGCAGGGGACCGACGATGTCGACGTGTACGTGGTCGAAGCGGCGGCTGTGTACCTCGAAGTCTCCCAGGGGTGCTTTGGTGTGCAGCTGTACCTTAGCCCGTTGGCAGGCGAGGCAGGAGGTGGCCCAAGTCCGAACATCTCTGCTGAGGCCGCGCCAGACGAAGCGCTTGGAGAGGAGTTTGATGGATGCGCGGGAACCCGGGTGAGAGAGCCCATGGAGCGCGTCGAAGACGCGGCGGTGCCAGGTCTCAGGGACGACCGGCCTGGGTTGGCCGAGTGAGACGTCACACGTGACTGCCGTGGCTTCGGGCCCGTGCGCGACCTTGGCTAGGCGTAGCCCTGGCAGGCTGGTAGCCGCCGAGAGGAGGTCTGGGTCCGTGAGATGGGCCGCTGCTAGTTGTGCGTAGTCGACCGCGAGGTGATTCGCACAGACGGCGGGACGGGAAAGGCAGTCGGCGACCACGTTGTCTCTACCGGAGACGTGCTGAATGTCCGTAGTAAACTCGGAGACGGCCGCGAGCTGGCGTTGCTACCTAGCGGACCAGGGTTCGGTGTGCTTGGCCATCGCGTATGTGAGTGGCTTGTGGTCCACATACGCGGTGAAGGGGCGGCCTTCCAGGAGGAACCTGAAATGGCGGACCGACAGGTGGAGTGCGAGAAGCTCGCGGTCGAAAGTGGAGTATTTGACCTCCGGGGGGCGCAGTTGGCGGCTGTAGAAGGCAAGTGGCTGCCACGCGCCATTGACCCACTGCTCGAACACGGCCCCGACCGCGTGGTCGGAGGCGTCGGTGGTGAGCGCGACCCGGGCATCGGCCCTCGGGTGCGCGAGCAGAGTGGCGTCGGCGAGCGCGTTTTTGGTGGCGTCGAAGGCGGCTGCCGTGTCAGTGGTCCAGGCTACGGCCATCTTGCCGGATTTTCCTCGGAGGGAGTCGTATAGGGGCTTCATGAGGACTGCGGCTCTGAGGATGAACCTGTTGTAGAAGTTCACCATCCCGAGGAACTCCTGGAGGCCCTTGATGGTTGTGGGGCGGGGGAATTGCTGGACAGCCTGCACCTTGTTAGGCAGGGGGACGGCCCCAGCAGGGGTGATGTGGTGACCGAGAAAATCGATCTCGGTTAGGCCGAATTGGCACTTCGCCGGGCTGAGGATGAGCCCGTGTTGGGCTAGGCGCCCGAACAGGATGCGAAGGTGTTCGAGGTGTTCCTGTTTGGAGGAGCTGGCCACGAGAATGTCGTCTAGATAGACGAATAGGAAGTTCAGGTCCCGGAGGACTGAGTCCATAAGGCGCTGGAAAGCCTGTGCTGCATTCTTGAGGCCGAAGGGCATCCTCAGGAACTCGAACAGGCCGAATGGGGTGATGACGGCCGTTTTGGGGATGTCCGCGGGGTGTACGGGGACTTGGTGGTAACCGCGCACCAGGTCGACTTTGGAAAAGACGGTTCGTCCGGCCAGTCGGGCCGAGAAGTCCTGGATGTGTGGCACCGGGTATCGATCGGGGGTGGTGGCGTCGTTGAGGCGGCGGTAGTCCCCGCAAGGGCGCCAGCCTCCGCCAGGCTTGGGGGCGATGTGGAGGGGCGAGGCCCAAGGGCTGCTGGAGCGGCGGATGATGCCGAGTTGTTCCATGGTGGTGAACTCGGCCCGCGCGATTTCCAGCTTGGCCGGGTTGAGTCTGCGGGCGTGGGCAGAAACTGGGGGGCCGGTGGTGGGGATATAGTGTTCCACACCGTGCTTCGCGGCTTTGGCCGAAAAGGTCGGGTTAGTGAGGGCGGGAAACTCAGCTAGGAGTGCCGAGTAGTCGTCCGTGGCTCTGGCGAGGCAGTAGGTCGTCAGGCCGGCCGAACGGGCCGGGGTAAAGGCGCCGGGGATGGGGGCCATAGTGTTGATGTCGACGAGGCGGTGCCTCGGAATGTCGACAAGGAGGCCGTGGGCGCGTAGGAAGTCGGCGCCGATGAGTGGGCAGAGGACCTTGGCTGTGAGGAACTCCCAGCGGTAGCGGCGGCCCGCGAGGTCGAGCGTGACCATGCGGGTGCCATATGTGCGGATTTCAGAGCCGTTGGCTGCAGCCAGTGTGATACCCCGTGTGCCGCGTTGGATCTCGAGGGCAGAGGCGGGGGTGATGCTGTGCTGGGCCCCTGTGTCGCACAGAAATCGGTGGTTGGTTCTGTCGTCAGTGACGTACAGTAGGGGCTCCTTCTGCCCCGCGGCCATCGCGGGGGCCGGTGCGGGGGGGGGGTTTGAAGGAACACGGTGGCTTGCAGCGTTGAGCCCTAGCGCCAAAACGGGTGTGGTAGTAGCAGTGACCCGGAGTGGTAGGGCGGTCAGGCCTAGCGGCCCGGGAAGACCGCGTGGTCGTTGCCGTGAGGTCGGGCGCGACGTCGCGAGCGGCCTGTGCAGAGAGCAGCCGGTCGGCCTTTTCGGCTATATCATTCAGGTCCGTGGAGTCAGACTCCACAATGAGCGGGCGGATGCTGGCGGGGAGCTGCCGAATGAAAAGCGTGCGAAAAAGGGCGCCGGGATTTTTGTCGTCTGAGAGGGACAGCATGTGGGAAAGCAGGTCTGATGGTGAAGCGTCACCAAGGCCGGGGAGGTCCAGGAGTTGGCAGTGGCGCTGGTAAGAGGACGTTTGAAATTTTTTAAGTAGCGCAGCCTTCAGATGTTCGTACTTGCCCTCCGTTGGTGGATTCTGCAGCGCTGCCCAAACCTTGGGGACTGTAGCGTAGGTGAGCGAGGCGACGAGGTAGTCGTACTTCGTGGCGTTGACTGTAATGCCTTTCAGCCGGAATCTGGACTCAGCTTGAACGAACCAGGCTTCGGCGAGGTTCTCCCAAAAGTCTGGTAATTTAACCGTGACTGCGTTTGTATCCGCCATGCTAGCTTAGGATTCGTCCTGAGCGTCGGGGTCACCAGTGTTGAGATACCGCGGCAAACGTGGGAGTTGAGACCAGAGCTAGTAAAACACAACTGCTTTATTCCAACCACATGACAAACAGGAACTAGAAAAGCCCGCGCATCCACTTAAATACTTCCCAGACAGGAAGTGCTCCCGGCAGCCTGTCCCTGCGGGAAACAAGTTGCTGGAGGAAAGGGCCCCCGGCTGGGGGCTTCTGCTTAGACTGTCTGTGCCGCCGTGAGCGGATTATGTCCAGTGGTGGCGTGTCGCCACAGCCCCTTCTTATTGTCACAGGAAAAGGGTTTGCATTCCACGAAATGGCAGAGTGGTTTACATCCCACTGAGTAGAGGATAGCAAAATACTGCAGATGCTGGAAATCTGAAATAACAACAGAAAATGCTGGAAAAACTCAGCAGGCCAGGCAACATCCGTGGAGAGAAATTAGAGTCGACGTTTCGGGTCGAACCCTTTTTCAAAACTGGAAAGGAAATGAAATAGATCGAAAGGCAGGGCTGCGAGAGAACAAAAGAAGTGAAGAGACATTAAGAGGTATTCAAAACGAGACGAGATGGTGATAGGACTAGTGGAGACAAAAGACAGCTCTAGATTAGGTGTGAAATGTTCTGGCAGAATGAGAGACAGCTGCCATGTGGGAGAGAGAAAAAAAAAGGAAAGTGGGGGGAAGGGAAAAACCAAAACAAAGGGGTGGATAAAAAATATAAGTAAAAATGTAATAGGGGCCGAGGTTATGATCTGAAATTGTTGAACTCGATATTGAGTCCGGAAGGCTGTAAAGTGCCTAATCGGAAGATGAGGTGCTGTTCCTCGAGTTTACGTTGAGCTTCCGTGGAACAATACAAGAGGCCAAGGACGGTGAGGTCCGAGTGGGAATGGAGCAGTGAATTAAAATGACAGACTTCATTGTGGTAGCCATTTTTGGACCACTCCTTCTGTGAGAGAGAGAGAGATTTTCAGAGAGACAAAGGGAGAGAGCTTTCTGCATTGAGTCAGTGCTCGCAGAGGTACTTTTGGCTTCGGACCAGAACTTTGTAGTTGGTTTGCTTTTTCACTGGCATAACCTTGAGTGGCCACATACTATGGGGGCTGCAATGGGTGGAAATGTTGGGCTTCTCCATTACATTGAGAGGGCTCAGAGACGCCGAGAGAGAGTGCCAATCATGGCCAGACGGAGGAGGGCCAACAGGCGTCGGCACACGAGACCTTACCGTCCCAGGGTTTTCCGCCAACAGTTCTCATACCTCAACATGTCTGAGGAGCAGTGTTTTCGGAGGCTGCGATTCAGCAGGGAGGTGGTCACTGAGCGCTGCCACCTGCTTCAGCCAGATCTGCAGCCTCAACTGAGGAGCAGGACGTCTCTGTCGGTGGCAGTGAAGGTGACAGTGGCTCTCAACTTCTATGCCACCGGCTCCTTCCAATCCGCTACTGGGGACATTGCCACTATCTCCCAGTTCGTGGTGCATTGCTGCATCCATCAAGTCACGAATGCCCTCTTTAAAAGGAGACATCACTACATTTCCTTCCCCATGACCCCAGACAAGCAGCAAGAGCACGCACTGGGATTTGCAAGAATAGCGGGCTTCCCCATGGTCCAGGGCGCCATTGACTGCATGCATGTGGCTTTGCGGGCGCCGCAAGAGAATGCCAAGGATTATCGCAACCGGAAGGGGTTCCATTCGTTGAACGTCCAGTTGGTGTGTGGCCACAGACAGCTGATACTCGCTGTCAATGCCCGCTTTCCAGGCAGCAGCCACGCGCCTTCATCCTGCACCAGACTTCTGTGGCAGATCTTTTCGAGGCCCCAGCTCACCCAGGAGGCTGGCTTCTCGGGGACAAGGGCTATCCTCTGTGCACCTGGCTGACGACCCCGCTCCGTACACCCAGCACCCCTGCTGAAGAACGATACAATAAGAGCCATCAAGCGACCAGGAACATCATTGAGCACACAATCGGCGTGCTCAAGCAACGGTTCCGCTGTCTGGACCATTCCGGGGGAGCCCTTCAGTACTCACCTGAGCGAGTCGCCCATTTCGTTGTAGTGTGCTGCATGCTGCATAACCTGGCAATCCTCAGGACTCAGCCACTGCCACCAGACATTGGAGCACCAGCAGAGGAGGAGGAGGAGCACCAAGACGGGAGGGAGGCACAAAGTGCAAGGGCCGTCCGTCAGCGGCCTATTGCAAGTCGGTTCTAGGCCCCCTCTGAGGGAATGGCTTCTGCCATTGAAAGAACATGAATGGAACCGTTCCGCAACCCCTAAGCCAGTCAAGGCAATAAATAGTTCAAAGAGTTAACATGCACATTCTGAATAAAGACATTTCTTTATTTAACAAACTGTGCGCCCTTCCTGCATGACAAAGTAATAGAGAGAAATCCCCAAAAAAGCAGTCAGACACATAACTGGTTCTCACAACCTGGAGACAATGAACAAAACAGTAACCAAAAAATGACCACGATCCTCGGCCTTCAATAAAGCATTTAACAGCATTTAGCCACACCTCCTACTTTTTGCCCTTCGAGGGTGATCTGCTTCGCTTGCGAGATTCGCCCCTTCCCACCCTGCAGCCCCTCCACAATGGGACCCCAGTGGCTGGAGCAAGGCTGGGGGAAGGCTGCTGAGTGTCAGAAACTGAGTCTGCAGATGCCCTTGAGGGATGGCCTGGACCAGCTCTGGGCCTGGAGGGCCCGGCTGCTGACTGCTCCAACTCTGCATGGGCGGCAGCAGTCTGTACTACAGGTGGTGGCAGCTGCAGTGGAGCAGTGACAGTGTTGGCAGCAGGAATGCTGCCATCCTGACAGAGGACAGCAAATCCCTGGTCGGACGATACACTGGCACTCCCACGGGGCAGCACTGCAGCATGCGGAGCAATCTGCTGAAGCACAGACTGCTGGCCTGCTACGGCGCGGCGAGGGCCCCAGCGATTCGTGCCCAATCCAGCGAGGGTGGCAGTAGTCAGTGCTCGTGTGGCCTCAATCTGCATCTGCATCAGACCAGCCACTGACTGCATTGCACCACTAAGCAGTTGCATGGAAGCCGCCTGTGCTGCGCCGAAGTCCTGCAGACTCCTTGCCTCTGCTGCGCCGATGTCCTGGACACTCCTTGCCTGTGCTGCACCGAAGCCCTGGACATTCCTTGCCAGTGCTGCGCCGAAGTCCTGGACACTCCTTGCCAGTGACTCAATGGATTCGGGCATCCTTTCTGTTGAGTCTGTGTGTCCCAGTTATGCTTATGATCAACCACTGGACACAGACAACAAGAATAACTTTTAACAGGTCTTTACTATTCGGAGGTCAGGGCTGAACTGCCCAGCAAATCCCTACACAACACTTATATACCGGCGTGGTCACCACCGGTATTACAGTATACAGCAGCCAAGAGAAAGTAGTACATCTCTTAAGGTAGTTCTCTTAAGGTGGAACAGGTTACATACACCACAATCCTCCCTTTTTAGCTTAACAGTTATATCCCCATTTAACATAACATAATAACATATAGATATATATATATACAACTTCATGCAAAACAGTTCAAAGATTCAGTCTCTGAGGAGGCCTCCTGATTCGAGTTGGATAACGCCTTTCAGGGGTCTCTGATTCTCGTTGCTGGGGTGACTCATCTAGTTGGTCTCTTATGGATTGGACATCATCATCAGGTACATTCACTTCTGAGGTAGATGTTTCAGGTTCACTAACTTCTTCCACGGTTGTCTCTGCCGTAACCATGGGTTCGACCCTTGTTCTCGATTCTACCAGTTGGTCAGCATGACGCCGTATTACATTTTCACCAATATCTACCGTGTACATCAGGGGTCCTTGTCTGGCCCGAATTGTTCCAGATTGCCATTTCTCGTTTTTATAGTCCCGGGCTAACACTGGTTGTCCTATTTCGAAACTCCGAGTGGTCTTGTTATTTATATGCTGGAACTGTTTGTTTTCAACTTCCCTCCGCACATTTGGTTTTAACAAGTCCAACCTGGACCGCAACCTCCTGTTATGGAACATCATGGCAGGACTTTGGTTTGTCACTGCATGAGTGGCGTTTCGATATGCCAGTAGGAATTTGCCCACCTTGTGTTGTAGTGGAATCTGATCTTCGCTCATGGCCTTTATTGCTTTTTTGAACGTTTGTACAAATCTCTCGGCCAACCCGTTTGTAGCCGGATGATATGGGGCAGAGGTATAATGTTTCACCCCATTCTTCTTCATGAATTTCTGGAATTCTTCTAACACGAACTGCGGTCCGTTGTCTGAACATATTTGTTCTGGCAATCCATTTCTTGCAAATATCGTTCTTAGCACCGCGATCATCTTTTCCGAGGTAGTGGTAGTCATCTTAATCACTTCTGGCCATTTAGAATGTGCGTCCACCGCAATTAAAAACATGGAGTCCATGAATGGACCAGCAAAGTCAATATGTACACGTTGCCATGGGGTTGAAGGCCATTCCCATGGATGCAGCGGTGCAATCGGAGGTGCATTTTGCACTTTTTGGCACCCTGAGCAGCTTTTCGTCAGGTCCTCTATCTGTTGGTCGATACCCGGCCACCACACATAAGCCCTAGCAAATCAAATCAAAATCAAATCAACTTTTATTGTCATTGTTAGTGCACAAGTGCAGTACAACGAAATGTAGGCTTGCGGCTCCCGAGAGTGTACAATTTGGATTAGGACACTTAAACATTTCAGCATACATTTGTACATATATATTAGCATAAATATGACCATAATAAAGTGCATCGGCAGATGTGCAGGCTTTAGTGTTTATTTGTGGAGTTCAGTAGGATGACAGCCCTGGGAAAGAAGCTGTTCCTAAATCTGGTCGTACGGGTGCGAATGCATCTGTAGCGTCTTCCAGATGGTAGGAGGGCGAACAGACTGTGGCTGGGGTGGGTAGGGTCTTTGATGATGGACCGTGCCCTCCGTAGGCAGCGTTTCTGATATATATGTTCTATGGTCGGTAGCCGGGTGCCGGTAATGCGTTGGACAGTTTTGACTACCCGCTGCAGGGCTTTCCGGTCATGGGAGCTACAGCTGCCGTACCATACCATGATACAGTTTGTCAGGATGCTCTCTATAGTGCAGCGGTAGAAGTTAGAGAGGATCAAGGGTGAGCGATTACATCCCTTCAGCCTCCTCAAGAAATATAGGCGCTGCTGGGCCTTCTTCACCAGAGAGGAGGTGTTGAGGGACCAGGAGAGGTCTTCCATGATGTGGACTCCGAGGAACTTAAAGCTGGCCACCCTTTCCACCTCCGCCCCATTGATGTGGATGGGGGTGTGACTTCTGCCTTTGGACTTCCTGAAGTCCACGATTATTTCCTTTGTTTTCTTGGTGTTAAGGGCCAGGTTGTTGTTGGCGCACCACTTCACGAGATGCTGGACCTCCTCCCTGTAGGCTGACTCATCGTTGTTGGTGATCTGGCCTACTACCGTGGTGTCATCTGCAAACTTGATGATGGTATTGGAACCATTAACAGCCACACAGTCGTGGGTGAAGAGGGAGTAGAGGAGGGGGCTCAGCACACATCCTTGTGGGGCCCTCGTGTTCAGGGTCGGGGGGGGGGAGGTGTGGTTACCTAATTTGACAGACTGGGGTCTGTTTGTTAGGAAGTCCAGGGTCCAGTTGCAGAGGGAAGTGTTCAGGCCAAGAGTTTGGAGTTTGGCGGCCAGCTTGTTGGGGACGATAGTGTTGAATGCTGAGCTGTAGTCTATAAACAACATTCTGATGTTGATTTTCATCTTGACTCCCCCCAGATGACCTTCATGCAGTTCCTTTAGAACTCTCTCTCTTAGCTTAGGAGGAATAATCACCCTTGTTCCATACATCAATGTTCCTTGACAGACGGACAGCTGTTCTCGTCTTGCTGAGAATGCCGGTAACAGTGGATCACCATGTGCTGGCCATCCCTTCACTGTCACTTCGTAGACCCGGGACAGTGTCGGGTCGTTCCTGGTTTCTCTTTCAATACTTGCATTGGTGACTGGTAAACATTCGATGATGGTCGAGTGAAATAACTCAACAGGGTCAACCGTCGGTGCCTCCTCCTCTGTAGGTAGTGGCAGGCGCGACAGCCCATCAGCATTACCATGCTGCTTTGTACCTTTGAATTCAATCTGATATTGATGTGCCCCTAGGAAAAGGGACCATCTCTGGAGTCTCTGTGCTGTCATCACCGAAACACCCTTCTTAGGGTTAAAAATGGATACCAACGGCTGGTGGTCTGTCAGAAGCGTAAACTTTTGGCCCTGCAGGTAATGATTAAACTTCTTTACTCCCCACACAAGGCTGAGAGCCTCCCTATCTATCTGAGCATAGTTGCGCTCAGCGGAGGTCAATGATCTGGATGCGAACGCGACTGGCCTCTCCAGGCCATTTGGCAACTTGTGTGAGAGTACTGCCCCAATACCATATGGAGAAGCATCACAAGCCAAATGAATAGGCAGCGTTGGGTTGAAGTGAGCCAACACTTCCTCTGAGGTGATCAATGCCTTGCTTTTGCGAAAGGCCCTCTTACAGTCCTCGCTCCACTTCCATGGTACTCCCTTCTGCAAAAGCGCATTCAGCGGGTGCAGCACCGTGGATAAATTTGGCAGAAAATTATGGTAATAGTTAATCAACCCTAGGAACGACCTCAACTGGGATACATTATCCAGAGCGGGAGCCTTCACAACAGCTTCGATCTTGTCAGGAGACTTATGAAGCCCCTCCTGGTCAATGACATGACCACAGTACGAGATCCGCTTCTGAAAGAACTCACATTTCTGGCGATTAACTCGAAGTCCATATTCTTTCAATCTGGTGAGCACCAGTTCCAAATTTGCAAGGTGTTCCTCGTCATCATCTCCTGTAATCAGAATATCGTCCAGGTAACATTGTGTGCCTGGAATTCCCTGTAATACCTGCTCCATGGCCCTCTGCCAAATTGCTGGAGCCGATGCCACTACAAAAACCAGTTTATTATACCGGTACAAGCCTCTATGCGTGTTGATCGTGAGATACTGGCGTGACTCTTCCTCAACTTCCATCTGTAAGTACGCCTGCGCCAGGTCTATCTTGGTGAAGTGTTTCCCGCCAGACAACGAAGCGAAGATATCCTCAATCCGCGGAAGCGGATACTGCACCGTGTGAAGCACCGGATTAACAGTGATCTTGAAATCTCCACAGATGCGAACCTTCCCTGGTTCCCCCGGCTTGTTGCTCGATGAACACTTCATGACGGGAACAATGGGCGTGGCCCACTCACTCCAGTCTACCTTAGACAGTACTCCTGAACGTTCTAGCCCTTCCAGCTCAGCTTCCACAGCAGGTCGTATCGCATAAGGTACCGGTCTGGCTTTGAAAAATTTCAGGGTTGCATGTTCTTCAACCTTGATGTTTGCCGTAATTCCTCTCAGTGTTCCCAGTCCCTGTTGGAACACCTCTTTAGCATCGTCCAATATTCTGGACAATCGTTTAGGTTTGACATCTTTTTTACCGGAATCTACCATTAGTGCTTTTAAGGAATGCCAGTCCATATTTATTTTCCTAATCCACTCCCGTCCCAGTAGTGGTGGACCTCCCTCAGGTAGCACATATAAGTCCATTCCTCGGCTTTCTTTGCCCTTGTGGACCACCTTTACCTCTATCTTCCTGATGGGGTATACTCTTTGCCCCGTGTATGTTTTCAATACAATCTCCGTATCCCGTAGGGGAATATGTGGGAATAACCTTTTGTAATCTTGCTTATTCATGACCGTCAATGCCGATCCAGTGTCCAATTCCATCTTCACTTGGACTCCTGCTATCTGAAGTGTGACCCAAATTGTTTGGAGGTCTGCTTCCTTACCAACATTGTGTACTCTTAGACTACCCAGTTCATTACTGCTGGAGTCTGAATCTGACTTCTGTTCGTTCGAACTGTTCTCTGTCACCTTGTGTACCTTTCTGTACTTTTCCTGCGGTGACTTTTTGTTGCTGGTCTTCTTTCCTGACCGGCATACTTTAGCTATGTGACCAAGCCTGCCACATTTTCTGCATTCCTGATTTTTGAACCAGCACTGGTTCTGATCGTGCGTTGTCTTTCCACAACGATAACATTTTACTGTACCTAAGACCATTTAATTGGTGCTGAGTTCCGGTGACCGTAGCTGCATTTCCGCCGTGCCTCTCGCTGCGGCTTCGTGCGATGCTGCAATAGTGACAGCTTTATCAAGCGTAAGATCATTCTCCTCAAGCAGTCGCTTTTGTGTTCCTTCTTTTAACAATCCACACACAAATTTATCTCTCAGCGCATCTGCTAGTCCTGTTCCAAACTGACAGTACTTTGATAGCTTACGCAGTTCAATTAAAAATTCAGCGTTCCTTTCGTCTTTCAGCTGCGTTCTTCTGTAAAATTTAAATCGTTCCGCTATCATCAGCGGCGTGGGGTTTAAATGATTTTTCAGGACAGTAACAATATTCGCGAAAGTCTGATCCGCCGGTTTATCTGGTGATAGAAGGTGCTTCAATAGCCCGTATGTCTTCGCACCCATTGAGCTTAATAAGGTTAGTGCTTTCTCATCATCTGGTACCTTATTTGCTTTACAATAAACTTCCATGCGTTCTACATACGTGGTCCAATCTTCGATATCGCTATCAAAGGTATTAATGTTCCCATGTTTAGGCATCCTTGCAAGTTTTTAAATTTTTCTTTTTCTCAAAATGGCAGCTTCCCACGCTTGTTTTCTTCCCCCGCCTACTAAAATGGCGGCTTCCCGCGCTTGGAGGTCTTTCCCGCGCTCGTCTTCTTCCCCCGCCGACTACAATGGCGGATTCCCGCGTTTGCCTTCTTCCCCCGCTGGCTGCAATGGCGATTGCCGTGCTGCTGCCGTTCTCGCCTCCCCAGCGGTTCTCAATTCCCCGACGCTGCTTTGCCTCGCAGCCCCGCTTGCAGCCCGGTCCTTTACACCGGCTGCGTTTGAGTTCTCCGCGGCTCTCGTGCCTTAAGCTGCCCCAGTCGCTGCGCTTCTTGGCCTCGATTGCAGCCCGGCCCTTTTTACCGGCCGTGGTCGAGTTCTCCGCCCTTAATCCTCCGTTTTCCCTCCCCTACTCCACAGCCAACGCGGCCAACTTTCTGCTCGTGTCACTGATCGGCTTACCCGCCACCGTGGTAGAAGGGATGATCACTGCCTGTCGCTGATGGAGGGCTTCGTGGTCAGAATTTTTTCTTTTTAACCCGGGTTCTCGATGCCTCCCGTGCGATGGTGCTCAGCAGGATGATGAGGGCGGATGCCTCTTCTCGACGCCCGTTCTGAGGACGAAGCTGCCTTGGATGTAAAACTGCCGCAGGGTAAGATCGGACTCGTTGCCACTGTTGAGTCTGTGTGTCCCAGTTATGCTTATGATCAATCACTGGACACAGACAACAAGAATAACTTTTAACAGGTCTTTACTATTCGGAGGTCAGGGCTGCACTGCCCAGCAAATCCCTACACAACACTTATATACCGGTGTGGTCACCACCGGTATTACAGTATACAGCAGCCAAGAGAAAGTAGTACATCTCTTAAGGTAGTTCTCTTAAGGTGGAACAGGTGACATACACCACACTTTCCACTGCAGCCATGAGCTCAGTGTGCCTGTGCTCCGCCTGGGCGCTCATTTCAGCGAGGAGCCGCACCTCTTCTGCGCTCACTGTAGCAGGACTCGAGGCCAGACTCTCCCTCCGGGGAGAAGGCCGCCGAGCTTCCCTACCCCCCCTGCGTTGCTGCAGCCCGCTGGGCCCCGGAGCTTCACCCTCCTCAGACGATTCCCCCTGCTCCCTTCCAGGGAAGACGTGACCCCATTATGGCCATGGTCTGCCTCGGCTGAGGGTGGCACTGATGGTCCGGCTTCCTCTTCCTCGTCGCCTTCAGAGTCACTCACAGTGGCAGCTTGAGGGCCCGCCTCCTCACCTGGCGAATCAGCATCTGAAAGCAGGGAGGTACAAGAGTGGCTTTAGCGTGAGGATAGGGCGGCAGCGAGGGAGGCATGAGTGCTGCAATGCATGGTATTGGTTCAATAGTGGCAAAGGATGCTGGTGTGAGGCACAAGTGAAAGGAGAGAGGTCAAAAAGGTGCTCACCTTACCATTGCTGTCCAGAACGGGGTCGGCATCTCCAGTGGCGATGTGGGCCAATCATCCGGCCTGCCATAATCCACTGGACTCGCTGCTCCAGATCGGTGAGGGCTTGAAGGTGAGGCCGGCCTCCCCCGGTCCATTGCTGCTGCCTCCTGTTATGGGCCAGCTTGCCCTGCAAGAGAAAGAATGGGCTTGGAGTACAGTGTGAAGCCCTGATCTTGGCTGCACTGCCTCCCATGGTGGAATAGCCCTTACAGTGTGAAGCCCTGATCTTGGCTGCACTGCCTCCCATGGTGGAATAGCCCTTACAGTGTGAAGCCCTGATCTTGGCTGTACTGCCTCCCATGGTGGAATAGCCCTTACAGTGTGAAGCCCTGATCTTGGCTGCACTGCATCCCATGGTTGAATAGCCCTTACAGTGTGAAGCCCTGATCTTGGCTGCACTGCCTCCCATGGTGGAATAGCCCTTACAGTGTGTAAAGTGCTGAATGTGCGTGTGAGTTTCATGCAAGGACCATAGGTGTTGGATGAGGGCTGGGCATTGGGGCTTTCAGGACCCTTTGGCCATAAAGTGAGGTGGACATGCAGGGATGAAGAGGATACTGAAAAGGGTACTCACCCTGACGACCCGAGTGAGGTCGTTGAACTTCTTCCTGCATTGCAAAGGGGTCCTAGGCACCATGCAGCTGGAGGTCACTCTGTGAGCCACCTCCCTCCAAGCTTTGCGATAGTCCTTGGGCAGCGGCCTCCTGCCACTGTCCAGGAACAGGATAGATCGCCTGCGCTCCACCGCACCAAACAGAACCTTCAAGGCCCCCTCGCTGAACCGCTGCGCTCGCTCCCTGGCCCTCTCCATGGTCCTAGGCGCAAGAATGTGGCGGCAGGTCTGTCCAGGCGGAGAATCAGGGCTCCGATGCGCAGGGTGTGGCTGCAATCCAAGATCGAACCTTCCCTTTAAGAGCTGACCGGCGCCAGCGTGTCTGCGTGCAGTCGCTAACTGGCCGCACCGGTGCTGCGCCTGCCCTCGTTGGTAGTGCCTCGCTCCTCCAGCTTCGTGCCTTAAGACAGTCGTGCAGCGCCTGTTTTAGCACTCCAAGCACCTCCTGGGGTGAAGCAGGTCAATCTAGCAGTAGGTGGCGATAATTTCCGCCGGGAGCAAAATATCGCGCCCGCTCGAGTATTACGTGGCGATACTGAATTTCTCCCCCGTTGTATTTAATTAAATGGGAGAGAGTTTGAATATTTATTAAATGGGAGAGAGTTTGTATTTCATTAAATGGGAGAGAGTTTGTATTTCATTAAATGGGAGGGAGTCAGTATTTCATTAAATGGGAGAGAGTTTGTATTTCATTAAATGGGAGAGAGTTTGTATTTCATTAAATGGGAGAGAGTTTGTATTTCATTAAATGGGACTGAGTTTGTATTTCATTAAATGGGAGAGAGTTTGTATTTAATTAAATGGGAGAGAGTTTGTATTTCATTAAATGGGACTTAGTTTGTATTTCATTAAATGGGGGAGAGTTTGTATTTCATTAAGTGGGAGAGAGTTTGTATTTCATTAAATGGGACAGAGTTTGTATTTCATTAAATGGGAGAGAGTTTGTATTTCATTAAATGGGAGAGAGTTTGTATTTCATTAAATGGGAGAGAGTTTGTGTTTCATTAAATGGGACTGAGTTTGTATTTCATTAAATGGGAGAGAGTTTGTATTTCATTAAATGGGAGAGAGTTTGTATTTCATTAAATGGGAGAGAGTTTGTATTTCATTAAATCGGAGAGAGTTTGTATTTCATTAAATGGGAGAGAGTTTGCATTTCATTAAATGGGAGAGAGTTTGTATTTCATTAAATGGGAGAGAGTTTGTATTTCATTAAATGGGACTGAGTTTGTATTTCATTAAATGGAGGAGAGTTTGTATTTCATTAAATGGGACTGACTTTGTATTTCATTAAATGGGAGAGAGTTTGTATTTCATTAAATGGGACTGAGTTTGTATTTCATTAAATGGGACTGAGTTTGTATTTCATTAAATGGGAGAGAGTTTGTATTTCATGAAATGGGACTGAGTTTGTATTTCATTAAATGGGAGAGAGTTTGAATTTCATTAAATGGGAGAGAGTTTGTATTTCATTAAATGGGACTGAGTTTGTATTTCATTAAATGGGAGAGAGTTTGAATTTCATTAAATGGGAGAGAGTTTGTATTTCATTAAATGGGACTGAGTTTGTATTTCATTAAATGGGAGAGAGTTTGAATTTCATTAAATGGGAGAGAGTTTGTATTTCATGAAATGGGAGAGAGTTTGTATTTCATTAAATGGGACTGAGTTTGTATTTCATTAAATGGGAGAGAGTTTGAATTTCATTAAATGGGACTGAGTTTGTATTTCATTAAATGGGAGAGAGTTTGAATTTCATTAAATGGGAGAGAGTTTGTATTTCATTAAATGGGACAGAGTTTGTATTTCATTAAATGGGACTGAGTTTGTATTTCATTAAATGGGAGGGAGTTTGAATTTCATTAAATGGGAGAGAGTTTGTATTTCATTAAATGGAGAGAGTTTGAATTTCATTTATTGGGAGAGAGTTTGTATTTCATTAAATGGGGGAGAGTTTGTATTTCATTAAATGGGAGAGAGTTTGTATTTCATGAAATGGGAGAGAGTTTGTATTTCATTAAATGGGACTGAGTTTGTATTTCATTAAATGGGAGGGAGTTTGTATTTCATTAAATGGGAGAGAGTTTGTATTTCATTAAATGGGACTGAGTTTGTATTTCATTAAATGGGAGGGAGTTTGGATTTCATAAAATGTGAGAGAGTTTGTATTTAATTAAATGGGAGAGAGTTTGTATTTCATTAAATGGGAGGGAGTTTGTATTTAATTAAATGGGAGAGAGTTTGTATTTCATTAAATGGGAGAGAGTTTGTATTTCATTAAATGGGAGAGAGTTTGTATTTCATTAAATGGGAGAGAGTTTGTATTTCATTAAATGGGGGAGAGTTTGAATTTCATTAAATGAGAGAGAGTTTGTATTTCATTAAATGGGGGAGAGTTTGTATTTCATTAAATGGGAGAGAGTTTGAATTTCATTAAATGGGAGAGAGTTTGTATTTCATTAAATGGGGGAGAGTTTGTATTTCATTAAATGGGAGAGAGTTTGAATTTCATTAAATGGGAGAGAGTTTGTATTTCATTAAATGGGAGAGAGTTTGTATTTCATTAAATGGGGGAGAGTTTGTATTTCATTAAATGGGAGAGAGTTTGTATTTCATTAAATGGGGGAGAGTTTGTATTTCATTAAATGGGGGACACTTTGTATTTAATTAAATGGGAGAGAGTTTGTATTTCATTAAATGGGAGAGAGTTTGTATTTCATTAAATGGGGGAGAGTTTGTATTTCATTAAATGGGAGAGAGTTTGAATTTCATTAAATGGGACTGAGTTTGTATTTCATTAAATGGGAGAGAGTTTGAATTTCATTAAATGGGAGAGAGTTTGTATTTCATTAAATGGGAGAGAGTTTGTATTTCATTAAATGGGACTGAGTTTGTATTTCATTAAATGGGAGGGAGTTTGAATTTCATTAAATGGGAGAGAGTTTGTATTTCATTAAATTGGAGAGAGTTTGAATTTCATTTATTGGGAGAGAGTTTGTATTTCATTAAATGGGGGAGAGTTTGGATTTCATTAAATGGAAGAGAGTTTGGATTTCATTAAATGGGAGAGAGTTTTTTTTCATTAAATGGGACTGAGTTTGTATTTCATTAAATGGGAGGGAGTTTGTATTTCATTAAATGGGAGAGAGTTTGTATTTCATTAAATGGGACTGAGTTTGTATTTCATTAAATGGGAGGGAGTTTGTATTTCATTAAATGTGAGAGAGTTTGTATTTAATTAAATGGGGGAGAGTTTGTATTTCATTAAATGGGAGAGAGTTTGTATTTCATTAAATGGGGGAGAGTTTGTATTTCATTAAATGGGGGACACTTTGTATTTAATTAAATGGGAGAGAGTTTGTATTTCATTAAATGGGAGAGAGTTTGTATTTCATTAAATGGGGGAGAGTTTGTATTTCATTAAATGGGAGAGAGTTTGAATTTCATTAAATGGGACTGAGTTTGTATTTCATTAAATGGGAGAGAGTTTGAATTTCATTAAATGGGAGAGAGTTTGTATTTCATTAAATGGGAGAGAGTTTGTATTTCATTAAATGGGACTGAGTTTGTATTTCATTAAATGGGAGGGAGTTTGAATTTCATTAAATGGGAGAGAGTTTGTATTTCATTAAATTGGAGAGAGTTTGAATTTCATTTATTGGGAGAGAGTTTGTATTTCATTAAATGGGGGAGAGTTTGGATTTCATTAAATGGAAGAGAGTTTGGATTTCATTAAATGGGAGAGAGTTTGTATTTCATTAAATGGGACTGAGTTTGTATTTCATTAAATGGGAGGGAGTTTGTATTTCATTAAATGTGAGAGAGTTTGTATTTAATTAAATGGGAGAGAGTTTGTATTTCATTAAATGGGAGAGAGTTTGTATTTCATTAAATGGGGGAGAGTTTGAATTTCATTAAATGAGAGAGAGTTTGTATTTCATTAAATGGGGGAGAGTTTGTATTTCATTAAATGGGAGAGAGTTTGAATTTCATTAAATGGGAGAGAGTTTGTATTTCATTAAATGGGAGAGAGTTTGTATTTCATTAAATGGGGGAGAGTTTGTATTTCATTAAATGGGAGAGAGTTTGTATTTCATTAAATGGGGGAGAGGTTGTATTTCATTAAATGGGGGACACTTTGTATTTAATTAAATGGGAGAGAGTTTGTATTTCATTAAATGGGAGAGAGTTTGTATTTCATTAAATGGGGGAGAGTTTGTATTTCATTAAATGGGAGAGAGTTTGTATTTCATTAAATGGGGGAGAGTTTGTATTTCATTTAATGGGAGGGAGTTTGTATTTCATTAAATGGGAGGGAGTTTGTATTTCATTAAATGTGAGAGAGTTTGTATTTAATTAAATGGGAGAGAGTTTGTATTTCATTAAATGGGAGAGAGTTTGTATTTCATTAAATGGGAGAGAGTTTGTATTTCATTAAATGGGAGAGAGTTTGTATTTCATTAAATGGGGGAGAGTTTGAATTTCATTAAATGAGAGAGAGTTTGTATTTCATTAAATGGGGGAGAGTTTGTATTTCATTAAATGGGAGAGAGTTTGAATTTCATTAAATGGGAGAGAGTTTGTATTTCATTAAATGGGAGAGAGTTTGTATTTCATTAAATGGGGGAGAGTTTGTATTTCATTAAATGGGAGAGAGTTTGTATTTCATTAAATGGGGGTGGGTTTGTATTTCATTAAATGGGGGACACTTTGTATTTAATGAAATGGGAGAGAGTTTGTATTTCATTAAATGGGAGAGAGTTTGTATTTCATTAAATGGGGGAGAGTTTGTATTTCATTAAGTGGGAGAGAGTTTGTATTTCATTAAATGGGAGAGAGTTTGTATTTCATTAAATGGGAGAGAGATTGTATTTAATTAAATGGGAGAGAGTTTGTATTTCATTAAATGGGAGAGAGATTGTATTCCATTAAATGGGAGAGAGTTTGTATTTCATTAACTGGGAGAGAGTTTGTATTTCATGAAATGGGAGAGAGTTTGTATTTCATTAAATGGGAGAGAGTTTGTATTTCATTAAATGGGAGAGAGTTTGTATTTCATTAAATGGGAGAGAGCTTGTATTTCATTAAATGGGAGAGAGGTTGTATTTCATTAAATGGGAGAGAGTTTGTATTTCATTAAATGGGAGAGAGTTTGTATTTCATTAAATGGGAGAGAGTTTGTATTTCATTAAATGGGAGAGAGTTGGTATTTAATTGAATGGGAGAGAGTTTGTATTTCATTAAATGGGAGAGAGATTGTATTTCATTAAATGGGAGAGAGTTTGTATTTCATTAAACGGGAGAGAGTTTGTATTTCATTAAATGGGAGAGAGTTTGTATTTCATTAAATGGGAGAGAGTTTGTATTTCATTAAATGGGAGAGAGTTTGTATTTCATTAAATGGGGGAGAGTTTGTATTTCATTAAATGGGGGAGAGTTTGTATTTCATTAAATGGGAGAGAGTTTGTATTTCATTAAATGGGAGAGAGTTTGTATTTCATTAAATGGGAGAGAGTTTGTATTTCATTAAATGGGAGAGAGTTTGTATTTCATTAAATGGGAGAGAGTTTGTATTTCATTAAATGGGAGAGAGTTTGTATTTCATTAAATGGGAGAGAGTTTGAATTTCATTAAATGGGGGAGAGTTTGTATTTCATTAAATGGGAGAGAGTTTGTATTTCATTAAATGGGAGAGAGTTTGTATTTCATTAAATGGGAGAGAGTTTGTTTTTCATTAAATGGGGAGAGTTTGTATTTCATTAAATGGGAGAGAGTTTGTATTTCATTAAATGGGAGAGAGTTTGTATTTCATTAAATGGGAGAGAGTTTGTATTTCATTAAAAGGGAGAGAGTTTGTATTTCATTAAATGGGAGAGAGTTTGTATTTAATTAAATGGGAGAGAGTTTGCATTTCATTAAATGGGAGATTGTTTGTATTTCATTAAATGGGAGAGAGTTTGTATTTCATAAAATGGGAGAGAGTTTGTATTAAATTAAATGGGAGAGAGTTTGTATTTCATTAAATGGGAGAGTTTGTATTTCATTAAATGGGAGAGAGTTTCTATTTAATTAAATGGGAGAGAGTTTGTATTTCATTAAATGGGAGATAGTTTGTATTTCATTAAATGGGAGAGAGTTTGTATTTCATAAAATGGGAGAGAGTTTGTATTAAATTAAATGGGAGAGAGTTTGTATTTCATTAAATCGGAGAGAGTTTGTATTTAATTAAATGGGAGAGAGTTTGTATTTCATTAAATGGGAGATAGTTTGTATTTCATTAAATGGGAGAGAGTTTGTATTTAATTAAATGGGAGAGAGTTTGTATTTCATTAAATGGGAGAGAGTTTGTATTTCATTAAATGGGGGAGAGTTTGTATTTCATTAAATGGGAGAGAGTTTGTATTTCATTAAATGGGACTGAGTTTGTATTTCATTAAATGGGAGAGAGTTTGTATTTCATTAAATGGGGGAGAGTTTGTATTTCATTAAATGGGAGAGAGTTTGTATTTCATTAAATGGGGGAGAGTTTGTATTTCATTAAATGGGGGAGAGTTTGTATTTCATTAAATGGGAGATAGTTTTAATTTCATTAAATGGGAGAGAGTTTGTATTTCATGAAATGGGAGAGAGTTTGTATTTCATTAAATGGGAGATAGTTTGAATTTCATTAAACGGGAGAGAGTTTGTATTTCATTAAATGGGGGAGAGTTTGTATTTCATTAAATGAGACTGAGTTTGTATTTCATTAAATGGGAGAGAGTTTGTATTTCATTAAATGGGAGAGAGTTTGTATTTCATTAAATGGGAGAGAGTTTATATTTCATTAAATGGGAGAGAGTTTGTATTTCATTGAAAGGGAGAGAGTTTGTATTTCATTAAATGGGAGAGAGTTTGTATTTAATTAAATGGGAGAGAGTTTGTATTTCGTAAAAGGGAGAGAGTTTGTATTTCATTAAATGGGAGAGAGTTTGTATTTCATTAAATGGGAGAGAGTTTGTATTTCATTAAATGGGGGAGAGTTTGTATTTCATTAAATGGGAGAGAGTTTGTATTTCATTAAATGGGAGAGAGTTTGTATTTCATTAAATGGGAGAGAGTTTGTATTTCATTAAAAGGGAGAGAGTTTGTATTTCATTAAATGGGAGAGAGTTTGTATTTAATTAAATGGGAGAGAGTTTGCATTTCATTCAATGGGAGATTGTTTGTATTTCATTAAATGGGAGAGAGTTTGTATTTCATAAAATGGGAGAGAGTTTGTATTAAATTAAATGGGAGAGAGTTTGTATTTCATTAAATGGGAGAGTTTGTATTTCATTAAATGGGAGAGAGTTTGTATTTAATTAAATGGGAGAGAGTTTGTATTTCATTAAATGGGAGATAGTTTGTATTTCATTAAATGGGAGAGAGTTTGTATTTCATAAAATGGGAGAGAGTTTGTATTAAATTAAATGGGAGAGAGTTTGTATTTCATTAAATCGGAGAGAGTTTGTATTTAATTAAATGGGAGAGAGTTTGTATTTCATTAAATGGGAGATAGTTTGTATTTCATGAAATGGGAGAGAGTTTGTATTTAATTAAATGGGAGAGAGTTTGTATTTCATTAAATGGGAGAGAGTTTGTATTTCATTAAATGGGAGAGAGTTTGTATTTCATTAAATGGGGGAGAGTTTGTATTTCATTAAATGGGAGAGAGTTTGTATTTCATTAAATGGGACTGAGTTTGTATTTCATTAAATGGGACTGAGTTTGTATTTCATTAAATGGGAGGGAGTTTGAATTTCATTAAATGGGAGAGAGTTTGTATTTCATTAAATTGGAGAGAGTTTGAATTTCATTTATTGGGAGAGAGTTTGTATTTCATTAAATGGGGGAGAGTTTGGATTTCATTAAATGGAAGAGAGTTTGGATTTCATTAAATGGGAGAGAGTTTTTTTTCATTAAATGGGACTTAGTTTGTATTTCATTAAATGGGAGGGAGTTTGTATTTCATTAAATGGGAGAGAGTTTGTATTTCATTAAATGGGACTGAGTTTGTATTTCATTAAATGGGAGGGAGTTTGTATTTCATTAAATGTGAGAGAGTTTGTATTTAATTAAATGGGAGAGAGTTTGTATTTCATTAAATGGGAGAGAGTTTGTATTTCATTAAATGGGGGAGAGTTTGAATTTCATTAAATGAGAGAGAGTTTGTATTTCATTAAATGGGGGAGAGTTTGTATTTCATTAAATGGGAGAGAGTTTGAATTTCATTAAATGGGAGAGAGTTTGTATTTCATTAAATGGGAGAGAGTTTGTATTTCATTAAATGGGGGAGAGTTTGTATTTCATTAAATGGGAGAGAGTTTGTATTTCATTAAATGGGGGAGAGTTTGTATTTCATTAAATGGGGGACACTTTGTATTTAATTAAATGGGAGAGAGTTTGTATTTCATTAAATGGGAGAGAGTTTGTATTTCATTAAATGGGGGAGAGTTTGTATTTCATTAAATGGGAGAGAGTTTGTATTTCATTAAATGGAGGAGAGTTTGTATTTCATTAAATGGGAGGGAGTTTGTATTTCATTAAATGGGAGGGAGTTTGTATTTCATTAAATGTGAGAGAGTTTGTATTTAATTAAATGGGAGAGAGTTTGTATTTCATTAAATGGGAGAGAGTTTGTATTTCATTAAATGGGAGAGAGTTTGTATTTCATTAAATGGGAGAGAGTTTGTATTTCATTAAATGGGGGAGAGTTTGAATTTCATTAAATGAGAGAGAGTTTGTATTTCATTAAATGGGGGAGAGTTTGTATTTCATTAAATGGGAGAGAGTTTGAATTTCATTAAATGGGAGAGAGTTTGTATTTCATTAAATGGGAGAGAGTTTGTATTTCATTAAATGGGGGAGAGTTTGTATTTCATTAAATGGGAGAGAGTTTGTATTTCATTAAATGGGGGTGGGTTTGTATTTCATTAAATGGGGGACACTTTGTATTTAATGAAATGGGAGAGAGTTTGTATTTCATTAAATGGGAGAGAGTTTGTATTTCATTAAATGGGGGAGAGTTTGTATTTCATTAAATGGGGGACACTTTGTATTTAATTAAATGGGAGAGAGATTGTATTTCATTAATTGGGAGAGAGTTTGTATTTCATTAAGTGGGAGAGAGTTTGTATTTCATTAAATGGGAGAGAGTTTGTATTTCATTAAATGGGAGAGAGATTGTATTTAATTAAATGGGAGAGAGTTTGTATTTCATTAAATGGGAGAGAGATTGTATTCCATTAAATGGGAGAGAGTTTGTATTTCATTAACTGGGAGAGAGTTTGTATTTCATTAAATGGGAGAGAGTTTGTATTTCATTAAATGGGAGAGAGTTTGTATTTCATTAAATGGGAGAGAGTTTGTATTTCATTAAATGGGAGAGAGCTTGTATTTCATTAAATGGGAGAGAGGTTGTATTTCATTAAATGGGAGAGAGTTTGTATTTCATTAAATGGGAGAGAGTTTGTATTTCATTAAATGGGAGAGAGTTTGTATTTCATTAAATGGGAGAGAGTTGGTATTTAATTGAATGGGAGAGAGTTTGTATTTCATTAAATGGGAGAGAGATTGTATTTCATTAAATGGGAGAGAGTTTGTATTTCATTAAACGGGAGAGAGTTTGTATTTCATTAAATGGGAGAGAGTTTGTATTTCATTAAATGGGAGAGAGTTTGTATTTCAATAAATGGGAGAGAGTTTGTATTTCATTAAATGGGGGAGAGTTTGTATTTCATTAAATGGGGGAGAGTTTGTATTTCATTAAATGGGAGAGAGTTTGTATTTCATTAAATGGGAGAGAGTTTGTATTTCATTAAATGGGAGAGAGTTTGTATTTCATTAAATGGGAGAGAGTTTGTATTTCATTAAATGGGAGAGAGTTTGTATTTCATTAAATGGGAGAGAGTTTGAATTTCATTAAATGGGGGAGAGTTTGTATTTCATTAAATGGGAGAGAGTTTGTATTTCATTAAATGGGAGAGAGTTTGTATTTCATTAAATGGGAGAGAGTTTGTTTTTCATTAAATGGGGAGAGTTTGTATTTCATTAAATGGGAGAGAGTTTGTATTTCATTAAATGGGAGAGAGTTTGTATTTCATTAAATGGGAGAGAGTTTGTATTTCATTAAAAGGGAGAGAGTTTGTATTTCATTAAATGGGAGAGAGTTTGTATTTAATTAAATGGGAGAGAGTTTGCATTTCATTAAATGGGAGATTGTTTGTATTTCATTAAATGGGAGAGAGTTTGTATTTCATAAAATGGGAGAGAGTTTGTATTAAATTAAATGGGAGAGAGTTTGTATTTCATTAAATGGGAGAGTTTGTATTTCATTAAATGGGAGAGAGTTTCTATTTAATTAAATGGGAGAGAGTTTGTATTTCATTAAATGGGAGATAGTTTGTATTTCATTAAATGGGAGAGAGTTTGTATTTCATAAAATGGGAGAGAGTTTGTATTAAATTAAATGGGAGAGAGTTTGTATTTCATTAAATCGGAGAGAGTTTGTATTTAATTAAATGGGAGAGAGTTTGTATTTCACTAAATGGGAGATAGTTTGTATTTCATTAAATGGGAGAGAGTTTGTATTTAATTAAATGGGAGAGAGTTTGTATTTCATTAAATGGGAGAGAGTTTGTATTTCATTAAATGGGGGAGAGTTTGTATTTCATTAAATGGGAGAGAGTTTGTATTTCATTAAATGGGACTGAGTTTGTATTTCATTAAATGGGAGAGAGTTTTTATTTCATTAAATGGGGGAGAGTTTGTATTTCATTAAATGGGAGAGAGTTTGTATTTCATTAAATGGGGGAGAGTTTGTATTTCATTAAATGGGGGAGAGTTTGTATTTCATTAAATGGGAGATAGTTTTAATTTCATTAAATGGGAGAGAGTTTGTATTTCATGAAATGGGAGAGAGTTTGTATTTCATTAAATGGGAGATAGTTTGAATTTCATTAAACGGGAGAGAGTTTGTATTTCATTAAATGGGGGAGAGTTTGTATTTCATTAAATGAGACTGAGTTTGTATTTCATTAAATGGGAGAGAGTTTGTATTTCATTAAATGGGAGAGAGTTTGTATTTCATTAAATGGGAGAGAGTTTATATTTCATTAAATGGGAGAGAGTTTGTATTTCATTGAAAGGGAGAGTTTTTGTATTTCATTAAATGGGAGAGAGTTTGTATTTAATTAAATGGGAGAGAGTTTGTATTTCGTAAAAGGGAGAGAGTTTGTATTTCATTAAATGGGAGAGAGTTTGTATTTCATTAAATGGGAGAGAGTTTGTATTTCATTAAATGGGGGAGAGTTTGTATTTCATTAAATGGGAGAGAGTTTGTATTTCATTAAATGGGAGAGAGTTTGTATTTCATTAAATGGGAGAGAGTTTGTATTTCATTAAAAGGGAGAGAGTTTGTATTTCATTAAATGGGAGAGAGTTTGTATTTAATTAAATGGGAGAGAGTTTGCATTTCATTCAATGGGAGATTGTTTGTATTTCATTAAATGGGAGAGAGTTTGTATTTCATAAAATGGGAGAGAGTTTGTATTAAATTAAATGGGAGAGAGTTTGTATTTCATTAAATGGGAGAGTTTGTATTTCATTAAATGGGAGAGAGTTTGTATTTAATTAAATGGGAGAGAGTTTGTATTTCATTAAATGGGAGATAGTTTGTATTTCATTAAATGGGAGAGAGTTTGTATTTCATAAAATGGGAGAGAGTTTGTATTAAATTAAATGGGAGAGAGTTTGTATTTCATTAAATCGGAGAGAGTTTGTATTTAATTAAATGGGAGAGAGTTTGTATTTCATTAAATGGGAGATAGTTTGTATTTCATGAAATGGGAGAGAGTTTGTATTTAATTAAATGGGAGAGAGTTTGTATTTCATTAAATGGGAGAGAGTTTGTATTTCATTAAATGGGAGAGAGTTTGTATTTCATTAAATGGGGGAGAGTTTGTATTTCATTAAATGGGAGAGAGTTTGTATTTCATTAAATGGGACTGAGTTTGTATTTCATTAAATGGGACTGAGTTTGTATTTCATTAAATGGGAGGGAGTTTGAATTTCATTAAATGGGAGAGAGTTTGTATTTCATTAAATTGGAGAGAGTTTGAATTTCATTTATTGGGAGAGAGTTTGTATTTCATTAAATGGGGGAGAGTTTGGATTTCATTAAATGGAAGAGAGTTTGGATTTCATTAAATGGGAGAGAGTTTTTTTTCATTAAATGGGACTTAGTTTGTATTTCATTAAATGGGAGGGAGTTTGTATTTCATTAAATGGGAGAGAGTTTGTATTTCATTAAATGGGACTGAGTTTGTATTTCATTAAATGGGAGGGAGTTTGTATTTCATTAAATGTGAGAGAGTTTGTATTTAATTAAATGGGAGAGAGTTTGTATTTCATTAAATGGGAGAGAGTTTGTATTTCATTAAATGGGGGAGAGTTTGAATTTCATTAAATGAGAGAGAGTTTGTATTTCATTAAATGGGGGAGAGTTTGTATTTCATTAAATGGGAGAGAGTTTGAATTTCATTAAATGGGAGAGAGTTTGTATTTCATTAAATGGGAGAGAGTTTGTATTTCATTAAATGGGGGAGAGTTTGTATTTCATTAAATGGGAGAGAGTTTGTATTTCATTAAATGGGGGAGAGTTTGTATTTCATTAAGTGGGGGACACTTTGTATTTAATTAAATGGGAGAGAGTTTGTATTTCATTAAATGGGAGAGAGTTTGTATTTCATTAAATGGGGGAGAGTTTGTATTTCATTAAATGGGAGAGAGTTTGTATTTCATTAAATGGAGGAGAGTTTGTATTTCATTAAATGGGAGGGAGTTTGTATTTCATTAAATGGGAGGGAGTTTGTATTTCATTAAATGTGAGAGAGTTTGTATTTAATTAAATGGGAGAGAGTTTGTATTTCATTAAATGGGAGAGAGTTTGTATTTCATTAAATGGGAGAGAGTTTGTATTTCATTAAATGGGAGAGAGTTTGTATTTCATTAAATGGGGGAGAGTTTGAATTTCATTAAATGAGAGAGAGTTTGTATTTCATTAAATGGGGGAGAGTTTGTATTTCATTAAATGGGAGAGAGTTTGAATTTCATTAAATGGGAGAGAGTTTGTATTTCATTAAATGGGAGAGAGTTTGTATTTCATTAAATGGGGGAGAGTTTGTATTTCATTAAATGGGAGAGAGTTTGTATTTCATTAAATGGGGGTGGGTTTGTATTTCATTAAATGGGGGACACTTTGTATTTAATGAAATGGGAGAGAGTTTGTATTTCATTAAATGGGAGAGAGTTTGTATTTCATTAAATGGGGGAGAGTTTGTATTTCATTAAATGGGGGACACTTTGTATTTAATTAAATGGGAGAGAGATTGTATTTCATTAATTGGGAGAGAGTTTGTATTTCATTAAGTGGGAGAGAGTTTGTATTTCATTAAATGGGAGAGAGTTTGTATTTCATTAAATGGGAGAGAGATTGTATTTAATTAAATGGGAGAGAGTTTGTATTTCATTAAATGGGAGAGAGATTGTATTCCATTAAATGGGAGAGAGTTTGTATTTCATTAACTGGGAGAGAGTTTGTATTTCATTAAATGGGAGAGAGTTTGTATTTCATTAAATGGGAGAGAGTTTGTATTTCATTAAATGGGAGAGAGTTTGTATTTCATTAAATGGGAGAGAGCTTGTATTTCATTAAATGGGAGAGAGGTTGTATTTCATTAAATGGGAGAGAGTTTGTATTTCATTAAATGGGAGAGAGTTTGTATTTCATTAAATGGGAGAGAGTTTGTATTTCATTAAATGGGAGAGAGTTGGTATTTAATTGAATGGGAGAGAGTTTGTATTTCATTAAATGGGAGAGAGATTGTATTTCATTAAATGGGAGAGAGTTTGTATTTCATTAAACGGGAGAGAGTTTGTATTTCATTAAATGGGAGAGAGTTTGTATTTCATTAAATGGGAGAGAGTTTGTATTTCATTAAATGGGAGAGAGTTTGTATTTCATTAAATGGGGGAGAGTTTGTATTTCATTAAATGGGGGAGAGTTTGTATTTCATTAAATGGGAGAGAGTTTGTATTTCATTAAATGGGAGAGAGTTTGTATTTCATTAAATGGGAGAGAGTTTGTATTTCATTAAATGGGAGAGAGTTTGTATTTCATTAAATGGGAGAGAGTTTGTATTTCATTAAATGGGAGAGAGTTTGAATTTCATTAAATGGGGGAGAGTTTGTATTTCATTAAATGGGAGAGAGTTTGTATTTCATTAAATGGGAGAGAGTTTGTATTTCATTAAATGGGAGAGAGTTTGTTTTTCATTAAATGGGGAGAGTTTGTATTTCATTAAATGGGAGAGAGTTTGTATTTCATTAAATGGGAGAGAGTTTGTATTTCATTAAATGGGAGAGAGTTTGTATTTCATTAAAAGGGAGAGAGTTTGTATTTCATTAAATGGGAGAGAGTTTGTATTTAATTAAATGGGAGAGAGTTTGCATTTCATTAAATGGGAGATTGTTTGTATTTCATTAAATGGGAGAGAGTTTGTATTTCATAAAATGGGAGAGAGTTTGTATTAAATTAAATGGGAGAGAGTTTGTATTTCATTAAATGGGAGAGTTTGTATTTCATTAAATGGGAGAGAGTTTGTATTTAATTAAATGGGAGAGAGTTTGTATTTCATTAAATGGGAGATAGTTTGTATTTCATTAAATGGGAGAGAGTTTGTATTTCATAAAATGGGAGAGAGTTTGTATTAAATTAAATGGGAGAGAGTTTGTATTTCATTAAATCGGAGAGAGTTTGTATTTAATTAAATGGGAGAGAGTTTGTATTTCATTAAATGGGAGATAGTTTGTATTTCATTAAATGGGACAGAGTTTGTATTTAATTAAATGGGAGAGAGTTTGTATTTCATTAAATGGGAGAGAGTTTGTATTTCATTAAATGGGGGAGAGTTTGTATTTCATTAAATGGGAGAGAGTTTGTATTTCATTAAATGGGACTGAGTTTGTATTTCATTAAATGGGAGAGAGTTTGTATTTCATTAAATGGGGGAGAGTTTGTATTTCATTAAATGGGAGAGAGTTTGTATTTCATTAAATGGGGGAGAGTTTGTATTTCATTAAATGGGGGAGAGTTTGTATTTCATTAAATGGGAGATAGTTTTAATTTCATTAAATGGGAGAGAGTTTGTATTTCATGAAATGGGAGAGAGTTTGTATTTCATTAAATGGGAGATAGTTTGAATTTCATTAAACGGGAGAGAGTTTGTATTTCATTAAATGGGGGAGAGTTTGTATTTCATTAAATGAGACTGAGTTTGTATTTCATTAAATGGGAGAGAGTTTGTATTTCATTAAATGGGAGAGAGTTTGTATTTCATTAAATGGGAGAGAGTTTATATTTCATTAAATGGGAGAGAGTTTGTATTTCATTGAAAGGGAGAGAGTTTGTATTTCATTAAATGGGAGAGAGTTTGTATTTAATTAAATGGGAGAGAGTTTGTATTTCATAAAAGGGAGAGAGTTTGTATTTCATTAAATGGGAGAGAGTTTGTATTTCATTAAATGGGAGAGAGTTTGTATTTCATTAAATGGGGGAGAGTTTGTATTTCATTAAATGGGAGAGAGTTTGTATTTCATTAAATGGGAGAGAGTTTGTATTTCATTAAATGGGAGAGAGTTTGTATTTCATTAAAAGGGAGAGAGTTTGTATTTCATTAAATGGGAGAGAGTTTGTATTTAATTAAATGGGAGAGAGTTTGCATTTCATTCAATGGGAGATTGTTTGTATTTCATTAAATGGGAGAGAGTTTGTATTTCATAAAATGGGAGAGAGTTTGTATTAAATTAAATGGGAGAGAGTTTGTATTTCATTAAATGGGAGAGTTTGTATTTCATTAAATGGGAGAGAGTTTGTATTTAATTAAATGGGAGAGAGTTTGTATTTCATTAAATGGGAGATAGTTTGTATTTCATTAAATGGGAGAGAGTTTGTATTTCATAAAATGGGAGAGAGTTTGTATTAAATTAAATGGGAGAGAGTTTGTATTTCATTAAATCGGAGAGAGTTTGTATTTAATTAAATGGGAGAGAGTTTGTATTTCATTAAATGGGAGATAGTTTGTATTTCATGAAATGGGAGAGAGTTTGTATTTAATTAAATGGGAGAGAGTTTGTATTTCATTAAATGGGAGAGAGTTTGTATTTCATTAAATGGGAGAGAGTTTGTATTTCATTAAATGGGGGAGAGTTTGTATTTCATTAAATGGGAGAGAGTTTGTATTTCATTAAATGGGACTGAGTTTGTATTTCATTAAATGGGAGAGAGTTTGTATTTCATTAAATGGGGGAGAGTTTCTATTTCATTAAATGGGAGAGAGTTTGTATTTCATTAAATGGGGGAGAGTTTGTATTTCATTAAATGGGGGAGAGTTTGTATTTCATGAAATGGGAGATAGTTTTAATTTCATTAAATGGGAGAGAGTTTGTATTTCATGAAATGGGAGAGAGTTTGTATTTCATTAAATGGGAGATAGTTTGAATTTCATTAAACGGGAGAGAGTTTGAATTTCATTAAATGGGAAAGAGTTTGTATTTCATTAAATGGGAGAGAGTTTGTATTTCATAAAAGGGAGAGAGTTTGTATTTCATTAAATGGGAAAGAGTTTGTATTTCATTAAATGGGACTGAGTTTGTATTTCATTAAATGGGGGAGAGTTTGTATTTCATTAAATGGGAGATAGTTTGAATTTCATTAAATGGGAGAGAGTTTGTATTTCATTAAATGGGGGAGAGTTTGTATTTCATAAAATGGGAGAGAGTTTGTATTTCATTAAATGGGACTGAGTTTGTATTTCATTAAATGGGGGAGAGTTTGTATTTCATAAAATGGGAGAGAGTTTGTATTTCATTAAATGGGACTGAGTTTGTATTTCATTAATGGGAGAGAGTTTGTATTTCATTAAATGGGAGAGAGTTTGTATTTCATTAATGGGAGAGAGTTTGTATTTCATTAAATGGGAGAGAGTTTGTATTTCATTAAATGGGACTGAGTTTGTATTTCATTAATGGGAGAGAGTTTGTATTTCATTAAATGGGAGAGAGTTTGAATTTCATTAAATGGGAGAGAGTTTGTATTTCATTAAATGGGACTGAGTTTGTATTTCATTAATGGGAGAGAGTTTGTATTTCATTAAATGGGAGAGAGTTTGTATTTCATTAAATGGGAGAGTGTTTGTATTTCATTAAATGGGAGAGAGTTTGTATTTCATTAAATGGGAGAGAGTTTGTATTTCATTAAATGGGAGAGAGTTTGTATTTCATTAAATGGGACTGAGTTTGTATTTCATTAAATGGGAGAGCGTTTGTATTTAATTAAATGGGAGAGAGTTTGTATTTCATTAAATGGGACTGAGTTTGTATTTCATTAAATGGGAGAGAGTTTGTATTTCATTAAATGGGAGAGAGTTTGTATTTCATTAAATGGGAGAGAGTTTGTATTTCATTAAATGGGAGAGAGTTTGTATTTCATTAAATGGGAGAGAGTTTGTATTGCATTAAATGGGACTGAGTTTGTATTTCATTAAATGGGAGAGAGTTTGTATTTCATTAAATGGGAGAGAGTTTGTATTTCATTAAATGGGACTGAGTTTGTATTTCATTAAATGGGAGAGAGTTTGCATTTCATTAAATGGGAGAGTTTGTATTTCATTAAATGGGAGAGAGTTTGTATTTCATTAAATGGGAGAGAGTTTGTATTTCATTAAATGGGAGAGAGTTTGTATTTCATTAAATGGGACTGAGTTTGTATTTCATTAAATTGGGGAGAGTTTGTATTTCATTAAATGGGAGAGAGTTTGTATTTCATTAAATGTGACTGAGTTTGTATTTCATTAAATGGGAGAGAGTTTGTATTTCATGAAATCGGAGAGAGTTTGTATTTCATTAAATGGGACTGAGTTTGTGTTTCATTAAATGGGAGAGAGTTTGTATTTCATTAAATGGGACTGAGTTTGTATTTCATTAAATGGGACTGAGTGTAGATTTCATTAAATGGGAGAAAGTTTGTATTTCATTAAATGGGGGAGAGCTTGCAATTCATTAAATGGGGGAGAGTTTGTATTTCATTAAATGGGAGAGAGTTTGTATTTCATTAAATGGGAGAGAGTTTGTATTTCATTAATGGGAGAGAGTTTGTATTTCATTAAATGGGAGAGAGTTTGTATTTCATTAAATGGGGGAGAGTTTGTATTTCATTAATGGGAGAGAGTTTGTATTTCATTAAATGGGAGAGAGTTTGTATTTCATTAATGGGAGAGAGTTTGTATTTCATTAAATGGGAGAGAGTTTGTATTTCATTAAATGGGAGAGAGTTTGTATTTCATTAAATGGGAGAGAGTTTGTATTTCATTAAATGGGAGAGAGTTTGTATTTCATTAAATGGGACTGTGTTTGTATTTCATTAAATGGGAGAGAGTTTGTATTTCATTAAATGGGAGAGAGTTTGTATTTCATTAAATGGGACTGAGTTTGTATTTCATTAAATGGGAGAGAGTTTGTATTTCATTAAATGGGAGAGAGTTTGTATTTCATTAAATGGGAGAGAGTTTGTATTTCATTGAATGGGAGAGAGTTTGTATTTCATTAAATGGGAGAGAGTTTGTATTTCATTAAATGGGGGAGAGTTTGTATTTCATTAAATGGGACTGAGTTTGTATTTCATTAAATGGGAGAGAGTTTGTATTTCATTAAATGGGACTGAGTTTGTATTTCATTAAATGGGAGAGAGTTTGTATTTCATTAAATGGTACTGAGTTTGTATTTCATTAATGGGAGAGAGTTTGTATTTCATTAAATGGGAGAGAGTTTGTATTTCATTAAATGGGAGAGAGTTGGTATTTCATTAAATGGGAGAGAGTTTGTATTTCATTCAATGGGAGAGAGTTTGTATTTCATTAAATGGGAGAGAATTTGTATTTCATTAAATGGGAGAGAGTTTGTATTTCATTAAATGGGACTGAGTTTGTATTTCATTAAATGGGAGAGAGTTTGTATTTAATTAAATGGGAGAGAGTTTGTATTTCATTAAATGGGACTTAGTTTGTATTTCATTAAATGGGGGAGAGTTTGTATTTCATTAAGTGGGAGAGAGTTTGTATTTCATTAAATGGGAGAGAGTTTGTATTTCATTAAATGGGAGAGAGTTTGTATTTCATTAAATGGGAGAGAGTTTGTATTTCATTAAATGGGAGAGAGTTTGTATTTCATTAAATGGGACTGAGTTTGTATTTCATTAAATGGGAGAGAGTTTGTATTTCATTAAATGGGAGAGAGTTTGTATTTCATTAAATGGGACTGAGTTTGTATTTCATTAAATGGGAGAGAGTTTGTATTTCATTAAATGGGAGAGAGTTTGTATTTCATTAAATGGGAGAGAGTTTGCATTTCATTAAATGGGAGAGAGTTTGTATTTCATTAAATGGGAGAGAGTTTGTAATTCATTAAATGGGACTGAGTTTGTATTTCATTAAATGGGGGAGAGTTTGTATTTCATTAAATGGGACTGAGTTTGTATTTCATTAAATGGGAGAGAGTTTGTATTTCATTAAATGGGACTGAGTTTGTATTTCATTAAATGGGACTGAGTTTGTATTTCATTAAATGGGAGAGAGTTTGTATTTCATTAAATGGGACTGAGTTTGTATTTCATTAAATGGGAGAGAGTTTGAATTTCATTAAATGGCAGAGAGTTTGTATTTCATTAAATGGGACTGAGTTTGTATTTCATTAAATGGGAGGGAGTTTGAATTTCATTAAATGGGAGAGAGTTTGAATTTCATTAAATGGGAGAGAGTTTGAATTTCATTAAATGGGAGAGAGTTTGTATTTCATTAAATGGGAGAGAGTTTGTATTTCATTAAATGGGACTGAGTTTGTATTTCATTAAATGGGAGGGAGTTTGAATTTCATTAAATGGGAGAGAGTTTGTATTTCATTAAATGGGAGAGAGTTTGAATTTCATTTATTGGGAGAGAGTTTGTATTTCATTAAATGGGGGAGAGTTTGTATTTCATTAAATGGGAGAGAGTTTGTATTTCATTAAATGGGAGAGAGTTTGTATTTCATTAAATGGGACTCAGTTTGTATTTCATTAAATGGGAGGGAGTTTGTATTTCATTAAATGGGAGAGAGTTTGTATTTCATTAAATGGGACTGAGTTTGTATTTCATTAAATGGGAGGTAGTTTGTATTTCATTAAATGTGAGAGAGTTTGTATTTAATTAAATGGGAGAGAGTTTGCATTTCATTAAATGGGAGAGAGTTTGTATTTCATGAAATGGGAGAGAGTTTGTATTTCATTAAATGGGAGATAGTTTGAATTTCATTAAACGGGAGAGAGTTTGAATTTCATTAAATGGGGGAGAGTTTGTATTTCATTAAATGAGACTGAGTTTGTATTTCATTAAATGGGAGAGAGTTTGTATTTCATTAAATGGGAGAGAGTTTGTATTTCATTAAATGGGAGAGAGTTTATATTTCATTAAATGGGAGAGAGTTTGTATTTCATTGAAAGGGAGAGAGTTTGTATTTCATTAAATGGGAGAGAGTTTGTATTTAATTAAATGGGAGAGAGTTTGTATTTCATAAAAGGGAGAGAGTTTGTATTTCATGAAATGGGAGAGAGTTTGTATTTCATTAAATGGGAGAGAGTTTGTATTTCATTAAATGGGGGAGAGTTTGTATTTCATTAAATGGGAGAGAGTTTGTATTTCATTAAATGGGAGAGAGTTTGTATTTCATTAAATGGGAGAGAGTTTGTATTTCATTAAAAGGGAGAGAGTTTGTATTTCATTAAATGGGAGAGAGTTTGTATTTAATTAAATGGGAGAGAGTTTGCATTTCATTAAATGGGAGATTGTTTGTATTTCATTAAATGGGAGAGAGTTTGTATTTCATAAAATGGGAGAGAGTTTGTATTAAATTAAATGGGAGAGAGTTTGTATTTCATTAAATGGGAGAGTTTGTATTTCATTAAATGGGAGAGAGTTTGTATTTAATTAAATGGGAGAGAGTTTGTATTTCATTAAATGGGAGATAGTTTGTATTTCATTAAATGGGAGAGAGTTTGTATTTCATAAAATGGGAGAGAGTTTGTATTAAATTAAATGGGAGAGAGTTTGTATTTCATTAAATCGGAGAGAGTTTGTATTTAATTAAATGGGAGAGAGTTTGTATTTCATTAAATGGGAGATAGTTTGTATTTCATTAAATGGGAAAGAGTTTGTATTTAATTAAATGGGAGAGAGTTTGTATTTCATTAAATGGGAGAGAGTTTGTATTTCATTAAATGGGAGAGAGTTTGTATTTCATTAAATGGGGGAGAGTTTGTATTTCATTAAATGGGAGAGAGTTTGTATTTCATTAAATGGGACAGAGTTTGTATTTCATAAAATGGGAGAGAGTTTGTATTTCATTAAATGGGGGAGAGTTTGTATTTCATTAAATGGGAGAGAGTTTGTATTTCATTAAATGGGGGAGAGTTTGTATTTCATGAAATGGGGGAGAGTTTGTATTTCATGAAATGGGAGATAGTTTTAATTTCATTAAATGGGAGAGAGTTTGTATTTCATGAAATGGGAGATAGTTTGAATTTCATTAAACGGGAGAGAGTTTGAATTTCATTAAATGGGGGAGAGTTTGTATTTCATTAAATGAGACTGAGTTTGTATTTCATTAAATGGGAGAGAGTTTGTATTTCATTAAATGGGAGAGAGTTTGTATTTCATAAAAGGGAGAGAGTTTGTATTTCATTAAATGGGGGAGAGTTTCTATTTCATTAAATGGGAGAGAGTTTGTATTTCATTAAATGGGAAAGAGTTTGTATTTCATTAAATGGGACTGAGTTTGTATTTCATTAAATGGGGGAGAGTTTGTATTTCATTAAATGGGAGATAGTTTGAATTTCATTAAATGGGAGAGAGTTTGTATTTCATTAAATGGGGGAGAGTTTGTATTTCATAAAATGGGAGAGAGTTTGTATTTCAATAAATGGGACTGAGTTTGTATTTCATTAAATGGGGGAGAGTTTGTATTTCATAAAATGGGAGAGAGTTTGTATTTCATTAATGGGAGAGAATTTGTATTTCATTAAATGGGAGAGAGTTTGTATTTCATTAATGGGAGAGAGTTTGTATTTCATTAAATGGGAGAGAGTTTGTATTTCATTAAATGGGAGAGAGTTTGTATTTCATTAAATGGGAGAGAGTTTGTATTTCATTAAATGGGACTGAGTTTGTATTTCATTAATGGGAGAGAGTTTGTATTTCATTAAATGGGAGAGAGTTTGAATTTCATTAAATGGGAGAGAGTTTGTATTTCATTAAATGGGACTGAGTTTGTATTTCATTAATGGGAGAGAGTTTGTATTTCATGAAATGGGAGAGAGTTTGTATTTCATTAAATGGGAGAGAGTTTGTATTTCATTAAATGGGAGAGAGTTTGTATTTCATTAAATGGGAGAGAGTTTCTATTTCATTAAATGGGACTGAATTTGTATTTCATTAAATGGGAGAGAGTTTGTATTTCATTAAATGGGAGAGAGTTTGTATTTCATTAAATGGGAGAGAGTTTGTATTTCATTAAATGGGAGAGAGTTTGTATTTCATTAAATGGGAGAGAGTTTGTATTTCATGAAATGGGAGAGAGTTTGTATTTCATTAAATGGGACTGAGTTTGTATTTCATTAAATGGGAGAGAGTTTGTATTTCATTAAATGGGAGAGAGTTTGTATTTCATTAAATGGGACTGAGTTTGTATTTCATTAAATGGGAGAGAGTTTGCATTTCATTAAACGGGAGAGTTTGTATTTCATTAAATGGGAGAGAGTTTGTATTTCATTAAATGGGAGAGAGTTTGTATTTCATTAAATGGGAGAGAGTTTGTATTTCATTAAATGGGACTGAGTTTGTATTTCATTAAATGGGGGAGAGTTTGTATTTCATTAAATGGGACTGAGTTTGTGTTTCATTAAATCGGAGAGAGTTTGTATTTCAGTAAATGGGACTGAGTTTGTATTTCATTAAATGGGACTGAGTGTAGATTTCATTAAATGGGAGAGAGTTTGTATTTCATTAAATGGGGGAGAGTTTGCAATTCATTAAATGGGGGAGAGTTTGTATTTCATTAAATGGGAGAGAGTTTGTATTTCATTAAATGGGAGAGAGTTTGTATTTCATTAATGGGAGAGAGTTTGTATTTCATTAAATGGGAGAGAGTTTGTATTTCATTAATGGGAGAGAGTTTGTATTTCATTAAATGGGAGAGAGTTTGTATTTCATTAATGGGAGAGAGTTTGTATTTCATTAAATGGGAGAGAGTTTGTATTTCATTAAATGGGAGAGTTTGTATTTCATTAAATGGGAGAGAGTTTGTATTTAATTAAATGGGAGAGAGTTTGTATTTCATTAAATGCGAGATAGTTTGTATTTCATTAAATGGGAGAGAGTTTGTATTTCATAAAATGGGAGAGAGTTTGTATTAAATTAAATGGGAGAGAGTTTGTATTTCATTAAATCGGAGAGAGTTTGTATTTAATTAAATGGGAGAGAGTTTGTATTTCATTAAATGGGAGATAGTTTGTATTTCATTAAATGGGAAAGAGTTTGTATTTAATTAAATGGGAGAGAGTTTGTATTTCATTAAATGGGAGAGAGTTTGTATTTCATTAAATGGGAGAGAGTTTGTATTTCATTAAATGGGGGAGAGTTTGTATTTCATTAAATGGGAGAGAGTTTGTATTTCATTAAATGGGACAGAGTTTGTATTTCATAAAATGGGAGAGAGTTTGTATTTCATTAAATGGGGGAGAGTTTGTATTTCATTAAATGGGAGAGAGTTTGTATTTCATTAAATGGGGGAGAGTTTGTATTTCATGAAATGGGGGAGAGTTTGTATTTCATGAAATGGGAGATAGTTTTAATTTCATTAAATGGGAGAGAGTTTGTATTTCATGAAATGGGAGATAGTTTGAATTTCATTAAACGGGAGAGAGTTTGAATTTCATTAAATGGGGGAGAGTTTGTATTTCATTAAATGAGACTGAGTTTGTATTTCATTAAATGGGAGAGAGTTTGTATTTCATTAAATGGGAGAGAGTTTGTATTTCATAAAAGGGAGAGAGTTTGTATTTCATTAAATGGGGGAGAGTTTCTATTTCATTAAATGGGAGAGAGTTTGTATTTCATTAAATGGGAAAGAGTTTGTATTTCATTAAATGGGACTGAGTTTGTATTTCATTAAATGGGGGAGAGTTTGTATTTCATTAAATGGGAGATAGTTTGAATTTCATTAAATGGGAGAGAGTTTGTATTTCATTAAATGGGGGAGAGTTTGTATTTCATAAAATGGGAGAGAGTTTGTATTTCAATAAATGGGACTGAGTTTGTATTTCATTAAATGGGGGAGAGTTTGTATTTCATAAAATGGGAGAGAGTTTGTATTTCATTAATGGGAGAGAATTTGTATTTCATTAAATGGGAGAGAGTTTGTATTTCATTAATGGGAGAGAGTTTGTATTTCATTAAATGGGAGAGAGTTTGTATTTCATTAAATGGGAGAGAGTTTGTATTTCATTAAATGGGAGAGAGTTTGTATTTCATTAAATGGGACTGAGTTTGTATTTCATTAATGGGAGAGAGTTTGTATTTCATTAAATGGGAGAGAGTTTGAATTTCATTAAATGGGAGAGAGTTTGTATTTCATTAAATGGGACTGAGTTTGTATTTCATTAATGGGAGAGAGTTTGTATTTCATGAAATGGGAGAGAGTTTGTATTTCATTAAATGGGAGAGAGTTTGTATTTCATTAAATGGGAGAGAGTTTGTATTTCATTAAATGGGAGAGAGTTTCTATTTCATTAAATGGGACTGAGTTTGTATTTCATTAAATGGGAGAGAGTTTGTATTTCATTAAATGGGAGAGAGTTTGTATTTCATTAAATGGGAGAGAGTTTGTATTTCATTAAATGGGAGAGAGTTTGTATTTCATTAAATGGGACTGAGTTTGTATTTCATTAAATGGGGGAGAGTTTGTATTTCATTAAATGGGACTGAGTTTGTGTTTCATTAAATCGGAGAGAGTTTGTATTTCAGTAAATGGGACTGAGTTTGTATTTCATTAAATGGGACTGAGTGTAGATTTCATTAAATGGGAGAGAGTTTGTATTTCATTAAATGGGGGAGAGTTTGCAATTCATTAAATGGGGGAGAGTTTGTATTTCATTAAATGGGAGAGAGTTTGTATTTCATTAAATGGGAGAGAGTTTGTATTTCATTAATGGGAGAGAGTTTGTATTTCATTAAATGGGAGAGAGTTTGTATTTCATTAAATGGGGGAGAGTTTGTATTTCATTAATGGGAGAGAGTTTGTATTTCATTAAATGGGAGAGAGTTTGTATTTCATTAATGGGAGAGAGTTTGTATTTCATTAAATGGGAGAGAGTTTGTATTTCATTAAATGGGAGAGAGTTTGTATTTCATTAAATGGGAGAGAGTTTGTATTTCATTAAATGGGAGAGAGTTTGTATTTCATTAAATGGGACTGTGTTTGTATTTCATTAAATGGGAGAGAGTTTGTATTTCATTAAATGGGAGAGAGTTTGTATTTCATTAAATGGGACTGAGTTTGTATTTCATTAAATGGGAGAGAGTTTGTATTTCATTAAATGGGAGAGAGTTTGTATTTCATTAAATGGGAGAGAGTTTGTATTTCATTGAATGGGAGAGAGTTTGTATTTCATTAAATGGGAGATAGTTTGTATTTCATTAAATGGGGGAGAGTTTGTATTTCATTAAATGGGACTGAGTTTGTATTTCATTAAATGGGAGAGAGTTTGTATTTCATTAAATGGGACTGAGTTTGTATTTGATTAAATGGGAGAGAGTTTGTATTTCATTAAATGGTACTGAGTTTGTATTTCATTAATGGGAGAGAGTTTATATTTCATTAAATGGGAGAGAGTTTGTATTTCATTAAATGGGAGAGAGTTTGTATTTCATTAAATGGGAGAGAGTTTGTATTTCATTCAATGGGAGAGAGTTTGTATTTCATTAAATGGGAGAGAATTTGTATTTCATTAAATGGGAGAGAGTTTGTATTTCATTAAATGGGACTGATTTTGTATTTCATTAAATGGGAGAGAGTTTTTATTTAATTAAATGGGAGAGAGTTTGTATTTCATTAAATGGGACTTATTTTGTATTTCATTAAATGGGGGAGAGTTTGTATTTCATTAATTGGGAGAGAGTTTGTATTTCATTAAATGGGAGAGAGTTTGTATTTCATTAAATGGGAGAGAGTTTGTATTTCATTAAATGGGAGAGAGTTTGTATTTCATTAAATGGGAGAGAGTTTGTATTTCATTAAATGGGACTGAGTTTGTATTTCATTAAATGGGAGAGAGTTTGTATTTCATTAAATGGGAGAGAGTTTGTATTTCATTAAATGGGACTGAGTTTGTATTTCATTAAATGGGAGAGAGTTTGTATTTCATTAAATGGGAGAGAGTTTGTATTTCATTAAATGGGAGAGAGTTTGCATTTCATTAAATGGGAGAGAGTTTGTATTTCATTAAATGGGAGAGAGTTTGTATTTCATTAAATGGGACTGTGTTTGTATTTCATTAAATGGGCGAGAGTTTGTATTTCATTAAATGGGACTGAGTTTGTATTTCATTAAATGGGAGAGAGTTTGTATTTCATTAAATGGGACTGAGTTTGTATTTCATTAAATGGGACTGAGTTTGTATTTCATTAAATGGGAGAGAGTTTGTATTTCATTAAATGGGACTGAGTTTGTATTTCATTAAATGGGAGAGAGTTTGAATTTCATTAAATGGCAGAGAGTTTGTATTTCATTAAATGGGACTGAGTTTGTATTTCATTAAATGGGAGAGAGTTTGAATTTCATTAAATGGGAGAGAGTTTGAATTTCATTAAATGGGCGAGAGTTTGTATTTCATTAAATGGGAGAGAGTTTGTATTTCATTAAATGGGAGAGAGTTTGTATTTCATTAAATGGGAATGAGTTTGTATTTCATTAAATGGGAGAGAGTTTGAATTTCATTAAATGGGAGAGAGTTTGTATTTCATTAAATGGGACTGAGTTTGTATTTCATTAAATGGGAGGGAGTTTGAATTTCATTAAATGGGAGAGAGTTTGTATTTCATTAAATGGGAGAGAGTTTGAATTTCATTTATTGGGAGAGAGTTTGTATTTCATTAAATGGGGGAGAGTTTGTATTTCATTAAATGGGAGAGAGTTTGTATTTCATTAAATGGGAGAGAGTTTGTATTTTATTAAATGGGACTGAGTTTGTATTTCATTAAATGGGAGGGAGTTTGTATTTCATTAAATGGGGGAGAGTTTGTATTTCATTAAATGGGGGAGAGTTTGAATTTCATTAAATGAGAGAGAGTTTGTATTTCATTAAATGGGGGAGAGTTTTTATTTCATTAAATGGGAGAGAGTTTGAATTTCATTAAATGGGAGAGAGTTTGTATTTCATTAAATGGGAGAGAGTTTGTATTTCATTAAATGGGGGAGAGTTTGTATTTCATTAAATGGGAGAGAGTTTGTATTTCATTAAATGGGACTGAGTTTGTATTTCATTAAATGGGAGAGAGTTTGTATTTCATTAAATGGGAGAGAGTTTGTATTTCATTAAATGGGACTGAGTTTGTATTTCATTAAATGGGAGAGAGTTTGTATTTCATTAAATGGGAGAGAGTTTGTATTTCATTAAATGGGAGAGAGTTTGCATTTCATTAAATGGGAGAGAGTTTGTATTTCATTAAATGGGAGAGAGTTTGTATTTCATTAAATGGGACTGTGTTTGTATTTCATTAAATGGGCGAGAGTTTGTATTTCATTAAATGGGACTGAGTTTGTATTTCATTAAATGGGAGAGAGTTTGTATTTCATTAAATGGGACTGAGTTTGTATTTCATTAAATGGGACTGAGTTTGTATTTCATTAAATGGGAGAGAGTTTGTATTTCATTAAATGGGACTGAGTTTGTATTTCATTAAATGGGAGAGAGTTTGAATTTCATTAAATGGCAGAGAGTTTGTATTTCATTAAATGGGACTGAGTTTGTATTTCATTAAATGGGAGAGAGTTTGTATTTCATTAAATGGGAGATAGTTTGTATTTCATTAAATGGGGGAGAGTTTGTATTTCATTAAATGGGGGAGAGTTTGTATTTCATTAAATGGGACTGAGTTTGTATTTCATTAATTGGGAGAGAGTTTGTATTTCATTAAATGGGACTGAGTTTGTATTTCATTAAATGGGAGAGAGTTTGAATTTCATTAAATGGCAGAGAGTTTGTATTTCATTAAATGGGACTGAGTTTGTATTTCATTAAATGGGAGAGAGTTTGTATTTCATTGAATGGGAGAGAGTTTGTATTTCATTAAATGGGAGATAGTTTGTATTTCATTAAATGGGGGAGAGTTTGTATTTCATTAAATGGGACTGAGTTTGTATTTCATTAAATGGGAGAGAGTTTGTATTTCATTAAATGGGACTGAGTTTGTATTTCATTAAATGGGAGAGAGTTTGTATTTCATTAAATGGTACTGAGTTTGTATTTCATTAATGGGAGAGAGTTTATATTTCATTAAATGGGAGAGAGTTTGTATTTCATTAAATGGGAGAGAGTTTGTATTTCATTAAATGGGAGAGAGTTTGTATTTCATTCAATGGGAGAGAGTTTGTATTTCATTAAATGGGAGAGAATTTGTATTTCATTAAATGGGAGAGAGTTTGTATTTCATTAAATGGGACTGATTTTGTATTTCATTAAATGGGAGAGAGTTTTTATTTAATTAAATGGGAGAGAGTTTGTATTTCATTAAATGGGACTTATTTTGTATTTCATTAAATGGGGGAGAGTTTGTATTTCATTAATTGGGAGAGAGTTTGTATTTCATTAAATGGGAGAGAGTTTGTATTTCATTAAATGGGAGAGAGTTTGTATTTCATTAAATGGGAGAGAGTTTGTATTTCATTAAATGGGAGAGAGTTTGTATTTCATTAAATGGGACTGAGTTTGTATTTCATTAAATGGGAGAGAGTTTGTATTTCATTAAATGGGAGAGAGTTTGTATTTCATTAAATGGGACTGAGTTTGTATTTCATTAAATGGGAGAGAGTTTGTATTTCATTAAATGGGAGAGAGTTTGTATTTCATTAAATGGGAGAGAGTTTGCATTTCATTAAATGGGAGAGAGTTTGTATTTCATTAAATGGGAGAGAGTTTGTATTTCATTAAATGGGACTGTGTTTGTATTTCATTAAATGGGCGAGAGTTTGTATTTCATTAAATGGGACTGAGTTTGTATTTCATTAAATGGGAGAGAGTTTGTATTTCATTAAATGGGACTGAGTTTGTATTTCATTAAATGGGACTGAGTTTGTATTTCATTAAATGGGAGAGAGTTTGTATTTCATTAAATGGGACTGAGTTTGTATTTCATTAAATGGGAATGAGTTTGTATTTCATTAAATGGGAGAGAGTTTGAATTTCATTAAATGGGAGAGAGTTTGTATTTCATTAAATGGGAGAGAGTTTGTATTTCATTAAATGGGACTGAGTTTGTATTTCATTAAATGGGAGGGAGTTTGAATTTCATTAAATGGGAGAGAGTTTGTATTTCATTAAATGGGAGAGAGTTTGAATTTCATTTATTGGGAGAGAGTTTGTATTTCATTAAATGGGGGAGAGTTTGTATTTCATTAAATGGGAGAGAGTTTGTATTTCATTAAATGGGAGAGAGTTTGTATTTTATTAAATGGGACTGAGTTTGTATTTCATTAAATGGGAGGGAGTTTGTATTTCATTAAATGGGGGAGAGTTTGTATTTCATTAAATGGGGGAGAGTTTGAATTTCATTAAATGAGAGAGAGTTTGTATTTCATTAAATGGGGGAGAGTTTTTATTTCATTAAATGGGAGAGAGTTTGAATTTCATTAAATGGGAGAGAGTTTGTATTTCATTAAATGGGAGAGAGTTTGTATTTCATTAAATGGGGGAGAGTTTGTATTTCATTAAATGGGAGAGAGTTTGTATTTCATTAAATGGGACTGAGTTTGTATTTCATTAAATGGGAGAGAGTTTGTATTTCATTAAATGGGAGAGAGTTTGTATTTCATTAAATGGGACTGAGTTTGTATTTCATTAAATGGGAGAGAGTTTGTATTTCATTAAATGGGAGAGAGTTTGTATTTCATTAAATGGGAGAGAGTTTGCATTTCATTAAATGGGAGAGAGTTTGTATTTCATTAAATGGGAGAGAGTTTGTATTTCATTAAATGGGACTGTGTTTGTATTTCATTAAATGGGCGAGAGTTTGTATTTCATTAAATGGGACTGCGTTTGTATTTCATTAAATGGGAGAGAGTTTGTATTTCATTAAATGGGACTGAGTTTGTATTTCATTAAATGGGACTGAGTTTGTATTTCATTAAATGGGAGAGAGTTTGTATTTCATTAAATGGGACTGAGTTTGTATTTCATTAAATGGGAGAGAGTTTGAATTTCATTAAATGGCAGAGAGTTTGTATTTCATTAAATGGGACTGAGTTTGTATTTCATTAAATGGGAGAGAGTTTGAATTTCATTAAATGGGAGAGAGTTTGAATTTCATTAAATGGGCGAGAGTTTGTATTTCATTAAATGGGAGAGAGTTTGTATTTCATTAAATGGGAGAGAGTTTGTATTTCATTAAATGGGAATGAGTTTGTATTTCATTAAATGGGAGAGAGTTTGTATTTCATTAAATGGGACTGAGTTTGTATTTCATTAAATGGGAGGGAGCTTGAATTTCATTAAATGGGAGAGAGTTTGTATTTCATTAAATGGGAGAGAGTTTGGATTTCATTTATTGGGAGAGAGTTTGTATTTCATTAAATGGGGGATAGTTTGTATTTCATTAAATGGGAGAGAGTTTGTATTTCATTAAATGGGAGAGAGTTTGTATTTCATTAAATGGGACTGAGTTTGTATTTCATTAAATGGGAGGGAGTTTGTATTTCATTAAATGGGGGAGAGTTTGTATTTCATTAAATGGGGGAGAGTTTGAATTTCATTAAATGAGAGAGAGTTTGTATTTCATTAAATGGGGGAGAGTTTTTATTTCATTAAATGGGAGAGAGTTTGAATTTCATTAAATGGGAGAGAGTTTGTATTTCATTAAATGGGAGAGAGTTTGTATTTCATTAAATGGGGGAGAGTTTGTATTTCATTAAATGGGAGAGAGTTTGTATTTCATGAAATGGGGGAGAGTTTGTATTTCATTAAATGGGGGACACTTTGTATTTAATAAAATGGGAGAGAGTTTGTATTTCATTAAATGGGACTGAGTTTGTTTTTCATTAAATGGGGGAGAGTTTGTATTTCATAAAATGGGAGAGAGTTTGTATTTCATTAAATGGGACTGAGTTTGTATTTCATTAATGGGAGAGAGTTTGTATTTCATTAAATGGGAGAGAGTTTGTATTTCATTAATGGGAGAGAGTTTGTATTTCATTAAATGGGAGAGAGTTTGTATTTCATTAAATGGGAGAGCGTTTGTATTTCATTAAATGGGAGAGAGTTTGTATTTCATTAAATGGGACTGAGTTTGTATTTCATTAATGGGAGAGAGTTTGTATTTCATTAAATGGGAGAGAGTTTGAATTTCATTAAATGGGAGAGAGTTTGTATTTCATTAAATGGGACTGAGTTTGTATTTCATTAATGGGAGAAAGTTTGTATTTCATGAAATGGGAGAGAGTTTGTATTTCATTAAATGGGAGAGAGTTTGTATTTCATTAAATGGGAGAGAGTTTGTATTTCATTAAATGGGAGAGAGTTTGTATTTCATTAAATGGGACTGAGTTTGTATTTCATTAAATGGGAGAGCGTTTGTATTAAATTAAATGGGAGAGAGTTTGTATTTCATTAAATGGGAGAGAGTTTGTATTTCATTAAATGGGAGAGAGTTTGTATTTCATTAAATGGGAGAGAGTTTGTATTTCATTAAATGGGAGAGAGTTTGTATTTCATGAAATGGGAGAGAGTTTGTATTTCATTAAATGGGACTGAGTTTGTATTTCATTAAATGGGAGAGAGTTTGTATTTCATTAAATGGGAGAGAGTTTGTATTTCATTAAATGGGACTGAGTTTGTATTTCATTAAATGGGAGAGAGTTTGCATTTCATTAAATGGGAGAGTTTGTATTTCATTAAATGGGAGAGAGTTTGTATTTCATTAAATGGGAGAGAGTTTGTATTTCATTAAATGGGAGAGAGTTTGTATTTCATTAAATGGGACTGAGTTTGTATTTCATTAAATGGGGGAGAGTTTGTATTTCATTAAATGGGACTGAGTTTGTGTTTCATTAAATGGGAGAGAGTTTGTATTTCATTAAATGGGACTGAGTTTGTATTTCATTAAATGGGACTGAGTGTAGATTTCATTAAATGGGAGAGAGTTTGTATTTCATTAAATGGGGGAGAGTTTGCAATTCATTAAATGGGGGAGAGTTTGTATTTCATTAAATGGGAGAGAGTTTGTATTTCATTAAATGGGAGAGAGTTTGTATTTCATTAATGGGAGAGAGTTTGTATTTCATTAAATGGGAGAGAGTTTGTATTTCATTAAATGGGGGAGAGTTTGTATTTCATTAATGGGAGAGAGTTTGTATTTCATTAAATGGGAGAGAGTTTGTATTTCATTAATGGGAGAGAGTTTGTATTTCATTAAATGGGAGAGAGTTTGTATTTCATTAAATGGGAGAGAGTTTGTATTTCATTAAATGGGAGAGAGTTTGTATTTCATTAAATGGGAGAGAGTTTGTATTTCATTAAATGGGACTGTGTTTGTATTTCATTAAATGGGAGAGAGTTTGTATTTCATTAAATGGGAGAGAGTTTGTATTTCATTAAACGGGACTGAGTTTGTATTTCATTAAATGGGAGAGAGTTTGTATTTCATTAAATGGGAGAGAGTTTGTATTTCATTAAATGGGAGAGAGTTTGTATTTCATTGAATGGGAGAGAGTTTGTATTTCATTAAATGGGAGATAGTTTGTATTTCATTAAATGGGGGAGAGTTTGTATTTCATTAAATGGGACTGAGTTTGTATTTCATTAAATGGGAGAGAGTTTGTATTTCATTAAATGGGACTGAGTTTGTATTTCATTAAATGGGAGAGAGTTTGTATTTCATTAAATGGGAGAGAGTTTGTATTTCATTAAATGGGAGAGAGTTTGTATTTCATTAAATGGGAATGAGTTTGTATTTCATTAAATGGGAGAGAGTTTGTATTTCATTAAATGGGACTGAGTTTGTATTTCATTAAATGGGAGGGAGTTTGAATTTCATTAAATGGGAGAGAGTTTGTATTTCATTAAATGGGAGAGAGTTTGAATTTCATTTATTGGGCGAGAGTTTGTATTTCATTAAATGGGGGAGAGTTTGTATTTCATTAAATGGGAGAGAGTTTGTATTTCATTAAATGGGAGAGAGTTTGTATTTCATTAAATGGGACTGAGTTTGTATTTCATTAAATGGGAGGGAGTTTGTATTTCATTAAATGGGGGAGAGTTTGTATTTCATTCAATGGGGGAGAGTTTGAATTTCATTAAATGAGAGAGAGTTTGTATTTCATTAAATGGGGGAGAGTTTTTATTTCATTAAATGGGAGAGAGTTTGAATTTCATTAAATGGGAGAGAGTTTGTATTTCATTAAATGGGAGAGAGTTTGTATTTCATTAAATGGGGGAGAGTTTGTATTTCATTAAATGGGAGAGAGTTTGTATTTCATGAAATGGGGGAGAGTTTGTATTTCATTAAATGGGGGACACTTTGTATTTAATAAAATGGGAGAGAGTTTGTATTTCATTAAATGGGACTGAGTTTGTTTTTCATTAAATGGGGGAGAGTTTGTATTTCATAAAATGGGAGAGAGTTTGTATTTCATTAAATGGGACTGAGTTTGTATTTCATTAATGGGAGAGAGTTTGTATTTCATTAAATGGGAGAGAGTTTGTATTTCATTAATGGGAGAGAGTTTGTATTTCATTAAATGGGAGAGAGTTTGTATATCATTAAATGGGAGAGCGTTTGTATTTCATTAAATGGGAGAGAGTTTGTATTTCATTAAATGGGACTGAGTTTGTATTTCATTAATGGGAGAGAGTTTGTATTTCATTAAATCGGAGAGAGTTTGAATTTCATTAAATGGGAGAGAGTTTGTATTTCATTAAATGGGACTGAGTTTGTATTTCATTAATGGGAGAGAGTTTGTATTTCATGAAATGGGAGAGAGTTTGTATTTCATTAAATGGGAGAGAGTTTGTATTTCATTAAATGGGAGAGAGTTTGTATTTCATTAAATGGGAGAGATTTTGTATTTCATTAAATGGGACTGAGTTTGTATTTCATTAAATGGGAGAGCGTTTGTATTAAATTAAATGGGAGAGAGTTTGTATTTCATTAAATGGGAGAGAGTTTGTATTTCATTAAATGGGAGAGAGTTTGTATTTCATTAAATGGGAGAGAGTTTGTATTTCATTAAATGGGAGAGAGTTTGTATTTCATTAAATGGGAGAGAGTTTGTATTTCATTAAATGGGAGAGAGTTTGTATTTCATTAAATGGGACTGAGTTTGTATTTCATTAAATGGGGGAGAGTTTGTATTTCATTAAATGGGACTGAGTTTGTGTTTCATTAAATGGGAGAGAGTTTGTATTTCATTAAATGGGACTGAGTTTGTATTTCATTAAATGGGACTGAGTGTAGATTTCATTAAATGGGAGAGAGTTTGTATTTCATTAAATGGGGGAGAGTTTGCAATTCATTAAATGGGGGAGAGTTTGTATTTCATTAAATGGGAGAGAGTTTGTATTTCATTAAATGGGAGAGAGTTTGTATTTCATTAATGGGAGAGAGTTTGTATTTCATTAAATGGGAGAGAGTTTGTATTTCATTAAATGGGGGAGAGTTTGTATTTCATTAATGGGAGAGAGTTTGTATTTCATTAAATGGGAGAGAGTTTGTATTTCATTAATGGGAGAGAGTTTGTATTTCATTAAATGGGAGAGAGTTTGTATTTCATTAAATGGGAGAGAGTTTGTATTTCATTAAATGGGAGAGAGTTTGTATTTCATTAAATGGGAGAGAGTTTGTATTTCATTAAATGGGACTGTGTTTGTATTTCATTAAATGGGAGAGAGTTTGTATTTCATTAAATGGGAGAGAGTTTGTATTTCATTAAACGGGACTGAGTTTGTATTTCATTAAATGGGAGAGAGTTTGTATTTCATTAAATGGGAGAGAGTTTGTATTTCATTAAATGGGAGAGAGTTTGTATTTCATTGAATGGGAGAGAGTTTGTATTTCATTAAATGGGAGATAGTTTGTATTTCATTAAATGGGGGAGAGTTTGTATTTCATTAAATGGGACTGAGTTTGTATTTCATTAAATGGGAGAGAGTTTGTATTTCATTAAATGGGACTGAGTTTGTATTTCATTAAATGGGAGAGAGTTTGTATTTCATTAAATGGTACTGAGTTTGTATTTCATTAATGGGAGAGAGTTTATATTTCATTAAATGGGAGAGAGTTTGTATTTCATTAAATGGGAGAGAGTTGGTATTTCATTAAATGGGAGAGAGTTTGTATTTCATTCAATGGGAGAGAGTTTGTATTTCATTAAATGGGAGAGAGTTTGTATTTCATTAAATGGGAGAGTTTGTATTTCATTAAATGGGAGAGAGTTTGTATTTCATTAAATGGGAGAGAGTTTGTATTTCATTAAATGGGAGAGAGTTTGTATTTCATTAAATGGGACTGAGTTTGTATTTCATTAACTGGGGGAGAGTTTGTATTTCATTAAATGGGACTGAGTTTGTGTTTCATTAAATGGGAGAGAGTTTGTATTTCATTAAATGGGACTGAGTTTGTATTTCATTAAATGGGACTGAGTGTAGATTTCATTAAATGGGAGAGAGTTTGTATTTCATTAAATGGGGGAGAGTTTGCAATTCATTAAATGGGGGAGAGTTTGTATTTCATTAAATGGGAGAGAGTTTGTATTTCATTAAATGGGAGAGAGTTTGTATTTCATTAATGGGAGAGAGTTTGTATTTCTTTAAATGGGAGAGAGTTTGTATTTCATTAAATGGGGGAGAGTTTGTATTTCATTAATGGGAGAGAGTTTGTATTTCATTAAATGGGAGAGAGTTTGTATTTCATTAATGGGAGAGAGTTTGTATTTCATTAAATGGGAGAGAGTTTGTATTTCATTAAATGGGAGAGAGTTTGTATTTCATTAAATGGGAGAGAGTTTGTATTTCATTAAATGGGAGAGAGTTTGTATTTCATTAAATGGGACTGTGTTTGTATTTCATTAAATGGGAGAGAGTTTGTATTTCATTAAATGGGAGAGAGTTTGTATTTCATTAAACGGGACTGAGTTTGTATTTCATTAAATGGGAGAGAGTTTGTATTTCATTAAATGGGAGAGAGTTTGTATTTCATTAAATGGGAGAGAGTTTGTATTTCATTGAATGGGAGAGAGTTTGTATTTCATTAAATGGGAGATAGTTTGTATTTCATTAAATGGGGGAGAGTATTGTATTTCATTAAATGGGACTGAGTTTGTATTTCATTAAATGGGAGAGAGTTTGTATTTCATTAAATGGGACTGAGTTTGTATTTCATTAAATGGGAGAGAGTTTGTATTTCATTAAATGGTACTGAGTTTGTATTTCATTAATGGGAGAGAGTTTATATTTCATTAAATGGGAGAGAGTTTGTATTTCATTAAATGGGAGAGAGTTGGTATTTCATTAAATGGGAGAGAGTTTGTATTTCATTCAATGGGAGAGAGTTTGTATTTCATTAAATGGGAGAGAGTTTGTATTTCATTAAATGGGAGAGAGTTTGTATTTCATTAAATGGGACTGAGTTTGTATTTCATTAAATGGGAGAGAGTTTGTATTTCATTAAATGGGAGAGAGTTTGTATTTCATTAAATGGGACTGAGTTTGTATTTCATTAAATGGGAGAGAGTTTGTATTTCATTAAATGGGAGAGAGTTTGCATTTCATTAAATGGGAGAGAGTTTGTATTTCATTAAATGGGAGAGAGTTTGTATTTCATTAAATGGGAGAGAGTTTGTATTTCATTAAATGGGAGAGAGTTTGTATTTCATTAAATGGGAGAGAGTTTGTATTTCATTAAATGGGACTGAGTTTGTATTTCATTAAATGGGAGAGCGTTTGTATTAAATTAAATGGGAGAGAGTTTGTATTTCATTAAATGGGAGAGAGTTTGTATTTCATTAAATGGGAGAGAGTTTGTATTTCATTAAATGGGAGAGAGTTTGTATTTCATTAAATGGGAGAGAGTTTGTATTTCATTAAATGGGAGAGAGTTTGTATTTCATGAAATGGGAGAGAGTTTGTATTTCATTAAATGGGACTGAGTTTGTATTTCATTAAATGGGAGAGAGTTTGTATTTCATTAAATGGGAGAGAGTTTGTATTTCATTAAATGGGACTGAGTTTGTATTTCATTAAATGGGAGAGAGTTTGCATTTCATTAAATGGGAGAGTTTGTATTTCATTAAATGGGAGAGAGTTTGTATTTCATTAAATGGGAGAGAGTTTGTATTTCATTAAATGGGAGAGAGTTTGTATTTCATTAAATGGGACTGAGTTTGTATTTCATTAAATGGGGGAGAGTTTGTATTTCATTAAATGGGACTGAGTTTGTGTTTCATTAAATGGGAGAGAGTTTGTATTTCATTAAATGGGACTGAGTTTGTATTTCATTAAATGGGACTGAGTGTAGATTTCATTAAATGGGAGAGAGTTTGTATTTCATTAAATGGGGGAGAGTTTGCAATTCATTAAATGGGGGAGAGTTTGTATTTCATTAAATGGGAGAGAGTTTGTATTTCATTAAATGGGAGAGAGTTTGTATTTCATTAATGGGAGAGAGTTTGTATTTCATTAAATGGGAGAGAGTTTGTATTTCATTAAATGGGGGAGAGTTTGTATTTCATTAATGGGAGAGAGTTTGTATTTCATTAAATGGGAGAGAGTTTGTATTTCATTAATGGGAGAGAGTTTGTATTTCATTAAATGGGAGAGAGTTTGTATTTCATTAAATGGGAGAGAGTTTGTATTTCATTAAATGGGAGAGAGTTTGTATTTCATTAAATGGGAGAGAGTTTGTATTTCATTAAATGGGACTGTGTTTGTATTTCATTAAATGGGAGAGAGTTTGTATTTCATTAAATGGGAGAGAGTTTGTATTTCATTAAACGGGACTGAGTTTGTATTTCATTAAATGGGAGAGAGTTTGTATTTCATTAAATGGGAGAGAGTTTGTATTTCATTAAATGGGAGAGAGTTTGTATTTCATTGAATGGGAGAGAGTTTGTATTTCATTAAATGGGAGATAGTTTGTATTTCATTAAATGGGGGAGAGTTTGTATTTCATTAAATGGGACTGAGTTTGTATTTCATTAAATGGGAGAGAGTTTGTATTTCATTAAATGGGACTGAGTTTGTATTTCATTAAATGGGAGAGAGTTTGTATTTCATTAAATGGTACTGAGTTTGTATTTCATTAATGGGAGAGAGTTTATATTTCATTAAATGGGAGAGAGTTTGTATTTCATTAAATGGGAGAGAGTTGGTATTTCATTAAATGGGAGAGAGTTTGTATTTCATTCAATGGGAGAGAGTTTGTATTTCATTAAATGGGAGAGAATTTGTATTTCATTAAATGGGAGAGAGTTTGTATTTCATTAAATGGGACTGAGTTTGTATTTCATTAAATGGGAGAGTGTTTTTATTTAATTAAATGGGAGAGAGTTTGTATTTCATTAAATGGGACTTAGTTTGTATTTCATTAAATGGGGGAGAGTTTGTATTTCATTAATTGGGAGAGAGTTTGTATTTCATTAAATGGGAGAGAGTTTGTATTTCATTAAATGGGAGAGAGTTTGTATTTCATTAAATGGGAGAGAGTTTGTATTTCATTAAATGGGAGAGAGTTTGTATTTCATTAAATGGGACTGAGTTTGTATTTCATTAAATGGGAGAGAGTTTGTATTTCATTAAATGGGAGAGAGTTTGTATTTCATTAAATGGGACTGAGTTTGTATTTCATTAAATGGGAGAGAGTTTGTATTTCATTAAATGGGAGAGAGTTTGCATTTCATTAAATGGGAGAGAGTTTGTATTTCATTAAATGGGAGAGAGTTTGTATTTCATTAAATGGGACTGAGTTTGTATTTCATTAAATGGGAGAGAGTTTGTATTTCATTAAATGGGACTGAGTTTGTATTTCATTAATGGGAGAGAGTTTATATTTCATTAAATGGGAGAGAGTTTGTATTTCATTAAATGGGAGAGAGTTGGTATTTCATTAAATGGGAGAGAGTTTGTATTTCATTCAATGGGAGAGAGTTTGTATTTCATTAAATGGGAGAGAATTTGTATTTCATTAAATGGGAGAGAGTTTGTATTTCATTAAATGGGACTGAGTTTGTATTTCATTAAATGGGAGAGAGTTTTTATTTAATTAAATGGGAGAGAGTTTGTATTTCATTAAATGGGACTTAGTTTGTATTTCATTAAATGGGGGAGAGTTTGTATTTCATTAATTGGGAGAGAGTTTGTATTTCATTAAATGGGAGAGAGTTTGTATTTCATTAAATGGGAGAGAGTTTGTATTTCATTAAATGGGAGAGAGTTTGTATTTCATTAAATGGGAGAGAGTTTGTATTTCATTAAATGGGACTGAGTTTGTATTTCATTAAATGGGAGAGAGTTTGTATTTCATTAAATGGGAGAGAGTTTGTATTTCATTAAATGGGACTGAGTTTGTATTTCATTAAATGGGAGAGAGTTTGTATTTCATTAAATGGGGGAGAGTTTGTATTTCATTAATTGGGAGAGAGTTTGTATTTCATTAAATGGGAGAGAGTTTGTATTTCATTAAATGGGAGAGAGTTTGTATTTCATTAAATGGGAGAGAGTTTGTATTTCATTAAATGGGAGAGAGTTTGTATTTCATTAAATGGGACTGAGTTTGTATTTCATTAAATGGGAGAGAGTTTGTATTTCATTAAATGGGAGAGAGTTTGTATTTCATTAAATGGGACTGAGTTTGTATTTCATTAAATGGGAGAGAGTTTGTATTTCATTAAATGGGAGAGAGTTTGTATTTCATTAAATGGGAGAGAGTTTGTATTTCATTAAATGGGAGAGAGTTTGTATTTCATTAAATGGGACTGAGTTTGTATTTCATTAAATGGGAGAGAGTTTGTATTTCATTAAATGGGAGAGAGTTTTTATTTAATTAAATGGGAGAGAGTTTGTATTTCATTAAATGGGACTTAGTTTGTATTTCATTAAATGGGGGAGAGTTTGTATTTCATTAATTGGGAGAGAGTTTGTATTTCATTAAATGGGAGAGAGTTTGTATTTCATTAAATGGGAGAGAGTTTGTATTTCATTAAATGGGAGAGAGTTTGTATTTCATTAAATGGGAGAGAGTTTGTATTTCATTAAATGGGACTGAGTTTGTATTTCATTAAATGGGAGAGAGTTTGTATTTCATTAAATGGGAGAGAGTTTGTATTTCATTAAATGGGACTGAGTTTGTATTTCATTAAATGGGAGAGAGTTTGTATTTCATTAAATGGGAGAGAGTTTGTATTTCATTAAATGGGAGAGAGTTTGCATTTCATTAAATGGGAGAGAGTTTGTATTTCATTAAATGGGAGAGAGTTTGTATTTCATTAAATGGGACTGAGTTTGTATTTCATTAAATGGGCGAGAGTTTGTATTTCATTAAATGGGACTGAGTTTGTATTTCATTAAATGGGAGAGAGTTTGTATTTCATTAAATGGGACTGAGTTTGTATTTCATTAAATGGGACTGAGTTTGTATTTCATTAAATGGGAGAGAGTTTGTATTTCATTAAATGGGACTGAGTTTGTATTTCATTAAATGGGAGAGAGTTTGAATTTCATTAAATGGCAGAGAGTTTGTATTTCATTAAATGGGACTGAGTTTGTATTTCATTAAATGGGAGAGAGTTTGAATTTCATTAAATGGGAGAGAGTTTGAATTTCATTAAATGGGCGAGAGTTTGTATTTCATTAAATGGGAGAGAGTTTGTATTTCATTAAATGGGAGAGAGTTTGTATTTCATTAAATGGGAATGAGTTTGTATTTCATTAAATGGGAGAGAGTTTGAATTTCATTAAATGGGAGAGAGTTTGTATTTCATTAAATGGGAGAGAGTTTGTATTTCATTAAATGGGACTGAGTTTGTATTTCATTAAATGGGAGGGAGTTTGAATTTCATTAAATGGGAGAGAGTTTGTATTTCATTAAATGTGAGAGAGTTTGTATTTCATTAAATGGGACTGAGTTTGTATTTCATTAAATGGGAGGGAGTTTGAATTTCATTAAATGGGAGAGAGTTTGTATTTCATTAAATGGGAGAGAGTTTGAATTTCATTTATTGGGAGAGAGTTTGTATTTCATTAAATGGGGGAGAGTTTGTATTTCATTAAATGGGAGAGAGTTTGTATTTCATTAAATGGGAGAGAGTTTGTATTTCATTAAATGGGACTGAGTTTGTATTTCATTAAATGGGAGGGAGTTTGTATTTCATTAAATGGGGGAGAGTTTGTATTTCATTAAATGGGGGAGAGTTTGAATTTCATTAAATGAGAGAGAGTTTGTATTTCATTAAATGGGGGAGAGTTTTTATTTCATTAAATGGGAGAGAGTTTGAATTTCATTAAATGAGAGAGAGTTTGTATTTCATTAAATGGGAGAGAGTTTGTATTTCATTAAATGGGGGAGAGTTTGTATTTCATTAAATGGGAGAGAGTTTGTATTTCATGAAATGGGGGAGAGTTTGTATTTCATTAAATGGGGGACACTTTGTATTTAATAAAATGGGAGAGAGTTTGTATTTCATTAAATGGGACTGAGTTTGTATTTCATTAAATGGGGGAGAGTTTGTATTTCATAAAATGGGAGAGAGTTTGTATTTCATTAAATGGGACTGAGTTTGTATTTCATTAATGGGAGAGAGTTTGTATTTCATTAAATGGGAGAGAGTTTGTATTTCATTAATGGGAGAGAGTTTGTATTTCATTAAATGGGAGAGAGTTTGTATTTCATTAAATGGGAGAGAGTTTGTATTTCATTAAATGGGAGAGAGTTTGTATTTCATTAAATGGGACTGAGTTTGTATTTCATTAATGGGAGAGAGTTTGTATTTCATTAAATGGGAGAGAGTTTGAATTTCATTAAATGGGAGAGAGTTTGTATTTCATTAAATGGGACTGAGTTTGTATTTCATTAATGGGAGAGAGTTTGTATTTCATGAAATGGGAGAGAGTTTGTATTTCATTAAATGGGAGAGAGTTTGTATTTCATTAAATGGGAGAGAGTTTGTATTTCATTAAATGGGAGAGAGTTTGTATTTCATTAAATGGGAGAGAGTTTGTATTTCATTAAATGGGAGAGAGTTTGTATTTCATTAAATGGGAGAGAGTTTATATTTCATGAAATGGGAGAGAGTTTGTATTTCATTAAATGGGACTGAGTTTGTATTTCATTAAATGGGAGAGAGTTTGTATTTCATTAAATGGGAGAGAGTTTGTATTTCATTAAATGGGACTGAGTTTGTATTTCATTAAATGGGAGAATGTTTGCATTTCATTAAATGGGAGAGTTTGTATTTCATTAAATGGGAGAGAGTTTGTATTTCATTAAATGGTAGAGAGTTTGTATTTCATTAAATGGGAGAGAGTTTGTATTTCATTAAATGGGACTGAGTTTGTATTTCATTAAATGGGGGAGAGTTTGTATTTCATTAAATGGGACTGAGTTTGTGTTTCATTAAATGGGAGAGAGTTTGTATTTCATTAAATGGGACTGAGTTTGTATTTCATTAAATGGGACTGAGTGTAGATTTCATTAAATGGGAGAGAGTTTGTATTTCATTAAATGGGGGAGAGTTTGCAATTCATTAAATGGGGGAGAGTTTGTATTTCATTAAATGGGAGAGAGTTTGTATTTCATTAAATGGGAGAGAGTTTGTATTTCATTAATGGGAGAGAGTTTGTATTTCATTAAATGGGAGAGAGTTTGTATTTCATTAAATGGGGGAGAGTTTGTATTTCATTAATGGGAGAGAGTTTGTATTTCATTAAATGGGAGAGAGTTTGTATTTCATTAAATGGGAGAGAGTTTGTATTTCATTAAATGGGAGAGAGTTTGTATTTCATTAAATGGGAGAGAGTTTGTATTTCATTAAATGGGACTGTGTTTGTATTTCATTAAATGGGAGAGAGTTTGTATTTCATTAAATGGGAGAGAGTTTGTATTTCATTAAATGGGACTGAGTTTGTATTTCATTAAATGGGAGAGAGTTTGTATTTCATTAAATGGGAGAGAGTTTGTATTTCATTAAATGGGACTGAGTTTGTATTTCATTAAATGGGACTGAGTGTAGATTTCATTAAATGGGAGAGAGTTTGTATTTCATTAAATGGGGGAGAGTTTGCAATTCATTAAATGGGGGAGAGTTTGTATTTCATTAAATGGGAGAGAGTTTGTATTTCATTAAATGGGAGAGAGTTTGTATTTCATTAATGGGAGAGAGTTTGTATTTCATTAAATGGGAGAGAGTTTGTATTTCATTAAATGGGGGAGAGTTTGTATTTCATTAATGGGAGAGAGTTTGTATTTCATTAAATGGGAGAGAGTTTGTATTTCATTAATGGGAGAGAGTTTGTATTTCATTAAATGGGAGAGAGTTTGTATTTCATTAAATGGGAGAGAGTTTGTATTTCATTAAATGGGAGAGAGTTTGTATTTCATTAAATGGGAGAGAGTTTGTATTTCATTAAATGGGACTGTGTTTGTATTTCATTAAATGGGAGAGAGTTTGTATTTCATTAAATGGGAGAGAGTTTGTATTTCATTAAATGGGACTGAGTTTGTATTTCATTAAATGGGAGAGAGTTTGTATTTCATTAAATGGGAGAGAGTTTGTATTTCATTAAATGGGAGAGAGTTTGTATTTCATTGAATGGGAGAGAGTTTGTATTTCATTAAATGGGAGATAGTTTGTATTTCATTAAATGGGGGAGAGTTTGTATTTCATTAAATGGGACTGAGTTTGTATTTCATTAAATGGGAGAGAGTTTGTATTTGATTAAATGGGACTGAGTTTGTATTTCATTAAATGGGAGAGAGTTTGTATTTCATTAAATGGTACTGAGTTTGTATTTCATTAATGGGAGAGAGTTTATATTTCATTAAATGGGAGAGAGTTTGTATTTCATTAAATGGGAGAGAGTTGGTATTTCATTAAATGGGAGAGAGTTTGTATTTCATTCAATGGGAGAGAGTTTGTATTTCATTAAATGGGAGAGAATTTGTATTTCATTAAATGGGAGAGAGTTTGTATTTCATTAAATGGGACTGAGTTTGTATTTCATTAAATGGGAGAGAGTTTTTATTGAATTAAATGGGAGAGAGTTTGTATTTCATTAAATGGGACTTAGTTTGTATTTCATTAAATGGGGGAGAGTTTGTATTTCATTAATTGGGAGAGAGTTTGTATTTCATTAAATGGGAGAGAGTTTGTATTTCATTAAATGGGAGAGAGTTTGTATTTCATTAAATGGGAGAGAGTTTGCATTTCATTAAATGGGAGAGAGTTTGTATTTCATTAAATGGGACTGAGTTTGTATTTCATTAAATGGGAGAGAGTTTGTATTTCATTAAATGGGAGAGAGTTTGTATTTCATTAAATGGGACTGAGTTTGTATTTCATTAAATGGGAGAGAGTTTGTATTTCATTAAATGGGAGAGAGTTTGTATTTCATTAAATGGGAGAGAGTTTGCATTTCATTAAATGGGAGAGAGTTTGTATTTCATTAAATGGGAGAGAGTTTGTATTTCATTAAATGGGACTGAGTTTGTATTTCATTAAATGGGCGAGAGTTTGTATTTCATTAAATGGGACTGAGTTTGTATTTCATTAAATGGGAGAGAGTTTGTATTTCATTAAATGGGACTGAGTTTGTATTTCATTAAATGGGACTGAGTTTGTATTTCATTAAATGGGAGAGAGTTTGTATTTCATTAAATGGGACTGAGTTTGTATTTCATTAAATAGGAGAGAATTTGAATTTCATTAAATGGCAGAGAGTTTGTATTTCATTAAATGGGACTGAGTTTGTATTTCATTAAATGGGAGAGAGTTTGAATTTCATTAAATGGGAGAGAGTTTGAATTTCATTAAATGGGCGAGAGTTTGTATTTCATTAAATTGGAGAGAGTTTGTATTTCATTAAATGGGAGAGAGTTTGTATTTCATTAAATGGGAATGAGTTTGTATTTCATTAAATGGGAGAGAGTTTGAATTTCATTAAATGGGAGAGAGTTTGTATTTCATTAAATGGGAGAGAGTTTGTATTTCATTAAATGGGACTGAGTTTGTATTTCATTAAATGGGAGGGAGTTTGAATTTCAATAAATGGGAGAGAGTTTGTATTTCATTAAATGGGAGAGAGTTTGAATTTCATTTATTGGGAGAGAGTTTGTATTTCATTAAATGGGGGAGAGTTTGTATTTCATTAAATGGGAGAGAGTTTGTTTTTCATTAAATGGGAGAGAGTTTGTATTTCATTAAATGGGACTGAGTTTGTATTTCATTAAATGGGAGGGAGTTTGTATTTCATTAAATGGGAGAGAGTTTGTATTTCATTAAATGGGACTGAGTTTGTATTTCATTAAATGGGAGGGAGTTTGTATTTCATTAAATGGGAGAGAGTTTGTATTTCATTAAATGGGGGAGAGTTTGAATTTCATTAAATGAGAGAGAGTTTGTATTTCATTAAATGGGGGAGAGTTTTTATTTCATTAAATGGGAGAGAGTTTGAATTTCATTAAATGGGAGAGAGTTTGTATTTCATTAAATGGGAGAGAGTTTGTATTTCATTAAATGGGGGAGAGTTTGTATTTCATTAAATGGGAGAGAGTTTGTATTTCATGAAATGGGGGAGAGTTTGTATTTCATTAAATGGGGGACACTTTGTATTTAATTAAATGGGAAAGAGTTTGTATTTCATTAAATGGGAGAGAGTTTGTATTTCATTAAATGGGGGAGAGTTTGTATTTCATTAAATGGGAGAGAGTTTGTATTGCATTAAATGGGACTGAGTTTGTATTTCATTAAATGGGACTGAGTGTAGATTTCATTAAATGGGAGAGAGTTTGTATTTCATTAAATGGGGGAGAGTTTGCAATTCATTAAATGGGGGAGAGTTTGTATTTCATTAAATGGGAGAGAGTTTGTATTTCATTAAATGGGAGAGAGTTTGTATTTCATTAATGGGAGAGAGTTTGTATTTCATGAAATGGGAGAGAGTTTGTATTTCATTAAATGGGGGAGAGTTTGTATTTCATTAATGGGAGAGAGTTTGTATTTCATTAAATGGGAGAGAGTTTGTATTTCATTAATGGGAGAGAGTTTGTATTTCATTAAATGGGAGAGAGTTTGTATTTCATTAAATGGGAGAGAGTTTGTATTTCATTAAATGGGAGAGAGTTTGTATTTCATTAAATGGGAGAGAGTTTGTATTTCATTAAATGGGACTGTGTTTGTATTTCATTAAATGGGAGAGAGTTTGTATTTCATTAAATGGGAGAGAGTTTGTATTTCATTAAATGGGACTGAGTTTGTATTTCATTAAATGGGAGAGAGTTTGTATTTCATTAAATGGGAGAGAGTTTGTATTTCATTAAATGGGAGTGAGTTTGTATTTCATTGAATGGGAGAGAGTTTGTATTTCATTAAATGGGAGAGAGTTTGTATTTCATTAAATGGGGTAGAGTTTGTATTTCATTAAATGGGACTGAGTTTGTCTTTCATTAAATGGGAGAGAGTTTGTATTTCATTAAATGGGACTGAGTTTGTATTTCATTAAATGGGAGAGAGTTTGTATTTCATTAAATGGTACTGAGTTTGTATTTCATTAATGGGAGAGAGTTTGTATTTCATTAAATGGGAGAGAGTTTGTATTTCATTAAATGGGAGAGAGTTGGTATTTCATTAAATGGGAGAGAGTTTGTATTTCATTCAATGGGAGAGAGTTTGTATTTCATTAAATGGGAGAGAATTTGTATTTCATTAAATGGGAGAGAGTTTGTATTTCATTAAATGGGACTGAGTTTGTATTTCATTAAATGGGAGAGAGTTTGTATTTAATTAAATGGGAGAGAGTTTGTATTTCATTAAATGGGACTGAGTTTGTATTTCATTAATGGGAGAGAGTTTGTATTTCATGAAATGGGAGAGAGTTTGTATTTCATTAAATGGGAGAGAGTTTGTATTTCATTAAATGGGAGAGAGTTTGTATTTCATTAAATGGGAGAGAGTTTGTATTTCATTAAATGGGAGAGAGTTTGTATTTCATTAAATGGGACTGAGTTTGTATTTCATTAAATGGGAGAGAGTTTGTATTTCATTAAATGGGAGAGAGTTTGTATTTCATTAAATGGGACTGAGTTTGTATTTCATTAAATGGGAGAGAGTTTGTATTTCATTAAATGGGAGAGAGTTTGTATTTCATTAAATGGGAGAGAGTTTGCATTTCATTAAATGGGAGAGAGTTTGTATTTCATTAAATGGGAGAGAGTTTGTATTTCATTAAATGGGACTGAGTTTGTATTTCATTAAATGGGCGAGAGTTTGTATTTCATTAAATGGGACTGAGTTTGTATTTCATTAAATGGGAGAGAGTTTGTATTTCATTAAATGGGACTGAGTTTGTATTTCATTAAATGGGACTGAGTTTGTATTTCATTAAATGGGAGAGAGTTTGTATTTCATTAAATGGGACTGAGTTTGTATTTCATTAAATGGGAGAGAGTTTGAATTTCATTAAATGGCAGAGAGTTTGTATTTCATTAAATGGGACTGAGTTTGTATTTCATTAAATGGGAGAGAGTTTGAATTTCATTAAATGGGAGAGAGTTTGAATTTCATTAAATGGGCGAGAGTTTGTATTTCATTAAATGGGAGAGAGTTTGTATTTCATTAAATGGGAGAGAGTTTGTATTTCATTAAATGGGAATGAGTTTGTATTTCATTAAATGGGAGAGAGTTTGAATTTCATTAAATGGGAGAGAGTTTGTATTTCATTAAATGGGAGAGAGTTTGTATTTCATTAAATGGGGGACACTTTGTATTTAATAAAATGGGAGAGAGTTTGTATTTCATTAAATGGGAGAGAGTTTGTATTTCATTAATGGGAGAGAGTTTGTATTTCATTAAATGGGAGAGAGTTTGTATTTCATTAAATGGGAGAGAGTTTGTATTTCATTAAATGGGAGAGAGTTTGTATTTCATTAAATGGGACTGAGTTTGTATTTCATTAATGGGAGAGAGTTTGTATTTCATTAAATGGGAGGGAGTTTGAATTTCATTAAATGGGAGAGAGTTTGTATTTCATTAAATGGGACTGAGTTTGTATTTCATTAATGGGAGAGAGTTTGTATTTCATGAAATGGGAGAGAGTTTGTATTTCATTAAATGGGAGAGAGTTTGTATTTCATTAAATGGGAGAGAGTTTGTATTTCATTAAATGGGAGAGAGTTTGTATTTCATTAAATGGGACTGAGTTTGTATTTCATTAAATGGGAGAGCGTTTGTATTAAATTAAATGGGAGAGAGTTTGTATTTCATTAAATGGGAGAGAGTTTGTATTTCATTAAATGGGAGAGAGTTTGTATTTCATTAAATGGGAGAGAGTTTGTATTTCATTAAATGGGAGAGAGTTTGTATTTCATTAAATGGGAGAGAGTTTGTATTTCATGAAATGGGAGAGAGTTTGTATTTCATTAAATGGGACTGAGTTTGTATTTCATTAAATGGGAGAGAGTTTGTATTTCATTAAATGGGAGAGAGTTTGTATTTCATTAAATGGGACTGAGTTTGTATTTCATTAAATGGGAGAATGTTTGCATTTCATTAAATGGGAGAGTTTGTATTTCATTAAATGGGAGAGAGTTTGTATTTCATTAAATGGGAGAGAGTTTGTATTTCATTAAATGGGAGAGAGTTTGTATTTCATTAAATGGGAGAGAGTTTGTATTTCATTAAATGGGAGAGAGTTTGTATTTCATTAAATGGGAGAGAGTTTGTATTTCATTAAATGGGACTGAGTTTGTATTTCATTAAATGGGAGAGCGTTTGTATTAAATTAAATGGGAGAGAGTTTGTATTTCATTAAATGGGAGAGAGTTTGTATTTCATTAAATGGGAGAGAGTTTGTATTTCATTAAATGGGAGAGAGTTTGTATTTCATTAAATGGGAGAGAGTTTGTATTTCATTAAATGGGAGAGAGTTTATATTTCATGAAATGGGAGAGAGTTTGTATTTCATTAAATGGGACTGAGTTTGTATTTCATTAAATGGGAGAGAGTTTGTATTTCATTAAATGGGAGAGAGTTTGTATTTCATTAAATGGGACTGAGTTTGTATTTCATTAAATGGGAGAATGTTTGCATTTCATTAAATGGGAGAGTTTGTATTTCATTAAATGGGAGAGAGTTTGTATTTCATTAAATGGTAGAGAGTTTGTATTTCATTAAATGGGAGAGAGTTTGTATTTCATTAAATGGGACTGAGTTTGTATTTCATTAAATGGGGGAGAGTTTGTATTTCATTAAATGGGACTGAGTTTGTGTTTCATTAAATGGGAGAGAGTTTGTATTTCATTAAATGGGACTGAGTTTGTATTTCATTAAATGGGACTGAGTGTAGATTTCATTAAATGGGAGAGAGTTTGTATTTCATTAAATGGGGGAGAGTTTGCAATTCATTAAATGGGGGAGAGTTTGTATTTCATTAAATGGGAGAGAGTTTGTATTTCATTAAATGGGAGAGAGTTTGTATTTCATTAATGGGAGAGAGTTTGTATTTCATTAAATGGGAGAGAGTTTGTATTTCATTAAATGGGGGAGAGTTTGTATTTCATTAATGGGAGAGAGTTTGTATTTCATTAAATGGGAGAGAGTTTGTATTTCATTAATGGGAGAGAGATTGTATTTCATTAAATGGGAGAGAGTTTGTATTTCATTAAATGGGAGAGAGTTTGTATTTCATTAAATGGGAGAGAGTTTGTATTTCATTAAATGGGAGAGAGTTTGTATTTCATTAAATGGGACTGTGTTTGTATTTCATTAAATGGGAGAGAGTTTGTATTTCATTAAATGGGAGAGAGTTTGTATTTCATTAAATGGGACTGAGTTTGTATTTCATTAAATGGGAGAGAGTTTGTATTTCATTAAATGGGAGAGAGTTTGTATTTCATTAAATGGGACTGAGTTTGTATTTCATTAAATGGGACTGAGTGTAGATTTCATTAAATGGGAGAGAGTTTGTATTTCATTAAATGGGGGAGAGTTTGCAATTCATTAAATGGGGGAGAGTTTGTATTTCATTAAATGGGAGAGAGTTTGTATTTCATTAAATGGGAGAGAGTTTGTATTTCATTAATGGGAGAGAGTTTGTATTTCATTAAATGGGAGAGAGTTTGTATTTCATTAAATGGGGGAGAGTTTGTATTTCATTAATGGGAGAGAGTTTGTATTTCATTAAATGGGAGAGAGTTTGTATTTCATTAATGGGAGAGAGTTTGTATTTCATTAAATGGGAGAGAGTTTGTATTTCATTAAATGGGAGAGAGTTTGTATTTCATTAAATGGGAGAGAGTTTGTATTTCATTAAATGGGAGAGAGTTTGTATTTCATTAAATGGGACTGTGTTTGTATTTCATTAAATGGGAGAGAGTTTGTATTTCATTAAATGGGAGAGAGTTTGTATTTCATTAAATGGGACTGAGTTTGTATTTCATTAAATGGGAGAGAGTTTGTATTTCATTAAATGGGAGAGAGTTTGTATTTCATTAAATGGGAGAGAGTTTGTATTTCATTGAATGGGAGAGAGTTTGTATTTCATTAAATGGGAGATAGTTTGTATTTCATTAAATGGGGGAGAGTTTGTATTTCATTAAATGGGACTGAGTTTGTATTTCATTAAATGGGAGAGAGTTTGTATTTCATTAAATGGGACTGAGTTTGTATTTCATTAAATGGGAGAGAGTTTGTATTTCATTAAATGGGACTGAGTTTGTATTTCATTAATGGGAGAGAGTTTATATTTCATTAAATGGGAGAGAGTTTGTATTTCATTAAATGGGAGAGAGTTGGTATTTCATTAAATGGGAGAGAGTTTGTATTTCATTCAATGGGAGAGAGTTTGTATTTCATTAAATGGGAGAGAATTTGTATTTCATTAAATGGGAGAGAGTTTGTATTTCATTAAATGGGACTGAGTTTGTATTTCATTAAATGGGAGAGAGTTTTTATTGAATTAAATGGGAGAGAGTTTGTATTTCATTAAATGGGACTTAGTTTGTATTTCATTAAATGGGGGAGAGTTTGTATTTCATTAATTGGGAGAGAGTTTGTATTTCATTAAATGGGAGAGAGTTTGTATTTCATTAAATGGGAGAGAGTTTGTATTTCATTAAATGGGAGAGAGTTTGCATTTCATTAAATGGGAGAGAGTTTGTATTTCATTAAATGGGACTGAGTTTGTATTTCATTAAATGGGAGAGAGTTTGTATTTCATTAAATGGGAGAGAGTTTGTATTTCATTAAATGGGACTGAGTTTGTATTTCATTAAATGGGAGAGAGTTTGTATTTCATTAAATGGGAGAGAGTTTGTATTTCATTAAATGGGAGAGAGTTTGCATTTCATTAAATGGGAGAGAGTTTGTATTTCATTAAATGGGAGAGAGTTTGTATTTCATTAAATGGGACTGAGTTTGTATTTCATTAAATGGGCGAGAGTTTGTATTTCATTAAATGGGACTGAGTTTGTATTTCATTAAATGGGAGAGAGTTTGTATTTCATTAAATGGGACTGAGTTTGTATTTCATTAAATGGGACTGAGTTTGTATTTCATTAAATGGGAGAGAGTTTGTATTTCATTAAATGGGACTGAGTTTGTATTTCATTAAATAGGAGAGAATTTGAATTTCATTAAATGGCAGAGAGTTTGTATTTCATTAAATGGGACTGAGTTTGTATTTCATTAAATGGGAGAGAGTTTGAATTTCATTAAATGGGAGAGAGTTTGAATTTCATTAAATGGGCGAGAGTTTGTATTTCATTAAATTGGAGAGAGTTTGTATTTCATTAAATGGGAGAGAGTTTGTATTTCATTAAATGGGAATGAGTTTGTATTTCATTAAATGGGAGAGAGTTTGAATTTCATTAAATGGGAGAGAGTTTGTATTTCATTAAATGGGAGAGAGTTTGTATTTCATTAAATGGGACTGAGTTTGTATTTCATTAAATGGGAGGGAGTTTGAATTTCAATAAATGGGAGAGAGTTTGTATTTCATTAAATGGGAGAGAGTTTGAATTTCATTTATTGGGAGAGAGTTTGTATTTCATTAAATGGGGGAGAGTTTGTATTTCATTAAATGGGAGAGAGTTTGTTTTTCATTAAATGGGAGAGAGTTTGTATTTCATTAAATGGGACTGAGTTTGTATTTCATTAAATGGGAGGGAGTTTGTATTTCATTAAATGGGAGAGAGTTTGTATTTCATTAAATGGGACTGAGTTTGTATTTCATTAAATGGGAGGGAGTTTGTATTTCATTAAATGGGAGAGAGTTTGTATTTCATTAAATGGGGGAGAGTTTGAATTTCATTAAATGAGAGAGAGTTTGTATTTCATTAAATGGGGGAGAGTTTTTATTTCATTAAATGGGAGAGAGTTTGAATTTCATTAAATGGGAGAGAGTTTGTATTTCATTAAATGGGAGAGAGTTTGTATTTCATTAAATGGGGGAGAGTTTGTATTTCATTAAATGGGAGAGAGTTTGTATTTCATGAAATGGGGGAGAGTTTGTATTTCATTAAATGGGGGACACTTTGTATTTAATTAAATGGGAAAGAGTTTGTATTTCATTAAATGGGAGAGAGTTTGTATTTCATTAAATGGGGGAGAGTTTGTATTTCATTAAATGGGAGAGAGTTTGTATTGCATTAAATGGGACTGTGTTTGTATTTCATTAAATGGGACTGAGTGTAGATTTCATTAAATGGGAGAGAGTTTGTATTTCATTAAATGGGGGAGAGTTTGCAATTCATTAAATGGGGGAGAGTTTGTATTTCATTAAATGGGAGAGAGTTTGTATTTCATTAAATGGGAGAGAGTTTGTATTTCATTAATGGGAGAGAGTTTGTATTTCATGAAATGGGAGAGAGTTTGTATTTCATTAAATGGGGGAGAGTTTGTATTTCATTAATGGGAGAGAGTTTGTATTTCATTAAATGGGAGAGAGTTTGTATTTCATTAATGGGAGAGAGTTTGTATTTCATTAAATGGGAGAGAGTTTGTATTTCATTAAATGGGAGAGAGTTTGTATTTCATTAAATGGGAGAGAGTTTGTATTTCATTAAATGGGAGAGAGTTTGTATTTCATTAAATGGGACTGTGTTTGTATTTCATTAAATGGGAGAGAGTTTGTATTTCATTAAATGGGAGAGAGTTTGTATTTCATTAAATGGGACTGAGTTTGTATTTCATTAAATGGGAGAGAGTTTGTATTTCATTAAATGGGAGAGAGTTTGTATTTCATTAAATGGGAGTGAGTTTGTATTTCATTGAATGGGAGAGAGTTTGTATTTCATTAAATGGGAGAGAGTTTGTATTTCATTAAATGGGGTAGAGTTTGTATTTCATTAAATGGGACTGAGTTTGTCTTTCATTAAATGGGAGAGAGTTTGTATTTCATTAAATGGGACTGAGTTTGTATTTCATTAAATGGGAGAGAGTTTGTATTTCATTAAATGGTACTGAGTTTGTATTTCATTAATGGGAGAGAGTTTGTATTTCATTAAATGGGAGAGAGTTTGTATTTCATTAAATGGGAGAGAGTTGGTATTTCATTAAATGGGAGAGAGTTTGTATTTCATTCAATGGGAGAGAGTTTGTATTTCATTAAATGGGAGAGAATTTGTATTTCATTAAATGGGAGAGAGTTTGTATTTCATTAAATGGGACTGAGTTTGTATTTCATTAAATGGGAGAGAGTTTGTATTTAATTAAATGGGAGAGAGTTTGTATTTCATTAAATGGGATTTAGTTTGTATTTCATTAAATGGGGGAGAGTTTGTATTTCATTAAGTGGGAGAGAGTTTGTATTTCATTAAATGGGAGAGAGTTTGTATTTCATTAAATGGGAGAGAGTTTGTATTTCATTAAATGGGAGAGAGTTTGTATTTCATTAAATGGGAGAGAGTTTGTATTTCATTAAATGGGACTGAGTTTGTATTTCATTAAATGGGAGAGAGTTTGTATTTCATTAAATGGGAGAGAGTTTGTATTTCATTAAATGGGACTGAGTTTGTATTTCATTAAATGGGAGAGAGTTTGTATTTCATTAAATGGGAGAGAGTTTGTATTTCATTAAATGGGAGAGAGTTTGCATTTCATTAAATGGGAGAGAGTTTGTATTTCATTAAATGGGAGAGAGTTTGTATTTCATTAAATGGGACTGAGTTTGTATTTCATTAAATGGGCGAGAGTTTGTATTTCATTAAATGGGACTGAGTTTGTATTTCATTAAATGGGAGAGAGTTTGTATTTCATTAAATGGGACTGAGTTTGTATTTCATTAAATGGGACTGAGTTTGTATTTCATTAAATGGGAGAGAGTTTGTATTTCATTAAATGGGACTGAGTTTGTATTTCATTCAATGGGAGAGAGTTTGAATTTCATTAAATGGCAGAGAGTTTGTATTTCATTAAATGGGACTGAGTTTGTATTTCATTAAATGGGAGAGAGTTTGAATTTCATTAAATGGGAGAGAGTTTGAATTTCATTAAATGGGCGAGAGTTTGTATTTCATTAAATGGGAGAGAGTTTGTATTTCATTAAATGGGAGAGAGTTTGTATTTCATTAAATGGGAATGAGTTTGTATTTCATTAAATGGGAGAGAGTTTGAATTTCATTAAATGGGAGAGAGTTTGTATTTCATTAAATGGGAGAGAGTTTGTATTTCATTAAATGGGGGACACTTTGTATTTAATAAAATGGGAGAGAGTTTGTATTTCATTAAATGGGAGAGAGTTTGTATTTCATTAATGGGAGAGAGTTTGTATTTCATTAAATGGGAGAGAGTTTGTATTTCATTAAATGGGAGAGAGTTTGTATTTCATTAAATGGGAGAGAGTTTGTATTTCATTAAATGGGACTGAGTTTGTATTTCATTAATGGGAGAGAGTTTGTATTTCATTAAATGGGAGGGAGTTTGAATTTCATTAAATGGGAGAGAGTTTGTATTTCATTAAATGGGACTGAGTTTGTATTTCATTAATGGGAGAGAGTTTGTATTTCATGAAATGGGAGAGAGTTTGTATTTCATTAAATGGGAGAGAGTTTGTATTTCATTAAATGGGAGAGAGTTTGTATTTCATTAAATGGGAGAGAGTTTGTATTTCATTAAATGGGACTGAGTTTGTATTTCATTAAATGGGAGAGCGTTTGTATTAAATTAAATGGGAGAGAGTTTGTATTTCATTAAATGGGAGAGAGTTTGTATTTCATTAAATGGGAGAGAGTTTGTATTTCATTAAATGGGAGAGAGTTTGTATTTCATTAAATGGGAGAGAGTTTGTATTTCATTAAATGGGAGAGAGTTTGTATTTCATGAAATGGGAGAGAGTTTGTATTTCATTAAATGGGACTGAGTTTGTATTTCATTAAATGGGAGAGAGTTTGTATTTCATTAAATGGGAGAGAGTTTGTATTTCATTAAATGGGACTGAGTTTGTATTTCATTAAATGGGAGAATGTTTGCATTTCATTAAATGGGAGAGTTTGTATTTCATTAAATGGGAGAGAGTTTGTATTTCATTAAATGGGAGAGAGTTTGTATTTCATTAAATGGGAGAGAGTTTGTATTTCATTAAATGGGAGAGAGTTTGTATTTCATTAAATGGGACTGAGTTTGTATTTCATTAAATGGGAGAGCGTTTGTATTAAATTAAATGGGAGAGAGTTTGTATTTCATTAAATGGGAGAGAGTTTGTATTTCATTAAATGGGAGAGAGTTTGTATTTCATTAAATGGGAGAGAGTTTGTATTTCATTAAATGGGAGAGAGTTTGTATTTCATTAAATGGGAGAGAGTTTATATTTCATGAAATGGGAGAGAGTTTGTATTTCATTAAATGGGACTGAGTTTGTATTTCATTAAATGGGAGAGAGTTTGTATTTCATTAAATGGGAGAGAGTTTGTATTTCATTAAATGGGACTGAGTTTGTATTTCATTAAATGGGAGAATGTTTGCATTTCATTAAATGGGAGAGTTTGTATTTCATTAAATGGGAGAGAGTTTGTATTTCATTAAATGGTAGAGAGTTTGTATTTCATTAAATGGGACTGAGTTTGTATTTCATTAAATGGGGGAGAGTTTGTATTTCATTAAATGGGACTGAGTTTGTGTTTCATTAAATGGGAGAGAGTTTGTATTTCATTAAATGGGAGAGAGTTTGTATTTCATTAATGGGAGAGAGATTGTATTTCATTAAATGGGAGAGAGTTTGTATTTCATTAAATGGGAGAGAGTTTGTATTTCATTAAATGGGAGAGAGTTTGTATTTCATTAAATGGGAGAGAGTTTGTATTTCATTAAATGGGACTGTGTTTGTATTTCATTAAATGGGAGAGAGTTTGTATTTCATTAAATGGGAGAGAGTTTGTATTTCATTAAATGGGACTGAGTTTGTATTTCATTAAATGGGAGAGAGTTTGTATTTCATTAAATGGGAGAGAGTTTGTATTTCATTAAATGGGGGAGAGTTTGCAATTCATTAAATGGGGGAGAGTTTGTATTTCATTAAATGGGAGAGAGTTTGTATTTCATTAAATGGGAGAGAGTTTGTATTTCATTAATGGGAGAGAGTTTGTATTTCATTAAATGGGAGAGAGTTTGTATTTCATTAAATGGGGGAGAGTTTGTATTTCATTAATGGGAGAGAGTTTGTATTTCATTAAATGGGAGAGAGTTTGTATTTCATTAATGGGAGAGAGTTTGTATTTCATTAAATGGGAGAGAGTTTGTATTTCATTAAATGGGAGAGAGTTTGTATTTCATTAAATGGGAGAGAGTTTGTATTTCATTAAATGGGAGAGAGTTTGTATTTCATTAAATGGGACTGTGTTTGTATTTCATTAAATGGGAGAGAGTTTGTATTTCATTAAATGGGAGAGAGTTTGTATTTCATTAAATGGGACTGAGTTTGTATTTCATTAAATGGGAGAGAGTTTGTATTTCATTAAATGGGAGAGAGTTTGTATTTCATTAAATGGGAGAGAGTTTGTATTTCATTGAATGGGAGAGAGTTTGTATTTCATTAAATGGGAGATAGTTTGTATTTCATTAAATGGGGGAGAGTTTGTATTTCATTAAATGGGACTGAGTTTGTATTTCATTAAATGGGAGAGAGTTTGTATTTCATTAAATGGGACTGAGTTTGTATTTCATTAAATGGGAGAGAGTTTGTATTTCATTAAATGGGACTGAGTTTGTATTTCATTAATGGGAGAGAGTTTATATTTCATTAAATGGGAGAGAGTTTGTATTTCATTAAATGGGAGAGAGTTGGTATTTCATTAAATGGGAGAGAGTTTGTATTTCATTCAATGGGAGAGAGTTTGTATTTCATTAAATGGGAGAGAATTTGTATTTCATTAAATGGGAGAGAGTTTGTATTTCATTAAATGGGACTGAGTTTGTATTTCATTAAATGGGAGAGAGTTTTTATTGAATTAAATGGGAGAGAGTTTGTATTTCATTAAATGGGACTTAGTTTGTATTTCATTAAATGGGGGAGAGTTTGTATTTCATTAATTGGGAGAGAGTTTGTATTTCATTAAATGGGAGAGAGTTTGTATTTCATTAAATGGGAGAGAGTTTGTATTTCATTAAATGGGAGAGAGTTTGCATTTCATTAAATGGGAGAGAGTTTGTATTTCATTAAATGGGACTGAGTTTGTATTTCATTAAATGGGAGAGAGTTTGTATTTCATTAAATGGGAGAGAGTTTGTATTTCATTAAATGGGACTGAGTTTGTATTTCATTAAATGGGAGAGAGTTTGTATTTCATTAAATGGGAGAGAGTTTGTATTTCATTAAATGGGAGAGAGTTTGCATTTCATTAAATGGGAGAGAGTTTGTATTTCATTAAATGGGAGAGAGTTTGTATTTCATTAAATGGGACTGAGTTTGTATTTCATTAAATGGGCGAGAGTTTGTATTTCATTAAATGGGACTGAGTTTGTATTTCATTAAATGGGAGAGAGTTTGTATTTCATTAAATGGGACTGAGTTTGTATTTCATTAAATGGGACTGAGTTTGTATTTCATTAAATGGGAGAGAGTTTGTATTTCATTAAATGGGACTGAGTTTGTATTTCATTAAATAGGAGAGAATTTGAATTTCATTAAATGGCAGAGAGTTTGTATTTCATTAAATGGGACTGAGTTTGTATTTCATTAAATGGGAGAGAGTTTGAATTTCATTAAATGGGAGAGAGTTTGAATTTCATTAAATGGGCGAGAGTTTGTATTTCATTAAATTGGAGAGAGTTTGTATTTCATTAAATGGGAGAGAGTTTGTATTTCATTAAATGGGAATGAGTTTGTATTTCATTAAATGGGAGAGAGTTTGAATTTCATTAAATGGGAGAGAGTTTGTATTTCATTAAATGGGAGAGAGTTTGTATTTCATTAAATGGGACTGAGTTTGTATTTCATTAAATGGGAGGGAGTTTGAATTTCAATAAATGGGAGAGAGTTTGTATTTCATTAAATGGGAGAGAGTTTGAATTTCATTTATTGGGAGAGAGTTTGTATTTCATTAAATGGGGGAGAGTTTGTATTTCATTAAATGGGAGAGAGTTTGTTTTTCATTAAATGGGAGAGAGTTTGTATTTCATTAAATGGGACTGAGTTTGTATTTCATTAAATGGGAGGGAGTTTGTATTTCATTAAATGGGAGAGAGTTTGTATTTCATTAAATGGGACTGAGTTTGTATTTCATTAAATGGGAGGGAGTTTGTATTTCATTAAATGGGAGAGAGTTTGTATTTCATTAAATGGGGGAGAGTTTGAATTTCATTAAATGAGAGAGAGTTTGTATTTCATTAAATGGGGGAGAGTTTTTATTTCATTAAATGGGAGAGAGTTTGAATTTCATTAAATGGGAGAGAGTTTGTATTTCATTAAATGGGAGAGAGTTTGTATTTCATTAAATGGGGGAGAGTTTGTATTTCATTAAATGGGAGAGAGTTTGTATTTCATGAAATGGGGGAGAGTTTGTATTTCATTAAATGGGGGACACTTTGTATTTAATTAAATGGGAAAGAGTTTGTATTTCATTAAATGGGAGAGAGTTTGTATTTCATTAAATGGGGGAGAGTTTGTATTTCATTAAATGGGAGAGAGTTTGTATTGCATTAAATGGGACTGAGTTTGTATTTCATTAAATGGGACTGAGTGTAGATTTCATTAAATGGGAGAGAGTTTGTATTTCATTAAATGGGGGAGAGTTTGCAATTCATTAAATGGGGGAGAGTTTGTATTTCATTCAATGGGAGAGAGTTTGTATTTCATTAAATGGGAGAGAGTTTGTATTTCATTAATGGGAGAGAGTTTGTATTTCATGAAATGGGAGAGAGTTTGTATTTCATTAAATGGGGGAGAGTTTGTATTTCATTAATGGGAGAGAGTTTGTATTTCATTAAATGGGAGAGAGTTTGTATTTCATTAATGGGAGAGAGTTTGTATTTCATTAAATGGGAGAGAGTTTGTATTTCATTAAATGGGAGAGAGTTTGTATTTCATTAATTGGGAGAGAGTTTGTATTTCATTAAATGGGAGAGAGTTTGTATTTCATTAAATGGGACTGTGTTTGTATTTCATTAAATGGGAGAGAGTTTGTATTTCATTAAATGGGAGAGAGTTTGTATTTCATTAAATGGGACTGAGTTTGTATTTCATTAAATGGGAGAGAGTTTGTATTTCATTAAATGGGAGAGAGTTTGTATTTCATTAAATGGGAGTGAGTTTGTATTTCATTGAATGGGAGAGAGTTTGTATTTCATTAAATGGGAGAGAGTTTGTATTTCATTAAATGGGGTAGAGTTTGTATTTCATTAAATGGGACTGAGTTTGTCTTTCATTAAATGGGAGAGAGTTTGTATTTCATTAAATGGGACTGAGTTTGTATTTCATTAAATGGGAGAGAGTTTGTATTTCATTAAATGGTACTGAGTTTGTATTTCATTAATGGGAGAGAGTTTGTATTTCATTAAATGGGAGAGAGTTTGTATTTCATTAAATGGGAGAGAGTTGGTATTTCATTAAATGGGAGAGAGTTTGTATTTCATTCAATGGGAGAGAGTTTGTATTTCATTAAATGGGAGAGAATTTGTATTTCATTAAATGGGAGAGAGTTTGTATTTCATTAAATGGGACTGAGTTTGTATTTCATTAAATGGGAGAGAGTTTGTATTTAATTAAATGGGAGAGAGTTTGTATTTCATTAAATGGGACTTAGTTTGTATTTCATTAAATGGGGGAGAGTTTGTATTTCATTAAGTGGGAGAGAGTTTGTATTTCATTAAATGGGAGAGAGTTTGTATTTCATTAAATGGGAGAGAGTTTGTATTTCATTAAATGGGAGAGAGTTTGTATTTCATTAAATGGGAGAGAGTTTGTATTTCATTAAATGGGACTGAGTTTGTATTTCATTAAATGGGAGAGAGTTTGTATTTCATTAAATGGGAGAGAGTTTGTATTTCATTAAATGGGACTGAGTTTGTATTTCATTAAATGGGAGAGAGTTTGTATTTCATTAAATGGGAGAGAGTTTGTATTTCATTAAATGGGAGAGAGTTTGCATTTCATTAAATGGGAGAGAGTTTGTATTTCATTAAATGGGAGAGAGTTTGTATTTCATTAAATGGGACTGAGTTTGTATTTCATTAAATGGGCGAGAGTTTGTATTTCATTAAATGGGACTGAGTTTGTATTTCATTAAATGGGAGAGAGTTTGTATTTCATTAAATGGGACTGAGTTTGTATTTCATTAAATGGGACTGAGTTTGTATTTCATTAAATGGGAGAGAGTTTGTATTTCATTAAATGGGACTGAGTTTGTATTTCATTAAATGGGAGACAGTTTGAATTTCATTAAATGGCAGAGAGTTTGTATTTCATTAAATGGGACTGAGTTTGTATTTCATTAAATGGGAGAGAGTTTGAATTTCATTAAATGGGAGAGAGTTTGAATTTCATTAAATGGGCGAGAGTTTGTATTTCATTAAATGGGAGAGAGTTTGTATTTCATTAAATGGGAGAGAGTTTGTATTTCATTAAATGGGAATGAGTTTGTATTTCATTAAATGGGAGAGAGTTTGAATTTCATTAAATGGGAGAGAGTTTGTATTTCATTAAATGGGAGAGAGTTTGTATTTCATTAAATGGGGGACACTTTGTATTTAATAAAATGGGAGAGAGTTTGTATTTCATTAAATGGGAGAGAGTTTGTATTTCATTAATGGGAGAGAGTTTGTATTTCATTAAATGGGAGAGAGTTTGTATTTCATTAAATGGGAGAGAGTTTGTATTTCATTAAATGGGAGAGAGTTTGTATTTCATTAAATGGGACTGAGTTTGTATTTCATTAATGGGAGAGAGTTTGTATTTCATTAAATGGGAGGGAGTTTGAATTTCATTAAATGGGAGAGAGTTTGTATTTCATTAAATGGGACTGAGTTTGTATTTCATTAATGGGAGAGAGTTTGTATTTCATGAAATGGGAGAGAGTTTGTATTTCATTAAATGGGAGAGAGTTTGTATTTCATTAAATGGGAGAGAGTTTGTATTTCATTAAATGGGAGAGAGTTTGTATTTCATTAAATGGGACTGAGTTTGTATTTCATTAAATGGGAGAGCGTTTGTATTAAATTAAATGGGAGAGAGTTTGTATTTCATTAAATGGGAGAGAGTTTGTATTTCATTAAATGGGAGAGAGTTTGTATTTCATTAAATGGGAGAGAGTTTGTATTTCATTAAATGGGAGAGAGTTTGTATTTCATTAAATGGGAGAGAGTTTGTATTTCATGAAATGGGAGAGAGTTTGTATTTCATTAAATGGGACTGAGTTTGTATTTCATTAAATGGGAGAGAGTTTGTATTTCATTAAATGGGAGAGAGTTTGTATTTCATTAAATGGGACTGAGTTTGTATTTCATTAAATGGGAGAATGTTTGCATTTCATTAAATGGGAGAGTTTGTATTTCATTAAATGGGAGAGAGTTTGTATTTCATTAAATGGGAGAGAGTTTGTATTTCATTAAATGGGAGAGAGTTTGTATTTCATTAAATGGGACTGAGTTTGTATTTCATTAAATGGGGGAGAGTTTGTATTTCATTAAATGGGACTGAGTTTGTGTTTCATTAAATGGGAGAGAGTTTGTATTTCATTAAATGGGACTGAGTTTGTATTTCATTAAATGGGACTGAGTGTAGATTTCATTAAATGGGAGAGAGTTTGTATTTCATTAAATGGGGGAGAGTTTGCAATTCATTAAATGGGGGAGAGTTTGTATTTCATTAAATGGGAGAGAGTTTGTATTTCATTAAATGGGAGAGAGTTTGTATTTCATTAATGGGAGAGAGTTTGTATTTCATTAAATGGGAGAGAGTTTGTATTTCATTAAATGGGGGAGAGTTTGTATTTCATTAATGGGAGAGAGTTTGTATTTCATTAAATGGGAGAGAGTTTGTATTTCATTAATGGGAGAGAGTTTGTATTTCATTAAATGGGAGAGAATTTGTATTTCATTAAATGGGAGAGAGTTTGTATTTCATTAAGTGGGAGAGAGTTTGTATTTCATTAAATGGGAGAGAGTTTGTATTTCATTAAATGGGACTGTGTTTGTATTTCATTAAATGGGAGAGAGTTTGTATTTCATTAAATGGGAGAGAGTTTGTATTTCATTAAATGGGACTGAGTTTGTATTTCATTAAATGGGAGAGAGTTTGTATTTCATTAAATGGGAGAGAGTTTGTATTTCATTAAATGGGAGAGAGTTTGTATTTCATTGAATGGGAGAGAGTTTGTATTTCATTAAATGGGAGATAGTTTGTATTTCATTAAATGGGGGAGAGTTTGTATTTCTTTAAATGGGACTGAGTTTGTATTTCATTAAATGGGAGAGAGTTTGTATTTCATTAAATGGGACTGAGTTTGTATTTCATTAAATGGGAGAGAGTTTGTATTTCATTAAATGGTACTGAGTTTGTATTTCATTAATGGGAGAGAGTTTATATTTCATTAAATGGGAGAGAGTTTGTATTTAATTAAATGGGAGAGAGTTGGTATTTCATTAAATGGGAGAGAGTTTGTATTTCATTCAATGGGAGAGAGTTTGTATTTCATTAAATGGGAGAGAATTTGTATTTCATTAAATGGGAGAGAGTTTGTATTTCATTAAATGGGACTGAGTTTGTATTTCATTAAATGGGAGAGAGTTTTTATTGAATTAAATGGGAGAGAGTTTGTATTTCATTAAATGGGACTTAGTTTGTATTTCATTAAATGGGGGAGAGTTTGTATTTCATTAATTGGGAGAGAGTTTGTATTTCATTAAATGGGAGAGAGTTTGTATTTCATTAAATGGGAGAGAGTTTGTATTTCATTAAATGGGAGAGAGTTTGTATTTCATTAAATGGGAGAGAGTTTGTATTTCATTAAATGGGACTGAGTTTGTATTTCATTAAATGGGAGAGAGTTTGTATTTCATTAAATGGGAGAGAGTTTGTATTTCATTAAATGGGACTGAGTTTGTATTTCATTAAATGGGAGAGAGTTTGTATTTCATTAAATGGGAGAGAGTTTGTATTTCATTAAATGGGAGAGAGTTTGCATTTCATTAAATGGGAGAGAGTTTGTATTTCATTAAATGGGAGAGAGTTTGTATTTCATTAAATGGGACTGAGTTTGTATTTCATTAAATGGGCGAGAGTTTGTATTTCATTAAATGGGACTGAGTTTGTATTTCATTAAATGGGAGAGAGTTTGTATTTCATTAAATGGGACTGAGTTTGTATTTCATTAAATGGGACTGAGTTTGTATTTCATTAAATGGGAGAGAGTTTGTATTTCATTAAATGGGACTGAGTTTGTATTTCATTAAATGGGAGAGAATTTGAATTTCATTAAATGGCAGAGAGTTTGTATTTCATTAAATGGGACTGAGTTTGTATTTCATTAAATGGGAGAGAGTTTGAATTTCATTAAATGGGAGAGAGTTTGAATTTCATTAAATGGGCGAGAGTTTGTATTTCATTAAATGGGAGAGAGTTTGTATTTCATTAAATGGGAGAGAGTTTGTATTTCATTAAATGGGAATGAGTTTGTATTTCATTAAATGGGAGAGAGTTTGAATTTCATTAAATGGGAGAGAGTTTGTATTTCATTAAATGGGAGAGAGTTTGTATTTCATTAAATGGGACTGAGTTTGTATTTCATTAAATGGGAGGGAGTTTGAATTTCATTAAATGGGAGAGAGTTTGTATTTCATTAAATGGGAGAGAGTTTGAATTTCATTTATTGGGAGAGAGTTTGTATTTCATTAAATGGGGGAGAGTTTGTATTTCATTAAATGGGAGAGAGTTTGTTTTTCATTAAATGGGAGAGAGTTTGTATTTCATTAAATGGGACTGAGTTTGTATTTCATTAAATGGGAGGGAGTTTGTATTTCATTAAATGGGAGAGAGTTTGTATTTCATTAAATGGGACTGAGTTTGTATTTCATTAAATGGGAGGGAGTTTGTATTTCATTAAATGGGAGAGAGTTTGTATTTCATTAAATGGGGGAGAGTTTGAATTTCATTAAATGAGAGAGAGTTTGTATTTCATTAAATGGGGGAGAGTTTTTATTTCATTAAATGGGAGAGAGTTTGAATTTCATTAAATGGGAGAGAGTTTGTATTTCATTAAATGGGAGAGAGTTTGTATTTCATTAAATGGGGGAGAGTTTGTATTTCATTAAATGGGAGAGAGTTTGTATTTCATGAAATGGGGGAGAGTTTGTATTTCATTAAATGGGGGACACTTTGTATTTAATTAAATGGGAGAGAGTTTGTATTTCATTAAATGGGAGAGAGTTTGTATTTCATTAAATGGGGGAGAGTTTGTATTTCATTAAATGGGAGAGAGTTTGTATTGCATTAAATGGGACTGAGTTTGTATTTCATTAAATGGGACTGAGTGTAGATTTCATTAAATGGGAGAGAGTTTGTATTTCATTAAATGGGGGAGAGTTTGCAATTCATTAAATGGGGGAGAGTTTGTATTTCATTAAATGGGAGAGAGTTTGTATTTCATTAAATGGGAGAGAGTTTGTATTTCATTAATGGGAGAGAGTTTGTATTTCATGAAATGGGAGAGAGTTTGTATTTCATTAAATGGGGGAGAGTTTGTATTTCATTAATGGGAGAGAGTTTGTATTTCATTAAATGGGAGAGAGTTTGTATTTCATTAATGGGAGAGAGTTTGTATTTCATTAAATGGGAGAGAGTTTGTATTTCATTAAATGGGACTGAGTTTGTATTTCATTAAATGGGAGAGAGTTTGTATTTCATTAAATGGGACTGAGTTTGTATTTCATTAAATGGGAGAGAGTTTGTATTTCATTAAATGGTACTGAGTTTGTATTTCATTAATGGGAGACAGTTTGTATTTCATTAAATGGGAGAGAGTTTGTATTTCATTAAATGGGAGAGAGTTGGTATTTCATTAAATGGGAGAGAGTTTGTATTTCATTCAATGGGAGAGAGTTTGTATTTCATTAAATGGGAGAGAATTTGTATTTCATTAAATGGGAGAGAGTTTGTATTTCATTAAATGGGACTGAGTTTGTATTTCATTAAATGGGAGAGAGTTTGTATTTAATTAAATGGGAGAGAGTTTGTATTTCATTAAATGGGACTTAGTTTGTATTTCATTAAATGGGGGAGAGTTTGTATTTCATTAAGTGGGAGAGAGTTTGTATTTCATTAAATGGGAGAGAGTTTGTATTTCATTAAATGGGAGAGAGTTTGTATTTCATTAAATGGGAGAGAGTTTGTATTTCATTAAATGGGAGAGAGTTTGTATTTCATTAAATGGGACTGAGTTTGTATTTCATTAAATGGGAGAGAGTTTGTATTTCATTAAATGGGAGAGAGTTTGTATTTCATTAAATGGGACTGAGTTTGTATTTCATTAAATGGGAGAGAGTTTGTATTTCATTAAATGGGAGAGAGTTTGTATTTCATTAAATGGGAGAGAGTTTGCATTTCATTAAATGGGAGAGAGTTTGTATTTCATTAAATGGGAGAGAGTTTGTATTTCATTAAATGGGACTGAGTTTGTATTTCATTAAATAGGGGAGAGTTTGTATTTCATTAAATGGGACTGAGTTTGTATTTCATTAAATGGGAGAGAGTTTGTATTTCATTAAATGGGACTGAGTTTGTATTTCATTAAATGGGACTGAGTTTGTATTTCATTAAATGGGAGAGAGTTTGTATTTCATTAAATGGGACTGAGTTTGTATTTCATTAAATGGGAGAGAGTTTGAATTTCATTAAATGGCAGAGAGTTTGTATTTCATTAAATGGGAGAGAGTTTGAATTTCATTTATTGGGAGAGAGTTTGTATTTCATTAAATGGGGGAGAGTTTGTATTTCATTAAATGGGAGAGAGTTTGTATTTCATTAAATGGGAGAGAGTTTGTATTTCATTAAATGGGACTGAGTTTGTATTTCATTAAATGTGAGAGAGTTTGTATTTAATTAAATGGGAGAGAGTTTGTATTTCATTAAATGGGAGAGAGTTTGTATTTCATGAAATGGGAGAGAGTTTGCATTTCATTAAATGGGAGAGAGTTTGTATTTCATTAAATGGGAGAGAGTTTGTATTTCATGAAATGGGAATGAGTTTGTATTTCATTAAATGGGAGAGAGTTTGAATTTCATTAAATGGGTCTGAGTTTGTATTTCATTAAATGGGAGAGAGTTTCAATTTCATTAAATGGGAGAGAGTTTGTATTTCATTAAATGGGAGAGAGTTTGTATTTCATTTAATGGGACTGAGTTTGTATTTCATTAAATGGGAGGGAGTTTGAATTTCATTAAATGGGAGAGAGTTTGTATTTCATTAAATGGGAGAGAGTTTGAATTTCATTTATTGGGAGAGAGTTTGTATTTCATTAAATGGGGGAGAGTTTGTATTTCATTAAATGGGAGAGAGTTTGTATTTCATTAAATGGGAGAGAGTTTGTATTTCATTAAATGGGACTGAGTTTGTATTTCTTTAAATGGGAGGGAGTTTGTATTTCATTAAATGGGAGGTAGTTTGTATTTCATTAAATGTGAGAGAGTTTGTATTTAATTAAATGGGAGAGAGTTTGTATTTCATTAAATGGGAGAGAGTTTGTATTTCATGAAATGGGAGAGAGTTTGCATTTCATTAAATGGGAGAGAGTTTGTATTTCATTAAATGGGAGATAGTTTGTATTTCATTAAATGGGACTGAGTTTGTATTTCATTAAATAGGGGAGAGTTTGTATTTCATTAAATGGGACTGAGTTTGTATTTCATTAAATGGGAGAGAGTTTGTATTTCATTAAATGGGACTTAGTTTGTATTTCATTAAATGGGACTGAGTTTGTATTTCATTAAATGGGAGAGAGTTTGTATTTCATTAAATGGGACTGAGTTTGTATTTCATTAAATGGGAGAGAGTTTGAATTTCATTAAATGGCAGAGAGTTTGTATTTCATTAAATGGGACTGAGTTTGTATTTCATTAAATGGGAGAGAGTTTGAATTTCATTAAATGGGAGAGAGTTTGAATTTCATTAAATGGGCGAGAGTTTGTATTTCATTAAATGGGAGAGAGTTTGTATTTCATTAAATGGGAGAGAGTTTGTATTTCATGAAATGGGAATGAGTTTGTATTTCATTAAATGGGAGAGAGTTTGAATTTCATTAAATGGGTCTGAGTTTGTATTTCATTAAATGGGAGAGAGTTTGAATTTCATTAAATGGGAGAGAGTTTGTATTTCATTAAATGGGAGAGAGTTTGTATTTCATTTAATGGGACTGAGTTTGTATTTCATTAAATGGGAGGGAGTTTGAATTTCATTAAATGGGAGAGAGTTTGTATTTCATTAAATGGGAGAGAGTTTGAATTTCATTTATTGGGAGAGAGTTTGTATTTCATTAAATGGGGGAGAGTTTGTATTTCATTAAATGGGAGAGAGTTTGTATTTCATTAAATGGGACTGAGTTTGTATTTCATTAAATGGGAGGGAGTTTGTATTTCATTAAATGGGAGAGAGTTTGTATTTCATTAAATGGGACTGAGTTTGTATTTCATTAAATGGGAGGTAGTTTGTATTTCATTAAATGTGAGAGAGTTTGTATTTAATTAAATGGGAGAGAGTTTGTATTTCATTAAATGGGAGAGAGTTTGTATTTAATGAAATGGGAGAGTGTTTGTATTTCATTAAATGGGAGATAGTTTGAATTTCATTAAACGGGAGAGAGTTTGAATTCCATTAAATGGGGGAGAGTTTGTATTTCATTAAATGAGACTGAGTTTGTATTTCATTAAATGGTAGAGAGTTTGTATTTCATTAAATGGGAGAGAGTTTGTATTTCATTAAATGGGAGAGAGTTTATATTTCATTAAATGGGAGAGAGTTTGTATTTCATTGAAAGGGAGAGAGTTTGTATTTCATTAAATGGGAGAGAGTTTGTATTTCATAAAAGGGAGAGAGTTTGTATTTCATTAAATGGGAGAGAGTTTGTATTTCATTAAATGGGAGAGAGTTTGTATTTCATTAAATGGGGGAGAGTTTGTATTTCATTAAATGGGAGAGAGTTTGTATTTCATTAAATGGGAGAGAGTTTGTATTTCATTAAATGGGAGAGAGTTTGTATTTCATTAAAAGGGAGAGAGTTTGTATTTCATTAAATGGGAGAGAGTTTGTATTTAATTAAATGGGAGAGAGTTTGCATTTCATTAAATGGGAGATTGTTTGTATTTCATTAAATGGGAGAGAGTTTGTATTTCATAAAATGGGAGAGAGTTTGTATTAAATTAAATGGGAGAGAGTTTGTATTTCATTAAATGGGAGAGTTTGTATTTCATTAAATGGGAGAGAGTTTGTATTTAATTAAATGGGAGAGAGTTTGTATTTCATTAAATGGGAGGTAGTTTGTATTTCATTAAATGGGAGAGAGTTTGTATTTCATAAAATGGGAGAGAGTTTGTATTAAATTAAATGGGAGAGAGTTGTATTTCATTAAATCGGAGAGAGTTTGTATTTAATTAAATGGGAGAGAGTTTGTATTTCATTAAATGGGAGATAGTTTGTATTTCATTAAATGGGAGAGAGTTTGTATTTAATTAAATGGGAGAGAGTTTGTATTTCATTAAATGGGAGAGAGTTTGTATTTCATTAAATGGGAGAGAGTTTGTATTTCATTAAATGGGGGAGAGTTTGTATTTCATTAAATGGGAGAGAGTTTGTATTTCATTAAATGGGACTCAGTTTGTATTTCATTAAATGGGAGAGAGTTTGTATTTCATTAAATGGGGGAGAGTTTGTATTTCATTAAATGGGAGAGAGTTTGTATTTCATTAAATGGGGGAGAGTTTGTATTTCATTAAATGGGGGAGAGTTTGTGTTTCATGAAATGGGAGATAGTTTTAATTTCATTAAATGGGAGAGAGTTTGTATTTCATGAAATGGGAGAGAGTTTGTATTTCATTAAATGGGAGATAGTTTGAATTTCATTAAACGGGAGAGAGTTTGAATTTCATTAAATGGGGGAGAGTTTGTATTTCATTATATGAGACTGAGTTTGTATTTCATTAAATGGGAGAGAGTTTGTATTTCATTAAATGGGAGAGAGTTTGTATTTCATAAAAGGGAGAGAGTTTGTATTTCATTAAATGGGGGAGAGTTTCTATTTCATTAAATGGGAGAGAGTTTGTATTTCATTAAATGGGACTGAGTTTGTATTTCATTAAATGGGGGAGAGTTTGTATTTCATTAAATGGGAGATAGTTTGAATTTCATTAAATGGGAGAGAGTTTGTATTTCATTAAATGGGGGAGAGTTTGTATTTCATTAAATGTGAGAGAGTTTGTATTTCATTAAATGGGACTGAGTTTGTATTTCATTAAATGGGGGAGAGTTTGTGTTTCATAAAATGGGAGAGAGTTTGTATTTCATTAAATGGGACTGAGTTTGTATTTCATTAATGGGAGAGAGTTTGTATTTCATTAAATGGGAGAGAGTTTGTATTTCATTAATGGGAGAGAGTTTGTATTTCATTAAATGGGAGAGAGTTTGTATTTCATTAAATGGGAGAGAGTTTGTATTTCATTAAATGGGAGAGAGTTTGTATTTCATTAAATGGGACTGAGTTTGTATTTCATTAATGGGAGAGAGTTTGTATTTCATTAAATGGGAGAGAGTTTGAATTTCATTAAATGGGAGAGAGTTTGTATTTCATTAAATGGGACTGAGTTTGTATTTCATTAATGGGAGAGAGTTTGTATTTCATTAAATGGGAGAGAGTTTGTATTTCATTAAATGGGAGAGAGTTTGTATTTCATTAAATGGGAGAGAGTTTGTATTTCATTAAATGGGAGAGAGTTTGTATTTCATTAAATGGGAGAGAGTTTGTATTTCATTAAATGGGACTGAGTTTGTATTTCATTAAATGGGAGAGCATTTGTATTAAATTAAATGGGAGAGAGTTTGTATTTCATTAAATGGGAGAGAGTTTGTATTTCATTAAATGGGAGAGAGTTTGTATTTCATTAAATGGGAGAGAGTTTGTATTTCATTAAATGGGAGAGAGTTTGTATTTCATGAAATGGGAGAGAGTTTGTATTTCATTAAATGGGACTGAGTTTGTATTTCATTAAATGGGAGAGAGTTTGTATTTCATTAAATGGGAGAGAGTTTGTATTTCATTAAATGGGACTGAGTTTGTATTTCATTAAATGGGAGAGAGTTTGAATTTCATTAAATGGCAGAGAGTTTGTATTTCATTAAATGGGAGAGAGTTTGAATTTCATTTATTGGGAGAGAGTTTGTATTTCATTAAATGGGGGAGAGTTTGTATTTCATTAAATGGGAGAGAGTTTGTATTTCATTAAATGGGAGAGAGTTTGTATTTCATTAAATGGGACTGAGTTTGTATTTCATTAAATGTGAGAGAGTTTGTATTTAATTAAATGGGAGAGAGTTTGTATTTCATTAAATGGGAGAGAGTTTGTATTTCATGAAATGGGAGAGAGTTTGCATTTCATTAAATGGGAGAGAGTTTGTATTTCATTAAATGGGAGAGAGTTTGTATTTCATGAAATGGGAATGAGTTTGTATTTCATTAAATGGGAGAGAGTTTGAATTTCATTAAATGGGTCTGAGTTTGTATTTCATTAAATTGGAGAGAGTTTCAATTTCATTAAATGGGAGAGAGTTTGTATTTCATTAAATGGGAGAGAGTTTGTATTTCATTTAATGGGACTGAGTTTGTATTTCATTAAATGGGAGGGAGTTTGAATTTCATTAAATGGGAGAGAGTTTGTATTTCATTAAATGGGAGAGAGTTTGAATTTCATTTATTGGGAGAGAGTTTGTATTTCATTAAATGGGGGAGAGTTTGTATTTCATTAAATGGGAGAGAGTTTGTATTTCATTAAATGGGAGAGAGTTTGTATTTCATTAAATGGGACTGAGTTTGTATTTCTTTAAATGGGAGGGAGTTTGTATTTCATTAAATGGGAGGTAGTTTGTATTTCATTAAATGTGAGAGAGTTTGTATTTAATTAAATGGGAGAGAGTTTGTATTTCATTAAATGGGAGAGAGTTTGTATTTCATGAAATGGGAGAGAGTTTGCATTTCATTAAATGGGAGAGAGTTTGTATTTCATTAAATGGGAGAGAGTTTGTATTTCATTAAATGGGACTGAGTTTGTATTTCATTAAATAGGGGAGAGTTTGTATTTCATTAAATGGGACTGAGTTTGTATTTCATTAAATGGGAGAGAGTTTGTATTTCATTAAATGGGACTTAGTTTGTATTTCATTAAATGGGACTGAGTTTGTATTTCATTAAATGGGAGAGAGTTTGTATTTCATTAAATGGGACTGAGTTTGTATTTCATTAAATGGGAGAGAGTTTGAATTTCATTAAATGGCAGAGAGTTTGTATTTCATTAAATGGGACTGAGTTTGTATTTCATTAAATGGGAGAGAGTTTGAATTTCATTAAATGGGAGAGAGTTTGAATTTCATTAAATGGGCGAGAGTTTGTATTTCATTAAATGGGAGAGAGTTTGTATTTCATTAAATGGGAGAGAGTTTGTATTTCATGAAATGGGAATGAGTTTGTATTTCATTAAATGGGAGAGAGTTTGAATTTCATTAAATGGGTCTGAGTTTGTATTTCATTAAATGGGAGAGAGTTTGAATTTCATTAAATGGGAGAGAGTTTGTATTTCATTAAATGGGAGAGAGTTTGTATTTCATTTAATGGGACTGAGTTTGTATTTCATTAAATGGGAGGGAGTTTGAATTTCATTAAATGGGAGAGAGTTTGTATTTCATTAAATGGGAGAGAGTTTGAATTTCATTTATTGGGAGAGAGTTTGTATTTCATTAAATGGGGGAGAGTTTGTATTTCATTAAATGGGAGAGAGTTTGTATTTCATTAAATGGGACTGAGTTTGTATTTCATTAAATGGGAGGGAGTTTGTATTTCATTAAATGGGAGAGAGTTTGTATTTCATTAAATGGGACTGAGTTTGTATTTCATTAAATGGGAGGTAGTTTGTATTTCATTAAATGTGAGAGAGTTTGTATTTAATTAAATGGGAGAGAGTTTGTATTTCATTAAATGGGAGAGAGTTTGTATTTCATGAAATGGGAGAGAGTTTGTATTTCATTAAATGGGAGATAGTTTGAATTTCATTAAACGGGAGAGAGTTTGAATTCCATTAAATGGGGGAGAGTTTGTATTTCATTAAATGAGACTGAGTTTGTATTTCATTAAATGGGAGAGAGTTTGTATTTCATTAAATGGGAGAGAGTTTGTATTTCATTAAATGGGAGAGAGTTTATATTTCATTAAATGGGAGAGAGTTTGTATTTCATTGAAAGGGAGAGAGTTTGTATTTCATTAAATGGGAGAGAGTTTGTATTTCATAAAAGGGAGAGAGTTTGTATTTCATTAAATGGGAGAGAGTTTGTATTTCATTAAATGGGAGAGAGTTTGTATTTCATTAAATGGGGGAGAGTTTGTATTTCATTAAATGGGAGAGAGTTTGTATTTCATTAAATGGGAGAGAGTTTGTATTTCATTAAATGGGAGAGAGTTTGTATTTCATTAAAAGGGAGAGAGTTTGTATTTCATTAAATGGGAGAGAGTTTGTATTTAATTAAATGGGAGAGAGTTTGCATTTCATTAAATGGGAGATTGTTTGTATTTCATTAAATGGGAGAGAGTTTGTATTTCATAAAATGGGAGAGAGTTTGTATTAAATTAAATGGGAGAGAGTTTGTATTTCATTAAATGGGAGAGTTTGTATTTCATTAAATGGGAGAGAGTTTGTATTTAATTAAATGGGAGAGAGTTTGTATTTCATTAAATGGGAGGTAGTTTGTATTTCATTAAATGGGAGAGAGTTTGTATTTAATTAAATGGGAGAGAGTTTGTATTTCATTAAATGGGAGAGAGTTTGTATTTCATTAAATGGGAGAGAGTTTGTATTTCATTAAATGGGGGAGAGTTTGTATTTCATTAAATGGGAGAGAGTTTGTATTTCATTAAATGGGACTGAGTTTGTATTTCATTAAATGGGAGAGAGTTTGTATTTCATTAAATGGGGGAGAGTTTGTATTTCATTAAATGGGAGAGAGTTTGTATTTCATTAAATGGGGGAGAGTTTGTATTTCATTAAATGGGGGAGAGTTTGTGTTTCATGAAATGGGAGATAGTTTTAATTTCATTAAATGGGAGAGAGTTTGTATTTCATGAAATGGGAGAGAGTTTGTATTTCATTAAATGGGAGATAGTTTGAATTTCATTAAACGGGAGAGAGTTTGAATTTCATTAAATGGGGGAGAGTTTGTATTTCATTATATGAGACTGAGTTTGTATTTCATTAAATGGGAGAGAGTTTGTATTTCATTAAATGGGAGAGAGTTTGTATTTCATAAAAGGGAGAGAGTTTGTATTTCATTAAATGGGGGAGAGTTTCTATTTCATTAAATGGGAGAGAGTTTGTATTTCATTAAATGGGACTGAGTTTGTATTTCATTAAATGGGGGAGAGTTTGTATTTCATTAAATGGGAGATAGTTTGAATTTCATTAAATGGGAGAGAGTTTGTATTTCATTAAATGGGGGAGAGTTTGTATTTCATTAAATGTGAGAGAGTTTGTATTTCATTAAATGGGACTGAGTTTGTATTTCATTAAATGGGGGAGAGTTTGTGTTTCATAAAATGGGAGAGAGTTTGTATTTCATTAAATGGGACTGAGTTTGTATTTCATTAATGGGAGAGAGTTTGTATTTCATTAAATGGGAGAGAGTTTGTATTTCATTAATGGGAGAGAGTTTGTATTTCATTAAATGGGAGAGAGTTTGTATTTCATTAAATGGGAGAGAGTTTGTATTTCATTAAATGGGAGAGAGTTTGTATTTCATTAAATGGGACTGAGTTTGTATTTCATTAATGGGAGAGAGTTTGTATTTCATTAAATGGGAGAGAGTTTGAATTTCATTAAATGGGAGAGAGTTTGTATTTCATTAAATGGGACTGAGTTTGTATTTCATTAATGGGAGAGAGTTTGTATTTCATTAAATGGGAGAGAGTTTGTATTTCATTAAATGGGAGAGAGTTTGTATTTCATTAAATGGGAGAGAGTTTGTATTTCATTAAATGGGAGAGAGTTTGTATTTCATTAAATGGGAGAGAGTTTGTATTTCATTAAATGGGACTGAGTTTGTATTTCATTAAATGGGAGAGCATTTGTATTAAATTAAATGGGAGAGAGTTTGTATTTCATTAAATGGGAGAGAGTTTGTATTTCATTAAATGGGAGAGAGTTTGTATTTCATTAAATGGGAGAGAGTTTGTATTTCATTAAATGGGAGAGAGTTTGTATTTCATGAAATGGGAGAGAGTTTGTATTTCATTAAATGGGACTGAGTTTGTATTTCATTAAATGGGAGAGAGTTTGTATTTCATTAAATGGGAGAGAGTTTGTATTTCATTAAATGGGACTGAGTTTGTATTTCATTAAATGGGAGAGAGTTTGAATTTCATTAAATGGCAGAGAGTTTGTATTTCATTAAATGGGAGAGAGTTTGAATTTCATTTATTGGGAGAGAGTTTGTATTTCATTAAATGGGGGAGAGTTTGTATTTCATTAAATGGGAGAGAGTTTGTATTTCATTAAATGGGAGAGAGTTTGTATTTCATTAAATGGGACTGAGTTTGTATTTCATTAAATGTGAGAGAGTTTGTATTTAATTAAATGGGAGAGAGTTTGTATTTCATTAAATGGGAGAGAGTTTGTATTTCATGAAATGGGAGAGAGTTTGCATTTCATTAAATGGGAGAGAGTTTGTATTTCATTAAATGGGAGAGAGTTTGTATTTCATGAAATGGGAATGAGTTTGTATTTCATTAAATGGGAGAGAGTTTGAATTTCATTAAATGGGTCTGAGTTTGTATTTCATTAAATGGGAGAGAGTTTCAATTTCATTAAATGGGAGAGAGTTTGTATTTCATTAAATGGGAGAGAGTTTGTATTTCATTTAATGGGACTGAGTTTGTATTTCATTAAATGGGAGGGAGTTTGAATTTCATTAAATGGGAGAGAGTTTGTATTTCATTAAATGGGAGAGAGTTTGAATTTCATTTATTGGGAGAGAGTTTGTATTTCATTAAATGGGGGAGAGTTTGTATTTCATTAAATGGGAGAGAGTTTGTATTTCATTAAATGGGAGAGAGTTTGTATTTCATTAAATGGGACTGAGTTTGTATTTCTTTAAATGGGAGGGAGTTTGTATTTCATTAAATGGGAGGTAGTTTGTATTTCATTAAATGTGAGAGAGTTTGTATTTAATTAAATGGGAGAGAGTTTGTATTTCATTAAATGGGAGAGAGTTTGTATTTCATGAAATGGGAGAGAGTTTGCATTTCATTAAATGGGAGAGAGTTTGTATTTCATTAAATGGGAGAGAGTTTGTATTTCATTAAATGGGACTGAGTTTGTATTTCATTAAATAGGGGAGAGTTTGTATTTCATTAAATGGGACTGAGTTTGTATTTCATTAAATGGGAGAGAGTTTGTATTTCATTAAATGGGACTTAGTTTGTATTTCATTAAATGGGACTGAGTTTGTATTTCATTAAATGGGAGAGAGTTTGTATTTCATTAAATGGGACTGAGTTTGTATTTCATTAAATGGGAGAGAGTTTGAATTTCATTAAATGGCAGAGAGTTTGTATTTCATTAAATGGGACTGAGTTTGTATTTCATTAAATGGGAGAGAGTTTGAATTTCATTAAATGGGAGAGAGTTTGAATTTCATTAAATGGGCGAGAGTTTGTATTTCATTAAATGGGAGAGAGTTTGTATTTCATTAAATGGGAGAGAGTTTGTATTTCATGAAATGGGAATGAGTTTGTATTTCATTAAATGGGAGAGAGTTTGAATTTCATTAAATGGGTCTGAGTTTGTATTTCATTAAATGGGAGAGAGTTTGAATTTCATTAAATGGGAGAGAGTTTGTATTTCATTAAATGGGAGAGAGTTTGTATTTCATTTAATGGGACTGAGTTTGTATTTCATTAAATGGGAGGGAGTTTGAATTTCATTAAATGGGAGAGAGTTTGTATTTCATTAAATGGGAGAGAGTTTGAATTTCATTTATTGGGAGAGAGTTTGTATTTCATTAAATGGGGGAGAGTTTGTATTTCATTAAATGGGAGAGAGTTTGTATTTCATTAAATGGGACTGAGTTTGTATTTCATTAAATGGGAGGGAGTTTGTATTTCATTAAATGGGAGAGAGTTTGTATTTCATTAAATGGGACTGAGTTTGTATTTCATTAAATGGGAGGTAGTTTGTATTTCATTAAATGTGAGAGAGTTTGTATTTAATTAAATGGGAGAGAGTTTGTATTTCATTAAATGGGAGAGAGTTTGTATTTCATGAAATGGGAGAGAGTTTGTATTTCATTAAATGGGAGATAGTTTGAATTTCATTAAACGGGAGAGAGTTTGAATTCCATTAAATGGGGGAGAGTTTGTATTTCATTAAATGAGACTGAGTTTGTATTTCATTAAATGGGAGAGAGTTTGTATTTCATTAAATGGGAGAGAGTTTGTATTTCATTAAATGGGAGAGAGTTTATATTTCATTAAATGGGAGAGAGTTTGTATTTCATTGAAAGGGAGAGAGTTTGTATTTCATTAAATGGGAGAGAGTTTGTATTTCATAAAAGGGAGAGAGTTTGTATTTCATTAAATGGGAGAGAGTTTGTATTTCATTAAATGGGAGAGAGTTTGTATTTCATTAAATGGGGGAGAGTTTGTATTTCATTAAATGGGAGAGAGTTTGTATTTCATTAAATGGGAGAGAGTTTGTATTTCATTAAATGGGAGAGAGTTTGTATTTCATTAAAAGGGAGAGAGTTTGTATTTCATTAAATGGGAGAGAGTTTGTATTTAATTAAATGGGAGAGAGTTTGCATTTCATTAAATGGGAGATTGTTTGTATTTCATTAAATGGGAGAGAGTTTGTATTTCATAAAATGGGAGAGAGTTTGTATTAAATTAAATGGGAGAGAGTTTGTATTTCATTAAATGGGAGAGTTTGTATTTCATTAAATGGGAGAGAGTTTGTATTTAATTAAATGGGAGAGAGTTTGTATTTCATTAAATGGGAGGTAGTTTGTATTTCATTAAATGGGAGAGAGTTTGTATTTAATTAAATGGGAGAGAGTTTGTATTTCATTAAATGGGAGAGAGTTTGTATTTCATTAAATGGGAGAGAGTTTGTATTTCATTAAATGGGGGAGAGTTTGTATTTCATTAAATGGGAGAGAGTTTGTATTTCATTAAATGGGACTGAGTTTGTATTTCATTAAATGGGAGAGAGTTTGTATTTCATTAAATGGGGGAGAGTTTGTATTTCATTAAATGGGAGAGAGTTTGTATTTCATTAAATGGGGGAGAGTTTGTATTTCATTAAATGGGGGAGAGTTTGTGTTTCATGAAATGGGAGATAGTTTTAATTTCATTAAATGGGAGAGAGTTTGTATTTCATGAAATGGGAGAGAGTTTGTATTTCATTAAATGGGAGATAGTTTGAATTTCATTAAACGGGAGAGAGTTTGAATTTCATTAAATGGGGGAGAGTTTGTATTTCATTATATGAGACTGAGTTTGTATTTCATTAAATGGGAGAGAGTTTGTATTTCATTAAATGGGAGAGAGTTTGTATTTCATAAAAGGGAGAGAGTTTGTATTTCATTAAATGGGGGAGAGTTTCTATTTCATTAAATGGGAGAGAGTTTGTATTTCATTAAATGGGACTGAGTTTGTATTTCATTAAATGGGGGAGAGTTTGTATTTCATTAAATGGGAGATAGTTTGAATTTCATTAAATGGGAGAGAGTTTGTATTTCATTAAATGGGGGAGAGTTTGTATTTCATTAAATGTGAGAGAGTTTGTATTTCATTAAATGGGACTGAGTTTGTATTTCATTAAATGGGGGAGAGTTTGTGTTTCATAAAATGGGAGAGAGTTTGTATTTCATTAAATGGGACTGAGTTTGTATTTCATTAATGGGAGAGAGTTTGTATTTCATTAAATGGGAGAGAGTTTGTATTTCATTAATGGGAGAGAGTTTGTATTTCATTAAATGGGAGAGAGTTTGTATTTCATTAAATGGGAGAGAGTTTGTATTTCATTAAATGGGAGAGAGTTTGTATTTCATTAAATGGGACTGAGTTTGTATTTCATTAATGGGAGAGAGTTTGTATTTCATTAAATGGGAGAGAGTTTGAATTTCATTAAATGGGAGAGAGTTTGTATTTCATTAAATGGGACTGAGTTTGTATTTCATTAATGGGAGAGAGTTTGTATTTCATTAAATGGGAGAGAGTTTGTATTTCATTAAATGGGAGAGAGTTTGTATTTCATTAAATGGGAGAGAGTTTGTATTTCATTAAATGGGAGAGAGTTTGTATTTCATTAAATGGGAGAGAGTTTGTATTTCATTAAATGGGACTGAGTTTGTATTTCATTAAATGGGAGAGCATTTGTATTAAATTAAATGGGAGAGAGTTTGTATTTCATTAAATGGGAGAGAGTTTGTATTTCATTAAATGGGAGAGAGTTTGTATTTCATTAAATGGGAGAGAGTTTGTATTTCATTAAATGGGAGAGAGTTTGTATTTCATGAAATGGGAGAGAGTTTGTATTTCATTAAATGGGACTGAGTTTGTATTTCATTAAATGGGAGAGAGTTTGTATTTCATTAAATGGGAGAGAGTTTGTATTTCATTAAATGGGACTGAGTTTGTATTTCATTAAATGGGAGAGAGTTTGAATTTCATTAAATGGCAGAGAGTTTGTATTTCATTAAATGGGAGAGAGTTTGAATTTCATTTATTGGGAGAGAGTTTGTATTTCATTAAATGGGGGAGAGTTTGTATTTCATTAAATGGGAGAGAGTTTGTATTTCATTAAATGGGAGAGAGTTTGTATTTCATTAAATGGGACTGAGTTTGTATTTCATTAAATGTGAGAGAGTTTGTATTTAATTAAATGGGAGAGAGTTTGTATTTCATTAAATGGGAGAGAGTTTGTATTTCATGAAATGGGAGAGAGTTTGCATTTCATTAAATGGGAGAGAGTTTGTATTTCATTAAATGGGAGAGAGTTTGTATTTCATGAAATGGGAATGAGTTTGTATTTCATTAAATGGGAGAGAGTTTGAATTTCATTAAATGGGTCTGAGTTTGTATTTCATTAAATGGGAGAGAGTTTCAATTTCATTAAATGGGAGAGAGTTTGTATTTCATTAAATGGGAGAGAGTTTGTATTTCATTAAATGGGACTGAGTTTGTATTTCATTAAATGGGAGAGAGTTTGAATTTCATTAAATGGGAGAGAGTTTGAATTTCATTAAATGGGCGAGAGTTTGTATTTCATTAAATGGGAGAGAGTTTGTATTTCATTAAATGGGAGAGAGTTTGTATTTCATGAAATGGGAATGAGTTTGTATTTCATTAAATGGGAGAGAGTTTGAATTTCATTAAATGGGTCTGAGTTTGTATTTCATTAAATGGGAGAGAGTTTGAATTTCATTAAATGGGAGAGAGTTTGTATTTCATTAAATGGGAGAGAGTTTGTATTTCATTTAATGGGACTGAGTTTGTATTTCATTAAATGGGAGGGAGTTTGAATTTCATTAAATGGGAGAGAGTTTGTATTTCATTAAATGGGAGAGAGTTTGAATTTCATTTATTGGGAGAGAGTTTGTATTTCATTAAATGGGGGAGAGTTTGTATTTCATTAAATGGGAGAGAGTTTGTATTTCATTAAATGGGACTGAGTTTGTATTTCATTAAATGGGAGGGAGTTTGTATTTCATTAAATGGGAGAGAGTTTGTATTTCATTAAATGGGACTGAGTTTGTATTTCATTAAATGGGAGGTAGTTTGTATTTCATTAAATGTGAGAGAGTTTGTATTTAATTAAATGGGAGAGAGTTTGTATTTCATTAAATGGGAGAGAGTTTGTATTTCATGAAATGGGAGAGAGTTTGTATTTCATTAAATGGGAGATAGTTTGAATTTCATTAAACGGGAGAGAGTTTGAATTCCATTAAATGGGGGAGAGTTTGTATTTCATTAAATGAGACTGAGTTTGTATTTCATTAAATGGGAGAGAGTTTGTATTTCATTAAATGGGAGAGAGTTTGTATTTCATTAAATGGGAGAGAGTTTATATTTCATTAAATGGGAGAGAGTTTGTATTTCATTGAAAGGGAGAGAGTTTGTATTTCATTAAATGGGAGAGAGTTTGTATTTCATAAAAGGGAGAGAGTTTGTATTTCATTAAATGGGAGAGAGTTTGTATTTCATTAAATGGGAGAGAGTTTGTATTTCATTAAATGGGGGAGAGTTTGTATTTCATTAAATGGGAGAGAGTTTGTATTTCATTAAATGGGAGAGAGTTTGTATTTCATTAAATGGGAGAGAGTTTGTATTTCATTAAAAGGGAGAGAGTTTGTATTTCATTAAATGGGAGAGAGTTTGTATTTAATTAAATGGGAGAGAGTTTGCATTTCATTAAATGGGAGATTGTTTGTATTTCATTAAATGGGAGAGAGTTTGTATTTCATAAAATGGGAGAGAGTTTGTATTAAATTAAATGGGAGAGAGTTTGTATTTCATTAAATGGGAGAGTTTGTATTTCATTAAATGGGAGAGAGTTTGTATTTAATTAAATGGGAGAGAGTTTGTATTTCATTAAATGGGAGGTAGTTTGTATTTCATTAAATGGGAGAGAGTTTGTATTTCATAAAATGGGAGAGAGTTTGTATTAAATTAAATGGGAGAGAGTTGTATTTCATTAAATCGGAGAGAGTTTGTATTTAATTAAATGGGAGAGAGTTTGTATTTCATTAAATGGGAGATAGTTTGTATTTCATTAAATGGGAGAGAGTTTGTATTTAATTAAATGGGAGAGAGTTTGTATTTCATTAAATGGGAGAGAGTTTGTATTTCATTAAATGGGAGAGAGTTTGTATTTCATTAAATGGGGGAGAGTTTGTATTTCATTAAATGGGAGAGAGTTTGTATTTCATTAAATGGGACTGAGTTTGTATTTCATTAAATGGGAGAGAGTTTGTATTTCATTAAATGGGGGAGAGTTTGTATTTCATTAAATGGGAGAGAGTTTGTATTTCATTAAATGGGGGAGAGTTTGTATTTCATTAAATGGGGGAGAGTTTGTGTTTCATGAAATGGGAGATAGTTTTAATTTCATTAAATGGGAGAGAGTTTGTATTTCATGAAATGGGAGAGAGTTTGTATTTCATTAAATGGGAGATAGTTTGAATTTCATTAAACGGGAGAGAGTTTGAATTTCATTAAATGGGGGAGAGTTTGTATTTCATTATATGAGACTGAGTTTGTATTTCATTAAATGGGAGAGAGTTTGTATTTCATTAAATGGGAGAGAGTTTGTATTTCATAAAAGGGAGAGAGTTTGTATTTCATTAAATGGGGGAGAGTTTCTATTTCATTAAATGGGAGAGAGTTTGTATTTCATTAAATGGGACTGAGTTTGTATTTCATTAAATGGGGGAGAGTTTGTATTTCATTAAATGGGAGATAGTTTGAATTTCATTAAATGGGAGAGAGTTTGTATTTCATTAAATGGGGGAGAGTTTGTATTTCATTAAATGTGAGAGAGTTTGTATTTCATTAAATGGGACTGAGTTTGTATTTCATTAAATGGGGGAGAGTTTGTGTTTCATAAAATGGGAGAGAGTTTGTATTTCATTAAATGGGACTGAGTTTGTATTTCATTAATGGGAGAGAGTTTGTATTTCATTAAATGGGAGAGAGTTTGTATTTCATTAATGGGAGAGAGTTTGTATTTCATTAAATGGGAGAGAGTTTGTATTTCATTAAATGGGAGAGAGTTTGTATTTCATTAAATGGGAGAGAGTTTGTATTTCATTAAATGGGACTGAGTTTGTATTTCATTAATGGGAGAGAGTTTGTATTTCATTAAATGGGAGAGAGTTTGAATTTCATTAAATGGGAGAGAGTTTGTATTTCATTAAATGGGACTGAGTTTGTATTTCATTAATGGGAGAGAGTTTGTATTTCATTAAATGGGAGAGAGTTTGTATTTCATTAAATGGGAGAGAGTTTGTATTTCATTAAATGGGAGAGAGTTTGTATTTCATTAAATGGGAGAGAGTTTGTATTTCATTAAATGGGAGAGAGTTTGTATTTCATTAAATGGGACTGAGTTTGTATTTCATTAAATGGGAGAGCATTTGTATTAAATTAAATGGGAGAGAGTTTGTATTTCATTAAATGGGAGAGAGTTTGTATTTCATTAAATGGGAGAGAGTTTGTATTTCATTAAATGGGAGAGAGTTTGTATTTCATTAAATGGGAGAGAGTTTGTATTTCATGAAATGGGAGAGAGTTTGTATTTCATTAAATGGGACTGAGTTTGTATTTCATTAAATGGGAGAGAGTTTGTATTTCATTAAATGGGAGAGAGTTTGTATTTCATTAAATGGGACTGAGTTTGTATTTCATTAAATGGGGGAGAGTTTGTATTTCATTAAATGGGACTGAGTTTGTGTTTCATTAAATGGGAGAGAGTTTGTATTTCATTAAATGGGACTGAGTTTGTATTTCATTAAATGGGACTGAGTGTAGATTTCATTAAATGGGAGAGAGTTTGTATTTCATTAAATGGGGGAGAGTTTGCAATTCATTAAATGGGGGAGAGTTTGTATTTCATTAAATGGGAGAGAGTTTGTATTTCATTAAATGGGAGAGAGTTTGTATTTCATTAATGGGAGAGAGTTTGTATTTCATTAAATGGGAGAGAGTTTGTATTTCATTAAATGGGGGAGAGTTTGTATTTCATTAATGGGAGAGAGTTTGTATTTCATTAAATGGGAGAGAGTTTGTATTTCATTAATGGGAGAGAGTTTGTATTTCATTAAATGGGAGAGAGTTTGTATTTCATTAAATGGGAGAGAGTTTGTATTTCATTAAATGGGAGAGAGTTTGTATTTCATTAAATGGGAGAGAGTTTGTATTTCATTAAATGGGAGAGAGTTTGCATTTCATTAAATGGGAGATTGTTTGTATTTCATTAAATGGGAGAGAGTTTGTATTTCATAAAATGGGAGAGAGTTTGTATTAAATTAAATGGGAGAGAGTTTGTATTTCATTAAATGGGAGAGTTTGTATTTCATTAAATGGGAGAGAGTTTGTATTTAATTAAATGGGAGAGAGTTTGTATTTCATTAAATGGGAGGCAGTTTGTATTTCATTAAATGGGAGAGAGTTTGTATTTCATAAAATGGGAGAGAGTTTGTATTAAATTAAATGGGAGAGAGTTGTATTTCATTAAATCGGAGAGAGTTTGTATTTAATTAAATGGGAGAGAGTTTGTATTTCATTAAATGGGAGATAGTTTGTATTTCATTAAATGGGAGAGAGTTTGTATTTAATTAAATGGGAGAGAGTTTGTATTTCATTAAATGGGAGAGAGTTTGTATTTCATTAAATGGGAGAGAGTTTGTATTTCATTAAATGGGGGAGAGTTTGTATTTCATTAAATGGGAGAGAGTTTGTATTTCATTAAATGGGACTGAGTTTGTATTTCATTAAATGGGAGAGAGTTTGTATTTCATTAAATGGGGGAGAGTTTGTATTTCATTAAATGGGAGAGAGTTTGTATTTCATTAAATGGGGGAGAGTTTGTATTTCATTAAATGGGGGAGAGTTTGTGTTTCATGAAATGGGAGATAGTTTTAATTTCATTAAATGGGAGAGAGTTTGTATTTCATGAAATGGGAGAGAGTTTGTATTTCATTAAATGGGAGATAGTTTGAATTTCATTAAACGGGAGAGAGTTTGAATTTCATTAAATGGGGGAGAGTTTGTATTTCATTATATGAGACTGAGTTTGTATTTCATTAAATGGGAGAGAGTTTGTATTTCATTAAATGGGAGAGAGTTTGTATTTCATAAAAGGGAGAGAGTTTGTATTTCATTAAATGGGGGAGAGTTTCTATTTCATTAAATGGGAGAGAGTTTGTATTTCATTAAATGGGACTGAGTTTGTATTTCATTAAATGGGGGAGAGTTTGTATTTCATTAAATGGGAGATAGTTTGAATTTCATTAAATGGGAGAGAGTTTGTATTTCATTAAATGGGGGAGAGTTTGTATTTCATTAAATGTGAGAGAGTTTGTATTTCATTAAATGGGACTGAGTTTGTATTTCATTAAATGGGGGAGAGTTTGTGTTTCATAAAATGGGAGAGAGTTTGTATTTCATTAAATGGGACTGAGTTTGTATTTCATTAATGGGAGAGAGTTTGTATTTCATTAAATGGGAGAGAGTTTGTATTTCATTAATGGGAGAGAGTTTGTATTTCATTAAATGGGAGAGAGTTTGTATTTCATTAAATGGGAGAGAGTTTGTATTTCATTAAATGGGAGAGAGTTTGTATTTCATTAAATGGGACTGAGTTTGTATTTCATTAATGGGAGAGAGTTTGTATTTCATTAAATGGGAGAGAGTTTGAATTTCATTAAATGGGAGAGAGTTTGTATTTCATTAAATGGGACTGAGTTTGTATTTCATTAATGGGAGAGAGTTTGTATTTCATTAAATGGGAGAGAGTTTGTATTTCATTAAATGGGAGAGAGTTTGTATTTCATTAAATGGGAGAGAGTTTGTATTTCATTAAATGGGAGAGAGTTTGTATTTCATTAAATGGGAGAGAGTTTGTATTTCATTAAATGGGACTGAGTTTGTATTTCATTAAATGGGAGAGCATTTGTATTAAATTAAATGGGAGAGAGTTTGTATTTCATTAAATGGGAGAGAGTTTGTATTTCATTAAATGGGAGAGAGTTTGTATTTCATTAAATGGGAGAGAGTTTGTATTTCATTAAATGGGAGAGAGTTTGTATTTCATGAAATGGGAGAGAGTTTGTATTTCATTAAATGGGACTGAGTTTGTATTTCATTAAATGGGAGAGAGTTTGTATTTCATTAAATGGGAGAGAGTTTGTATTTCATTAAATGGGACTGAGTTTGTATTTCATTAAATGGGGGAGAGTTTGTATTTCATTAAATGGGACTGAGTTTGTGTTTCATTAAATGGGAGAGAGTTTGTATTTCATTAAATGGGACTGAGTTTGTATTTCATTAAATGGGACTGAGTGTAGATTTCATTAAATGGGAGAGAGTTTGTATTTCATTAAATGGGGGAGAGTTTGCAATTCATTAAATGGGGGAGAGTTTGTATTTCATTAAATGGGAGAGAGTTTGTATTTCATTAAATGGGAGAGAGTTTGTATTTCATTAATGGGAGAGAGTTTGTATTTCATTAAATGGGAGAGAGTTTGTATTTCATTAAATGGGGGAGAGTTTGTATTTCATTAATGGGAGAGAGTTTGTATTTCATTAAATGGGAGAGAGTTTGTATTTCATTAATGGGAGAGAGTTTGTATTTCATTAAATGGGAGAGAGTTTGTATTTCATTAAATGGGAGAGAGTTTGTATTTCATTAAATGGGAGAGAGTTTGTATTTCATTAAATGGGAGAGAGTTTGTATTTCATTAAATGGGACTGTGTTTGTATTTCATTAAATGGGAGAGAGTTTGTATTTCATTAAATGGGAGAGAGTTTGTATTTCATTAAATGGGACTGAGTTTGTATTTCATTAAATGGGAGAGAGTTTGTATTTCATTAAATGGGAGAGAGTTTGTACTTCATTAAATGGGAGAGAGTTTGTATTTCATTGAATGGGAGAGAGTTTGTATTTCATTAAATGGGAGATAGTTTGTATTTCATTAAATGGGGGAGAGTTTGTATTTCATTAAATGGGACTGAGTTTGTATTTCATTAAATGGGAGAGAGTTTGTATTTCATTAAATGGGACTGAGTTTGTATTTCATTAAATGGGAGAGAGTTTGTATTTCATTAAATGGTACTGAGTTTGTATTTCATTAATGGGAGAGAGTTTGTATTTCATTAAATGGGAGAGAGTTTGTATTTCATTAAATGGGAGAGAGTTGGTATTTCATTAAATGGGAGAGAGTTTGTATTTCATTCAATGGGAGAGAGTTTGTATTTCATTAAATGGGAGAGAATTTGTATTTCATTAAATGGGAGAGAGTTTGTATTTCATTAAATGGGACTGAGTTTGTATTTCATTAAATGGGAGAGAGTTTTTATTTAATTAAATGGGAGAGAGTTTGTATTTCATAAAATGGGACTTAGTTTGTATTTCATTAAATGGGGGAGAGTTTGTATTTCATTAATGGGAGAGAGTTTGTATTTCATGAAATGGGAGAGAGTTTGTATTTCATTAAATGGGAGAGAGTTTGTATTTCATTAAATGGGAGAGAGTTTGTATTTCATTAAATGGGAGAGAGTTTGTATTTCATTAAATGGGACTGAGTTTGTATTTCATTAAATGGGAGAGCGTTTGTATTAAATTAAATGGGAGAGAGTTTGTATTTCATTAAATGGGAGAGAGTTTGTATTTCATTAAATGGGAGAGAGTTTGCATTTCATTAAATGGGAGAGTTTGTATTTCATTAAATGGGAGAGAGTTTGTATTTCATTAAATGGGAGAGAGTTTGTATTTCATTAAATGGGAGAGAGTTTGTATTTCATTAAATGGGACTGAGTTTGTATTTCAATAAATGGGGGAGAGTTTGTATTTCATTAAATGGGACTGAGTTTGTATTTCATTAAATGGGACTGATTGTAGATTTCATTAAATGGGAGAGAGTTTGTATTTCATTAAATGGGGGAGAGTTTGCAATTCATTAAATGGGGGAGAGTTTGTATTTCATTAAATGGGAGAGAGTTTGTATTTCATTAAATGGGAGAGAGTTTGTATTTCATTAATGGGAGAGAGTTTGTATTTCATTAAATGGGAGAGAGTTTGTATTTCATTAAATGAGGGAGAGTTTGTATTTCATTAATGGGAGAGAGTTTGTATTTCATTAATGGGAGAGAGTTTGTATTTCATTAAATGGGAGAGAGTTTGTATTTCATTAAATGGGAGAGAGTTTGTATTTCATTACATGGGAGAGAGTTTGTATTTCATTAAATGGGACTGTGTTTGTATTTCATTAAATGGGAGAGAGTTTGTATTTCATTAAATGGGAGAGAGTTTGTATTTCATTAAATGGGACAGAGTTTGTATTTCATTAAATGGGAGAGAGTTTGTATTTCATTAAATGGGAGAGAGTTTGTATTTCATTAAATGGGAGAGAGTTTGTATTTCATTAAATGGGACTGTGTTTGTATTTCATTAAATGGGAGAGAGTTTGTATTTCATTAAATGGGAGAGAATTTGTATTTCATTAAATGCGACTGAGTTTGTATTTCATTAAATGGGAGAGAGTTTGTATTTCATTAAATGGGAGAGAGTTTGTATTTCATTAAATGGGAGAGAGTTTGTATTTCATTGAATGGCAGAGAGTTTGTATTTCATTAAATGGGAGATAGTTTGTATTTCATTAAATGGGGGAGAGTTTGTATTTCATTAAATGGGACTGAGTTTGTATTTCATTAAATGGGAGAGAGTTTGTATTTCATTAAATGGGACTGAGTTTGTATTTCATTAAATGGGAGAGAGTTTGTATTTCATTAAATGGTACTGAGTTTGTATTTCATTAATGGGAGAGAGTTTATATTTCATTAAATGGGAGAGAGTTTGTATTTCATTAAATGGGAGAGAGTTGGTATTTCATTAAATGGGAGTGAGTTTGTATTTCATTCAATGGGAGAGAGTTTGTATTTCATTAAATGGGAGAGAATTTGTATTTCATTAAATGGGAGAGAGTTTGTATTTCATTAAATGGGACTGAGTTTGTATTTCATTAAATGGGAGAGAGTTTTTATTTAATTAAATGGGAGAGAGTTTGTATTTCATTAAATGGGACTTAGTTTGTATTTCATTAAATGGGGGAGAGTTTGTTTTTCATTAATTGGGAGAGAGTTTGTATTTCATTAAATGGGAGAGAGTTTGTATTTCATTAAATGGGAGAGAGTTTGTATTTCATTAAATGGGAGAGAGTTTGTATTTCATTAAATGGGAGAGAGTTTGTATTTCATTAAATGGGACTGAGTTTGTATTTCATTAAATGGGAGAGAGTTTGTATTTCATTAAATGGGAGAGAGTTTGTATTTCATTAAATGGGACTGAGTTTGTATTTCATTAAATGGGAGAGAGTTTGTATTTCATTAAATGGGAGAGAGTTTGTATTTCATTAAATGGGAGAGAGTTTGCATTTCATTAAATGGGAGAGAGTTTGTATTTCATTAAATGGGAGAGAGTTTGTATTTCATTAAATGGGACTGAGTTTGTATTTCATTAAATGGGGGAGAGTTTGTATTTCATTAAATGGGACTGAGTTTGTATTTCATTAAATGGGAGAGAGTTTGTATTTCATTAAATGGGACTGAGTTTGTATTTCATTAAATGGGACTGAGTTTGTATTTCATTAAATGGGAGAGAGTTTGTATTTCATTAAATGGGACTGAGTTTGTATTTCATTAAATGGGAGAGAGTTTGAATTTCATTAAATGGCAGAGAGTTTGTATTTCATTAAATGGGACTGAGTTTGTATTTCATTAAATGGGAGAGAGTTTGAATTTCATTAAATGGGAGAGAGTTTGAATTTCATTAAATGGGCGAGAGTTTGTATTTCATTAAATGGGAGAGAGTTTGTATTTCATTAAATGGGAGAGAGTTTGTATTTCATTAAATGGGAATGAGTTTGTATTTCATTAAATGGGAGAGAGTTTGAATTTCATTAAATGGGAGAGAGTTTGTATTTCATTAAATGGGAGAGAGTTTGTATTTCATTAAATGGGACTGAGTTTGTATTTCATTAAATGGGAGGGAGTTTGAATTTCATTAAATGGGAGAGAGTTTGTATTTCATTAAATGGGAGAGAGTTTGAATTTCATTTATTGGGAGAGAGTTTGTATTTCATTAAATGGGGGAGAGTTTGTATTTCATTAAATGGGAGAGAGTTTGTATTTCATTAAATGGGAGAGAGTTTGTATTTCATTAAATGGGACTGAGTTTGTATTTCATTAAATGGGAGGGAGTTTGTATTTCATTAAATGGGAGAGACTTTGTATTTCATTAAATGGGACTGAGTTTGTATTTCATTAAATGGGAGGGAGTTTGTATTTCATTAAATGGGAGAGAGTTTGTATTTCATTAAATGGGGGAGAGTTTGAATTTCATTAAATGAGAGAGAGTTTGTATTTCATTAAATGGGGGAGAGTTTTTATTTCATTAAATGGGAGAGAGTTTGAATTTCATTAAATGGGAGAGAGTTTGTATTTCATTAAATGGGAGAGAGTTTGTATTTCATTAAATGGGGGAGAGTTTGTATTTCATTAAATGGGAGAGAGTTTGTATTTCATGAAATGGGGGAGAGTTTGTATTTCATTAAATGGGAGAGAGTTTGTATTTCATTAAATGGGAGAGAGTTTGTATTTCATTAAATGGGGGAGAGTTTGTATTTCATTAAATGGGAGAGAGTTTGTATTGCATTAAATGGGACTGAGTTTGTATTTCATTAAATGGGACTGAGTGTAGATTTCATTAAATGGGAGAGAGTTTGTATTTCATTAAATGGGGGAGAGTTTGCAATTCATTAAATGGGGGAGAGTTTGTATTTCATTAAATGGGAGAGAGTTTGTATTTCATTAAATGGGAGAGAGTTTGTATTTCATTAATGGGAGAGAGTTTGTATTTCATTAAATGGGAGAGAGTTTGTATTTCATTAAATGGGGGAGAGTTTGTATTTCATTAATGGGAGAGAGTTTGTATTTCATTAAGTGGGAGAGAGTTTGTATTTCATTAATGGGAGAGAGTTTGTATTTCATTAAATGGGAGAGAGTTTGTATTTCATTAAATGGGAGAGAGTTTGTATTTCATTAAATGGGAGAGAGTTTGTATTTCATTAAATGGGAGAGAGTTTGTATTTCATTAAATGGGACTGTGTTTGTATTTCATTAAATGGGAGAGAGTTTGTATTTCATTAAATGGGAGAGAGTTTGTATTTCATTAAATGGGACTGAGTTTGTATTTCATTAAATGGGAGAGAGTTTGTATTTCATTAAATGGGAGAGAGTTTGTATTTCATTAAATGGGAGAGAGTTTGTATTTCATTGAATGGGAGAGAGTTTGTATTTCATTAAATGGGAGAGAGTTTGTATTTCATTAAATGGGGTAGAGTTTGTATTTCATTAAATGGGACTGAGTTTGTATTTCATTAAATGGGAGAGAGTTTGTATTTCATTAAATGGGACTGAGTTTGTATTTCATTAAATGCGAGAGAGTTTGTATTTCATTAAATGGTACTGAGTTTGTATTTCATTAATGGGAGAGAGTTTGTATTTCATTAAATGGGAGAGAGTTTGTATTTCATTAAATGGGAGAGAGTTGGTATTTCATTAAATGGGAGAGAGTTTGTATTTCATTCAATGGGAGAGAGTTTGTATTTCATTAAATGGGACTGAGTTTGTATTTCATTAAATGGGAGAGAGTTTGTATTTCATTAAATGGGACTGAGTTTGTAGTTCATTAAATGGGAGAGAGTTTGAATTTCATTAAATGGCAGAGAGTTTGTATTTCATTAAATGGGACTGAGTTTGTATTTCATTAAATGGGAGAGAGTTTGAATTTCATTAAATGGGAGAGAGTTTGAATTTCATTAAATGGGCGAGAGTTTGTATTTCATTAAATGGGAGAGAGTTTGTATTTCATTAAATGGGAGAGAGTTTGTATTTCATGAAATGGGAATGAGTTTGTATTTCATTAAATGGGAGAGAGTTTGAATTTCATTAAATGGGTCTGAGTTTGTATTTCATTAAATGGGAGAGAGTTTGAATTTCATTAAATGGGAGAGAGTTTGTATTTCATTAAATGGGAGAGAGTTTGTATTTCATTAAATGGGACTGAGTTTGTATTTCATTAAATGGGAGGGAGTTTGAATTTCATTAAATGGGAGAGAGTTTGTATTTCATTAAATGGGAGAGAGTTTGAATTTCATTTATTGGGAGAGAGTTTGTATTTCATTAAATGGGGGAGAGTTTGTATTTCATTAAATGGGAGAGAGTTTGTATTTCATTAAATGGGACTGAGTTTGTATTTCATTAAATGGGAGGGAGTTTGTATTTCATTAAATGGGAGAGAGTTTGTATTTCATTAAATGGGACTGAGTTTGTATTTCATTAAATGGGAGGTAGATTGTATTTCATTAAATGTGAGAGAGTTTGTATTTAATTAAATGGGAGAGAGTTTGTATTTCATTAAATGGGAGAGAGTTTGTATTTCATGAAATGGGAGAGAGTTTGTATTTCATTAAATGGGAGATAGTTTGAATTTCATTAAACGGGAGAGAGTTTGAATTCCATTAAATGGGGGAGAGTTTGTATTTCATTAAATGAGACTGAGTTTGTATTTCATTAAATGGGAGAGAGTTTGTATTTCATTAAATGGGGGAGAGTTTGTATTTCATTAAATTGGAGAGAGTTTGTATTTCATTAAATGGGAGAGAGTTTGTATTTCATTAAATGGGAGAGAGTTTGTATTTCATTAAATGGGAGAGTTTGTATTTCATTAAATGGGAGAGAGTTTGTATTTAATTAAATGGGAGAGAGTTTGTATTTCATTAAATGGGAGATAGTTTGTATTTCATTAAATGGGAGAGAGTTTGTATTTCATAAAATGGGAGAGAGTTTGTATTAAATTAAATGGGAGAGAGTTTGTATTTCATTAAATCGGAGAGAGTTTGTATTTATTTAAATGGGAGAGAGTTTGTATTTCATTAAATGGGAGATAGTTTGTATTTCATTAAATGGGAGAGAGTTTGTATTTAATTAAATGGGATAGAGTTTGTATTTCATTAAATGGGAGAGAGTTTGTATTTCATTAAATGGGAGAGAGTTTGTATTTCATTAAATGGGGGAGAGTTTGTATTTCATTAAATGGGAGAGAGTTTGTATTTCATTAAATGGGACTGAGTTTGTATTTCATTAAATGGGAGAGAGTTTGTATTTCATTAAATGGGGGAGAGTTTGTATTTCATTAAATGGGAGAGAGTTTGTATTTCATTAAATGGGGGAGAGTTTGTATTTCATTAAATGGGGGAGAGTTTGTGTTTCATGAAATGGGAGATAGTTTTAATTTCATTAAATGGGAGAGAGTTTGTATTTCATGAAATGGGAGAGAGTTTGTATTTCATTAAATGGGAGATAGTTTGAATTTCATTAAACGGGAGAGAGTTTGAATTTCATTAAATGGGGGAGAGTTTGTATTTCATTAAATGAGACTCAGTTTGTATTTCATTAAATGGGAGAGAGTTTGTATTTCATTAAATGGGAGAGAGTTTGTATTTCATAAAAGGGAGAGAGTTTGTATTTCATTAAATGGGGGAGAGTTTCTATTTCATTAAATGGGAGAGAGTTTGTATTTCATTAAATGGGAAAGAGTTTGTATTTCATTAAATGGGACTGAGTTTGTATTTCATTAAATGGGGGAGAGTTTGTATTTCATTAAATGGGAGATAGTTTGAATTTCATTAAATGGGAGAGAGTTTGTATTTCATTAAATGGGGGAGAGTTTGTATTTCATAAAATGGGAGAGAGTTCGTATTTCATTAAATGGGACTGAGTTTGTATTTCATTAAATGGGGGAGAGTTTGTATTTCATAAAATGGGAGAGAGTTTGTATTTCATTAAATGGGACTGAGTTTGTATTTCATTAATGGGAGAGAGTTTGTATTTCATTAAATGGGAGAGAGTTTGTATTTCATTAATGGGAGAGAGTTTGTATTTCATTAAATGGGAGAGAGTTTGTATTTCATTAAATGGGAGAGAGTTTGTATTTCATTAAATGGGAGAGAGTTTGTATTTCATTAAATGGGACTGAGTTTGTATTTCATTAATGGGAGAAAGTTTGTATTTCATTAAATGGGAGAGAGTTTGAATTTCATTAAATGGGAGAGAGTTTGTATTTCATTAAATGGGACTGAGTTTGTATTTCATTAATGGGAGAGAGTTTGTATTTCATTAAATGGGAGAGAGTTTGTATTTCATTAAATGGGAGAGAGTTTGTATTTCATTAAATGGGAGAGAGTTTGTATTTCATTAAATGGGAGAGAGTTTGTATTTCATTAAATGGGAGAGAGTTTGTATTTCATTAAATGGGACTGAGTTTGTATTTCATTAAATGGGAGAGCATTTGTATTAAATTAAATGGGAGAGAGTTTGTATTTCATTAAATGGGAGAGAGTTTGTATTTCATTAAATGGGAGAGAGTTTGTATTTCATTAAATGGGAGAGAGTTTGTTTTTCATTAAATGGGAGAGAGTTTGTATTTCATGAAATGGGAGAGAGTTTGTATTTCATTAAATGGGACTGAGTTTGTATTTCATTAAATGGGAGAGAGTTTGTATTTCATTAAATGGGAGAGAGTTTGTATTTCATTAAATGGGACTGAGTTTGTATTTCATTAAATGGGAGAGAGTTTGCATTTCATTAAATGGGAGAGTTTGTATTTCATTAAATGGGAGAGAGTTTGTATTTCATTAAATGGGAGAGAGTTTGTATTTCATTAAATGGGAGAGAGTTTGTATTTCATTAAATGGGACTGAGTTTGTATTTCATTAAATGGGGGAGAGTTTGTATATCATTAAATGGGAGAGAGTTTGTATTTCATGAAATGGGAATGAGTTTGTATTTCATTAAATGGGAGAGAGTTTGAATTTCATTAAATGGGTCTGAGTTTGTATTTCATTAAATGGGAGAGAGTTTGAATTTCATTAAATGGGAGAGAGTTTGTATTTCATTAAATGGGAGAGAGTTTGTATTTCATTAAATGGGACTGAGTTTGTATTTCATTAAATGGGAGGGAGTTTGAATTTCATTAAATGGGAGAGAGTTTGTATTTCATTAAATGGGAGAGAGTTTGAATTTCATTTATTGGGAGAGAGTTTGTATTTCATTAAATGGGGGAGAGTTTGTATTTCATTAAATGGGAGAGAGTTTGTATTTCATTAAATGCGAGAGAGTTTGTATTTCATTAAATGGGACTGAGTTTGTATTTCATTAAATGGGAGGGAGTTTGTATTTCATTAAATGGGAGAGAGTTTGTATTTCATTAAATGGGACTGAGTTTGTATTTCATTAAATGGGAGGTAGATTGTATTTCATTAAATGTGAGAGAGTTTGTATTTAATTAAATGGGAGAGAGTTTGTATTTCATTAAATGGGAGAGAGTTTGTATTTCATGAAATGGGAGAGAGTTTGTATTTCATTAAATGGGAGATAGTTTGAATTTCATTAAACGGGAGAGAGTTTGAATTCCATTAAATGGGGGAGAGTTTGTATTTCATTAAATGAGACTGAGTTTGTATTTCATTAAATGGGAGAGAGTTTGTATTTCATTAAATGGGAGAGAGTTTGTATTTCATTAAATGGGAGAGAGTTTATATTTCATTAAATGGGAGAGAGTTTGTATTTCATTGAAAGGGAGAGAGTTTGTATTTCATTAAATGGGAGAGAGTTTGTATTTCATAAAAGGGAGAGAGTTTGTATTTCATTAAATGGGAGAGAGTTTGTATTTCATTAAATGGGAGAGAGTTTGTATTTCATTAAATGGGGGAGAGTTTGTATTTCATTAAATGGGAGAGAGTTTGTATTTCATTAAATGGGAGAGAGTTTGTATTTCATTAAATGGGAGAGAGTTTGTATTTCATTAAATGGGAGAGTTTGTATTTCATTAAATGGGAGAGAGTTTGTATTTAATTAAATGGGAGAGAGTTTGTATTTCATTAAATGGGAGATAGTTTGTATTTCATTAAATGGGAGAGAGTTTGTATTTCATAAAATGGGAGAGAGTTTGTATTAAATTAAATGGGAGAGAGTTTGTATTTCATTAAATCGGAGAGAGTTTGTATTTATTTAAATGGGAGAGAGTTTGTATTTCATTAAATGGGAGATAGTTTGTATTTCATTAAATGGGAGAGAGTTTGTATTTAATTAAATGGGATAGAGTTTGTATTTCATTAAATGGGAGAGAGTTTGTATTTCATTAAATGGGAGAGAGTTTGTATTTCATTAAATGGGGGAGAGTTTGTATTTCATTAAATGGGAGAGAGTTTGTATTTCATTAAATGGGACTGAGTTTGTATTTCATTAAATGGGAGAGAGTTTGTATTTCATTAAATGGGGGAGAGTTTGTATTTCATTAAATGGGAGAGAGTTTGTATTTCATTAAATGGGGGAGAGTTTGTATTTCATTAAATGGGGGAGAGTTTGTGTTTCATGAAATGGGAGATAGTTTTAATTTCATTAAATGGGAGAGAGTTTGTATTTCATGAAATGGGAGAGAGTTTGTATTTCATTAAATGGGAGATAGTTTGAATTTCATTAAACGGGAGAGAGTTTGAATTTCATTAAATGGGGGAGAGTTTGTATTTCATTAAATGAGACTCAGTTTGTATTTCATTAAATGGGGAGAGTTTGTATTTCATTAAATGGGAGAGAGTTTGTATTTCATAAAAGGGAGAGAGTTTGTATTTCATTAAATGGGGGAGAGTTTCTATTTCATTAAATGGGAGAGAGTTTGTATTTCATTAAATGGGAAAGAGTTTGTATTTCATTAAATGGGACTGAGTTTGTATTTCATTAAATGGGGGAGAGTTTGTATTTCATTAAATGGGAGATAGTTTGAATTTCATTAAATGGGAGAGAGTTTGTATTTCATTAAATGGGGGAGAGTTTGTATTTCATAAAATGGGAGAGAGTTCGTATTTCATTAAATGGGACTGAGTTTGTATTTCATTAAATGGGGGAGAGTTTGTATTTCATAAAATGGGAGAGAGTTTGTAATTCATTAAATGGGACTGAGTTTGTATTTCATTAATGGGAGAGAGTTTGTATTTCATTAAATGGGAGAGAGTTTGTATTTCATTAATGGGAGAGAGTTTGTATTTCATTAAATGGGAGAGAGTTTGTATTTCATTAAATGGGAGAGAGTTTGTATTTCATTAAATGGGAGAGAGTTTGTATTTCATTAAATGGGACTGAGTTTGTATTTCATTAATGGGAGAAAGTTTGTATTTCATTAAATGGGAGAGAGTTTGAATTTCATTAAATGGGAGAGAGTTTGTATTTCATTAAATGGGACTGAGTTTGTATTTCATTAATGGGAGAGAGTTTGTATTTCATTAAATGGGAGAGAGTTTGTATTTCATTAAATGGGAGAGAGTTTGTATTTCATTAAATGGGAGAGAGTTTGTATTTCATTAAATGGGAGAGAGTTTGTATTTCATTAAATGGGAGAGAGTTTGTATTTCATTAAATGGGACTGAGTTTGTATTTCATTAAATGGGAGAGCATTTGTATTAAATTAAATGGGAGAGAGTTTGTATTTCATTAAATGGGAGAGAGTTTGTATTTCATTAAATGGGAGAGAGTTTGTATTTCATTAAATGGGAGAGAGTTTGTTTTTCATTAAATGGGAGAGAGTTTGTATTTCATGAAATGGGAGAGAGTTTGTATTTCATTAAATGGGACTGAGTTTGTATTTCATTAAATGGGAGAGAGTTTGTATTTCATTAAATGGGAGAGAGTTTGTATTTCATTAAATGGGACTGAGTTTGTATTTCATTAAATGGGAGAGAGTTTGCATTTCATTAAATGGGAGAGTTTGTATTTCATTAAATGGGAGAGAGTTTGTATTTCATTAAATGGGAGAGAGTTTGTATTTCATTAAATGGGAGAGAGTTTGTATTTCATTAAATGGGACTGAGTTTGTATTTCATTAAATGGGGGAGAGTTTGTATTTCATTAAATGGGACTGAGTTTGTGTTTCATTAAATGGGAGAGAGTTTGTATTTCATTAAATGGGACTGAGTTTGTATTTCATTAAATGGGACTGAGTGTAGATTTCATTAAATGGGAGAGAGTTTGTATTTCATTAAATGGGGGAGAGTTTGCAATTCATTAAATGGGGGAGAGTTTGTATTTCATTAAATGGGAGAGAGTTTGTATTTCATTAAATGGGGGAGAGTTTGTATTTCATTAATGGGAGAGAGTTTGTATTTCATTAAATGGGAGAGAGTTTGTATTTCATTAATGGGAGAGAGTTTGTATTTCATTAAATGGGAGAGAGTTTGTATTTCATTAAATGGGAGAGAGTTTGTATTTCATTAAATGGGAGAGAGTTTGTATTTCATTAAATGGGAGAGAGTTTGTATTTCATTAAATGGGACTGTGTTTGTATTTCATTAAATGGGAGAGAGTTTGTATTTCATTAAATGGGAGAGAGTTTGTACTTCATTAAATGGGAGAGAGTTTGTATTTCATTGAATGGGAGAGAGTTTCTATTTCATTAAATGGTAGATAGTTTGTATTTCATTAAATGGGGGAGAGTTTGTATTTCATTAAATGGGACTGAGTTTGTATTTCATTAAATGGGAGAGAGTTTGTCTTTCATTAAATGGGACTGATTTTGTATTTCATTAAATGGGAGAGAGTTTGTATTTCATTAAATGGTACTGAGTTTGTATTTCATTAATGGGAGAGAGTTTGTATTTCATTAAATGGGAGAGAGTTTGTATTTCATTAAATGGGAGAGAGTTGGTATTTCATTAAATGGGAGAGAGTTTGTATTTCATTCAATGGGAGAGAGTTTGTATTTCATTAAATGGGAGAGAATTTGTATTTCATTAAATGGGAGAGAGTTTGTATTTCATTAAATGGGACTGAGTTTGTATTTCATTAAATGGGAGAGAGTTTTTATTTAATTAAATGGGAGAGAGTTTGTATTTCATTAAATGGGACTTAGTTTGTATTTCATTAAATGGGGGAGAGTTTGTATTTCATTAATTGGGAGAGAGTTTGTATTTCATTAAATGGGAGAGAGTTTGTATTTCATTAAATGGGAGAGAGTTTGTATTTCATTAAATGGGAGAGAGTTTGTATTTCATTAAATGGGAGAGAGTTTGTATTTCATTAAATGGGACTGAGTTGGATTTCATTAAATGGGAGAGAGTTTGTATTTCATTAAATGGGAGAGAGTTTGTATTTCATTAAATGGGACTGAGTTTGTATTTCATTAAATGGGAGAGAGTTTGTATTTCATTAAATGGGAGAGTGTTTGTATTTCATTAAATGGGAGAGAGTTTGCATTTCATTAAATGGGAGAGAGTTTGTATTTCATTAAATGGGAGAGAGTTTGTATTTCATTAAATGGGACTGAGTTTGTATTTCATTAAATGGGTGAGAGTTTGTATTTCATTAAATGGGACTGAGTTTGTATTTCATTAAATGGGAGAGAGTTTGTATTTCATTAAATGGGACTGAGTTTGTATTTCATTAAATGGGACTGAGTTTGTATTTCATTAAATGGGAGAGAGTTTGTATTTCATTAAATGGGACTGAGTTTGTATTTCATTAAATGGGAGAGAGTTTGAATTTCATTAAATGGGAGAGAGTTTGAATTTCATTAAATGGGCGAGAGTTTGTATTTCATTAAATGGGAGAGAGTTTGTATTTCATTAAATGGGAGAGAGTTTGTATTTCATTAAATGGGAATGAGTTTGTATTTCATTAAATGGGAGAGAGTTTGAATTTCATTAAATGGGAGAGAGTTTGTATTTCATTAAATGGGAGAGAGTTTGTATTTCATTAAATGGGACTGAGTTTGTATTTCATTAAATGGGAGGGAGTTTGAATTTCATTAAATGGGAGAGAGTTTGTATTTCATTAAATGGGAGAGAGTTTGAATTTCATTTATTGGGAGAGAGTTTGTATTTCATTAAATGGGGGAGAGTTTGTATTTCATTAAATGGGAGAGAGTTTGTATTTCATTAAATGGGAGAGAGTTTGTATTTCATTAAATGGGACTGAGTTTGTATTTCATTAAATGGGAGGGAGTTTGTATTTCATTAAATGGGAGAGAGTTTGTATTTCATTAAATGGGACTGAGTTTGTATTTCATTAAATGTGAGAGAGTTTGTATTTAATTAAATGGGAGAGAGTTTGAATTTCATTAAATGGGGGAGAGTTTTTATTTCATTAAATGGGAGAGAGTTTGAATTTCATTAAATGGGAGAGAGTTTGTATTTCATTAAATGGGAGAGAGTTTGTATTTCATTAAATGGGGGAGAGTTTGTATTTCATTAAATGGGAGAGAGTTTGTATTTCATGAAATGGGGGAGAGTTTGTATTTCATTAAATGGGGGACACTTTGTATTTAATTAAATGGGAGAGAGTTTGTATTTCATTAAATGGGAGAGAGTTTGTATTTCATTAAATGGGAAGAGTTTGTATTTCATTAAATGGGAGAGAGTTTGTATTGCATTAAATGGGGTGAGTTTGTATTTCATTAAATGGGAGGGGGTTTGTATTTCATTAAATGGGACTGAGTTTGTATTTCATTAAATGGGAGGGAGTTTGTATTTCATTAAATGTGAGAGAGTTTGTATTTAATTAAATGGGAGAGAGTTTGTATTTCATTCAATGGGAGAGAGTTTGTATTTCATTAAATGGGAGAGAGTTTGTATTTCATTAAATGGGAGAGAGTTTGTATTTCATTAAATGGGGGAGAGTTTGAATTTCATTAAATGAGAGAGAGTTTGTATTTCATTAAATGGGAGAGAGTTTGTATTTCATTAAATGGGGGACAGTTTGTATTTCATTAAATGGGAGAGAGTTTGTATTTCATTAAATGGGAGAGAGTTTGTATTTCATTAAATGGGAGAGAGTTTGTATTTCATTAAATGGGAGAGAGTTTGTATTTCATTAAATGGGAGAGAGTTTGTATTTCATTAAATGGGAGAGAGTTTGTATTTCATTAAATGGGAGAGAGTTTGTATTTCATTAAATGGGGGACAGTTTGTATTTCATTAAATGGGAGAGAGTTTGAATTTCATTAAATGGGAGAGAGTTTGTATTTCATTAAATGGGAGAGAGTTTGTATTTCATTAAATGGGGGAGAGTTTGTATTTCATTAAATGGGAGAGAGTTTGTATTTCATTAAATGGGGGAGAGTTTGTATTTCATTAAATGGGAGGGAGTTTGTATTTCATTAAATGTGAGAGAGTTTGTATTTAATTAAATGGGAGAGAGTTTGTATTTCATTAAATGGGGGAGAGTTTGAATTTCATTAAATGAGAGAGAGTTTGTATTTCATTAAATGGGGGAGAGTTTGTAATTCATTAAATGGGAGAGAGTTTGAATTTCATTAAATGGGAGAGAGTTTGTATTTCATTAAATGGGGGAGAGTTTGTATTTCATTAAATGGGAGAGAGTTTGTATTTCATTAAATGGGGGAGAGTTTGTACTTCATTAAATGGGGGACACTTTGTATTTAATTAAATGGGAGAGAGTTTGTATTTCATTAAATGGGAGAGAGTTTGTATTTCATTAAATGGGGGAGAGTTTGTATTTCATTAAATGGGAGGGAGTTTGTATTTCATTAAATGGGACTGAGCTTGTATTTCATTAATTGGAGAGAGTTTGTATTTCATTAAATGGGAGAGAGTTTGTATTTCATTAAATGGGAGAGAGTTTGTATTTCATTAAATGGGAGAGAGTTTGTATTTCATTAAATGGGAGAGAGTTTGTATTTCATTAAATGGGAGAGAGTTTGTATTTCATTAAATGGGACTGAGTTTGTATTTCATTAAATGGGAGAGCGTTTGTATTTAATTAAATGGGAGAGAGTTTGTATTTCATTAAATGGGACTGAGTTTGTATTTCATTAAATGGGGGAGAGTTTGTATTTCATTAAATGGGAGAGAGTTTGTATTTCATTAAATGTGAGAGAGTTTCGGCTGAAAATTCAGTAGCCTTAGCGCCTCATTTGAGGCGCTAGAGGGCCTTGCGCCGGAGTAATGGCCAGTCGTGAAATTCCCTGGGGCCCTAAATCGGCGTTGCTCCGGTAGCGCTCCGCCGGCACCGATGACGTCATCGGAGTGCGCAGCGTCCCGGTTGCCATGGTAACCCGCCCAAACTCCGAATTTGAGTTGCGGCCGCCTCGCCCGTGGCAGCCGCAACCAACGTTTTGTCAGAGGTGCCTTACTGCAGTTAGCGCCGGCGCATTAAAGGCCCCGCGGCGGCCGGCCGCTTTCCCGCCGGCCGCCTGCCGCAGCTCCCTCCCCGGACTTCTCTCCACCCCCCCCGGAACAGATGCAAGCCCGGCACTTGTCCGAGGTGCCGGGCTCATTTTTAAGCAGATTTGCGCGGGCTGCGGCCGGGTGCAGGCAGCTCCTCCTTAACGGAAGGCGGAGGCCTGCACTTCCCCAGCCTGCCGCACCGTATCGGGTGCCGCAGCGCCGGAATTGCGGTGCGAAACGGCAGTTAGCGCCCTTTTCCAGGCGCTAAGACCCTTCAGTAGCGCCGGCAGCCATTTGGGCGCGGCGCCACTGAATTTTTGGCGCGCGCAGGGGACTTAGCGCTGGCACTAATTTCCGGCGCTGAAGCCCTGGCTGAGCTTCTAGGCCTTTGTATTTCATTAAATGGGACTGAGTTTGTATTTCATTAAATGGGAGAGAGTTTGTATTTCATTAAATGGGAGAGAGTTTGTATTTCATTAAATGGGACTGAGTTTGTATTTAATTAAATGGGAGAGAGTTTGTATTTCATTAAATGGGAGAGAGTTTGTATTTCATTAAATGGGACTGAGTTTGTATTTAATTAAATGGGAGAGAGTTTGTATTTCATTAAATGGGAGAGAGTTTGTATTTCATTAAATGGGAGAGAGTTTGTATTTCATTAAATGGGAGAGAGTTTGTATTTCATTAAATGGGAGAGAGTTTGTATTTCATTAAATGGGGGAGAGTTTGTACTTCATTAAATGGGAGAGAGTTTGTATTTCATTAAATGGGAGAGAGTTTGTATTTCATTAAATGGGACTGAGTTTGTATTTCATATAATGGGAGAGAGTTTGTATTTCATAAAATGGGAGAGAGTTTGTATTTCATTAAATGGGAGAGAGTTTGTATTTCATTAAATGGGAGAGAGTTTGTATTTCATTGAATGGGAGAGAGTTTGTATTTCATTAAATGGGAGAGAGTTTGTATTTCATTAAATGGGGGAGAGTTTGTATTTCATTAAATGGGACTGAGTTTGTATTTCATAAAATGGGAGAGAGTTTGTATTTCATTAAATGGGAGAGAGTTTGTATTTCATTAAATGGGAGAGAGTTTGTATTTCATTGAAAGGGAGAGAGTTTGTATTTCATTAAATGGGACTCAGTTTGTATTTCATTAAATGGGAGAGAGTTTTATTTCATTAAATGGGAGAGTTTGTATTTCATTAAATGGGAGAGAGTTTGTAATTAATTAAATGGGAGAGAGTTTGTATTTCATAAAATGGGAGAGAGTTTGTATTAAATTAAATGGGAGAGAGTTTGTATTTCATTAAATGGGAGAGAGTTTGTATTTCAATAAATGGGAGAGAGTTTGTATTTAATTAAATGGGAGAGAGTTTGTATTTCATTAAATGGGAGAGAGTTTGTATTTCATTAAATGGGACTGAGTTTGTATTTCATTAAATGGGAGAGAGTTTGTATTTCATTAAGTGGGACTGAGTTTGTATTTCATTAAATGGGTGAGAGTTTGTATTTCATTAAATGGGGGAGAGTTTGTATTTCATGAAATGGGAGAGAGTTTGTATTTCATTAAATGGGGGAGAGTTTGTATTTCATTAAATGGGGGAGAGTTTGTATTTCATTAAATGGGAGATAGTTTGAATTTCATTAAATGGGAGAGAGTTTGTATTTCATGAAATGGGAGAGAGTTTGTATTTCATTAAATGGGAGATAGTTTGAATTTCATTAAATGGGAGAGAGTTTGAATTTCATTAAATGAGGGAGAGTTTGTATTTCATTAAATGGGACTGAGTTTGTATTTCATTAAATGGGAGAGAGTTTGTATTTCATAAAATGGGAGAGAGTTTGTATTTCATTAAATGGGGGAGAGTTTGTATTTCATTAAATGGGAGAGAGTTTGTATTTCATTAAATGGGAGAGAGTTTGTATTTCATTAAATGGGAGAGAGTTTGAATTTCATTAAATGGGCGAGAGTTTGTATTTCATTAAATGGGAGAGAGTTTGTATTTCATTAAATGGGAGAGAGTTTGTATTTCATTAAATGGGAATGAGTTTGTATTTCATTAAATGGGAGAGAGTTTGAATTTCATTAAATGGGAGAGAGTTTGTATTTCATTAAATGGGAGAGAGTTTGTATTTCATTAAATGGGACTGAGTTTGTATTTCATTAAATGGGAGGGAGTTTGAATTTCATTAAATGGGAGAGAGTTTGTATTTCATTAAATGGGAGAGAGTTTGAATTTCATTTATTGGGAGAGAGTTTGTATTTCATTAAATGGGGGAGAGTTTGTATTTCATTAAATGGGAGAGAGTTTGTATTTCATTAAATGGGAGAGAGTTTGTATTTCATTAAATGGGACTGAGTTTGTATTTCATTAAATGGGAGGGAGTTTGTATTTCATTAAATGGGAGAGAGTTTGTATTTCATTAAATGGGACTGAGTTTGTATTTCATTAAATGTAAGAGAGTTTGTATTTAATTAAATGGGAGAGAGTTTGTATTTCATTAAATGGGAGAGAGTTTGTATTTCATTAAATGGGAGAGAGTTTGTATTTCATTAAATGGGAGAGAGTTTGTATTTCATTAAATGGGGGAGAGTTTGAATTTCATTAAATGAGAGAGAGTTTGAATTTCATTAAATGGGGGAGAGTTTTTATTTCATTAAATGGGAGAGAGTTTGAATTTCATTAAATGGGAGAGAGTTTGTATTTCATTAAATGGGAGAGAGTTTGTATTTCATTAAATGGGGGAGAGTTTGTATTTCATTAAATGGGAGAGAGTTTGTATTTCATGAAATGGGGGAGAGTTTGTATTTCATTAAATGGGGGACACTTTGTATTTAATTAAATGGGAGAGAGTTTGTATTTCATTAAATGGGAGAGAGTTTGTATTTCATTAAATGGGAAGAGTTTGTATTTCATTAAATGGGAGAGAGTTTGTATTGCATTAAATGGGGTGAGTTTGTATTTCATTAAATGGGAGGGGGTTTGTATTTCATTAAATGGGACTGAGTTTGTATTTCATTAAATGGGAGGGAGTTTGTATTTCATTAAATGTGAGAGAGTTTGTATTTAATTAAATGGGAGAGAGTTTGTATTTCATTCAATGGGAGAGAGTTTGTATTTCATTAAATGGGAGAGAGTTTGTATTTCATTAAATGGGAGAGAGTTTGTATTTCATTAAATGGGGGAGAGTTTGAATTTCATTAAATGAGAGAGAGTTTGTATTTCATTAAATGGGAGAGAGTTTGTATTTCATTAAATGGGGGACAGTTTGTATTTCATTAAATGGGAGAGAGTTTGTATTTCATTAAATGGGAGAGAGTTTGTATTTCATTAAATGGGAGAGAGTTTGTATTTCATTAAATGGGAGAGAGTTTGTATTTCATTAAATGGGAGAGAGTTTGTATTTCATTAAATGGGAGAGAGTTTGTATTTCATTAAATGGGAGAGAGTTTGTATTTCATTAAATGGGGGACAGTTTGTATTTCATTAAATGGGAGAGAGTTTGAATTTCATTAAATGGGAGAGAGTTTGTATTTCATTAAATGGGAGAGAGTTTGTATTTCATTAAATGGGGGAGAGTTTGTATTTCATTAAATGGGAGAGAGTTTGTATTTCATTAAATGGGGGAGAGTTTGTATTTCATTAAATGGGAGGGAGTTTGTATTTCATTAAATGTGAGAGAGTTTGTATTTAATTAAATGGGAGAGAGTTTGTATTTCATTAAATGGGGGAGAGTTTGAATTTCATTAAATGAGAGAGAGTTTGTATTTCATTAAATGGGGGAGAGTTTGTAATTCATTAAATGGGAGAGAGTTTGAATTTCATTAAATGGGAGAGAGTTTGTATTTCATTAAATGGGGGAGAGTTTGTATTTCATTAAATGGGAGAGAGTTTGTATTTCATTAAATGGGGGAGAGTTTGTACTTCATTAAATGGGGGACACTTTGTATTTAATTAAATGGGAGAGAGTTTGTATTTCATTAAATGGGAGAGAGTTTGTATTTCATTAAATGGGGGAGAGTTTGTATTTCATTAAATGGGAGGGAGTTTGTATTTCATTAAATGGGACTGAGCTTGTATTTCATTAATTGGAGAGAGTTTGTATTTCATTAAATGGGAGAGAGTTTGTATTTCATTAAATGGGAGAGAGTTTGTATTTCATTAAATGGGAGAGAGTTTGTATTTCATTAAATGGGAGAGAGTTTGTATTTCATTAAATGGGAGAGAGTTTGTATTTCATTAAATGGGACTGAGTTTGTATTTCATTAAATGGGAGAGCGTTTGTATTTAATTAAATGGGAGAGAGTTTGTATTTCATTAAATGGGACTGAGTTTGTATTTCATTAAATGGGGGAGAGTTTGTATTTCATTAAATGGGAGAGAGTTTGTATTTCATTAAATGTGAGAGAGTTTCGGCTGAAAATTCAGTAGCCTTAGCGCCTCATTTGAGGCGCTAGAGGGCCTTGCGCCGGAGTAATGGCCAGTCGTGAAATTCCCTGGGGCCCTAAATCGGCGTTGCTCCGGTAGCGCTCCGCCGGCACCGATGACGTCATCGGAGTGCGCAGCGTCCCGGTTGCCATGGTAACCCGCCCAAACTCCGAATTTGAGTTGCGGCCGCCTCGCCCGTGGCAGCCGCAACCAACGTTTTGTCAGAGGTGCCTTACTGCAGTTAGCGCCGGCGCATTAAAGGCCCCGCGGCGGCCGGCCGCTTTCCCGCCGGCCGCCTGCCGCAGCTCCCTCCCCGGACTTCTCTCCACCCCCCCCGGAACAGATGCAAGCCCGGCACTTGTCCGAGGTGCCGGGCTCATTTTTAAGCAGATTTGCGCGGGCTGCGGCCGGGTGCAGGCAGCTCCTCCTTAACGGAAGGCGGAGGCCTGCACTTCCCCAGCCTGCCGCACCGTATCGGGTGCCGCAGCGCCGGAATTGCGGTGCGAAACGGCAGTTAGCGCCCTTTTCCAGGCGCTAAGACCCTTCAGTAGCGCCGGCAGCCATTTGGGCGCGGCGCCACTGAATTTTTGGCGCGCGCAGGGGACTTAGCGCTGGCACTAATTTCCGGCGCTGAAGCCCTGGCTGAGCTTCTAGGCCTTTGTATTTCATTAAATGGGACTGAGTTTGTATTTCATTAAATGGGAGAGAGTTTGTATTTCATTAAATGGGAGAGAGTTTGTATTTCATTAAATGGGACTGAGTTTGTATTTAATTAAATGGGAGAGAGTTTGTATTTCATTAAATGGGAGAGAGTTTGTATTTCATTAAATGGGACTGAGTTTGTATTTAATTAAATGGGAGAGAGTTTGTATTTCATTAAATGGGAGAGAGTTTGTATTTCATTAAATGGGAGAGAGTTTGTATTTCATTAAATGGGAGAGAGTTTGTATTTCATTAAATGGGAGAGAGTTTGTATTTCATTAAATGGGGGAGAGTTTGTACTTCATTAAATGGGAGAGAGTTTGTATTTCATTAAATGGGAGAGAGTTTGTATTTCATTAAATGGGACTGAGTTTGTATTTCATATAATGGGAGAGAGTTTGTATTTCATAAAATGGGAGAGAGTTTGTATTTCATTAAATGGGAGAGAGTTTGTATTTCATTAAATGGGAGAGAGTTTGTATTTCATTGAATGGGAGAGAGTTTGTATTTCATTAAATGGGAGAGAGTTTGTATTTCATTAAATGGGGGAGAGTTTGTATTTCATTAAATGGGACTGAGTTTGTATTTCATAAAATGGGAGAGAGTTTGTATTTCATTAAATGGGAGAGAGTTTGTATTTCATTAAATGGGAGAGAGTTTGTATTTCATTGAAAGGGAGAGAGTTTGTATTTCATTAAATGGGACTCAGTTTGTATTTCATTAAATGGGAGAGAGTTTTATTTCATTAAATGGGAGAGTTTGTATTTCATTAAATGGGAGAGAGTTTGTAATTAATTAAATGGGAGAGAGTTTGTATTTCATAAAATGGGAGAGAGTTTGTATTAAATTAAATGGGAGAGAGTTTGTATTTCATTAAATGGGAGAGAGTTTGTATTTCAATAAATGGGAGAGAGTTTGTATTTAATTAAATGGGAGAGAGTTTGTATTTCATTAAATGGGAGAGAGTTTGTATTTCATTAAATGGGACTGAGTTTGTATTTCATTAAATGGGAGAGAGTTTGTATTTCATTAAGTGGGACTGAGTTTGTATTTCATTAAATGGGTGAGAGTTTGTATTTCATTAAATGGGGGAGAGTTTGTATTTCATGAAATGGGAGAGAGTTTGTATTTCATTAAATGGGGGAGAGTTTGTATTTCATTAAATGGGGGAGAGTTTGTATTTCATTAAATGGGAGATAGTTTGAATTTCATTAAATGGGAGAGAGTTTGTATTTCATGAAATGGGAGAGAGTTTGTATTTCATTAAATGGGAGATAGTTTGAATTTCATTAAATGGGAGAGAGTTTGAATTTCATTAAATGAGGGAGAGTTTGTATTTCATTAAATGGGACTGAGTTTGTATTTCATTAAATGGGAGAGAGTTTGTATTTCATAAAATGGGAGAGAGTTTGTATTTCATTAAATGGGGGAGAGTTTGTATTTCATTAAATGGGAGAGAGTTTGTATTTCATTAAATGGGAGAGAGTTTGTATTTCATTAAATGGGACTGAGTTTGTATTTCATTAAATGGGGGAGAGTTTGTATTTCATTAAATGGGAGATAGTTTGAATTTCATTAAATGGGAGAGAGTTTGTATTTCATTAAATGGGGGAGAGTTTGTATTTCATAAAATGGGAGAGAGTTTGTATTTCATTAAATGGGAGAGAATTTGTATTTCATTAAATGGGGGAGAGTTTGTATTTCATTAATGGGAGAGAGTTTGTATTTCATTAAATGGGAGAGAGTTTGTATTTCATTAATGGGAGAGAGTTTGTATTTCATTAAATGGGAGAGAGTTTGTATTTCATTAAATGGGAGAGAGTTTGTCTTTCATTAAATGGGAGAGAGTTTGTATTTCATTAAATGGGAGAGAGTTTGTATTTCATTAAATGGGACTGAGTTTGTATTTCATTAATGGGAGAGAGTTTGTATTTCATTAAATGGGAGAGAGTTTGTATTTCATTAAATGGGAGAGAGTTTGTATTTCATTAAATGGGACTGAGTTTGTATTTCATTAATGGGAGAGAGATTGTATTTCATTAAATGGGAGAGAGTTTGTATTTCATTAAATGGGAGAGAGTTTGTATTTCATTAAATGGGACTGAGTTTGTATTTCATTAAATGGGAGTGCGTTTGTATTTAATTAAATGGGGGAGAGTTTGTATTTCATTAAATGGGGGAGAGTTTGTATTTCATTAAATGGGAGAGAATTTGTATTTCATTAAATGGGGGAGAGTTTGTATTTCATTAATGGGAGAGAGTTTGTATTTCATTAAATGGGAGAGAGTTTGTATTTCATTAATGGGAGAGAGTTTGTATTTCATTAAATGGAAGAGAGTTTGTATTTCATTAAATGGGAGAGAGTTTGTCTTTCATTAAATGGGAGAGAGTTTGTATTTCATTAAATGGGAGAGAGTTTGTATTTCATTAAATGGGACTGAGTTTGTATTTCATTAATGGGAGAGAGTTTGTATTTCATTAAATGGGAGAGAGTTTGTATTTCATTAAATGGGAGAGAGTTTGTATTTCATTAAATGGGACTGAGTTTGTATTTCATTAATGGGAGAGAGATTGTATTTCATTAAATGGGAGAGAGTTTGTATTTCATTAAATGGGAGAGAGTTTGTATTTCCTTAAATGGGACTGAGTTTGTATTTCATTAAATGGGAGAGCGTTTGTATTTAATTAAATGGGAGAGAGTTTGTATTTCATTAAATGGGACTGAGTTTGTATTTCATTAAATGGGGGAGAGTTTGTATTTCATTAAATGGGAGAGAGTTTCGGCTGAAAATTCAGTAGCCTTAGCGCCTCATTTGAGGCGCTAGAGGGCCTTGCGCCGGAGTTATGGCCAGTAGTGAAATTCCCTGGGGCCCTAAATCGGCGTTGCTCCGGTAGCGCTCCGCCGGCACCGATGACGTCATCGGTGTGCGCAGCGTCCCGGTTGCCGTGGTAACCCGCCCGAACTCCGAAATTGAGTTGCGGCCGCCTCGCCCGTGGCAGCCGCAACCAGCGTTTTGTCAGAGATGCCTTACTGCAGTTAGCGCCGGAGCATTAAAGGCCCCGCGGCGGCCGTCCGCTTTCCTGCCGGCCGCTTTCCCGCCGGCCGCCTGCCCGCAGCTCCCTCCCCGGACTTCTCTCCCCCCCCCACCCCGGAACAGATGCAAGCCCGGCACTTGTCCGAGGTGCCGGGCTCATTTTTAAGCAGATTTGCGCGGGCCGCGGCCGGGTGCAGGCAGCTCCTCCTTAACGGATGGAGGAGGCCTGCACTTCCCCAGCCTGTCGCACCATATCGGGTGCCGCAGCGCCGGAACTGCGGCGCGAAACGGCAGTTAGCGCCCTTTTCCAGGCGCTAAAACCCTTCAGTAGCGCCGGCAGCCGTTTGGGCGCGGCGCCACTGAATTTTTGGCGCGCGCAGGGGACTTAGCGCCGGCACTACTTTCCGTCGCTAAAGCCCTGGCTAAGCTTCAAGCCCTTTTTATTTCATTAAATGGGACTGAGTTTGTATTTCATTAAATGGGAGAGAGTTTGTATTTCATTAAATGGGAGAGAGTTTGTATTTCATTAAATGGGACTGAGTTTGTATTTAATTAAATGGGAGAGAGTTTCTATTTCAACAAATGGGAGAGAGTTTGTATTTCATTAAATGGGAGAGAGTTTGTATTTCATTAAATGGGAGAGAGTTTGTATTTCATTAAATGGGAGAGAGTTTGTATTTCATTAAATGGGAGAGAGTTTGTATTTCATTAAATGGGGGAGAGTTTTGTATTTCATTAAATGGGGGAGAGTTTGTATTTCATTAAATGGGAGAGAGTTTGAATTTCGTTAAATGGGGGAGAGTTTGTATTTCATTAAATGGGACTGAGTTTGTATTTCATTAAATGGGAGAGAGTTTGTATTTCATTAAATGGGAGAGCGTTTGTATTTCATTAAATGGGAGATAGTTTGTATTTCATTAAATGGGAGAGAGTTTGAATTTCGTTAAATGGGGGAGAGTTTGTATTTCATTAAATGGGACTGAGTTTGTATTTCATTAAATGGGAGAGAGTTTGTATTTCATTAAATGGGAGAGCGTTTGTATTTCATTAAATGGGAGATAGTTTGTATTTCATTAAATGGGAGAGAGTTTGCATTTAATTAAATGGGAGAGAGTTTGTATTTCATTGAATGGGAGAGAGCTTGTATTTCATTAAATGGGAGAGAGTTTGAATTTCGTTAAATGGGGGAGAGTTTGTATTTCATTAAATGGGACTGAGTTTGTATTTCATTAAATGGGAGAGAGTTTGTATTTCATTAAATGGGAGAGAGTTTGTATTTCATAAAATGGGAGAGAGTTTGTATTTCATTAAATGGGGGAGAGTTTGTATTTCACTAAATGGGAGAGAGTTTGTATTTCATTAAATGGGAGAGAGTTTGTATTTCATTAAATGGGAGAGAGTTTGTATTTCATTAAATGGGACTGAGTTTGTATTTCATTAAATGGGGTTTGTATTTCATTAAATGGGAGAGAGTTTGTATTTCATTAAATGGGGGAGAGTTTGTACTTCATTAAATGGGGGACACTTTGTATTTAATTAAATGGGAGAGAGTTTGTATTTCATTAAATGGGAGAGAGTTTGTATTTCATTAAATGGGGGAGAGTTTGTATTTCATTAAATGGGAGGGAGTTTGTATTTCATTAAATGGGACTGAGCTTGTATTTCATTAATTGGAGAGAGTTTGTATTTCATTAAATGGGAGAGAGTTTGTATTTCATTAAATGGGAGAGAGTTTGTATTTCATTAAATGGGAGAGAGTTTGTATTTCATTAAATGGGAGAGAGTTTGTATTTCATTAAATGGGACTGAGTTTGTATTTCATTAAATGGGAGAGCGTTTGTATTTAATTAAATGGGAGAGAGTTTGTATTTCATTAAATGGGACTGAGTTTGTATTTCATTAAATGGGGGAGAGTTTGTATTTCATTAAATGGGAGAGAGTTTGTATTTCATTAAATGTGAGAGAGTTTCGGCTGAAAATTCAGTAGCCTTAGCGCCTCATTTGAGGCGCTAGAGGGCCTTGCGCCGGAGTAATGGCCAGTCGTGAAATTCCCTGGGGCCCTAAATCGGCGTTGCTCCGGTAGCGCTCCGCCGGCACCGATGACGTCATCGGAGTGCGCAGCGTCCCGGTTGCCATGGTAACCCGCCCGAACTCCGAATTTGAGTTGCGGCCGCCTCGCCCGTGGCAGCCGCAACCAACGTTTTGTCAGAGGTGCCTTACTGCAGTTAGCGCCGGCGCATTAAAGGCCCCGCGGCGGCCGGCCGCTTTCCCGCCGGCCGCCTGCCGCAGCTCCCTCCCCGGACTTCTCTCCACCCCCCCCGGAACAGATGCAAGCCCGGCACTTGTCCGAGGTGCCGGGCTCATTTTTAAGCAGATTTGCGCGGGCTGCGGCCGAGTGCAGGCAGCTCCTCCTTAACGGAAGGCGGAGGCCTGCACTTCCCCAGCCTGCCGCACCGTATCGGGTGCCGCAGCGCCGGAATTGCGGCGCGAAACGGCAGTTAGCGCCCTTTTCCAGGCGCTAAGACCCTTCAGTAGCGCCGGCAGCCATTTGGGCGCGGCGCCACTGAATTTTTGGCGCGCGCAGGGGACTTAGCGCTGGCACTAATTTCCGGCGCTGAAGCCCTGGCTGAGCTTCTAGGCCTTTGTATTTCATTAAATGGGACTGAGTTTGTATTTCATTAAATGGGAGAGAGTTTGTATTTCATTAAATGGGAGAGAGTTTGTATTTCATTAAATGGGACTGAGTTTGTATTTAATTAAATGGGAGAGAGTTTGTATTTCATTAAATGGGAGAGAGTTTGTATTTCATTAAATGGGAGAGAGTTTGTATTTCATTAAATGGGAGAGAGTTTGTATTTCATTAAATGGGAGAGAGTTTGTATTTCATTAAATGGGGGAGAGTTTGTACTTCATTAAATGGGAGAGCGTTTGTATTTCATTAAATGGGAGAGAGTTTGTATTTCATTAAATGGGACTGAGTTTGTATTTCATATAATGGGAGAGAGTTTGTATTTCATAAAATGGGAGAGAGTTTGTATTTCATTAAATGGGAGAGAGTTTGTATTTCATTAAATGGGAGAGAGTTTGTATTTCATTGAATGGGAGAGAGTTTGTATTTCATTAAATGGGAGAGAGTTTGTATTTCATTAAATGGGGGAGAGTTTGTATTTCATTAAATGGGACTGAGTTTGTATTTCATAAAATGGGAGAGAGTTTGTATTTCATTAAATGGGAGAGAGTTTGTATTTCATTAAATGGGAGAGAGTTTGTATTTCATTAAAAGGGAGAGAGTTTGTATTTCATTAAATGGGACTCAGTTTGTATTTCATTAAATGGGAGAGAGTTTTATTTCATTAAATGGGAGAGTTTGTATTTCATTAAATGGGAGAGAGTTTGTAATTAATTAAATGGGAGAGAGTTTGTATTTCATAAAATGGGAGAGAGTTTGTATTAAATTAAATGGGAGAGAGTTTGTATTTCATTAAATGGGAGAGAGTTTGTATTTCAATAAATGGGAGAGAGTTTGTATTTAATTAAATGGGAGAGAGTTTGTATTTCATTAAATGGGAGAGAGTTTGTATTTCATTAAATGGGACTGAGTTTGTATTTCATTAAATGGGAGAGAGTTTGTATTTCATTAAGTGGGACTGAGTTTGTATTTCATTAAATGGGTGAGAGTTTGTATTTCATTAAATGGGGGAGAGTTTGTATTTCATGAAATGGGAGAGAGTTTGTATTTCATTAAATGGGGGAGAGTTTGTATTTCATTAAATGGGGGAGAGTTTGTATTTCATTAAATGGGAGATAGTTTGAATTTCATTAAATGGGAGAGAGTTTGTATTTCATGAAATGGGAGAGAGTTTGTATTTCATTAAATGGGAGATAGTTTGAATTTCATTAAATGGGAGAGTTTGAATTTCATTAAATGAGGGAGAGTTTGTATTTCATTAAATGGGACTGAGTTTGTATTTCATTAAATGGGAGAGAGTTTGTATTTCATAAAATGGGAGAGAGTTTGTATTTCATTAAATGGGGGAGAGTTTGTATTTCATTAAATGGGAGAGAGTTTGTATTTCATTAAATGGGAGAGAGTTTGTATTTCATTAAATGGGACTGAGTTTGTATTTCATTAAATGGGGGAGAGTTTGTATTTCATTAAATGGGAGATAGTTTGAATTTCATTAAATGGGAGAGAGTTTGTATTTCATTAAATGGGGGAGAGTTTGTATTTCATAAAATGGGAGAGAGTTTGTATTTCATTAAATGGGAGAGAGTTTGTATTTCATTAAATGGGGGAGAGTTTGTATTTCATTAAATGGGGGAGAGTTTGTATTTCATTAAATGGGAGAGAATTTGTATTTCATTAAATGGGGGAGAGTTTGTATTTCATTAATGGGAGAGAGTTTGTATTTCATTAAATGGGAGAGAGTTTGTATTTCATTAATGGGAGAGAGTTTGTATTTCATTAAATGGGAGAGAGTTTGTATTTCATTAAATGGGAGAGAGTTTGTCTTTCATTAAATGGGAGAGAGTTTGTATTTCATTAAATGGGAGAGAGTTTGTATTTCATTAAATGGGACTGAGTTTGTATTTCATTAATGGGAGAGAGTTTGTATTTCATTAAATGGGAGAGAGTTTGTATTTCATTAAATGGGAGAGAGTTTGTATTTCATTAAATGGGACTGAGTTTGTATTTCATTAATGGGAGAGAGATTGTATTTCATTAAATGGGAGAGAGTTTGTATTTCATTAAATGGGAGAGAGTTTGTATTTCCTTAAATGGGACTGAGTTTGTATTTCATTAAATGGGAGAGCGTTTGTATTTAATTAAATGGGAGAGAGTTTGTATTTCATTAAATGGGACTGAGTTTGTATTTCATTAAATGGGGGAGAGTTTGTATTTCATTAAATGGGAGAGAGTTTCGGCTGAAAATTCAGTAGCCTTAGCGCCTCATTTGAGGCGCTAGAGGGCCTTGCGCCGGAGTTATGGCCAGTAGTGAAATTCCCTGGGGCCCTAAATCGGCGTTGCTCCGGTAGCGCTCCGCCGGCACCGATGACGTCATCGGTGTGCGCAGCGTCCCGGTTGCCGTGGTAACCCGCCCGAACTCCGAAATTGAGTTGCGGCCGCCTCGCCCGTGGCAGCCGCAACCAGCGTTTTGTCAGAGATGCCTTACTGCAGTTAGCGCCGGAGCATTAAAGGCCCCGCGGCGGCCGTCCGCTTTCCTGCCGGCCGCTTTCCCGCCGGCCGCCTGCCCGCAGCTCCCTCCCCGGACTTCTCTCCCCCCCCCACCCCGGAACAGATGCAAGCCCGGCACTTGTCCGAGGTGCCGGGCTCATTTTTAAGCAGATTTGCGCGGGCCGCGGCCGGGTGCAGGCAGCTCCTCCTTAACGGATGGAGGAGGCCTGCACTTCCCCAGCCTGTCGCACCATATCGGGTGCCGCAGCGCCGGAACTGCGGCGCGAAACGGCAGTTAGCGCCCTTTTCCAGGCGCTAAAACCCTTCAGTAGCGCCGGCAGCCGTTTGGGCGCGGCGCCACTGAATTTTTGGCGCGCGCAGGGGACTTAGCGCCGGCACTACTTTCCGTCGCTAAAGCCCTGGCTAAGCTTCAAGCCCTTTTTATTTCATTAAATGGGACTGAGTTTGTATTTCATTAAATGGGAGAGAGTTTGTATTTCATTAAATGGGAGAGAGTTTGTATTTCATTAAATGGGACTGAGTTTGTATTTAATTAAATGGGAGAGAGTTTCTATTTCAACAAATGGGAGAGAGTTTGTATTTCATTAAATGGGAGAGAGTTTGTATTTCATTAAATGGGAGAGAGTTTGTATTTCATTAAATGGGAGAGAGTTTGTATTTCATTAAATGGGAGAGAGTTTGTATTTCATTAAATGGGGGAGAGTTTTGTATTTCATTAAATGGGAGAGAGTTTGTATTTCATTAAATGGGAGAGAGTTTGTATTTCATTAAATGGGACTGAGTTTGTATTTCATAAAATGGGAGAGAGTTTGTATTTCATAAAATGGGAGAGAGTTTGTATTTCATTAAATGGGAGGGAGTTTATATTTCATTAAATGGGAGAGAGTTTGTATTTCATTAAAAGGGAGAGTTTGTATTTCATTAAATGGGAGAGAGTTTGTATTTCATTAAATGGGAGAGAGTTTGTATTTCATTAAATGGGAGAGAGTTTGTATTTCATTAAATGGGAGAGTTTGTATTTCATTAAATGGGAGAGAGATGGGGCTAGATTTTCAGTATAGACAGTTTTGGGGCGCTAACCTTAGCGCCCGCCCGAAGTTAGCGCCCGCCCCAAAGTAGCGCCCCGTTGCCGGGAATTCAGTGGCTTCGCCCTAAGAGGTTGGTGGAGCGCTAAAAGAGGCGTTCCACTACTCTCTTTAGGCGCTAAGCCGGCGGTCCAGAGGGATAGCGCCCAGGCGGGGCGCAGCACGGGTGCGGTCATTTTTGCACTGACAGCAGACCCCGTGGTGCCGACCAGCTCTTAAAGGGGGAAGGGACGAATTGGTCTGCTGCCACGCCCTGCACACTGCAGCCTTGCAAAGAGGCCTCAACACTACTGCTCAGCCCCAGGGAGTCATGGCAACGCCAGAGAAGGCCCGTCAGCGTGCCCTGCGCTTCTCAGAGGGTGATCTGGACATCATGCTCACAGCTCTGGAGGTGAGGCGCAAGATCTTGTTTCCAGACAGTGGGAGGAATCCAACCCACCACGACTACACCAAAGCCTGGAAGCAGATTGCCCAGAGGGTGACGTTCACCGGCGAGGCCCCCAGGACCCACACACAATGCCGTAAGAAGTACAACGATCTGACCAGGATTGTGAGGGTGAGTAGCCTTTCCAGTCTCCTCCTCATTCTTGCATGTACACCTGACATGATGGGCAAAGGGACCTGAAAGTCCTTTTGGCCAGCCCTCAGCCAGCAGCATTGGGACAGTCATGAGCATCAAATGGCCATTCGGCACTCTACACTTTGGCCAAGCTATTCCACCATGGGAGGCAGTGCACACTACATCAGGGCTTCACTCTGTCCAAGCTATTCCACCATGGGAGGCAGTGCACACTACATCAGGGCTTCACTCTGTCCAAGCTATTCCACCATGGGAGGCAGTGCTCACTACATCAGGGCTTCACTCTGTCCAAGCTATTCCACCATGGGAGGCAGTGCACACTACATCAGGGCTTCACTGCGCACTTACAGCCCGTCCTTTCTCTTGCAGGCTAAAGTAGCGTTTAATCGCCAGGCCCGTGCCAGGGGTGGCCGCGCCAAGCTGCAGAAGCTCACTCGGCTGGAGGAGCGCGTGTGTGTGCTCATGGGAGCACGTGTGATTGTCCCCACAGCGTGCGGTGTATCCGACCCTCCACTGCCCGGCAATGGTAAGGACCTCGCCTTTTGGCCCTCTCGCGTCGCACTGGCCCATCCGAGCTACCTCCTTTGCCACTGTCCCACCAATGCGCTGAATCCCACCAGTCCTAACTCCCTCGCTGACGCCGTCTCCTCACTCTGAAGCTACTCTTGTGCATTCCTGCTTTCAGCTGGTGACGACCAGGACCCTGAGGCTGCCAGTGACAGCACCTCCAACCAGGAGGAGGAGGAGGAGCAAGCCGGACCTTCGGGGGAACAGTCACGTCCCGCAGGAGAGGAGGAAATGCTCGACACCTCCTCACTGGACGAGTGCCTGGAGGAACTGTCGCAGGGCAATGCAGCTTCTGGGACCAGTGGCGTCCAGCCACCCAGCAGCCGTGCGCGTGGCCCGCGGCCTTCCCCCCAAAGGGGGGAAGGATCAGAGGGGAGTGCTGCTGCTCGGCACACTCGCCGTCACCAACGCGGCAAGGGTCCCCTAGTTCGGCCCCCTCCTCCCCAGCGGGAGAGTCGCGACTCCAGTCCGGACACCTTCACTTCGGAGGAGGTGCGGAAGCTCGATCAGATGGCCGACGACTCGGACCGGCGCCACACGGAGCTCATGAGCGTGGTGGGGCGCATGCCTGAGGCCATCGAGTCGCTGGCGACCAGTGTGCGCGAGTTCGGGGCAGCAACTGCCGCGACTGGCCGCATGCTAACTGATGCCGTCAAGACCCTGGCGGATGTGATGCACGCGCACACCAGGACCACAGGGCCACTCACTGCTGCCACACGCGCTGTCTCAGGCAGGCATCGCCAGGGCAGGCGCCGCGCTGGACCATCCCAGCAAGCCGGCCGTCGGCTGATTGCTGCGGATCCTGCAGTGCGGGCCCGGCCGAGTGCCACCGCGCCACAGCACCAGCCAGCGCATCCCAGACGCCAGCTGGCCCACATTGCACCATCCGTCGCCGCCATTCCCCCTCTGGGGCGTCAAGGGCAAGCGGCTGCAGCTGATGGTGGCCAGGCTCAGGCGCGCCACTCAGGAGACGGCCCCTCGAGGCCCAAACGCCGTGTAGGCCGCCCCCCAGCGGCATCTGGCGGAAGGGCATCTGAGCCTCAGGCGCCTTCCCCCAGCCTCGCAGCAGCCACTGGGCAGAGCTTGCGAAGGAGCAGCAGGCAGGGCAGGGGAGGCAAAATGCTGGCCAAGGTCTCGCCCTCGCGGGCCACTCAGTAGAGGGTGTGGCCAGCTTTCCTTTAATATGGCGGTGGCCATCTTTATTTTGCCCATGGTTGTGCTTTTGGAGGGCTTTTTTTTTGCGTTAGGCCGACGTTGAGGCCCGGTTTCAATAAAGGTGGAGTGGCTCCTCCCCAGTTTGTGGGAGTGAGTCGTTTGTTGGGCTTTTTGTGGGGCCCGTTTATTGTTTTTGGGGATTCATGTGGGAAGGGCTTTTCATTTTTGTTTAATAAAAAATTATCTTTATTCATGCAGTCTCCATGGTTGTTCTTCTTAGTGTTTGTTGGCTTCGCCGGCTGAGGGCTTGCGGAGCGGCTGCATTCATCTTCCCTCATGGCCCCTGGCCATTCCCTGACAGGGGGCTTAGAAGTACCGTGTAATAAGGTGGCGTCGTGCGGCCCTTGGCCCTGGTCGCTCCCTCCTGGGAACGTACTCCTGCTCCTCCTCCTCCTCCTCCTCCTCCTCCTCATGCTCCTCCTGCTCCTCCTCCTGAGGTGCTGGTCCAACGTCAGGTGGCAGTGCCTGAGTCCTGCGGATAGCCAGGTTGTGTAGCATGCAGCAAACCACCACAAATTGGGAGACCCGGTCCGGCGAATACTGGAGAGCTCCTCCGGAGCGATCAAGGCAGCGGAACCGCTGCTTGAGGACCCCAATAGTTAGCTCGATGATGTTGCGGGTGGTTTGATGGCTCTCGTTGTAGGCCTCTTCAGCAGCGGTCCTGGGCGCGCGGAGCGGGGTCATGAGCCAGGTGCACAAAGGATAGCCTTTGTCCCCGAGTAGCCATCCTCTTGGGGGAGGCTGTGCCTGGAACATGTCATGCACAGTACTCTGCCGCAGGATAAAGGCATCGTGGCTGCTGCCTGGGAAGCTGGCATTGACTGCCATGATGCGCTGCTTGTGGTCACAGACCAGCTGCACATTCAGAGAATGGTAGCCCTTCCTGTTGCGATACTGCTCGTCATGCTCCAGAGGGGCCCGCAAAGCCACATGCGTACAGTCAATGGCGCCCTGCACCAAGGGGAATTCCCCGAGTCTGGAAAATCCCAATGCGCGCTGATGCTGGCTCTCCAGGGCCATGGGGAAGGAGATGAATTGGCTTCTCCTTCTGAACAGTGCTTCGGTCACCTGGCGGATGCAGCGATGCGCGCCGTACTGGGAGATGTTTGCTATGTCCCCAGCAGCGTATTGGAAGGAGCCGGTGGCATAGAAGTTCAATGCCACTGTCACCTTCACTTCCACCGACAGAGACGTCCTGCACCTGAGCTTTGGCCGCAGATCTCGGCGAAGCAGGTGGCAGATCTCTGCAATCACCCCCTTCCGGAATCGGAGCCTTTTAACACATCGCGCGGCACTCATGTTTAGGTAGGAGCGCTGCTGGCGGTATAGCCTGACTGGGTAAGGCCTACGTGGCCGACGCCTGTAGCCCCCTCTGCCTCTAGCCAGGGCTGCCCCTCTCACAATACGTCTGCGAGCCCTACGGACATGGAGCTGCAGCTCCGCGTTGGCACCCCATGCAACCCCCATCAAATCCTGGCAAACACTCTAATTTCCAAATGGCCACTTGCAGCGCTGTTGCCTGAGTCCAAAAATACCTGGCTCTTGCTGCTTGAAACCAGTTAGCTATCCTCCTTGTTGTGTCTCCAGAAATGCGTTGCACAAGACTGTTTTCTGAAATAATGGATGGCCTTTATACTGGAGAGGACGTTCCCTTTAATTAGCGCCCCCCGGGGCCCGCGCTGGTTGTGTTGCGTTCCTTTTTCCAAACGCTCCGGCCGCCCGCCGCACAATGGGGCGGTCCGACTGAAGTTTGCAATCGGGGCGGCCAAAGGGCGTTGCACGAGGATGTGACGTCATTTTCTGCGCGCGCATCCGGGCGGGCGCTAAACTTTGCGCCGGCGCTAACGGGCAACTTAATTTGGGGCGGGGCGCAAACTGCGCTGCGCCCGGGCGCTACACGCATAGCGCCCGGAAATCACTTCTCTTAAGGCGCTAACTGCTGGCGCAAGCAACTGAAAATCTAGCCCACAGTATTTAATTAAATGGGAGAGAGTTTGTATTTCATTAAATGGGAGATAGTTTGTATTTCAATAAATGGGAGAGAGTGTGTATCTCATAAAATGGGAGATAGTTTGTATTTAATTAAATGGGAGAGACTTTGTATTTCATTAAATGGGAGAGAGTTTGTATTTCATTAAATGGGAGAGAGTTTGTATTTCATTAAATGGGAGATAGTTTGTATTTCATGAAATGGGAGAGAGTTTGTATTTAATTAAATGGGAGAGAGCTTGTATTTCATTAAATGGGAGAGAGTTTGTATTTCATTAAATGGGAGAGAGTTTGAATTTCGTTAAATGGGGGAGAGTTTGTATTTCATTAAATGGGACTGAGTTTGTATTTCATTAAATGGGAGAGAGTTTGTATTTCATTAAATGGGAGAGCGTTTGTATTTCATTAAATGGGAGATAGTTTGTATTTCATTAAATGGGAGAGAGTTTGCATTTAATTAAATGGGAGAGAGTTTGTATTTCATTGAATGGGAGAGAGCTTGTATTTCATTAAATGGGAGAGAGTTTGAATTTCGTTAAATGGGGGAGAGTTTGTATTTCATTAAATGGGACTGAGTTTGTATTTCATTAAATGGGAGAGAGTTTGTATTTCATTAAATGGGAGAGAGTTTGTATTTCATAAAATGGGAGAGAGTTTGTATTTCATTAAATGGGGGAGAGTTTGTATTTCACTAAATGGGAGAGAGTTTGTATTTCATTAAATGGGAGAGAGTTTGTATTTCATTAAATGGAACTGAGTTTGTATTTCACTAAATGGGAGAGAGTTTGTATTTCATTAAATGGGAGAGAGTTTGTATTTCATTAAATGGGAGAGAGTTTGTATTTCATTAAATGGGACTGAGTTTGTATTTCATTAAATGGGGTTTGTATTTCATTAAATGGGACATAGTTTGAATTTCATTAAATGGGAGAGAGTTTGTATTTCATGAAATGGGGGAGAGTTTGTATTTCATAAAATGGGAGAGAGTTTGTATTTCATTAAATGGGGGAGAGTTTGTATTTCATTAATGGGAGAGAGTTTGTATTTCATTAAATGGGAGAGAGTTTGTATTTCATTAATGGGAGAGAGTTTGTATTTCATTAAATGGGAGAGAGTTTGTATTTCATTAAATGGGAGAGAGTTTGTATTTCATTAAATGGGAGAGAGTTTGTATTTCATTAAATGGGAGAGAGTTTGTATTTCATTAAATGGGACTGAGTTTGTATTTCATTAATGGGAGAGAGTGTGTATTTCATTAAATGGGAGAGAGTTTGCATTTCATTAAATGGGAGAGAGTTTGTATTTCATTAAATGTGACTGAGTTTGTATTTCATTAATGGGAGAGAGTTTGTATTTCATTAAATGGGAGAGAGTTTGTATTTCATTAAATGTGAGAGAGTTTGTATTTCATTAAATGGGAGAGTTTGTATTTCATTAAATGGGAGAGAGTTTGTATTTAATTAAATGGGAGAGAGTTTGAATTTCATTAAATGGGAGAGAGTTTGTATTTCATAAAATGGGAGAGAGTTTGTATTTAATTAAATGGGAGAGAGTTTGTATTTCATTAAATGGGAGAGAGTTTGTATTTAATTAAATGGGAGAGAGTTTGTATTTCATTAAATGGGAGATAGTTTGTATTTCATTAAATGGGAGAGAGTTTGTATTTAATTAAATGGGAGAGAGTTTGTATTTAATTAAATGGGAGAGAGTTTGTATTTCATTAAATGGGGGAGAGTTTGTATTTCATTAAATGGGACATAGTTTGAATTTCATTAAATGGGAGAGAGTTTGTATTTCATTAAATGGGGGAGAGTTTGTATTTCGTAAAATGGGAGAGAGTTTGTATTTCATTAAATGGGGGAGAGTTTGTATTTCATTAATGGGAGAGAGTTTGTATTTCATTAAATGGGAGAGAGTTTGTATTTCATTAATGGGAGAGAATTTGTATTTCATTAAATGGGAGAGAGTTTGTATTTAATTAAATGGGAGAGAGTTTGAATTTCATTAAATGGGAGAGAGTTTGTATTTCATAAAATGGGAGAGAGTTTGTATTTAATTAAATGGGAGAGAGTTTGTATTTCATTAAATGGGAGAGAGTTTGTATTTAATTAAATGGGAGAGAGTTTGTATTTCATTAAATGGGAGATAGTTTGTATTTCATTAAATGGGAGAGAGTTTGTATTTAATTAAATGGGCGAGAGTTTGTATTTAATTAAATGGGAGAGAGTTTGTATTTCATTAAATGGGAGAGAGTTTGTATTTCATTAAATGGGAGAGAGTTTGAATTTCGTTAAATGTGGGAGAGTTTGTATTTCCTTAAATGGGACTCAGTTTGTATTTCATTAAATGGGAGAGAGTTTGAATTTCGTTAAATGTGGGAGAGTTTGTATTTCCTTAAATGGGACTCAGTTTGTATTTCATTAAATGGGAGAGAGTTTGAATTTCGTTAAATGTGGGAGAGTTTGTATTTCCTTAAATGGGACTCAGTTTGTATTTCATTAAATGGGAGAGAGTTTGAATTTCGTTAAATGTGGGAGAGTTTGTATTTCCTTAAATGGGACTCAGTTTGTATTTCATTAAATGGGGGAGAGTTTGTATTTCATTAAATGGGAGAGAGTTTGTATTTCATAAAATGGGAGAGAGTTTGTATTTCATTAAATGGGGGAGAGTTTGTATTTCATTAAATGGGCGAGAGTTTGTATTTCATTAAATGGGAGAGAGTTTGTATTTCATTAAATGGGACTGAGTTTGTATTTCATTAAATGGGGGAGAGTTTGTATTTCATTAAATGGGACATAGTTTGAATTTCATTAAATGGGAGAGAGTTTGTATTTCATTAAATGGGGGAGAGTTTGTATTTCATTAAATGGGGGAGAGTTTGTATTTCATTAATGGGAGAGAGTTTGTATTTCATTAAATGGGAGAGAGTTTGTATTTCATTAATGGGAGAGAGTTTGTATTTCATTAAATGGGAGAGAGTTTGTATTTCATTAAATGGGAGAGAGTTTGTATTTCATTAAATGGGAGAGAGTTTGTATTTCATTAAATGGGAGAGAGTTTGTATTTCATTAAATGGGACTGAGTTTGTATTTCATTAATGGGAGAGAGTTTGTATTTCATTAAATGGGAGAGAGTTTGTATTTCATTAAATGGGAGAGAGTTTGTATTTCATTAAATGGGACTGAGTTTGTATTTCATTAATGGGAGAGAGATTGTATTTCATTAAATGGGAGAGAGTTTGTATTTCATTAAATGGGACTGAGTTTGTATTTCATTAAATGGGAGAGCGTTTGTATTTAATTAAATGGGAGAGAGTTTGTATTTCATTAAATGGGACTGAGTTTGTATTTCATTAAATGGGGGAGAGTTTGTATTTCATCAAATGGGAGAGAGTTTCGGCTGAAAATTCAGTAGCCTTAGCGCCTCATTTGAGACGCTAGAGGGCCTTGCGCCGGAGTTATGGCCAGCAGTGAAATTCCCTGGGGCCCTAAATCGGCGTTGCTCCGGTAGCGCTCCGCCGGCACCGATGACATCATCGGTGTGCGCAGCGTCCCGGTTGCCGTGGTAACCCGCCCGAACTCCGAAATTGAGTTGCGGCCGCCTCGCCCGTGGCAGCCGCAACCAGCGTTTTGTCAGAGATGCCTTACTGCAGTTAGCGCCGGTGCATTAAAGGCCCCGCGGCGGCCATCCGCTTTCCTGCCGGCCGCTATCCTGCCGGCCGCCTGCCCGCAGCTCCCTCCACGGACTTCTCTCCCCCCTCCACCCCGGAACAGATGCAAGCCCGGCACTTGTCCGAGGTGCCGGGCTCATTTTTAAGCAGATTTGCGCGGGCCGCGGCCGGGTGCAGGCAGCTCCTCCTTAACGGATGGAGGAGGCCTGCACTTCCCCAGCCTGTCGCACCATATCGGGTGCCGCAGCGCTGGAACTGCGGCGCGAAACGGCAGTTAGCGCCCTTTTCCAAACGCTAAAACCCTTCAGTCGCGCCGGCAGCCGTTTGGGCGTGGCGCCACTGAATTTTTGGCGCGCGCAGGGGACTTAGCGCCGGCACTACTTTCCGGCGCTAAAGCCCTGGCTAAGCTTCTAGGCCTTTGTATTTCATTAAATGGGACTGAGTTTGTATTTCATTAAATGGGAGAGAGTTTGTATTTCATTAAATGGGAGAGAGTTTGTATTTCATTAAATGGGACTGAGTTTGTATTTAATTAAATGGGAGAGAGTTTCTATTTCAACAAATGGGAGAGAGTTTGTATTTCATTAAATGGGAGAGAGTTTGTATTTCATTAAATGTGACTGAGTTTGTATTGCATTAATGGGAGAGAGTTTGTATTTCATTAAATGGGAGAGAGTTTGTATTTCATTAAATGGGAGAGAGTTTGTATTTCATTAAATGGGAGAGTTTGTATTTCATTAAATGGGAGAGAGTTTGTATTTAATTAAATGGGAGAGAGTTTGAATTTCATTAAATGGGAGATAGTTTGTATTTCATTAAATGGGAGAGAGTTTGTATTTCATAAAATGGGGGAGAGTTTGTATTTAATTAAATGGGAGAGAGTTTGTATTTAATTAAATGGGAGAGAGTTTGTATTTCATTAAATGGGAGATAGTTTGTATTTCATTAAATGGGAGAGAGTTTGTATTTAATTAAATGGGAGAGAGTTTGTATTTCATTAAATGGGAGAGAGTTTGTATTTCATTAAATGGGAGAGATTTGTATTTCATTAAATGGGGGAGAATTTGTATTTCATTAAATGGGAGAGAGTTTGTATTTCATTAAATGGGGGAGAGTTTGTATTTCATTAAATGGGAGATAGTTTGAATTTCATTAAATGGGAGAGAGTTTGTATTTCATTAAATGGGAGAGAGTTTGTATTTCATAAAATGGGAGAGAGTTTGTATTTCATTAAATGGGAGAGAGTTTGTATTTCATTAAATGGGAGAGAGTTTGTATTTAATTAAATGGGAGAGAGTTTGTATTTCATTAAATGGGAGATAGTTTGTATTTCATTAAATGGGAGAGAGTTTGTATTTAATTAAATGGGCGAGAGTTTGTATTTAATTAAATGGGAGAGAGTTTGTATTTCATTAAATGAGAGAGAGTTTGTATTTCATTAAATGGGAGAGAGTTTGAATTTCGTTAAATGTGGGAGAGTTTGTATTTCCTTAAATGGGAATCAGTTTGTATTTCATTAAATGGGAGAGAGTTTGTATTTCATTAAATGGGAGAGGGTTTGTATTTCATAAAATGGGAGAGAGTTTGTATTTCATTAAATGGGGGAGAGTTTGTATTTCATTAAATGGGCGAGAGTTTGTATTTCATTAAATGGGAGAGAGTTTCTATTTCATTAAATGGGACTGAGTTTGTATTTCATTAAATGGGAGAGAGTTTGTATTTCATTAAATGGGGGAGAGTTTGTATTTCATTAAATGGGGGAGAGTTTGTATTTCATTAATGGGAGAGAGTTTGTATTTCATTAAATGGGAGAGAGTTTGTATTTCATTAATGGGAGAGAATTTGTATTTCATTAAATGGGAGAGAGTTTGTATTTCATTAAATGGGAGAGAGTTTGTATTTCATTAAATGGGAGAGAGTTTGTATTTCATTAAATGGGAGAGAGTTTGTATTTCATTAAATGGGACTGAGTTTGTATTTCATTAATGGGAGAGAGTTTGTATTTCATTAAATGGGAGAGAGTTTGTATTTCATTAAATGGGAGAGAGTTTGTATTTCATTAAATGTGACTGAGTTTGTATTGCATTAATGGGAGAGAGTTTGTATTTCATTAAATGGGAGAGAGTTTGTATTTCATTAAATGGGAGAGAGTTTGTATTTCATTAAATGGGAGAGTTTGTATTTCATTAAATGGGAGAGAGTTTGTATTTAATTAAATGGGAGAGAGTTTGAATTCCATTAAATGGGAGATAGTTTGTATTTCATTAAATGGGAGAGAGTTTGTATTTCATAAAATGGGGGAGAGTTTGTATTTAATTAAATGGGAGAGAGTTTGTATTTAATTAAATGGGAGAGAGTTTGTATTTCATTAAATGGGAGATAGTTTGTATTTCATTAAATGGGAGAGAGTTTGTATTTAATTAAATGGGAGAGAGTTTGTATTTCATTAAATGGGAGAGAGTTTGTATTTCATTAAATGGGAGAGATTTGTATTTCATTAAATGGGGGAGAATTTGTATTTCATTAAATGGGAGAGAGTTTGTATTTCATTAAATGGGGGAGAGTTTGTATTTCATTAAATGGGAGATAGTTTGAATTTCATTAAATGGGAGAGAGTTTGTATTTCATTAAATGGGAGAGAGTTTGTATTTCATTAAATGGGAGATAGTTTGAATTTCAGTAAATTGGAGAGTGGTTGAATTTCATTAAATGGGGGAGAGTTTGTATTTCATTAAATGGGACTGAGTTTGTATTTCATTAAATGGGAGAGAGTTTGTATTTCATTAAATGGGAGATGTTTGTATTTCATAAAATTGGAGAGAGTTTGTATTTCATTAAATGGGGGAGTGTTTGTATTTCATTAAATGGGAGAGAGTTTGTATTCATTAAATGGGAGAGAGTTTGTATTTCATTAAATGGGACAGAGTTTGTATTTCATTAAATGGGGGAGAGTTTGTATTTCATTAAATGGGACATAGTTTGAATTTCATTAAATGGGAGAGAGTTTGTGTTTCATTAAATGGGGGAGAGTTTGTATTTCATAAAATGGGAGAGAGTTTGTATTTCATTAAATGGGACTGAGTTTGTATTTCATTAAATGGGGGAGAGTTTGTATTTCATTAAATGGGGGAGAGTTTGTATTTCATTAAATGGGAGAGAGTTTGTATTTAATTAAATGGGAGAGAGTTTGTATTTCATTAAATGGGAGAGAGTTTGTATTTCATTAAATGGGAGAGAGTTTGTATTTCATTAAATGGGAGAGAGTTTGTATTTCATTAAATGGGACTGAGTTTGTATTTCATTAAATGGGAGAGAGTTTGCATTTCATTAAATTGGACTGAGTTTGTATTTCATTAAATGGGACTGAGTTTGTATTTCATTAAATGGGAGAGAGTTTGTATTTCATTAAATGGGAGAGAGTTTGAATTTCATTAAATGGGAGAGAGTTTGTATTTCATTAAATGGGAGATAGTTTGAATTTCATTAAATGGGAGAGAGTTTGTATTTCATTAAATGGGACTGAGTTTGTATTTCATTAAATGGGAGAGAGTTTGTATTTCATTAAATGGGAGATAGTTTGAATTTCATTAAATGGGAGAGAGTTTGTATTTCATTAAAGGGGAGAGAGTTTGAATTTCATTAAATGGGAGAGAGTTTGTATTTCATTAAATGGGGAGAGTTTGTATTTCATTAAATGGGAGAGAGTTTGTATTTCATTAAATGGGAGAGAGTTTGTATTTCATTAAATGGGAGATAGTTTGAATATCATTAATTGGGGGAGAGTTTGTATTTCATTAAATGGGGGAGAGTTTGTATTTCATTAAATGGGAGATAGTTTGAATTTCATTAAATGGGTGAGAGTTTGTATTTCATTAAATGGGAGAGAGTTTGAATTTCATTAAATGGGAGAGAGTTTGTATTTCATTAAATGGGACTGAGTTTGCATTTCATTAAATGGGAGAGAGTTTGTATTTCATTAAATGGGAGAGAGTTTGTATTTCATTAAATGGGAGAGAGTTTGTATTTTATTAAATGGGAGAGAGTTTATATTTCGTTAAATCGGAGATAGTTTGTATTTTATTAAATGGGAGAGAGTTTGTATTTTATTAAATGGGAGAGAGTTTGTATTTCATTAAATGGGAGAGAGTTTGTATTTCATTAAATGGGAGAGAGTTTGTATTTTATTAAATGGGAGAGAGTTTGCATTTCATTAAATGGGAGAGAGTTTGTATTTCATTAAATGGGGGAGAGTTTGTATTTCATTAAATGGGAGATAGTTTGAATTTCATTAAATGGGAGAGAGTTTGTATTTCATTAAATGGGAGAGAGTTTGAATTTCATTAAATGGGAGAGAGTTTGAATTTCATTAAATGGGGGAGAGTTTGTATTTCATTAAATGGGAGATAGTTTGAATTTCATTAAATGGGAGAGAGTTTGTATTTCATTAAATGGGAGAGAGTTTGAATTTCATGAAATGGGAGAGAGTTTGTGTTTTATTAAATGGGACTGAGTTTGTATTTCATTAAATGGGAGAGAGTTTGTATTTCATTAAATGGGAGAGAGTTTGTATTTCATAAAATGGGAGAGAGTTTGTATTTCATTAAATGGGGGAGAGTTTGTATTTCATTAAATGGGAGAGAGTTTGTATTTCATGAAATGGGAGAGAGTTTGTATTTCATTAAATGGGACTGAGTTTGTATTTCATTAAATGGGAGAGAGTTTGTATTTCATTAAATGGGACATAGTTTGAATTTCATTAAATGGGAGAGAGTTTGTATTTCATTAAATGGGGGAGAGTTCGTATTTCATAAAATGGGAGAGAGTTTGTATTTCATTAAATGGGACTGAGTTTGTATTTCATTAAATGGGGGAGAGTTTGTATTTCATTAAATGGGAGAGAGTTTGTATTTCATTAAATGGGAGAGAGTTTGTATTTCATTAAATGGGAGAGAGTTTGTTTTTCATTAAATGGGGAGACTTTTTATTTCATTAAATGGGAGAGAGTTTGTATTTCATTAAATGGGAGAGAGTTTGTATTTCATTAAATGGGGAGAGTTTGTATTTCATTAATGGGAGAGAGTTTGTCTTTCATTAAATGGGAGAGAGTTTGTATTTCATTAATGGGAGAGAGTTTGTATTTCATTAAATGGGACTGAGTTTGTATTTCATTAAATGGGAGAGAGTTTGTATTTCATTAAATGGGAGAGATTTTGTATTTCATTAAATGGGACTGAGTTTGTATTTCATTAAATGGAGGAGAGTTTGTATTTCATTAAATGGGAGAGAGTTTGTATTTAATTAAATGGGAGAGAGTTTGTATTTCATTAAATGGGAGAGAGTTTGTATTTCATTAAATGGGAGAGAGTTTGTATTCCATTAAAAGGGAGAGAGTTTGTATTTCATTAAATGGGACTGAGTTTGTATTTCATTAAATGGGAGAGAGTTTGTATTTCATTAAATGGGAGAGAGTTTGTATTTCATTAAATGGGACTGAGTTTGTATTTCATTAAATGGGAGAGAGTTTGTATTTCATTAAATGGGGGAGAGTTTGTATTTCATTAAATGGGACTGAGTTTGTATTTCATTAAATGGGAGAGATTTTGTATTTCATTAAATGGGACTGAGTTTGTATTTCAATAAATGGGACTGAGTTTGTATTTCATTAAATGGGACTGAGTTTGTATTTCATTAAATGGGAGAGAGTTTGTATTTCATTAAATGGGAGAGAGTTTGAATTTCATTAAATGGGAGAGAGTTTGTATTTCATTAAATGGGAGAGAGTTTGTATTTCATTAAATGGGAGATAGTTTGAATTTCATTAAATGGGAGAGAGTTTGTATTTCATTAAATGGGAGAGAGTTTGAATTTCATTAAATGGTAGAGAGTTTGTATTTCATTAAATGGGGGAGAGTTTGTATTTCATTAAATGGGAGAGAGTTTGTATTTCATTAAATGGGAGAGAGTTTGTATTTCATTAAATGGGGGACAGTTTGAATTTCATTAATTGGGGGAGAGTTTGTATTTCATTAAATGGGGGAGAGTTTGTATTTCATTAAATGGGGAGAGTTTGTATTTCATTAAATGGGAGATAGTTTGAATTTCATTAATTGGGGGAGAGTTTGTATTTCATTAAATGGGAGAGAGTTTGTATTTCATTAAATGGGAGATAGTTTGAATTTCATTAAATGGGTGAGAGTTTGTATTTCATTAAATGGGGGAGAGTTTGTATTTCATTAAATGGGACTGAGTTTGTATTTCATTAAATGGGAGAGAGTTTGTATTTCATTAAATGGGAGTGAGTTTGTATTTCATTAAATGGGAGAGAGTTTGTATTTCATTAAATGGGAGAGAGTTTGTATTTCATTAAATGGGAGTGAGTTTGTATTTCATTAAATGGGACTGAGTTTGTATTTTATTCAATGGGAGAGAGTTTGTATTTCATTAAATCGGAGATAGTTTGTATTTCATTAAATGGGAGAGAGTTTGTATTTCATTAAATGGGAGATAGTTTGAATTTCATTAAATGGGAGAGAGTTTGTATTTCATTAAATGGGAGAGAGTTTGTATTTCATTAAATGGGAGATAGTTTGAATTTCAGTAAATTGGAGAGAGGTTGAATTTCATTAAATGGGGGAGAGTTTGTATTTCATTAAATGGGACTGAGTTTGTATTTCATTAAATGGGAGAGAGTTTGTATTTCATTAAATGGGAGATGTTTGTATTTCATAAAATTGGAGAGAGTTTGTATTTCATTAAATGGGGGAGTGTTTGTATTTCATTAAATGGGAGAGAGTTTGTATTCATTAAATGGGAGAGAGTTTGTATTTCATTAAATGGGACAGAGTTTGTATTTCATTAAATGGGGGAGAGTTTGTATTTCATTAAATGGGACATAGTTTGAATTTCATTAAATGGGAGAGAGTTTGTGTTTCATTAAATGGGGGAGAGTTTGTATTTCATAAAATGGGAGAGAGTTTGTATTTCATTAAATGGGACTGAGTTTGTATTTCATTAAATGGGGGAGAGTTTGTATTTCATTAAATGGGGGAGAGTTTGTATTTCATTAAATGGGAGAGAGTTTGTATTTCATTAAATGGGGAGAGTTTGTATTTCATTAATGGGAGAGAGTTTGTATTTCATTAAATGGGAGAGAGTTTGTATTTCATTAATGGGAGAGAGTTTGTATTTCATTAAATGGGAGAGAGTTTGTATTTCATTAAATGGGACTGAGTTTGTATTTCATTAATGGGAGAGAGTTTGTATTTCATTAAATGGGACTGAGTTTGTATTTCATGAATGGGAGTGAGTTTGTATTTCATTAAATGGGAGAGAGTTTGTATTTCATTAAATGGGACTGAGTTTGTATTTCATTAATGGGAGAGAGTTTGTATTTCATTAAATGGGAGAGAGTTTGTATTTCATTAAATGGGAGAGAGTTTGTATTTCATTAAATGGGACTGAGTTTGTATTTCATTAATGGGAGAGAGTTTGTATTTCATTAAATGGGAGAGAGTTTGTATCTCATTAAATGGGAGAGAGTTCGTATTTCATTAAATGGGAGAGAGTTTGTATTTCATTAAATGGGAGAGAGTTTGTATTTCATTTAATGGGAGAGAGTTTGTATTTCATTAAATGGGACTGAGTTTGTATTTCATTAAATGGGGGAGAGTTTGTATTTCATTAAATGGGAGAGAGTTTGTATTTCATTAAATGGGACTGAGTTTGTATTTCATTAAATGGGAGAGAGTTTGTATTCCATTAAAAGGGAGAGAGTTTGTATTTCATTAAATGGGACTGAGTTTGTATTTCATTAAATGGGAGAGAGTTTGTATTTCATTAAATGGGAGAGAGTTTGTATTTCATTAAATGGGAGAGAGTTTGTATTTCATTAAATGGGAGATAGTTTGAATTTCAGTAAATTGGAGAGAGGTTGAATTTCATTAAATGGGGGAGAGTTTGTATTTCATTAAATGGGACTGAGTTTGTATTTCATTAAATGGGAGAGAGTTTGTATTTCATTAAATGGGAGATGTTTGTATTTCATAAAATTGGAGAGAGTTTGTATTTCATTAAATGGGGGAGTGTTTGTATTTCATTAAATGGGAGAGAGTTTGTATTCATTAAATGGGAGAGAGTTTGTATTTCATTAAATGGGACAGAGTTTGTATTTCATTAAATGGGGGAGAGTTTGTATTTCATTAAATGGGACATAGTTTGAATTTCATTAAATGGGAGAGAGTTTGTGTTTCATTAAATGGGGGAGAGTTTGTATTTCATAAAATGGGAGAGAGTTTGTATTTCATTAAATGGGACTGAGTTTGTATTTCATTAAATGGGGGAGAGTTTGTATTTCATTAAATGGGGGAGAGTTTGTATTTCATTAAATGGGAGAGAGTTTGTATTTCATTAAATGGGGAGAGTTTGTATTTCATTAATGGGAGAGAGTTTGTATTTCATTAAATGGGAGAGAGTTTGTATTTCATTAATGGGAGAGAGTTTGTATTTCATTAAATGGGAGAGAGTTTGTATTTCATTAAATGGGACTGAGTTTGTATTTCATTAATGGGAGAGAGTTTGTATTTCATTAAATGGGACTGAGTTTGTATTTCATGAATGGGAGTGAGTTTGTATTTCATTAAATGGGAGAGAGTTTGTATTTCATTAAATGGGACTGAGTTTGTATTTCATTAATGGGAGAGAGTTTGTATTTCATTAAATGGGAGAGAGTTTGTATTTCATTAAATGGGAGAGAGTTTGTATTTCATTAAATGGGACTGAGTTTGTATTTCATTAATGGGAGAGAGTTTGTATTTCATTAAATGGGAGAGAGTTTGTATCTCATTAAATGGGAGAGAGTTCGTATTTCATTAAATGGGAGAGAGTTTGTATTTCATTAAATGGGAGAGAGTTTGTATTTCATTTAATGGGAGAGAGTTTGTATTTCATTAAATGGGACTGAGTTTGTATTTCATTAAATGGGGGAGAGTTTGTATTTCATTAAATGGGAGAGAGTTTGTATTTCATTAAATGGGACTGAGTTTGTATTTCATTAAATGGGAGAGAGTTTGTATTCCATTAAAAGGGAGAGAGTTTGTATTTCATTAAATGGGACTGAGTTTGTATTTCATTAAATGGGAGAGAGTTTGTATTTCATTAAATGGGAGAGAGTTTGTATTTCATTAAATGGGACTGAGTTTGCATTTAGTTAAATGGGAGAGAGTTTGTATTTCATAAAATGGGAGAGAGTTATTTAATTAAATGGGAGAGAGTTTGTATTTCATTAAATGGGAGAGAGTTTGTATTTCATTAAATGGGAGAGAGTTTGTATTTCATTAAATGGGACTGAGTTTGTATTTCATTAAATGGGAGAGAGTTTGAATTTCATTAAATGGGACTGAGTTTGTATTTCATTAAATGGGACTGAGTTTGTATTTCATTAAATGGGAGAGAGTTTGTATTTCATTAAATGGGAGAGAGTTTGAATTTCATTAAATGGGAGAGAGTTTGTATTTCATTAAATGGGAGATAGTTTGAATTTCATTAAATGGAAGAGAGTTTGTATTTCATTAAATGGGTCTGAGTTTGTATTTCATTAAATGGGGAGAGTTTGTATTTCATTAATGGGAGAGAGTTTGTATTTCATTAAATGGGAGAGAGTTTGTATTTCATTAATGGGAGAGAGTTTGTATTTCATTAAATGGGAGAGAGTTTGTATTTCATTAAATGGGACTGAGTTTGTATTTCATTAATGGGAGAGAGTTTGTATTTCATTAAATGGGACTGAGTTTGTATTTCATGAATGGGAGTGAGTTTGTATTTCATTAAATGGGAGAGAGTTTGTATTTCATTAAATGGGACTGAGTTTGTATTTCATTAATGGGAGAGAGTTTGTATTTCATTAAATGGGAGAGAGTTTGTATTTCATTAAATGGGAGAGAGTTTGTATTTCATTAAATGGGACTGAGTTTGTATTTCATTAATGGGAGAGAGTTTGTATTTCATTAAATGGGAGAGAGTTTGTATCTCATTAAATGGGAGAGAGTTCGTATTTCATTAAATGGGAGAGAGTTTGTATTTCATTAAATGGGAGAGAGTTTGTATTTCATTTAATGGGAGAGAGTTTGTATTTCATTAAATGGGACTGAGTTTGTATTTCATTAAATGGGGGAGAGTTTGTATTTCATTAAATGGGAGAGAGTTTGTATTTCATTAAATGGGACTGAGTTTGTATTTCATTAAATGGGAGAGAGTTTGTATTCCATTAAAAGGGAGAGAGTTTGTATTTCATTAAATGGGACTGAGTTTGTATTTCATTAAATGGGAGAGAGTTTGTATTTCATTAAATGGGAGAGAGTTTGTATTTCATTAAATGGGAGAGAGTTTGTATTTCATTAAATGGGAGATAGTTTGAATTTCAGTAAATTGGAGAGAGGTTGAATTTCATTAAATGGGGGAGAGTTTGTATTTCATTAAATGGGACTGAGTTTGTATTTCATTAAATGGGAGAGAGTTTGTATTTCATTAAATGGGAGATGTTTGTATTTCATAAAATTGGAGAGAGTTTGTATTTCATTAAATGGGGGAGTGTTTGTATTTCATTAAATGGGAGAGAGTTTGTATTCATTAAATGGGAGAGAGTTTGTATTTCATTAAATGGGACAGAGTTTGTATTTCATTAAATGGGGGAGAGTTTGTATTTCATTAAATGGGACATAGTTTGAATTTCATTAAATGGGAGAGAGTTTGTGTTTCATTAAATGGGGGAGAGTTTGTATTTCATAAAATGGGAGAGAGTTTGTATTTCATTAAATGGGACTGAGTTTGTATTTCATTAAATGGGGGAGAGTTTGTATTTCATTAAATGGGGGAGAGTTTGTATTTCATTAAATGGGAGAGAGTTTGTATTTCATTAAATGGGGAGAGTTTGTATTTCATTAATGGGAGAGAGTTTGTATTTCATTAAATGGGAGAGAGTTTGTATTTCATTAATGGGAGAGAGTTTGTATTTCATTAAATGGGAGAGAGTTTGTATTTCATTAAATGGGACTGAGTTTGTATTTCATTAATGGGAGAGAGTTTGTATTTCATTAAATGGGACTGAGTTTGTATTTCATGAATGGGAGTGAGTTTGTATTTCATTAAATGGGAGAGAGTTTGTATTTCATTAAATGGGACTGAGTTTGTATTTCATTAATGGGAGAGAGTTTGTATTTCATTAAATGGGAGAGAGTTTGTATTTCATTAAATGGGAGAGAGTTTGTATTTCATTAAATGGGACTGAGTTTGTATTTCATTAATGGGAGAGAGTTTGTATTTCATTAAATGGGAGAGAGTTTGTATCTCATTAAATGGGAGAGAGTTCGTATTTCATTAAATGGGAGAGAGTTTGTATTTCATTAAATGGGAGAGAGTTTGTATTTCATTTAATGGGAGAGAGTTTGTATTTCATTAAATGGGACTGAGTTTGTATTTCATTAAATGGGGGAGAGTTTGTATTTCATTAAATGGGAGAGAGTTTGTATTTCATTAAATGGGACTGAGTTTGTATTTCATTAAATGGGAGAGAGTTTGTATTCCATTAAAAGGGAGAGAGTTTGTATTTCATTAAATGGGACTGAGTTTGTATTTCATTAAATGGGAGAGAGTTTGTATTTCATTAAATGGGAGAGAGTTTGTATTTCATTAAATGGGACTGAGTTTGCATTTAGTTAAATGGGAGAGAGTTTGTATTTCATAAAATGGGAGAGAGTTATTTAATTAAATGGGAGAGAGTTTGTATTTCATTAAATGGGAGAGAGTTTGTATTTCATTAAATGGGAGAGAGTTTGTATTTCATTAAATGGGACTGAGTTTGTATTTCATTAAATGGGAGAGAGTTTGAATTTCATTAAATGGGACTGAGTTTGTATTTCATTAAATGGGACTGAGTTTGTATTTCATTAAATGGGAGAGAGTTTGTATTTCATTAAATGGGAGAGAGTTTGAATTTCATTAAATGGGAGAGAGTTTGTATTTCATTAAATGGGAGATAGTTTGAATTTCATTAAATGGAAGAGAGTTTGTATTTCATTAAATGGGTCTGAGTTTGTATTTCATTAAATGGGGGAGAGTTTGTATTTCATTAAATGGGGGAGAGTTTGTATTTCATTAAATGGGAGATAGTTTGAATTTCATTAAATGGGTGAGAGTTTGTATTTCATTAAATGGGAGAGAGTTTGAATTTCATTAAATGGGAGAGAGTTTGTATTTCATTAAATGGGACTGAGTTTGTATTTCATTAATGGGAGAGAGTTTGTATTTCATTAAATGGGACTGAGTTTGTATTTCATGAATGGGAGTGAGTTTGTATTTCATTAAATGGGAGAGAGTTTGTATTTCATTAAATGGGACTGAGTTTGTATTTCATTAATGGGAGAGAGTTTGTATTTCATTAAATGGGAGAGAGTTTGTATTTCATTAAATGGGAGAGAGTTTGTATTTCATTAAATGGGACTGAGTTTGTATTTCATTAATGGGAGAGAGTTTGTATTTCATTAAATGGGAGAGAGTTTGTATCTCATTAAATGGGAGAGAGTTCGTATTTCATTAAATGGGAGAGACTTTGTATTTCATTAAATGGGAGAGAGTTTGTATTTCATTTAATGGGAGAGAGTTTGTATTTCATTAAATGGGACTGAGTTTGTATTTCATTAAATGGGGGAGAGTTTGTATTTCATTAAATGGGAGAGAGTTTGTATTTCATTAAATGGGACTGAGTTTGTATTTCATTAAATGGGAGAGAGTTTGTATTTCATTAAATGGGAGAGAGTTTGTATTCCATTAAAAGGGAGAGAGTTTGTATTTCATTAAATGGGACTGAGTTTGTATTTCATTAAATGGGAGAGAGTTTGTATTTCATTAAATGGGAGAGAGTTTGTATTTCAATAAATGGGACTGAGTTTGTATTTCATTAAATGGGACTGAGTTTGTATTTCATTAAATGGGAGAGAGTTTGTATTTCATTAAATGGGAGAGAGTTTGAATTTCATTAAATGGGAGAGAGTTTGTATTTCATTAAATGGGAGAGAGTTTGTATTTCATTAAATGGGAGATAGTTTGAATTTCATTAAATGGGAGAGAGTTTGTATTTCATTAAATGGGAGAGAGTTTGAATTTCATTAAATGGTAGAGAGTTTGTATTTCATTAAATGGGGGAGAGTTTGTATTTCATTAAATGGGAGAGAGTTTGTATTTCATTAAATGGGAGAGAGTTTGTATTTCATTAAATGGGGGACAGTTTGAATTTCATTAATTGGGGGAGAGTTTGTATTTCATTAAATGGGGGAGAGTTTGTATTTCATTAAATGGGGAGAGTTTGTATTTCATTAAATGGGAGATAGTTTGAATTTCATTAATTGGGGGAGAGTTTGTATTTCATTAAATGGGAGAGAGTTTGTATTTCATTAAATGGGAGATAGTTTGAATTTCATTAAATGGGTGAGAGTTTGTATTTCATTAAATGGGGGAGAGTTTGTATTTCATTAAATGGGACTGAGTTTGTATTTCATTAAATGGGAGAGAGTTTGTATTTCATTAAATGGGAGTGAGTTTGTATTTCATTAAATGGGAGAGAGTTTGTATTTCATTAAATGGGAGAGAGTTTGTATTTCATTAAATGGGAGTGAGTTTGTATTTCATTAAATGGGACTGAGTTTGTATTTTATTCAATGGGAGAGAGTTTGTATTTCATTAAATCGGAGATAGTTTGTATTTCATTAAATGGGAGAGAGTTTGTATTTCATTAAATGGGAGATAGTTTGAATTTCATTAAATGGGAGAGAGTTTGTATTTCATTAAATGGGAGAGAGTTTGTATTTCATTAAATGGGAGATAGTTTGAATTTCAGTAAATTGGAGAGAGGTTGAATTTCATTAAATGGGGGAGAGTTTGTATTTCATTAAATGGGACTGAGTTTGTATTTCATTAAATGGGAGAGAGTTTGTATTTCATTAAATGGGAGATGTTTGTATTTCATAAAATTGGAGAGAGTTTGTATTTCATTAAATGGGGGAGTGTTTGTATTTCATTAAATGGGAGAGAGTTTGTATTCATTAAATGGGAGAGAGTTTGTATTTCATTAAATGGGACAGAGTTTGTATTTCATTAAATGGGGGAGAGTTTGTATTTCATTAAATGGGACATAGTTTGAATTTCATTAAATGGGAGAGAGTTTGTGTTTCATTAAATGGGGGAGAGTTTGTATTTCATAAAATGGGAGAGAGTTTGTATTTCATTAAATGGGACTGAGTTTGTATTTCATTAAATGGGGGAGAGTTTGTATTTCATTAAATGGGGGAGAGTTTGTATTTCATTAAATGGGAGAGAGTTTGTATTTCATTAAATGGGGAGAGTTTGTATTTCATTAATGGGAGAGAGTTTGTATTTCATTAAATGGGAGAGAGTTTGTATTTCATTAATGGGAGAGAGTTTGTATTTCATTAAATGGGAGAGAGTTTGTATTTCATTAAATGGGACTGAGTTTGTATTTCATTAATGGGAGAGAGTTTGTATTTCATTAAATGGGACTGAGTTTGTATTTCATGAATGGGAGTGAGTTTGTATTTCATTAAATGGGAGAGAGTTTGTATTTCATTAAATGGGACTGAGTTTGTATTTCATTAATGGGAGAGAGTTTGTATTTCATTAAATGGGAGAGAGTTTGTATTTCATTAAATGGGAGAGAGTTTGTATTTCATTAAATGGGACTGAGTTTGTATTTCATTAATGGGAGAGAGTTTGTATTTCATTAAATGGGAGAGAGTTTGTATCTCATTAAATGGGAGAGAGTTCGTATTTCATTAAATGGGAGAGAGTTTGTATTTCATTAAATGGGAGAGAGTTTGTATTTCATTTAATGGGAGAGAGTTTGTATTTCATTAAATGGGACTGAGTTTGTATTTCATTAAATGGGGGAGAGTTTGTATTTCATTAAATGGGAGAGAGTTTGTATTTCATTAAATGGGACTGAGTTTGTATTTCATTAAATGGGAGAGAGTTTGTATTTCATTAAATGGGAGAGAGTTTGTATTCCATTAAAAGGGAGAGAGTTTGTATTTCATTAAATGGGACTGAGTTTGTATTTCATTAAATGGGAGAGAGTTTGTATTTCATTAAATGGGAGAGAGTTTGTATTTCATTAAATGGGACTGAGTTTGCATTTAGTTAAATGGGAGAGAGTTTGTATTTCATAAAATGGGAGAGAGTTATTTAATTAAATGGGAGAGAGTTTGTATTTCATTAAATGGGAGAGAGTTTGTATTTCATTAAATGGGAGAGAGTTTGTATTTCATTAAATGGGACTGAGTTTGTATTTCATTAAATGGGAGAGAGTTTGAATTTCATTAAATGGGACTGAGTTTGTATTTCATTAAATGGGACTGAGTTTGTATTTCATTAAATGGGAGAGAGTTTGTATTTCATTAAATGGGAGAGAGTTTGAATTTCATTAAATGGGAGAGAGTTTGTATTTCATTAAATGGGAGATAGTTTGAATTTCATTAAATGGAAGAGAGTTTGTATTTCATTAAATGGGTCTGAGTTTGTATTTCATTAAATGGGGGAGAGTTTGTATTTCATTAAATGGGGGAGAGTTTGTATTTCATTAAATGGGAGATAGTTTGAATTTCATTAAATGGGTGAGAGTTTGTATTTCATTAAATGGGAGAGAGTTTGAATTTCATTAAATGGGAGAGAGTTTGTATTTCATTAAATGGGACTGAGTTTGTATTTCATTAATGGGAGAGAGTTTGTATTTCATTAAATGGGACTGAGTTTGTATTTCATGAATGGGAGTGAGTTTGTATTTCATTAAATGGGAGAGAGTTTGTATTTCATTAAATGGGACTGAGTTTGTATTTCATTAATGGGAGAGAGTTTGTATTTCATTAAATGGGAGAGAGTTTGTATTTCATTAAATGGGAGAGAGTTTGTATTTCATTAAATGGGACTGAGTTTGTATTTCATTAATGGGAGAGAGTTTGTATTTCATTAAATGGGAGAGAGTTTGTATCTCATTAAATGGGAGAGAGTTCGTATTTCATTAAATGGGAGAGAGTTTGTATTTCATTAAATGGGAGAGAGTTTGTATTTCATTTAATGGGAGAGAGTTTGTATTTCATTAAATGGGACTGAGTTTGTATTTCATTAAATGGGGGAGAGTTTGTATTTCATTAAATGGGAGAGAGTTTGTATTTCATTAAATGGGACTGAGTTTGTATTTCATTAAATGGGAGAGAGTTTGTATTTCATTAAATGGGAGAGAGTTTGTATTCCATTAAAAGGGAGAGAGTTTGTATTTCATTAAATGGGACTGAGTTTGTATTTCATTAAATGGGAGAGAGTTTGTATTTCATTAAATGGGAGAGAGTTTGTATTTCATTAAATGGGACTGAGTTTGCATTTAGTTAAATGGGAGAGAGTTGGTATTTCATAAAATGGGAGAGAGTTATTTAATTAAATGGGAGAGAGTTTGTATTTCATTAAATGGGAGAGAGTTTGTATTTCATTAAATGGGAGAGAGTTTGTATTTCATTAAATGGGAGAGAGTTTGTATTTCATTAAATGGGACTGAGTTTGTATTTCATTAAATGGGAGAGAGTTTGAATTTCATTAAATGGGACTGAGTTTGTATTTCATTAAATGGGACTGAGTTTGTATTTCATTAAATGGGAGAGAGTTTGTATTTCATTAAATGGGAGAGAGTTTGAATTTCATGAAATGGGAGAGAGTTTGTGTTTCATTAAATGGGAGATAGTTTGAATTTCATTAAATGGAAGAGAGTTTGGGCTAGATTTTCAGTTGCTTGCGCCAGCAGTTAGCGCCTTAAGAGAAGTGATTTCCGGGCGCTATGCGTGTAGCGCCCGGGCGCAGCGCAGTTTGCGCCCCGCCCCAAATTAAGTTGCCCGTTAGCGCCGGCGCAAAGTTTAGCGCCCGCCCGGATGCGCGCGCAGAAAATGACGTCACATCCTCGTGCAACGCCCTTTGGCCGCCCCGATTGCAAACTTCAGTCGGACCGCCCCATTGTGCGGCGGGCGGCCGGAGCGTTTGGAAAAAGGAACGCAACACAACCAGCGCGGGCCCCGGGGGGCGCTAATTAAAGGGAACGTCCTCTCCAGTATAAAGGCCATCCATTATTTCAGAAAACAGTCTTGTGCAACGCATTTCTGGAGACACAACAAGGAGGATAGCTAACTGGTTTCAAGCAGCAAGAGCCAGGTATTTTTGGACTCAGGCAACAGCGCTGCAAGTGGCCATTTGGAAATTAGAGTGTTTGCCAGGATTTGATGGGGGTTGCATGGGGTGCCAACGCGGAGCTGCAGCTCCATGTCCGTAGGGCTCGCAGACGTATTGTGAGAGGGGCAGCCCTGGCTAGAGGCAGAGGGGGCTACAGGCGTCGGCCACGTAGGCCTTACCCAGTCAGGCTATACCGCCAGCAGCGCTCCTACCTAAACATGAGTGCCGCGCGATGTGTTAAAAGGCTCCGATTCCGGAAGGGGGTGATTGCAGAGATCTGCCACCTGCTTCGCCGAGATCTGCGGCCAAAGCTCAGGTGCAGGACGTCTCTGTCGGTGGAAGTGAAGGTGACAGTGGCATTGAACTTCTATGCCACCGGCTCCTTCCAATACGCTGCTGGGGACATAGCAAACATCTCCCAGTACGGCGCGCATCGCTGCATCCGCCAGGTGACCGAAGCACTGTTCAGAAGGAGAAGCCAATTCATCTCCTTCCCCATGGCCCTGGAGAGCCAGCATCAGCGTGCATTGGGATTTTCCAGACTCGGGGAATTCCCCTTGGTGCAGGGCGCCATTGACTGTACGCATGTGGCTTTGCGGGCCCCTCTGGAGCATGGCGAGCAGTATCGCAACAGGAAGGGCTACCATTCTCTGAATGTGCAGCTGGTCTGTGACCACAAGCAGCGCATCATGGCAGTCAATGCCAGCTTCCCAGGCAGCAGCCACGATGCCTTTATCCTGCGGCAGAGTACTGTGCATGACATGTTCCAGGCACAGCCTCCCCCAAGAGGATGGCTACTCGGGGACAAAGGCTATCCTTTGTGCACCTGGCTCATGACCCCGCTCCGCGCGCCCAGGACCGCTGCTGAAGAGGCCTACAACGAGAGCCATCAAACCACCCGCAACATCATCGAGCTAACTATTGGGGTCCTCAAGCAGCGGTTCCGCTGCCTTGATCGCTCCGGAGGAGCTCTCCAGTATTCGCCGGACCGGGTCTCCCAATTTGTGGTGGTTTGCTGCATGCTACACAACCTGGCTATCCGCAGGACTCAGGCACTGCCACCTGACGTTGGACCAGCACCTCAGGAGGAGGAGCAGGAGGAGCATGAGGAGGAGGAGGAGGAGGAGGAGGAGGAGCAGGAGTACGTTCCCAGGAGGGAGCGACCAGGGCCAAGGGCCGCACGACGCCACCTTATTACACGGTACTTCTAAGCCCCCTGTCAGGGAATGGCCAGGGGCCATGAGGGAAGATGAATGCAGCCGCTCCGCAAGCCCTCAGCCGGCGAAGCCAACAAACACTAAGAAGAACAACCATGGAGACTGCATGAATAAAGATAATTTTTTATTAAACAAAAATGAAAAGCCCTTCCCACATGAATCCCCAAAAACAATAAACGGGCCCCACAAAAAGCCCAACAAACGACTCACTCCCACAAACTGGGGAGGAGCCACTCCACCTTTATTGAAACCGGGCCTCAACGTCGGCCTAACGCAAAAAAAAAGCCCTCCAAAAGCACAACCATGGGCAAAATAAAGATGGCCACCGCCATATTAAAGGAAAGCTGGCCACACCCTCTACTGAGTGGCCCGCGAGGGCGAGACCTTGGCCAGCATTTTGCCTCCCCTGCCCTGCCTGCTGCTCCTTCGCAAGCTCTGCCCAGTGGCTGCTGCGAGGCTGGGGGAAGGCGCCTGAGGCTCAGATGCCCTTCCGCCAGATGCCGCTGGGGGGCGGCCTACACGGCGTTTGGGCCTCGAGGGGCCGTCTCCTGAGTGGCGCGCCTGAGCCTGGCCACCATCAGCTGCAGCCGCTTGCCCTTGACGCCCCAGAGGGGGAATGGCGGCGACGGATGGTGCAATGTGGGCCAGCTGGCGTCTGGGATGCGCTGGCTGGTGCTGTGGCGCGGTGGCACTCGGCCGGGCCCGCACTGCAGGATCCGCAGCAATCAGCCGACGGCCGGCTTGCTGGGATGGTCCAGCGCGGCGCCTGCCCTGGCGATGCCTGCCTGAGACAGCGCGTGTGGCAGCAGTGAGTGGCCCTCTGGTCCTGGTGTGCGCGCGCATCACATCCGCCAGGGTCTTGACGGCATCAGTTAGCATGCGGCCAGTCGCGGCAGTTGCTGCCGCGAACTCGCGCACACTGGTCGCCAGCGACTCGATGGCCTCAGGCATGCGCCCCACCACGCTCATGAGCTCCGTGTGGCGCCGGTCCGAGTCGTCGGCCATCTGATCGAGCTTCCGCACCTCCTCCGAAGTGAAGGTGTCCGGACTGGAGTCGCGACTCTCCCGCTGGGGAGGAGGGGGCCGAACTAGGGGACCCTTGCCGCGTTGGTGACGGCGAGTGTGCCGAGCAGCAGCACTCCCCTCTGATCCTTCCCCCCTTTGGGGGGAAGGCCGCGGGCCACGCGCACGGCTGCTGGGTGGCTGGACGCCACTGGTCCCAGAAGCTGCATTGCCCTGCGACAGTTCCTCCAGGCACTCGTCCAGTGAGGAGGTGTCGAGCATTTCCTCCTCTCCTGCGGGACGTGACTGTTCCCCCGAAGGTCCGGCTTGCTCCTCCTCCTCCTCCTGGTTGGAGGTGCTGTCACTGGCAGCCTCAGGGTCCTGGTCGTCACCAGCTGAAAGCAGGAATGCACAAGAGTAGCTTCAGAGTGAGGAGACGGCGTCAGCGAGGGAGTTAGGACTGGTGGGATTCAGCGCATTGGTGGGACAGTGGCAAAGGAGGTAGCTCGGATGGGCCAGTGCGACGCGAGAGGGCCAAAAGGCGAGGTCCTTACCATTGCCGGGCAGTGGAGGGTCGGATACACCGCACGCTGTGGGGACAATCACACGTGCTCCCATGAGCACACACACGCGCTCCTCCAGCCGAGTGAGCTTCTGCAGCTTGGCGCGGCCACCCCTGGCACGGGCCTGGCGATTAAACGCTACTTTAGCCTGCAAGAGAAAGGACGGGCTGTAAGGGCGCAGTGAAGCCCTGATGTAGTGTGCACTGCCTCCCATGGTGGAATAGCTTGGACAGAGTGAAGCCCTGATGTAGTGTGCACTGCCTCCCATGGTGGAATAGCTTGGACAGAGTGAAGCCCTGATGTAGTGAGCACTGCCTCCCATGGTGGAATAGCTTGGACAGAGTGAAGCCCTGATGTAGTGTGCACTGCCTCCCATGGTGGAATAGCTTGGACAGAGTGAAGCCCTGATGTAGTGTGCACTGCCTCCCATGGTGGAATAGCTTGGCCAAAGTGTAGAGTGCCGAATGGCCATTTGATGCTCATGACTGTCCCAATGCTGCTGGCTGAGGGCTGGCCAAAAGGACTTTCAGGTCCCTTTGCCCATCATGTCAGGTGTACATGCAAGAATGAGGAGGAGACTGGAAAGGCTACTCACCCTCACAATCCTGGTCAGATCGTTGTACTTCTTACGGCATTGTGTGTGGGTCCTGGGGGCCTCGCCGGTGAATGTCACCCTCTGGGCGATCTGCTTCCAGGCTTTGGTGTAGTCGTGGTGGGTTGGATTCCTCCCACTGTCTGGAAACAAGATCTTGCGCCTCACCTCCAGAGCTGTGAGCATGATGTCCAGATCACCCTCTGAGAAGCGCAGGGCACGCTGACGGGCCTTCTCTGGCGTTGCCATGACTCCCTGGGGCTGAGCAGTAGTGTTGAGGCCTCTTTGCAAGGCTGCAGTGTGCAGGGCGTGGCAGCAGACTAATTCGTCCCTTCCCCCTTTAAGAGCTGGTCGGCACCACGGGGTCTGCTGTCAGTGCAAAAATGACCGCACCCGTGCTGCGCCCCGCCTGGGCGCTATCCCTCTGGACCGCCGGCTTAGCGCCTAAAGAGAGTAGTGGAACGCCTCTTTTAGCGCTCCACCAACCTCTTAGGGCGAAGCCACTGAATTCCCGGCAACGGGGCGCTACTTTGGGGCGGGCGCTAACTTCGGGCGGGCGCTAAAGCTAGCGCCCCAAAACTGCCTAAACTGAAAATCTAGCCCTTTGTATTTCATTAAATGGGTCTGAGTTTGTATTTCATTAAATGGGGGAGAGTTTGTATTTCATTAAATGGGGGAGAGTTTGTATTTCATTAAATGGGAGATAGTTTGAATTTCATTAAATGGGTGAGAGTTTGTATTTCATTAAATGGGAGAGAGTTTGAATTTCATTAAATGGGAGAGAGTTTGTATTTCATTAAATGGGACTGAGTTTGTATTTCATTAAATGGAAGAGAGTTTGTATTTCATTAAATGGGAGAGAGTTTGTATTTCATTAAATGGGAGAGAGTTTGTATTTTATTAAATGGGAGAGAGTTTATATTTCGTTAAATCGGAGATAGTTTGTATTTTATTAAATGGGAGAGAGTTTGTATTTTATTAAATGGGAGAGAGTTTGTATTTCATTAAATGGGAGAGAGTTTGTATTTCATTAAATGGGAGAGAGTGTGGGCTAGATTTTCAGTAGCTTGCGCCAGCAGTTAGCGCCTTAAGAGAAGTGATTTCCGGGCGCTATGCGTGTAGCGCCCGGGCGCAGCGCTGTTTGCGCTCCGCCCCAAATTAAGTTGCCCGTTAGCGCCGGCGCAAAGTTTAGCGCCCGCCCGGATGCGCGCGCAGAAAATGACGTCACATCCTCGTGCAACGCCCTTTGGCCGCCCCGATTGCAAACTTCAGTCGGACCGCCCCATTGTGCGGCGGGCGGCCGGAGCGTTTGGAAAAAGGAACGCAACACAACCAGCGCGGGCCCCGGGGGGCGCTAATTAAAGGGAACGTCCTCTCCAGTATAAAGGCCATCCTTTTTTCAGAAAACAGTCTTGTGCAACGCATTTCTGGAGACACAACAAGGAGGATAGCTAACTGGTTTCAAGCAGCAAGAGCCAGGTATTTTTGGACTCAGGCAACAGCGCTGCAAGTGGCCATTTGGAAATTAGACTGTTTGCCAGGATTTGATGGGGGCTGCATGGGGTGCCAACGCGCAGCTGCAGCGCCATATCCGTAGGGCTCGCAGACGCATTGTGAGAGGGGCAGCCCTGGCTAGAGGCAGAGGGGGCTACAGGCGTCGGCCACGTAGGCCTTACCCAGTCAGGCTATACCGCCAGCAGCGCTCCTACCTAAACATGAGTGCCGCGCGATGTGTTAGAAGGCTCCGATTCCGAAAGGAGGTGATTGCAGAGATCTGCCACCTGCTTCGCCGAGATCTGCGGCCAAAGCTCAGGTGCAGGACGTCTCTGTCGGTGGAAGTGAAGGTGACGGTGGCATTGAACTTCTATGCCACCGGCTCCTTCCAATACGCTGCTGGGGACATAGCAAACATCTCCCAGTACGGCGCGCATCGCTGCATCCGCCACGTGACCGAAGCACTGTTCAGAAGGAGAAGCCAATTCATCTCCTTCCCCATGGCCCTCGAGAGCCAGCATCAGCGCGCATTGGGATTTGCCAGACTCGGGGAATTCCCCTTGGTGCAGGGCGCCATTGACTGTACGCATGTGGCTTTGCGGGCCCCTCTGGAGCATGGCGAGCAGTATCGCAACAGGAAGGGCTACCATTCTCTGAATGTGCAGCTGGTATGTGACCACAAGCAGCGCATCATGGCAGTCAATGCCAGCTTCCCAGGCAGCAGCCACGATGCCTTTATCCTGCGGCAGAGTACTGTGCATGACATGTTCCAGGCACAGCCTTCCCCAAGAGGATGGCTCATCGGGGACAAAGGCTATCCTTTGTGCACCTGGCTCATGACCCCGCTTCGCGCGCCCAGGACCGCTGCTGAAGAGGCCTACAACGAGAGCCATCAAACCACCCGCAACATCATCGAGCTAACTATTGGGGTCCTCAAGCAGCGGTTCCGCTGCCTTGATCGCTCCGGAGGAGCTCTCCAGTATTCGCCGGACCGGGTCTCCCAATTTGTGGTGGTTTGCTGCATGCTACACAACCTGGCTATCCGCAGGACTCAGGCACTGCCACCTGACGTTGGACCAGCACCTCAGGAGGAGGAGCAGGAGGAGCATGAGGAGGAGGAGGAGGAGCAGGAGTACGTTCCCAGGAGGGAGCGACCAGGGCCAAGGGCCGCACGACGCCACCTTATTACACGGTACTTCTAAGCCCCCTGTCAGGGAATGGCCAGGGGCCATGAGGGAAGATGAATGCAGCCGCTCCGCAAGCCCTCAGCCGGCGAAGCCAACAAACACTAAGAAGAACAACCATGGAGACTGCATGAATAAAGATAATTTTTTATTGCACAAAAATGAAAAGCCCTTCCCACATGAATCCCCAAAAACAATAAACGGGCCCCACAAAAAGCCCAACAAACGACTCACTCCCACAAACTGGGGAGGAGCCACTCCACCTTTATTGAAACCGGGCCTCAACGTCGGCCTAACGCAAAAAAAAAGCCCTCCAAAAGCACAACCATGGGCAAAATAAAGATGGCCACCGCCATATTAAAGGAAAGCTGGCCACACCCTCTACTGAGTGGCCCGCGAGGGCGAGACCTTGGCCAGCATTTTGCCTCCCCTGCCCTGCCTGCTGCTCCTTCGCAAGCTCTGCCCAGTGGCTGCTGCGAGGCTGGGGGAAGGCGCCTGAGGCTCAGATGCCCTTCCGCCAGATGCCGCTGGGGGGCGGCCTACACGGCGTTTGGGCCTCGAGGGGCCGTCTACTGAGTGGCGCACCTGAGCCTGGCCACCATCAGCTGCAGCCGCTTGCCGTCGACGCCCCAGAGGGGGAATGGCGGCGACGGATGGCGCAATGTGGGCCAGCTGGCGCAATGTGGGCCAGCTGGCGTCTGGGATGCGCTGGCTGGTGCTGTGGCGCGGTGGCACTCGGCCGGGCCCGCACTGCAGGATCCGCAGCAATCAGCCGACGGCCGGCTTGCTGGGATGGTCCAGCGCGGCGCCTGCCCTGGCGATGCCTGCCTGAGACAGCGCGTGTGGCAGCAGTGAGTGGCCCTGTGGTCCTGGTGTGCGCGCGCATCACATCCGCCAGGGTCTTGACGGCATCAGTTAGCATGCGGCCAGTCGCGGCAGTTGCTGCCCCGAACTCGCGCACACTGGTCGCCAGCGACTCGATGGCCTCAGGCATGCGCCCCACCACGCTCATGAGCTCCGTGTGGCGCCGGTCCGAGTCGTCGGCCATCTGATCGAGCTTCCGCACCTCCTCCGAAGTGAAGGTGTCCGGACTGGAGTCGCGACTCTCCCGCTGGGGAGGAGGGGGCCGAACTAGGGGACCCTTGCCGCGTTGGTGACGGCGAGTGTGCCGAGCAGCAGCACTCCCCTCTGATCCTTCCCCCCTTTGGGGGGAAGGCCGCGGGCCACGCGCACGGCTGCTGGGTGGCTGGACGCCACTGGTCCCAGAAGCTGCATTGCCCTGCGACAGTTCCTCCAGGCACTCGTCCAGTGAGGAGGTGTCAAGCATTTCCTCCTCTCCTGCGGGACGTGACTGTTCCCCCGAAGGTCCGGCTTGCTCCTCCTCCTCCTCCTGGTTGGAGGTGCTGTCACTGGCAGCCTCAGGGTCCTGGTCGTCACCAGCTGAAAGCAGGAATGCACAAGAGTAGCTTCAGAGTGAGGAGACGGCGTCAGCGAGGGAGTTAGGACTGGTGGGATTCAGCGCATTGGTGGGACAGTGGCAAAGGAGGTAGCTCAGATGGGCCAGTGCGACGCGAGAGGGCCAAAAGGCGAGGTCCTTACCATTGCCGGGCAGTGGAGGGTCGGATACACCGCACGCTGTGGGGACAATCACACGGGCTCCCATGAGCACACACACGCGCTCCTCCAGCCGAGTGAGCTTCTGCAGCTTGGCGCGGCCACCCCTGGCACGGGCCTGGCGATTAAACGCTACTTTAGCCTGCAAGAGAAAGGACGGGCTGTAAGTGCGCAGTGAAGCCCTGATGTAGTGTGCACTGCCTCCCATGGTGGAATAGCTTGGACAGAGTGAAGCCCTGATGTAGTGTGCACTGCCTCCCATGGTGGAATAGCTTGGACAGAGTGAAGCCCTGATGTAGTGTGCACTGCCTCCCATGGTGGAATAGCTTGGACAGAGTGAAGCCCTGATGTAGTGTGCACTGCCTCCCATGGTGGAATAGCTTGGACAGAGTGAAGCCCTGATGTAGTGTGCACTGCCTCCCATGGTGGAATAGCTTGGACAGAGTGAAGCCCTGATGTACTGTGCACTGCTTCCCATGGTGGAATAGCTTGGACAGAGTGAAGCCCTGATGTAGTGTGCACTGCCTCCCATGGTGGAATAGCTTGGACAGAGTGAAGCCCTGATGTAGTGTGCACTGCCTCCCATGGTGGAATAGCTTGGACAGAGTGAAGCCCTGATGTACTGTCCACTGCCTCCCATGGTGGAATAGCTTGGCCAAAGTGTAGAGTGCCGAATGGCCATTTGATGCTCATGACTGTCCCAATGCTGCTGGCTGAGGGCTGGCCAAAAGGACTTTCAGGTCCCTTTGCCCATCATGTCAGGTGTACATGCAAGAATGAGGAGGAGACTGGAAAGGCTACTCACCCTCACAATCCTGGTCAGATCGTTGTATTTCTTACAGCATTGTTTGTGGGTCCTGGGGGCCTCGCCGGTGAACGTCACCCTCTGGGCGATCTGCTTCCAGGCTTTGGTGTAGTCGTGGTGGGTTGGATTCCTCCCACTCTCTGGAAACAAGATCTTGCGCCTCACCTCCAGAGCTGTGACCATTATGTCCAGATCACCCTCTGAGAAGCGCAGGGCACGCTGACGGGCCTTCTCTGGCGTTGCCATGACTCCCTGGGGCTGAGCAGTAGTGTTGAGGCCTCTTTGCAAGGCTGCAGTGTGCAGGGCGTGGCAGCAGACCAATTCGTCCCTTCCCCCTTTAAGAGCTGGTCGGCACCACGGGGTCTGCTGTCAGTGCAAAAATGACCGCACCCGTGCTGCGCCCCGCCTGGGCGCTATCCCTCTGGACCGCCGGCTTAGCGCGTAAAGAGAGTAGTGGAACGCCTCTTTTAGCGCTCCACCAACCTCTTAGGGCGAAGCCACTGAATTCCCGGCAACGGGGCGCTACTTTGGGGCGGGCGCTAACTTCGGGCGGGCGCTAAAGTTAGCGCCCCAAAACTGCCTATACTGAAAATCTAGCCCTGTGTATTTTATTAAATGGGAGAGAGTTTGCATTTCATTAAATGGGAGAGAGTTTGTATTTCATTAAATGGGGGAGAGTTTGTATTTCATTAAATGGGAGATAGTTTGAATTTCATTAAATGGGAGAGAGTTTGTATTTCATTAAATGGGAGAGAGTTTGAATTTCATTAAATGGGAGAGAGTTGGAATTTCATTAAATGGGGGAGAGTTTGTATTTCATTAAATGGGAGATAGTTTGAATTTCATTAAATGGGAGAGAGTTTGTATTTCATTAAATGGGAGAGAGTTTGAATTTCATTAAATGGGAGAGAGTTTGTGTTTTATTAAATGGGACTGAGTTTGTATTTCATTAAATGGGAGAGAGTTTGTATTTCATTAAATGGGAGAGAGTTTGTATTTCATAAAATGGGAGAGAGTTTGTATTTCATTAAATGGGGGAGAGTTTGTATTTCATTAAATGGGAGAGAGTTTGTATTTCATTAAATGGGAGAGAGTTTGTATTTCATTAAATGGGACTGAGTTTGTATTTCATTAAATGGGAGAGAGTTTGTATTTCATTAAATGGGACATAGTTTGAATTTCATTAAATGGGAGAGAGTTTGTATTTCATTAAATGGGGGAGAGTTCGTATTTCATAAAATGGGAGAGAGTTTGTATTTCATTAAATGGGACTGAGTTTGTATTTCATTAAATGGGGGAGAGTTTGTATTTCATTAAATGGGAGAGAGTTTGTATTTCATTAAATGGGAGAGAGTTTGTATTTCATTAAATGGGAGAGAGTTTGTTTTTCATTAAATGGGGAGACTTTTTATTTCATTAAATGGGAGAGAGTTTGTATTTCATTAAATGGGGAGAGTTTGTATTTCATTAAATGGGAGAGAGTTTGTATTTCATTAAATGGGGAGAGTTTGTATTTCATTAATGGGAGAGAGTTTGTATTTCATTAAATGGGAGAGAGTTTGTATTTCATTAATGGGAGAGAGTTTGTATTTCATTAAATGGGACTGAGTTTGTATTTCATTAAATGGGAGAGAGTTTGTATTTCATTAAATGGGAGAGAGTTTGTATTTCAATAAATGGGACTGAGTTTGTATTTCATTAAATGGGGGAGAGTTTGTATTTCATTAAATGGGAGAGAGTTTGTATTTAATTAAATGGGAGAGAGTTTGTATTTCATTAAATGGGAGAGAGTTTGTATTTCATTAAATGGGAGAGAGTTTGTATTCCATTAAAAGGGAGAGAGTTTGTATTTCATTAAATGGACTGAGTTTGTATTTCATTAAATGGGAGAGAGTTTGTATTTCATTAAATGGGACTGAGTTTGTATTTCATTAAATGGGACTGAGTTTGTATTTCATTAAATGGGGGAGAGTTTGTATTTCATTAAATGGGACTGAGTTTGTATTTCATTAAATGGGAGAGATTTTGTATTTCATTAAATGGGACTGAGTTTGTATTTCAATAAATGGGACTGAGTTTGTATTTCATTAAATGGGACTGAGTTTGTATTTCATTAAATGGGAGAGAGTTTGTATTTCATTGAATGGGAGAGAGTTTGAATTTCATTAAATGGGAGAGAGTTTGTATTTCATTAAATGGGAGAGAGTTTGTATTTCATTAAATGGGAGATAGTTTGAATTTCATTAAATGGGAGAGAGTTTGTATTTCATTAAATGGAAGAGAGTTTGAATTTCATTAAATGGTAGAGAGTTTGTATTTCATTAAATGGGGGAGAGTTTGTATTTCATTAAATGGGAGAGAGTTTGTATTTCATTAAATGGGAGAGAGTTTGTATTTCATTAAATGGGGGATAGTTTGAATTTCATTAATGGGGGAGAGTTTGTATTTCATTAAATGGGGGAGAGTTTGTATTTCATTAAATGGGAGAGAGTTTGTATTTCATTAAATGGGAGATAGTTTGAATTTCATTAATTGGGGAGAGTTTGTATTTCATTAAATGGGAGAGAGTTTGTATTTCATTAAATGGGAGATAGTTTGAATTTCATTAAATGGGTGAGAGTTTGTATTTCATTAAGTGGGGGAGAGTTTGTATTTCATTAAATGGGACTGAGTTTGTATTTCATTAATGGGAGAGAGTTTGTATTTCATTAAATGGGAGTGAGTTTGTATTTCATTAAATGGGAGAGAGTTTGTATTTCATTAAATGGGAGAGAGTTTGTATTTCATTAAATGGGAGTGAGTTTGTATTTTATTAAATGGGAGAGAGTTTGCATTTAATTAAATTGGAGAGAGTTTGTATTTCATTAAATGGGAGAGAGTTTGTATTTCATTAAATGGGGGAGAGTTTGTATTTCATTAAATGGGAGAGAGTTTGTATTTCATTAAATGGGGGAGAGTTTGTATTTCATTAAATGGGACTGAGTTTGTATTTCATTAAATGGGAGAGAGTTTGTATTTCATTAAATGGGACTGAGTTTGTATTTCATTAAATGGGAGAGAGTTTGTATTTCATTAAATGGGAGAGAGTTTGTATTTCATTAGATTGGAGAGAGTTTGTATTTCATTAAATGGGAGAGAGTTTGCATTTAATTAAATTGGAGAGAGTTTGTATTTCATTAAATGGGAGAGAGTTTGTATTTCATTAAATGGGGGAGAGTTTGTATTTCATTAAATGGGAGAGAGTTTGTATTTCATTAAATGGGGGAGAGTTTGTATTTCATTAAATGGGACTGAGTTTCTATTTCATTAAATGGGAGAGAGTTTGTATTTCATTAAATGGGACTGAGTTTGTATTTCATTAAATGGGAGAGAGTTTGTATTTCATTAAATGGGAGAGAGTTTGTATTTCATTAGATTGGAGAGAGTTTGTATTTCATTAAATGGGACTGAGTTTGTACTTCATTAAATGGGACTGAGTTTGTATTTCATTAAATGGGGGAGAGTTTGTATTTCATTAGATGGGGGAGAGTTTGAATTTCATTAAATGGGAGAGAGTTTGTATTTCATTAAATGGGGGAGAGTTTGTATTTCATAAAATGGGAGAGAGTTTGTATTTCATTAAATGGGACTGAGTTTGTATTTCATTAAATGGGGAGAGTTTGTATTTCATGAAATGGGGGAGAGTTTGTATTTCATTAAATGGGAGAGAGTTTGTATTTCATTAAATGGGAGAGAGTTTGAATTTCATTAAATGGGACTGAGTTTGTATTTCATTAAATGGGAGAGAGTTTGTATTTCATTAAATGGGAGAGAGTTTGTATTTCATTAAATGGGAGAGAGTTTGAATTTCATTAAATGGGAGAGAGTTTGTATTTCATTAAATGGGAGATCGTTTGAATTTCATTAAATGGGGGAGAGTTTGTATTTCATTAAATGGGGGAGAGTTTGTATTTCATTAAATGAGAGATAGTTTGAATTTCATTAAATGGGAGAGAGTTTGTATTTCATTAAATGGGGGAGAGTTTGTATTTCATTAAATGGGAGAGAGTTTGAATTTCATTAAATTGGAGAGAGTTTGTATTTCATTAAATGGGACTGAGTTTGTATTTCATTAAATGGGAGAGAGTTTGTATTTAATTAAATGGGAGAGAGTTTGTATTTCATTAAATGGGAGAGAGTTTGTATTTCATTAAATGGGGGAGAGTTTGTATTTCATAAAATGGGAGAGAGTTTGTATTTTATTAAATGGGAGAGAGTTTGTATTTTATTAAATGGGAGACAGTTTGTATTTCATTAAATGGGAGAGAGTTTGTATTTCATTAAATGGGAGATATTTTGTATTTTATTAAATGGGAGAGAGTTTGTATTTTATTAAATGGGAGAGAGTTTGTATTTCATTAAATGGGAGAGAGTTTGTATTTCATTAAATGGGAGAGAGTTTGTATTTCATTAAATGGGAGAGAGTTTGTATTTCATTAAATGGGAGAGAGTTTGTATTTTATTAAATGGGAGAGAGTTTGTATTTCATTAAATGGGGAGAGTTTGAATTTCATTAAATGGGAGAGAGTTTGTATTTCATTAAATGGGAGAGAGTTTGTATTTCATTAAATGGGAGAGAGTTTGTATTTTATTAAATGGGAGAGAGTTTGTATTTCATTAAATGGGGGAGCGTTTGTATTTTATTAAATGGGAGAGAGTTTGTATTTCATTAAATGGGGAGAGTTTGAATTTCATTAAATGGGAGAGAGTTTGTATTTCATTAAATGGGGGAGAGTTTGTATTTTATTAAATGGGAGAGAGCTTGTATTTCATTAAATAGGAGAGAGTTTGTATTTCATTAAATGGGAGAGAGTTTGTATTTCATTAAATGGGAGAGAGTTTGTATTTCATTAAATGGGACTGAGTTTGTATTTCATTAAATGGGAGAAAGTTTGTATTTCATTAAATGGGAGAGAGTTTGAATTTCATTAAATAGGAGAGAGTTTGAATTTCATTAAATGGGAGAGAGTTTGAATTTCATTAAATGGGAGAGAGTTTGTGTTTCATTAAATGGGGGAGAGTTTGAATTTCATTAAATGGGAGAGAGTTTGTATTTCATTAAATGGGACTGAGTTTGTATTTCATTAAATGGGGGAGAGTTTGAATTTCATTAAATGGGAGAGAGTTTGTATTTCATTAAATGGGAGAGAGTTTGTATTTCATTAAATGGGAGAGAGTTGGAATTTCATTAAATGGGGGAGAGTTTGTATTTCATTAAATGGGAGATAGTTTGAATTTCATTAAATGGGAGAGAGTTTGTATTTCATTAAATGGGAGAGAGTTTGAATTTCATTAAATGGGAGAGAGTTTGTGTTTTATTAAATGGGACTGAGTTTGTATTTCATTAAATGGGAGAGAGTTTGTATTTCATTAAATGGGAGAGAGTTTGTATTTCATAAAATGGGAGAGAGTTTGTATTTCATTAAATGGGGGAGAGTTTGTATTTCATTAAATGGGAGAGAGTTTGTATTTCATTAAATGGGAGAGAGTTTGTATTTCATTAAATGGGACTGAGTTTGTATTTCATTAAATGGGAGAGAGTTTGTATTTCATTAAATGGGACATAGTTTGAATTTCATTAAATGGGAGAGAGTTTGTATTTCATTAAATGGGGGAGAGTTCGTATTTCATAAAATGGGAGAGAGTTTGTATTTCATTAAATGGGACTGAGTTTGTATTTCATTAAATGGGGGAGAGTTTGTATTTCATTAAATGGGAGAGAGTTTGTATTTCATTAAATGGGAGAGAGTTTGTATTTCATTAAATGGGAGAGAGTTTGTTTTTCATTAAATGGGGAGACTTTTTATTTCATTAAATGGGAGAGAGTTTGTATTTCATTAAATGGGGAGAGTTTGTATTTCATTAAATGGGAGAGAGTTTGTATTTCATTAAATGGGGAGAGTTTGTATTTCATTAATGGGAGAGAGTTTGTATTTCATTAAATGGGAGAGAGTTTGTATTTCATTAATGGGAGAGAGTTTGTATTTCATTAAATGGGACTGAGTTTGTATTTCATTAAATGGGAGAGAGTTTGTATTTCATTAAATGGGAGAGAGTTTGTATTTCAATAAATGGGACTGAGTTTGTATTTCATTAAATGGGGGAGAGTTTGTATTTCATTAAATGGGAGAGAGTTTGTATTTAATTAAATGGGAGAGAGTTTGTATTTCATTAAATGGGAGAGAGTTTGTATTTCATTAAATGGGAGAGAGTTTGTATTCCATTAAAAGGGAGAGAGTTTGTATTTCATTAAATGGACTGAGTTTGTATTTCATTAAATGGGAGAGAGTTTGTATTTCATTAAATGGGAGATTTTGTATTTCATTAAATGGGACTGAGTTTGTATTTAATTAAATGGGAGAGAGTTTGTATTTCATAAAATGGGAGAGAGTTATTTAATTAAATGGGAGAGAGTTTGTATTTCATTAAATGGGACTGAGTTTGTATTTCAATAAATGGGACTGAGTTTGTATTTCATTAAATGGGGGAGAGTTTGTATTTCATTAAATGGGACTGAGTTTGTATTTCATTAAATGGGAGAGATTTTGTATTTCATTAAATGGGACTGAGTTTGTATTTCAATAAATGGGACTGAGTTTGTATTTCATTAAATGGGACTGAGTTTGTATTTCATTAAATGGGAGAGAGTTTGTATTTCATTAAATGGGAGAGAGTTTGAATTTCATTAAATGGGAGAGAGTTTGTATTTCATTAAATGGGAGAGAGTTTGTATTTCATTAAATGGGAGATAGTTTGAATTTCATTAAATGGGAGAGAGTTTGTATTTCATTAAATGGAAGAGAGTTTGAATTTCATTAAATGGTAGAGAGTTTGTATTTCATTAAATGGGGGAGAGTTTGTATTTCATTAAATGGGAGAGAGTTTGTATTTCATTAAATGGGAGAGAGTTTGTATTTCATTAAATGGGGGATAGTTTGAATTTCATTAATGGGGGAGAGTTTGTATTTCATTAAATGGGGGAGAGTTTGTATTTCATTAAATGGGAGAGTGTTTGTATTTCATTAAATGGGAGATAGTTTGAATTTCATTAATTGGGGAGAGTTTGTATTTCATTAAATGGGAGAGAGTTTGTATTTCATTAAATGGGAGATAGTTTGAATTTCATTAAATGGGTGAGAGTTTGTATTTCATTAAGTGGGGGAGAGTTTGTATTTCATTAATGGGAGAGAGTTTGTATTTCATTAAATGGGAGTGAGTTTGTATTTCATTAAATGGGAGAGAGTTTGTATTTCATTAAATGGGAGAGAGTTTGTATTTCATTAAATGGGAGTGAGTTTGTATTTCATTAAATGGGACTGAGTTTGTATTTTATTAAATGGGAGAGAGTTTGTATTTCATTAAATCGGAGATAGTTTGTATTTCATTAAATGGGAGAGAGTTTGTATTTCATTAAATGGGAGAGAGTTTGTATTTTATTAAATGGGACTGAGTTTGTATTTTATTAAATGGGAGAGAGTTTGTATTTCATTAAATCGGAGATAGTTTGTATTTCATTAAATGGGAGAGAGTTTGTATTTCATTAAATGGGAGAGAGTTTGTATTTTATTAAATGGGAGAGAGTTTGCATTTAATTAAATTGGAGAGAGTTTGTATTTCATTAAATGGGAGAGAGTTTGTATTTCATTAAATGGGGGAGAGTTTGTATTTCATTAAATGGGAGAGAGTTTGTATTTCATTAAATGGGGGAGAGTTTGTATTTCATTAAATGGGACTGAGTTTGTATTTCATTAAATGGGAGAGAGTTTGTATTTCATTAAATGGGACTGAGTTTGTATTTCATTAAATGGGAGAGAGTTTGTATTTCATTAAATGGGAGAGAGTTTGTATTTCATTAGATTGGAGAGAGTTTGTATTTCATTAAATGGGACTGAGTTTGTACTTCATTAAATGGGACTGAGTTTGTATTTCATTAAATGGGGGAGAGTTTGTATTTCATTAGATGGGGGAGAGTTTGAATTTCATTAAATGGGAGAGAGTTTGTATTTCATTAAATGGGGGAGAGTTTGTATTTCATAAAATGGGAGAGAGTTTGTATTTCATTAAATGGGACTGAGTTTGTATTTCATTAAATGGGGAGAGTTTGTATTTCATGAAATGGGGGAGAGTTTGTATTTCATTAAATGGGAGAGAGTTTGTATTTCATTAAATGGGAGAGAGTTTGAATTTCATTAAATGGGACTGAGTTTGTATTTCATTAAATGGGAGAGAGTTTGTATTTCATTAAATGGGAGAGAGTTTGTATTTCATTAAATGGGAGAGAGTTTGAATTTCATTAAATGGGAGAGAGTTTGTATTTCATTAAATGGGAGATCGTTTGAATTTCATTAAATGGGGGAGAGTTTGTATTTCATTAAATGGGGGAGAGTTTGTATTTCATTAAATGGGGGAGAGTTTGTATTTTATTAAATGGGAGAGAGTTTGTATTTCATTAAATGGGGAGAGTTTGAATTTCATTAAATGGGAGAGAGTTTGTATTTCATTAAATGGGGGAGAGTTTGTATTTTATTAAATGGGAGAGAGCTTGTATTTCATTAAATAGGAGAGAGTTTGTATTTCATTAAATGGGAGAGAGTTTGTATTTCATTAAATGGGAGAGAGTTTGTATTTCATTAAATGGGACTGAGTTTGTATTTCATTAAATGGGAGAAAGTTTGTATTTCATTAAATGGGAGAGAGTTTGAATTTCATTAAATAGGAGAGAGTTTGAATTTCATTAAATGGGAGAGAGTTTGAATTTCATTAAATGGGAGAGAGTTTGTGTTTCATTAAATGGGGGAGAGTTTGAATTTCATTAAATGGGAGAGAGTTTGTATTTCATTAAATGGGACTGAGTTTGTATTTCATTAAATGGGGGAGAGTTTGAATTTCATTAAATGGGAGAGAGTTTGTATTTCATTAAATGGGAGAGAGTTTGTATTTCATTAAATGGGAGAGAGTTTGTATTTCATTAAATGGGAGATAGTTTGAATTTCATTAAATGGGTGAGAGTTTGTATTTCATTAAGTGGGGGAGAGTTTGTATTTCATTAATGGGAGAGAGTTTGTATTTCATTAAATGGGAGTGAGTTTGTATTTCATTAAATGGGAGAGAGTTTGTATTTCATTAAATGGGAGAGAGTTTGTATTTCATTAAATGGGAGTGAGTTTGTATTTCATTAAATGGGACTGAGTTTGTATTTTATTAAATGGGAGAGAGTTTGTATTTCATTAAATCGGAGATAGTTTGTATTTCATTAAATGGGAGAGAGTTTGTATTTCATTAAATGGGAGAGAGTTTGTATTTTATTAAATGGGACTGAGTTTGTATTTTATTAAATGGGAGAGAGTTTGTATTTCATTAAATCGGAGATAGTTTGTATTTCATTAAATGGGAGAGAGTTTGTATTTCATTAAATGGGAGAGAGTTTGTATTTTATTAAATGGGAGAGAGTTTGCATTTAATTAAATTGGAGAGAGTTTGTATTTCATTAAATGGGAGAGAGTTTGTATTTCATTAAATGGGGGAGAGTTTGTATTTCATTAAATGGGAGAGAGTTTGTATTTCATTAAATGGGGGAGAGTTTGTATTTCATTAAATGGGACTGAGTTTGTATTTCATTAAATGGGAGAGAGTTTGTATTTCATTAAATGGGACTGAGTTTGTATTTCATTAAATGGGAGAGAGTTTGTATTTCATTAAATGGGAGAGAGTTTGTATTTCATTAGATTGGAGAGAGTTTGTATTTCATTAAATGGGACTGAGTTTGTACTTCATTAAATGGGACTGAGTTTGTATTTCATTAAATGGGGGAGAGTTTGTATTTCATTAGATGGGGGAGAGTTTGAATTTCATTAAATGGGAGAGAGTTTGTATTTCATTAAATGGGGGAGAGTTTGTATTTCATAAAATGGGAGAGAGTTTGTATTTCATTAAATGGGACTGAGTTTGTATTTCATTAAATGGGGAGAGTTTGTATTTCATGAAATGGGGGAGAGTTTGTATTTCATTAAATGGGAGAGAGTTTGTATTTCATTAAATGGGAGAGAGTTTGAATTTCATTAAATGGGACTGAGTTTGTATTTCATTAAATGGGAGAGAGTTTGTATTTCATTAAATGGGAGAGAGTTTGTATTTCATTAAATGGGAGAGAGTTTGAATTTCATTAAATGGGAGAGAGTTTGTATTTCATTAAATGGGAGATCGTTTGAATTTCATTAAATGGGGGAGAGTTTGTATTTCATTAAATGGGGGAGAGTTTGTATTTCATTAAATGAGAGATAGTTTGAATTTCATTAAATGGGAGAGAGTTTGTATTTCATTAAATGGGGGAGAGTTTGTATTTCATTAAATGGGAGAGAGTTTGAATTTCATTAAATTGGAGAGAGTTTGTATTTCATTAAATGGGACTGAGTTTGTATTTCATTAAATGGGAGAGAGTTTGTATTTAATTAAATGGGAGAGAGTTTGTATTTCATTAAATGGGAGAGAGTTTGTATTTCATTAAATGGGGGAGAGTTTGTATTTCATAAAATGGGAGAGAGTTTGTATTTTATTAAATGGGAGAGAGTTTGTATTTTATTAAATGGGAGAGAGTTTGTATTTAATTAAATGGGAGAGAGTTTGTATTTCATTAAATGGGAGATATTTTGTATTTTATTAAATGGGAGAGAGTTTGTATTTTATTAAATGGGAGAGAGTTTGTATTTCATTAAATGGGAGAGAGTTTGTATTTCATTAAATGGGAGAGAGTTTGTATTTCATTAAATGGGAGAGAGTTTGTATTTCATTAAATGGGAGAGAGTTTGTATTTTATTAAATGGGAGAGAGTTTGTATTTCATTAAATGGGGAGAGTTTGAATTTCATTAAATGGGAGAGAGTTTGTATTTCATTAAATGGGAGAGAGTTTGTATTTCATTAAATGGGAGAGAGTTTGTATTTTATTAAATGGGAGAGAGTTTGTATTTCATTAAATGGGGGAGAGTTTGTATTTTATTAAATGGGAGAGAGTTTGTATTTCATTAAATGGGGAGAGTTTGAATTTCATTAAATGGGAGAGAGTTTGTATTTCATTAAATGGGGGAGAGTTTGTATTTTATTAAATGGGAGAGAGCTTGTATTACATTAAATAGGAGAGAGTTTGTATTTCATTAAATGGGAGAGAGTTTGTATTTCATTAAATGGGAGAGAGTTTGTATTTCATTAAATGGGACTGAGTTCGTATTTCATTAAATGGGAGAAAGTTTGTATTTCATTAAATGGGAGAGAGTTTGAATTTCATTAAATAGGAGAGAGTTTGAATTTCATTAAATGGGAGAGAGTTTGAATTTCATTAAATGGGAGAGAGTTTGTGTTTCATTAAATGGGGGAGAGTTTGAATTTCATTAAATGGGAGAGAGTTTGTATTTCATTAAATGGGACTGAGTTTGTATTTCATTAAATGGGGGAGAGTTTGAATTTCATTAAATGGGAGAGAGTTTGTATTTCATTAAATGGGAGAGAGTTTGTATTTCATTAAATGGGGGAGAGTTTGAATTTCATTAAATGGGAGAGAGTTTGTATTTCATTAAATGGGAGAGAGTTTGTATTTCATTAAATGGGACTGAGTTAGTATTTCATTAAATGGGGGAGAGTTTGTATTTCATTAAATGGGAGATAGTTTGTATTTCATTAAATGGGACTGAGTTTGTATTTCATTAAATGGGAGAGAGTTTGAATTTCATTAAATAGGAGAGAGTTTGAATTTCATTAAATGGGAGAGAGTTTCAATTTCATTAAATGGGAGAGTGTTTGTATTTCATTAAATGGGAGAGAGATTGTATTTCATTAAATGGGAGAGAGTTTGAATTTCATTTAATGGGAGAGAGTTTGTATTTCATTAAATGGGAGAGAGTTTGAATTTCATTAAATCAGAGAGAGTTTGTATTTCATTAAATGGGAGAGAGTTTGAATTTCATTAAATGGGAGAGAGTTTGTATTTTTATTAAATGGGAGAGAGTTTGGGCTGGATTTTGCAACGGGGGTGGGTTGGGGTCGTGTTCCCCACATTTCGTGTTTCCCACACGAATCCTGAACGATGTGGGAAATTGATGCAATTTTGATTTTATAGTCCAATTGATTCCCCACGTGTGGGAACCCCTAGCCGGAGAGCTTTTCAGGTGGGAAGCTCGCCTCCGATGACATCATCACTGCTGCTTCATTTAAGGGCTTCCACAAGCCTTGCTCACTTCAGCAGACTGCCAAGCTTCTGGCCCTGGCAGCTGCTGCTACCATCATCAATCATGGCGACACATCGGAGTAAGGCATCCCCCAGATTTGATGAGGCAGCCCTCCAGGCATTGGTGGATGGAGCGACAGAGAGCAGGGAGGTGCTCTTCCCCTCCTCGGGGAGGAAGAAGCCACCCCAGCAAACCAAGGCTGTGTGGCTGAGGGTGGCAGAGCAGGTGAACGCCAGCTCGAATACCAGCAGAACATGGATCCAGTGTCGGAAACACTTCCATGACCTTCTGCGCACTGGAAAAGTGAGTATGATGTTCCCATCACTCTTAATCTGATCCCCATTGCCTTTCCTCACCAGCTCTCAGCTTTACCAATCTCTTCCTCCACATCCCTCTTGACACTGACATCCATGCACCCTTTCCCACTCCCTCTCTCTCTATGGTCACATTCACCTAACGAATGGACTATGCAGCCCTCACACTCCCTATCACTGCCATGCTATGAAAACAACTTACATCACATAGGGAGGGCCCTTGGTCTTGCCATCTCACTCCATCTTTCTCTCCTTCTAAGCATCTATGCCATCGATTCTCTACACTCACTCCTTCATTCTCGCTCATACTCCACTTGTCTCCCCCATTGCAGGAAAAGAGAGCTCACAACCGAAGAGAGCGAGCCAGGACAGGGGGAGGGGCAGCCTCCTTAGCCCAGCTGACCCCATGGGAGGAGGCGATCCTGGAGATCGTGGGCATCCAGGACGACACACATGTGGGGGACGGAGAGACCGGTGCAGCAGAGCAAGCTGGTGACAGAAGAGTTTCCCAACTCTCTCAATTGCATTGCATGACTCGCTGATAATGACTTGGAAGCTCTAGCAGATGGACCTCTGATCATCTGCAATAAGCACTGTGCAGGTAACACTGGCCTCTCATCTCTGACACTTTCCTTTACTCCCCCACAGGACCATCGCAAGCTCCCATCTCCAGGACGCAGGAGGAGGTTCAGTCTCAGCATCCAGACTCCTCAGAGGAAGCTGCAACCTCTGAGGGCGCAGCGTCAGCAGAAGGCAACGCACCCAGCACCAGCGCAGACACTCACACCTCGGTGGGACCTTCGGGACATAGAGTAGTGTTGTCACCTGGTGTATCACAGCTCACAAGTGAGCCCCAGCAGATGGTGGAGACAGGGACAGCAGTGGAGAGTCCTAGTCGGAGGGCGCAGCACTCTCCCAGCTTGGCTCAGCTGCATGTCGACCCTCTGCCTCTGGGTCCATCCACAGTATCAGCGGTGATGGCACTCCAGGAAAATATGCAGGAGTCTCTGGCAGGTTTTTGTTGTGTATGTAATATGTGTGCTACTTTGAACCTATGGACAGGACTGCACTACCTGTAGGGCGTAGTGATACGCAGGAGCACTCCTGGCCATAGGGGTATAAATAGTACTGTGGGTACTGATCTCCCCTCAGTTCCCGCCTGTGGGCATGAAGTAAAGACCTACGTATAGTCCCTACCTCCAACCAGTAAAGACCTGTTTGAGTTATACGTTTAAGTCTTTGTGTTAATTGTTCAATACAATACACATACTTAACACTGGCGACGAGTCAGGTTCTTACCCTGCGGCAGTTGAAGAGAGGTTTCAAACATCACCACCCCACTAGAAGCGACAGGCTTTAGGACTCTGAAGCCTCCATCAGCGACTGAGCACTGGAGTGCAGCAGCCATCCTGACAGCTTCCAGCGACTGACAGAAGTCTTTCTGCAGTTTCCTTGTTCAACCTAGGTGGTGGGGTAAGCCGTGCAGCGTTGGCTGCAAAGACAGGGCTCGGGAAGTTGGAGAAGATAAGGGCGATCGCAATCCCTGATAAGAGCCGCGGTGAAACGCGCGAGCGGGTAAGCCAGAGCCCGAGAGGGCGCGAGCAAGAGCCGCGTGAGCGGGTGAGCCAGAGGCCGGGAGCCGCTTCAAGTGCGAGGCGCAGCGCGGGCCAGCGATCGGGACCAAAGATAAGGGCCGCACTCGGACTGAAAGGCGCGGCGGCTGCAGAAGCTCAAGGTGCGAGAGCCGCAGTGCACAGCGCGGGCTATCGAACACGGCGAAGATAAGGGCCGCACTCGGGGGCTGAAGGGAGACGGCGTCGGGGGACGGGTGAAGACCGCCAAGCGCGGGAAAACCGCCATTTTGTGGGCGGAGGACGACGGCAAGAGCGGGAAGCCGCCATCTTTGATAACAAGTAAACAAAATAAAATCTGAGAAATTGCAAATCTACAATGCCTAAACACGGGAATATTAGCACCTTTGATAGTGACCTCGAAGATTGGGCCATATATGTTGAAAGAGTAAAAAATTATTGTAAGGCCAATAAAATTCGTGACCAAGATAAAGCTCTAACATTATTAAATTTAATGGGTGCGAAGACATACGGGCAATTGAAACACCTGTTATCACCAGATGAACCGGCGGATAAGACGTTCGATGAGATTGTTACTGTCCTGAAAGATCATCTAAACCCCACGCCGCTGATGCTAGCGGAACGATTTAAATTTTACGACAGAAGGCAGCTACAGCATGAAAGCAATGCTGAATATTTGCTGGAATTGCGTAAATTAGCGAAATATTGCCAGTTTGGAACGGGACTGACAGATGCACTACGAGACAAATTTGTGTGTGGTTTATTTAAACAGGATACACAAAAGCGACTGCTCGAGGAGAATGAGCTGACGCTTGAGAAGGCGGTCACTATGGCAGCAGCACACGAAGCCGCAGCGAGAGGCACGGCAGTAATGCAGCTACGGTCACCGGAGCTCAGTGCACACAAATTGGGTGTGAGTTCTGGCAAATGTTATCGTTGTGGAAAGACAACGCATGATCAGAACCAGTGTTGGTTTAAAAACCAAGAATGTAGAACTTGTGGTAGGCTTGGACATATAGCTAGAGTATGCAGGTCAGGGAAGAAGACCAGCAACAAGAAGTCACCGCAAGGAAAATACGCAAAGGTACACAAGGTGACCGAACAGGAGTCCGATTCAGACGCTAGCAGTAATGAACTGGCTAGCTTAAGCTGTAATGAACTGGCTAGCTTAAGAGTACTCAACGCTGGTAAGGGTGCAGACCTCCAGACAATTTGGGTCACTCTTCAGATAGAAGGAGTCCAAGTAAAACTGGAATTGGACACTGGATCGGCATTGACGGTCATAAATAAGAAAGATTACGGAAAGTTATTCCAACATATTCCCCTACAGGATACGGGGATTATATTGAAAACATACACGGGGCAAAGAGTGTACCCCATCGGGAAAATAGAGGTTGCAGTGGTCCACAAGGGCGAAGACAGTCAAATAATGGACTTATATGTGATATCTGAAGGAGGTCCTCCACTACTAGGACGGGAGTGGATTAGGAAAATGAATATGGACTGGCATTTCCTACAAACAATAACGAGTGAGAACTCGGTGAAGATAGTCGGCCCAGACTCTGGATCGGATGATGGTAAGCCCAACTCAGGTGCAAAAGACAAAGTTTCAGCACAGAATTCCACTGAGCAACAACAACATAGTTTAACTGTGGATTCTGAGTCTGGCAAGTCTACTGATGTGCCCATTTCTGAGGGACACCGGGCTCGAACTCAACTCCATTTCAAACTACAACAGCAATTAGAACAAATGCTTCGCCGTTTTGAGCAAGAGTTGAATGCAACGAAAGAGTTCTTTGATATAGAGTTGGAGAATCTGGAAAGACAACAGAAGCAGCTGATGGAGAAAATGGAGCAGGAGCACACAAAACGTCTGATGTCAGAGGAGTTAACGGTCAGCCAACTCCTGCATATGCTGAAGGACAGGACTCTGAAATGGGAAAAACTTGAACACGAACTTCAATATTCAAACGAAAGGGGTTCGGAGCTCTCAAAGGTTATTGGAAGAGCTGAGGTGGCAACACAGACTGAGATGACTGCAACAGAGCAGCCCTTGGATGCCAAAAGTACGCTGACTCACGTCAACGTAGAACAACAGACCGCTGAAACAGCTGCTCCGGTAGAGGGATTGAATAGTCCGATCAATCAATCTCCAAAAGAAGTTGAAGTAGTAAAATCTCAAATGAGGTCATTAGTAAACGACTTGCTGAAAGCCCAGAAAAAGCTGGATGAAGAGGTACGCATGAAGAAGTCTCTTCAGGAAAGATGTCTGGACTTGGAACAAAAGCTGGGTATGGAGGAAATAGAAGACCCTCTCGCTGGCCTAGATCAGGACGACACCGAATATTACTATGTCCTGTCCTGCCCAACTTGTAACTTCGACTCCCACCATACAGAAATCATGGAGGAGCACCGAAAGTCTACGGAACATCGGGAGAAGGTGACTCTACTACGGAAAAAGGAGGAAGAGAAGGAGGAACTGCGCGTGCAGCTGGCAGCTGACAGTGGAGCCCAGAGAGTCTCCAAGAAGCAGAAAAGGAAAAGTCGAAACAGAAGATGACCCATCTGAACCATTATTACCTCTATCAGATCACACACGTGGTCCCTCCGAACGGAGCCAATTCAGTTCGGAAGTTCAAACTGTTAAATCCATGGAAGGACTATTGAATGAGTCACTCCAGCAACGTGAACCGACTACACCACAGAGATTGAATCTGTGAACTGTTTTCCGCAGAGACTGAATCTGTGATCTGTTTTGACATGAAGTTATCTATGTATCTATGTTATTCTGTTATGTAAACCTGAAGTTATATATGTATATATGTTATTACGTTATGTTAAATGGGGAGATGACTGTAAAGCTAGGAAGGGAGGAATGTTGTGTATGTAATATGTGTGCTACTTTGAACCTATGGACAGGACTGCACTACTTGTAGGGCGTAGTGATACGCAGTACCACTCCTGGCCATAGGGGTATAAATAGTACTGTGGGTACTGATCTCCCCTCAGTTCCCGCCTGTGGGCATGAAGTAAAGACCTCCGTGCAGTCCCTACCTCCAACCAGTAAAGACCTGTTTGAGTTATACGTTTAAGTCTTTGTGTTAATTGTTCAATACAATACACATACTTAACAGTTTTGTCTCCAGGGTTGCTGCGAGTGTGGAGCGAATGGAGGAGTCCGGCGCGAACATGAGCAGAGCCTTTGTGGAGTCATTGGCGCATCAACGCATTACCACGGAAAGGATGGCAACCTCCGTGGAAAGGCTGACTACGGCCATGGAGGAGATAAGTCGCGCGAGTGTTGAAAACATGGTGAGTGTTCAGACTAGACTGACACCTCTGGAGGAGCGATGGGCAGCTATTGAACAGAGAAACCAGACCTTCATGGCAGTCCCTCTGAGAAGGACTGCCAGTCCCGACACGGGTCCCCATGGCTCCCCTGATGTGCAGCAAGGTGCTCTCTCGCCACTTGCAAACGCTGAGGGGGACCTGACCCATGAGAGGGATGATGGTGGCAGAGAACAAGGAGGTGGGGGCTCCTCTCCAAGTGCTCAAACTTCCATGCCACTGACAAGTCCTCGGTCAGAGCCCCACCTGAGTCAGCACCCAAGTGAGATCGGCGTCTCAACCCCTGCACAGCCGCAGGAGCAGCAGACTGTTGCGCAGCCCTTACAGGCTCGCAACCCCAGAGGACGCCCGCCAAAGATGTCCAGACAGGAGCAGCAAGGAAGTGAGCAAGGGGCCTCCACATCTGCTGATGCCACTGGGGAACCACTACGTAGGATCACGCGTAAGAGAAAGAAACTGCACAAATAGTCACAAGGGTAGTCACTTGGGTGGAATTTAATGTGTTATGGTTGAAAGCCATCAGAATAATGGTAATAAATCATCTGTTGGCTACTGCTGTAGTTGTGGCGTGTGTCATTTCACGAATGGGACTTTCACTTTGAGGTCAGTATGGTGGTCACATCGCTAGAAGTCAGCTGGTTCCTGGCTATTGTCAGTGCTCAGGTAAAAGGATGCGAGGCAATAGTCCCTCATGGGCGAGGCTCAGCAAATCTGCCCAATATGAGCGCGTTCCTTGCATGCCGGCCACCAATGTTCTCGCGCACTGCTGCCGCTGGTTGATGAGCCTCTGCAAGATGTTCGTCTTCGCTCTCCTCCTCCCCCTCCTCCTCCTCCTCATCTGAGGAGGATATGTCAGGAGCCACCTGGTCCTCGGCCATCTGCAAGCCACGACGCTGTGCCATGTTGTGAAGCACACAGCAAACCACAACGATTCTGGAGACCCTGGCTGCTGAGTATTGCAGGGCTCCACCTGATCTATCCAGGCATCTGAAGCGCGTCTTCAGCAGACCAATGGTCTGCTCGATCATGGCTCTGGTGGAAAGGTGGCTGGAGTTGTAGTTCTCCTCAGCTGCGTTGGCTGGCCTCCTCAGCGGCGTCAATAGCCACGTCCTCAAGGGATAGCCCTTGTCTCCAAGTAGCCATCCGTTAAGTTGGTGTGGCGGACTGAATAGCGGAGGCACAGTAGACTGACGCAGTATGAAGGAGTCATGGCAACTGCCAGGGTACTTGGCACAAACATGCAAAATTTCCTTCTTGTGGTCACACACCAGCTGAACGTTGAGGGAGTGGAAGCCCTTGCGGTTGACAAAAATACCAGGATTGCGATGGGGAGCCTTAAGGGCCACATGTGTGCAATCAACAATGCCCTGCACCCTTGGAAAGCCTGCAAGATTAGCAAATCCAACCGCTCTCGCCATGACACTTGCTCGATCCTTGGTGAAATGGATGCGATTGTGCGCGATGGCAAAGAGGGCATCGGTTACCCGTTTGATGCAGGTGTGTGCGGCCGCCTGGGAGATGCCGCTGATGTCTGCCACTGATCCCTGGAATGAGCCTGAGGCAAAAAAGTTGAGTGCGGTGGTGACTTTGACGGCCACTGATAAGGGGTGTCCAGCTGCTCCTCTGGGCTCCAGGTCTCGCTGCAGCATTGCGCAGATGTCAGCCACTATCTCTCGCGAAAGTCGGAGCCGCCTTTGGCACTGCTGCTCAGACATGTTGAGGTGGCTGACCCTGCGTCTGTAGACCCTGTTTGGGGGGTATCTCCTGCGCCGACGGCCTTCCATGCCCTGGCCCCTTCTGGCCTGTGCATCCTGAGGTGGGGCAGCAGCAGCTTGGCGCAACTGTTGTTGCTGCTGCTGTTGGGCGGCCTCATGTAATATCCAGAAGGGCAGGACAAAAATGGCTCCCATGCTTCTGGTAGATGCCTCAGTTGAGGAAGCGCTCAGTGAAGGTGGCGAAAGGGGTTTCCCAGGAGGTCACACTGGAGATGGTTGTCAGGCTGCAAACTTCCAGAGCTGTGGGTATGCCTTCTGAAAGATCCCCCAGACCTGAGAGAGCAAAGTTATGCCACCTGCAATTAAAGCCTGTTCAAATCTGCCATTTAATGGTTGAGCTGCAGCTGCTATCCCGCAAGCTAGTTGTGCTCCCGCCACATTTCAGATGTGTGTTTCCCACCAGGCGTGTTTCATGTGGGAAAACGATTAAACTTGCAACTGGTTAGGAAATTGGGATTATAGAGCCAATTGAGGGCTTGTTAAGGGCCTTAAGGGCCTATCCCGCCTCCTGGAGGCAGGACGGAGTCGGGACCAGCAGACACGAATTTAGGAAAATTGCGTGGAGGCGGGACGGAGGCGGGATTGGGCCCGCACGCCAGTTTTGCGATTTTTATCCCCCACACGCCTCCAATCCCGCCTCCCCGGCCCTAGCAAAATCCAGCCCTTTGTATTTCATTAAATGGGAGATAGTTTGTATTTCATTAAATGGGAGAGAGTTTGTATTTGTTGTGTATGTAATATGTATGTTACTTTAAACCTATGGCCAGGGCAGCACTACTTTGTAGGGCGTAGTGATACCGTAGTACCACTCCAGGCCATAGGGGTATAAATAGTACTGGGGTACTGATCTCCCTTCAGTTCCCGCCTGTTGGTATGAAGTAAAGACCTAAGTTGAACCTTCCAAGCTGTCTCCTCATTATTGTATTAAGTATAGTCACATACTTTACACTGGCGACGAGTTACGTTCGAACTCACCAGTACACGGTGCAACAAGGATCGGTAGCAGTACGGAGAGAGAAGGAGAGAAGCTTCTTACCAGCCAGCCTGCGGAGTCCAGCGTCGACCGAAGGAGGCCGCCCAGTTCGGGAGGAGTGGCAGCAATGGAGCGAGAGAGAGAGGTTTCCAGCGGAGGCTGCGGCAGCTGAGAGAAGAGGCTGAACGGGCGCTCCAGACACGGGGCAAAAGTCCACCCAGAGCCAGGTAAACTGCAATCCTTCCCGGGGAACGCGAGCTGCAAGGGCCAGAACGGGCAGGCGATCTGGGGAACAAACGGAGCCACGAGGACTAGCGGGCCACGAGAGGGGAAGGTCGTTGTAATAGCGGCGGTGGCAATAACGGGAGCTGCAAGAAAAAAAAATAATGACGCTGGAGAGAGGTCGTTGACAGCAGAGGGAGAAAAGGCAGGAAAAGCGCCATCTAGTGGACAAAGGGGAAAAGGTTTTCTCTTCAGCAGTTTAAATTTTTTTTTTAAAACAGCGCCATCTAGTGGACAAAAGGAGAAAAGTTTTCTCTTCAGCAGTTTAAAATAAAAACAAATGCCATCTAGTGGAAAAAGGCGGGGAAACCTCTTCAGCGGTTTTAAAATGTCCAGAGAAGCTTGGTTGTCAGAATTTGTTGCGGACACAGAAGAATGGGACGCATATGTCGAAAGGCATGAATTTTATTGCGTAGTAAACAAGGTGAAAGATGATGAAAAGGCAGCAACCTTATTAAATTCTATGGGGGCAAAAACATACGGTCTGCTGAGGAATCTTCTTACTCCAGAAAAGCCAGCAGACAAAACGTATGCCCAAATTGTTGATACGTTAAAGGAACATTTAAACCCTAAGCCACCATTTATAGCGGAAAGGTACCACTTCTACAGACGCGACCAAAGGAATGATGAGTCGCAGGCAGCCTATTTGGCTGAGCTCAGACGGTTGTCCAAACATTGCCAGTTTGGAGCCTTTTTGGCGGAAGCGATCAGAGACAGATTTGTCTGTGGCATGTTAAATGAGAGTACACGAAAATGGTTGCTGGCCAAGAAACAGCTCAGCCTAGATCAGGCGATGGAAATAGCATCATCACTTGAAGCAGCAGCACAGGGTGCTGCTCAAATACAACAAAACACAACCGGCTATGACACCCATGAGGTGACATTTCACAAAGGTAAATGCTACCGTTGTGGCAAAACGGGTTCAGCCCTATCAGTAATTAATGAACAAGATTATAACAGGTTGTTCAAACGCATTCCCTTAAAGGATACCGAAATCAAATTAAAAACATATACGGGACAAAAAGTTTACCCGAAGGGAAAAATGCAAGTAACAGTTAAATACAACGGCAGAAAAGTGCCAGGACTTTATTTATACGTCCTACCAAACGGTGGACCACCACTTTTGGGTAGGGAATGGATAAGAAAAATCCATTTCGACTGGAAGTCGATACACGAGTTAAAAGTAGAGACCACCAAGGATGATACAACCATTACAAGCAGGCTGTCGAAAATATTGGCAAAAACGCCAGAGGTGTTCCAACAAGGGCTGGGGACCTTAAAGGACATTAGAGCAAAAATAACTATTGCTCAAGATGCAAACCCCAAGTTTTGTAAGGCCAGACCGGTGCCTTACGCCATTCGGCCAGCTGTGGAAGCAGAACTGGATGCCTTAGAGAGTGCAGGTGTCCTTACAAAGATTGAGTGGAGTGAGTGGGCCACGCCCATCATCCCAGTTATAAAGAAATCTGCAAATAACATGCCGGGGGAACCAAAGAAGGTTCGCATTTGCGGGGATTTTAAGATAACTATTAACCCAGTCCTGCACACGGTACAGTATCCGCTGCCGCGGATAGAGGACATATTCGCATCATTAGCTGGGGGTAGACACTTTACGAAGATTGACCTTTGTCAAGCTTATTTACAGATGGAGGTGGAGCAGGACTCGAAAAAGCTCCTAACGATTAACACACACAAGGGATTGTACCAGTACAATCGCCTGGTATTTGGTGTGGCGTTTGCCCCAGCCATATGGCAGAGGACCATGGAACAGGTCCTACAGGGCATTCCAGGAACGCAGTGCTACCTGGATGACATCCTGGTGACAGGACAAACGGATAACGACCACCTCGCTAACCTGGAGCGAGTACTTCTGCAGTTGCAACAATACGGACTCAGGGCGAACAAGCAGAAATGTGAGTTTTTCCAGGAACGTATCTCATACTGTGGTCACATTATAGATAAGGAAGGCCTGCATAAGTCCCCGGAAAAGATCGAGGCAGTAGTGAAGGCCCCGCCCCCTGAGAATGTATCTCAGTTACGATCATTCTTAGGCCTTATAAACTATTACCATAAGTTCCTCCTGAACTTATCGTCCATTTTACATCCATTAAATTCATTGCTGCAAAAGGGAGTCTCCTGGAATTGGGACGAAGCATGTGAGGCTGCTTTTAAAAAGGGTAAACAACTCATTACATCAAAGGAAGTGCTCGCACACTTTGACCCAAAAATGCCAATGAGGTTGGCATGTGACGCCTCCCCGTATGGTATAGGGGCAGGGTTATCACACAAATTTCCCAATGGGACGGAGAGGCCAATAGCATTTGCCTCAAGGTCGTTAACTACAGCCGAAAGAAACTACGCGCAAATCGACAGGGAGGCCCTCAGTCTGGTGTGGGGTGTAAAAAAATTCCACCACTATCTACATGGGCAACGTTTCACACTACTGACGGATCATCAACCGTTGGTGTCCATATTTAATCCAACAAAAGGGGTGCCCCTGATGACGGCCCAAAGGCTACAGAGATGGTCACTGTTCTTAGGAGCACACCAGTACCTTATCGAATATAAGGGTACCAAACAGCATGGCAATGCGGATGGCCTGTCGCGGCTACCATTGCCTGCCGAGATCGAAGAGATAGTACAGGACCCCGTGGAAATATATCATACGGCGGTTATGGAACACTTGCTCATCACCAGCCAATGTATCGAGCGGGAAACACAGAACGACCCGACACTGGCAAGGGTTTACGAATTGACCGTGAAAGGCTGGCCGGCGCAGGGTGATGCATCATTGCCGGCGTTTTCGGCAAGGAAGGACCAGTTGTCCGTCTGCCGGGGCACATTGATGTGCGGAGCCAGGGTGGTGGTCCCTCAAAAATTACAACATAAAGTGTTGCGGGACTTACACGAAGGTCATCTGGGGGGTGTCAAAATGAAAAGCCTCGCCAGAGCCTACGTCTGGTGGCCCGGCATTGACAGGGACATTGAGGAAGTAGCAAAAGCATGCCAAGGGTGCCAGATGGTACAGAACGTACCACCCCAAGCCCCACTACATCTGCGGGAGTGGCCCTCAACGCCGTGGCAAAGGATCCACGTGGACTTCGCTGGGCCCTTCATGGATGCGATGTTCCTTATTGTCGTGGACGCCCACTCAAAATGGCCGGAGGTCATAAAGATGTCATCAACGACAGCCGAAAAGACGGTCGCAGCCTTAAGGACCATTTTTGCCCGAAACGGGGTGCCCGAGCAAGTCTGTTCGGACAATGGGCCACAATTTGTGGCAGAAGAATTTCAAGCATTCCTAAAAAGGAATGGAGTGCGACATTATACGTCCGCACTATATCATCCGGCTACAAATGGGCTGGCAGAGCGATTTGTACAGACTTTTAAAAAGGCCATCAAGGCGATGGGGGAGGAAAGGTTGCCACTACAACACAAGGTGGACAATTTCCTATTCGCGTACCGTAATGCTGCACATACGGTGACCAACCAGGCCCCCGCCGTCATGTTCTTTAACAGAAGGTTAAGGTCTCGCCTCGAATTGCTCAGACCAAACATCCGGAGAGATGTGGAAAACCGAGTATTTCGGAGGGCTCCTGACAGACAGACACGGAGCTTCGAGGTGGGGCAGCAAGTGCTGGCCCGTGATTATAGAAATGAAAAGTGGCGGTCTGGTACGATAAAGGCCCGCCAGGGACCTTTGATGTACACAGTGGATACTGGGGACGGCATAATCAGACGACATGCTGATCAACTTGTGGAGTCCAGAAACCCAACTGATTCACTACCTCAAACGTCTCAGCACATTGTTCCAGCGGAATCACGGCCCAGCTCATCGCTACAGAAGTCTCAGGATTGCGAGGAGTTCATCACTCCAGTGAGCTCCACGGCACAGGATGTGCCTTCAGACACCGAGGAGTCCAGCGATGAAGGGGTGACGGAAGTACCGCCGCCTACACCGAGACCGAATAGAGAAAGACGTTATCATAGTCGAGACAGGAGGCCTCCTCAGAGACTGAATCTATAACATGTTTCTTTTTATATATATATATAGGTAGACAACTCTGATGTAAATATGTTATGTATGTTGTGTTACCAAATGTTATTAGCCCTAGTTATGGTGCATCTGTTGACTTAATTGCACGGGTACGTTTTAATTAAAAGGGGAGGAATGTTGTGTATGTAATATGTATGTTACTTTAAACCTATGGCCAGGGCAGCACTACTTTGTAGGGCGTAGTGATACCGTAGTACCACTCCTGGTCATAGGGGTATAAATAGTACTGTGGGTAATGATCTCCCCTCAGTTCCCGCCTGTTGGTATGAAGTAAAAACCTAAGTTGAACCTTCCAAGCTGTCTCCTTATTATTGTATTAAGTATAGTTACATACTTTACAGTATTTTTATCAAATGGGAGAGAGTTTGTATTTCATTAAATGGGAGAGAGTTTGTATTTCATTAAATGGGGGAGAGTTTGTATTTCATTAAATGGGGGAGAGTTTGTATTTCATTAAGTGGGGGAGAGTTTTATTTTATTAAATGGGAGAGAGTTTGTATTTTATTAAATGGGAGAGAGTTTGCATTTAATTAAATGGGAGAGAATTTGTATTTCATTAAATGGGGGAGAGTTTGTATTTCATTAAATGGGAGAGAGTTTTATTTCATTAAATGGGAGAGAGTTTGTATTTCATTAAATGGGAGAGAGTTTGTATTTCATTAAATGGGGGAGAGTTTGTATTTCATTAAATGGGAGAGAGTTTGTATTTAATTAAATGGGAGAGAGTTTGTATTTCATTAAATGGGGGAGAGTTTGTATTTAATTAAATGGGAGAGAGTTTGTATTTCATTAAATGGGAGAGAGTTTGTATTTAATTAAATGGGGGAGAGTTTGTATTTAATTAAATGGGAGAGAGTTTGTATTTCATTAAATAGGAGAGAGATTGTATTTCATTAAATGGGAGAGAGTTTGTATTTCATTAAATGGGAGAGAGTTTGTATTTCATTAAATGGGAGAGAGTTTGTATTTCATTAAATGGGAGAGAGTTTGTATTTCATTAAATAGGAGAGAGATTGTATTTCATTAAATGGGAGAGAGTTTGTATTTCATTAAATGGGGGAGAGTTTGTATTTCATTAAATGGGGGAGAGTTTTATTTTATTAAATGGGAGAGAGTTTGTATTTTATTAAATGGGAGAGAGTTTGCATTTAATTAAATGGGAGAGAATTTGTATTTCATTAAATGGGGGAGAGTTTGTATTTCATTAAATGGGAGAGAGTTTTATTTCATTAAATGGGAGAGAGTTTGTATTTCATTAAATGGGAGAGAGTTTGTATTTCATTAAATGGGGGAGAGTTTGTATTTCATTAAATGGGGGAGAGTTTGTATTTAATTAAATGGGAGAGAGTTTGTATTTCATTAAATGGGAGAGAGTTTGTATTTAAATAAATGGGGGAGAGTTTGCATTTAATTAAATGGGAGAGAGTTTGTATTTCATTAAATAGGAGAGAGATTGTATTTCATTAAATGGGAGAGAGTTTGTATTTCATTAAATGTGAGAGAGTTTGTATTTCATTAAAAGGGAGAGAGTTTGTATTTAATTAAATGGGGGAGAGTTTGTATTTAATTAAAAGGGGGAGAGTTTGTATTTCATTAAATGGGAGAGAGTTTGTATTTCATTAAATGGGAGAGAGTTTGTATTTCATTAAATAGGAGAGAGATTGTATTTCATTAAATGGGAGAGAGTTTGTATTTCATTAAATAGGAGAGAGATTGTATTTCATTAAATGGGAGAGAGTTTGTATTTCATTTAATAGGAGAGAGATTGTATTTCATTAAATGGGAGAGAGTTTGTATTTCATTAAATGGGAGAGAGTTTGTATTTCATTAAATGGGAGAGAGTTTGTATTTCATTAAATGGGAGAGAGTTTGTATTTCATTAAATGGGAGAGAGTTTGTATTTCATTAAATGGGAGAGAGTTTGTATTTCATTAAATGGGAGAGAGTTTGTATTTCATTAAATGGGAGAGAGTTTGTATTTAATTAAATGGGGGAGAGTTTGTATTTCATTAAATGGGAGAGAGTTGGTATTTAATTAAATGGGAGAGAGTTTGTATTTCATTTAATGGGAGAGAGTTTGTATTTCATTAAATGGGGGAGAGTTTGTATTTCATTAAATGGGAGAGAGTTTGTATTTCATTAAATGGGAGAGAGTTGGTATTTAATTAAATGGGAGAGAGTTTGTATTTAATTAAATGGGAGAGAGTTGTATTTCATTAAATGGGATAGAGTTTGTACTTAATTAAATGGGGGAGAGTTTGTATTTCATTAAATGGGAGAGAGTTAGGCCTAGAAATTCAGTTCGGACGCTATTGCGGCGCTAAAGTCGGGCGCTCGTCAAATTTAGCGGCCGCCGGAAAGTGCAGGCGAGCTCGCCGAAATTCAGTAGATTTGGCCAACTTTTTGGCCGAGCGCTGCAAAAGGCGTTGGAACCCTGTGTTCAGGCGCTAATCCGGCGATGCAGCCTGATAACGCCGATTCCGGGCACAGCGCAGGTGCGATCATGTGGTGAGTGTCAGCAGACACCCTGACGCCGGCCAGCTCTTAAAGGGGGAAGGGTCAACTTTGACTGCAGCCACGCCCTGCATGCTGTAGCCCTGCAACTAGGCCTCAGGACTGGTTGTGTGCCATATCAACGCCTGGAGGTCATGGAGAGGGCCCGTGAAAGAGCCCAGCGGTTCTCTGAGCATGCGCTGGGTGTGCTCCTTCATGGGGTGCGCAAAAGAAGACGGGTCGTGTGCCCGGCTAGTGGCAGGAAGGCTCCCAGGAGCCAGTTCAGGGAGGCGTGGACCAAAATTGCCCGGAGGGTCTCCTCCAACTCCGATGTTCCCAGGAGTGCGGACCAGTGCCGCAAGAAATACAATGACCTATGTCGGCTGGTCAAGGTGAGTACCCTTTCCAATGTCCCCCTCATCCTTGCATGTGCACCTCCCATTAGGGCCAAAGGGACATCCAAGGTCTAATGCCCAGCCCTGCTGCCGCTGCAATGGCACTTGCATGTTAATCAATAGCTCTTTCTGCACTTACCACACTGTGCAAGCTATTCCACCATGGGAGGCCTCACACACAGCTACAGGGCACCACACTGTGCAAGCTATTCCACCATGGGAGGCCTCACACACAGCAACAGGGCACCACACTGTGCAAGCTATTCCACCATGGGAGGCCTCACACACAGCAACAGGGCACCACACTGTGCAAGCTATTCCACCATGGGAGGCCTCACACACAGCAACGGGGCACCACACTGTGCAAGCTATTCCACCATGGGAGGCCTCACACACAGCAACAGGGCACCACACTGTGCAAGCTATTCCACCATGGGAGGCCTCACACACAGCAACGGGGCACCACACTGTGCAAGCTATTCCACCATGGGAGGCCTCACACACAGCAACAGGGCACCACACTGTGCAAGCTATTCCACCATGGGAGGCCTCACACACAGCAACGGGGCACCACACTGTACTTAGACGCCCTCCTTTCTCTTGCAGGCCAAGCTGGCGAGGAACGCCAGGAGCCTGCGTGTCACTGGTGGAGGCCCTCACGATTACCAGGAGCTAACGGCTCTGGAAGAGAGGGTGGCCCGACTCCTGCGTCACCCGGTGATTGGGCCTGTGGCGCTCGGCGACGCTGACCCTATACTGGAACCCACTGGTAAGGACAGGACCGGGTGCACCTCTCTCCTTGCCCTCGCGCATCAGATCTACATCCTTCCCCACTGGCCGAAAAATGCGCATAATGCACCAGTGCGGCCTCCCTCGCTGTCGGCCTGTCCTCACTCTAAAGCTACACTTGTGCCTTCCTGCTTTCAGCTGGTGAGGAGGAGGTGCTCCCTGAAGCCCACACAGCCAGGCCCTCGGAGGAGGAGGACGTCGAGGAGCAGCAGGAAGGCGCCACCTCGGGGGAACCCTCCTCCGCTCCAGGAGATGGCAATGAAGGGGAGACGTCTGGCGTGCCGGAGAGCCAGGGGGAGGCGGGGGAGGGGAGCCCCGAACCTGGTCCCAGTGGCATGGACGCACGCGGCAAGGCTCCGGCGGCACACCAGCCTTCTGCCCAGAGGGGGGAGGCGGTGGAGGGGAGGGCAGAACCTGGTCCCAGTGGCGTGGCCGCACGCGGCAACGCTCCGGCGGCACGCCAGCCTTCTGGCCAGAGGGTGGAGGCGCCCTCCAGTCCGGACTCGGACGTCGCCCAGGAGGTGCGCCTCCTGGACGAGATGTCGGCGGCGTCGGAGCGCCGGCACGTCGAAATCATGGAGGTGGTGGCACAGATGCCTCACGCCATCGAAAGCCTCGCTCAAAGTGTGGTGGCTTTCGGCCAATCCCAGGCCAGGGGCCTAGAGCTATTCGCAGCAGCGCGCGCCAGGGGGGTGGAGCTCCTTGTGGCAGCGCATGAGAGGGGAGTCGAACAACTCGAGGCAGCGCAGCACGCCAGTCGCCAGCTGAGAGGTGCTGTGCAGACAATGGCACTGCAGATGCGGGGACATGCCGGCGCAGTTGGGGCACTGACTTCTGCCACCCTCGCACTGGCGCGGAGGCGTCGCCAGGCCAGCCGCCGCCCTGCTGCCGCACACCGGTCTGGCGACCAACAGTTTGGCGCGCTTGCTCCCCGGCCAGGCTGGCCGAGTGCACGTGTGTCTGGCGACCAGCGCGCGCCTGGCATCACCCACCTTGTCCCCATTGGTGCAGGCGAGCCTGCGACTCCCCCAGCCAGGGTGCAAGGAGCTACTGCAGCCAGTGAAGAGGGCCACCCACAGCTGCAGCAGCCACCAGCCGGCCCCTCCCGGGCCCGCCCTCGTGTAGGCCGACCCCCAAGGGCATCTGGCGAGACGCCTTGTCGCCCTGAGGATCCTTCCCCCAGCCTCGCCACAGCCTCACGGCCCAGCTTGAGGCGCAGCAGCAGGACGGGCCGGGGCAAAAGACGGCCGTCGACAGACTCGCCCTCTCGCCACACCGAATAGAGTGTGTTGAGCGAGGGTTTGGGTGATGCGGGGGCTTCTGTTCTGGGGGGCATTATGTGGTTTGGTTTTATGGGGGTCTTTGTGTTGTGGGGGGGGCTTGTTTTTGTTAGGCCAGTGACGAAGGCCATTTGGATGGTGATGTTATGTTAGTCCTCCCCAGGTTTTGGGAGTGACAGAAGTTTGTTACTGTTTTTTGGGGGTCTTCTCTGTTTTGCTCTTCCATGTGAGAAGGGCCCTGAGTTTTTGAAATAAAGATGTTTATTTATTCACCATGTGCAGGTGTCATGTTTCAAGTGGTTGTTGGGTTAACCGGCTGAGGGCTTGCGAAGCGGCTGCGTTCAGTGGGCCAGGCCATTCCCTGACAGGGGGCCTAGAAGTGTCGAGCAATAAGCCCCCGGCGGACGGCCCTTGGACCTTGTCGCTCCCTCCTGGCCTGGTGCTCCTCCTCCTCAGGGTCCTCCTGCTCGTCCTCCTGAGGTGGTGGGGCAATGTCAGGTGGCAGTGCCTGAGTCCTGCGGATAGCCAGGTTGTGGAGCATGCAGCACACCACGACGAACTGAGAGACTCTATCCGGCGAATACTGAAGAGACCCGCCCGAACGATCCAGGCAACGGAACCGTTGCTTGAGGACGCCTATCGTTTGCTCTATTAGGTTCCTTGTGGCTTGATGGCTTTCGTTGTATGCCAGCTCCGCTGGGGTCCTGGGCGCGCGGAGCGGGGTCATGAGCCATCTGCACAAAGGGTAGCCCTTGTCCCCGATAAGCCATCCCCTTGGTGGAGGCTGTGCCTGGAACATGTCAGCCACAGTAGTCTGGCGCAGGATAAAGGCATCGTGGCTGCTTCCTGGGAAGCGGGCATTGACAGCTAGGATGCGCTGCCTGTGGTCACACACCAGCTGCACATTTAGGGAATGGTAGCCCTTCCGGTTGCGGTATTGCTCGGCATTGTGGATAGGTGCCCGCATAGCCACATGCGTGCAGTCAATGGCGCCCTGCACCATGGGGAAGGCCGCGATCCTGGCAAATCCGAATGCACGCTGCTCCTGCTTGTGTTGGGTCATGGGGAAGGAGATGAATTGGTGCCTCCTCGCGAAAAGTGCTTCGGTGACCTGTCGGATGCAGCGATGCGCGGCGAACTGGGAGATGTTCGCGATGTCCCCAGCAGCGGCTTGGAAGGAGCCGCTTGCATAAAAGCTGAGAGCCACCGTGACCTTCACTTCCACCGAGAGAGACGCCCTGGACATGAGCTGTGGCTGCAAATCTGCATGAAGCAGCTGGCAGATCTCTTCAACCACCTCCCTTCTGAAGCGCAGCCTCTTAACACAATGCGCCACAGTCATGGTGAGATATGAGACCTGCTCCCGGTATTGCCTGACTGGGTAAGGCCTACGTTGGCGACGCCTAATGGCCCCTCTGCATCTAGGCATGCCTGGCCCTCTCTCAAAGCGTCTGCGAGCCCTTCGCACAAAATGTAGGAACTGAGGGTTGGCCCCCCATGCAGCCCCCATTACAAAGTTCCAAACAGCAAAATCACAAGGATGCAAATGTCAAAGCACTGGCTAGAAGCCAAAAATACCTCTCCTATGGTGTCCGAAATCAGTAATCTCTGTGCCTTGCTCTCTGTGCAGAAATCCAAACCAGTCAAGTCATTGCAGCGAAATGGCTGGCTTTTATGGGTGAGTGGATGTGCCCTTTAATTAGCGCTCCCCGAATCCCACAGGGCCTCTGTTGAGTTCCATTTCACAGTTCTTAGCAGCGCCACGGCCACATCGGCCGGGCGCCACTGAATTTCCGGTTTGGGGCGCACAAACGGCGTTGCACGACGGAATGACGTCATAAGATGCGCGCGCAGCTGAGCGGGCGCTAACACATTGCGCCGGCGCTAAAGCCCAGCTGAATTTCGGCGTAGGCGCAGATCCGGCGGTGCCCGGGCGCTAAGTGGATAGCGCCGGAAATCTGGCGCTAACGGCTGGCGCAAACAGCTGAATTTCTAGGCCTCAGTATTTAATTAAGTGGGAGAGAGTTTGTATTTCATTAAATGGGAGAGAGTTTGTATTTCATTAAATGGGAGAGAGTTTGTATTTAATTAAATGGGGGAGAGTTTATATTTCATTAAATGGGAAAGAGTTGGTATTTAATTAAATGGGAGAGAGTTTGTATTTCATTAAATGGGAGAGAGTTTGTATTTCATTAAATGGGAGAGAGTTTGTATTTCATTAAATGGGAGAGAGTTTGTATTTAATTAAATGGGGGAGAGTTTATATTTCATTAAATGGGAAAGAGTTGGTATTTAATTAAATGGGAGAGAGTTTGTATTTCATTAAATGGGAGAGAGTTTGTATTTCATTAAATGGGAGAGAGTTGGTATTTAATTAAATGGGAGAGAGTTTGTATTTCATTAAATGGGAGAGAGTTTGAATTTCATTAAATGGGAGACAGTTTGTATTTCATTAAATGGGGGAGAGTTTGTATTTAATTAAATGGGAGAGAGTTTGTATTTAATTAAATGGGAGAGAGTTGGGGCTAGATTTTCAGTTGCTTGCGCCAGCAGTTAGCGCCTTAAGAGAAGTGATTTTCGGGCGCTATGCGTGTAGCGCCTGGGCGCAGCGCAGTTTGCGCCCCGCCCCAAATTAAGTTGCCCGTTAGCGCCGGCGCAAAGTTTAGCGGCCGCCCGGATGCGCGCGCAGAAAATGACGTCACATCCTCGTGCAACGCCCTTTGGCCACCCCGAATCCAAACTTCAGTCGGACCGCCCCATTGTGCGCCTGGCGTCCAGAGCGTTTGTAAAATGGAACGCAACACACCCTGGGGAGCGCAAATTAAAGGGCACTCGTACAAAAGGCACTCTGCATGTGTTGTGTGGAAGTAAGCTGGGTGTTGTTCTGAACGGTCTTTATGTTTCCGGGCACCAATCATCATTCATCATCATTCTTCCTCATTCCTCATTCCCTCCTCCTCCTCCTCCTCCTCCTCCTCCTCCTCCTCCTCCTCCTCCTCCTCCTCCTCCTCCTCCTCCTCCTCCTCCTCCTCCAAAAATACATGCACCCTTCCCCTTTAAGAGCTCACTGGCACCAGAGTGTCTGCCGTGCGCTACGCCCGAGCTCGGGTGTTGCGCTCTCCACCGCCGGCTTAGCGCCTAAAGATACTAGTGGAACGCCTCTTTTAGCGCTCCACCAACCTCTTAGGGCGAAGCCACTGAATTTCCAGCAACGGGGCGCTACTTTGGGGCGGGCGATAACTTCGGGCGGGCGCTAAGCTTAGCGCCCCAAAACTGTCTATACTGAAAATCTAGCCCCTGGTATTTAATTAAATGGGGGAGAGTTTGTATTTCATTAAATGGGAGAGAGTTGGTATTTAATTAAATGGGAGAGAGTTGGTATTTAATTAAATGGGAGAGAGTTTGTATTTCATTAAATGGGGAGAGTTTGTATTTCATTAAATGGGAGAGAGTATGTATTTCATTAAATGGGGGAGTGTTTGCATTTCATTAAATGGGGGAGAGTTTGTATTTCATTAAATGGGGGAGAGTTTGTATTTCATTAAATGGGGGAGAGTTTGTATTTCATTAAATGGGAGAGAGTTTGTATTTAATTAAATGGGACTCAGTTTGAATTTCATTAAATGGGAGAGAGTTTGTATTTCATTAAATGGGAGAGAGTTTGTATTTCATTAAATGGGACTGAGTTTGAATTTCATTAAATGGGAGAGAGTTTGAATTTCATTAAATGGGAGAGAGTTTGTATTTCATGAAATAAGAGAGAGAGTTTGTATTTCATTAAATGGGAGAGAGTTTGTATTTCATTAAATAGAAGAGAGAGTTTGTAAATCATTAAATGGGGGAGAGTTTGTAATTAATTAAATGGGAGAGAGTTTGTATTTCATTAAATGGGAGAGAGTTTGTATTTCATTAAATGGGGGAGAGTTTGTATTTCATTAAATGGGGGAGAGTTTGTATTTCATTAAATGGGGGAGAGTTTGTATTTCATTCAATGGGGGAGAGTTTGTATTTAATTAAATGGGAGGGAGTTTGTATTTCATTAAATGGGGGAGAGTTTGTATTTAATTAAATGGGAGAGAGTTTGTATTTCATTAAATGGGAGAGAGTTGGTATTTAATTAAATGGGGGAGAGTTTGTATTTAATTATAAGGGGAGAGAGTTTGTATTTCATTAAATAGGAGAGAGATTGTATTTCATTAAATGGGAGAGAGTTTGTATTTCATTAAATGGGAGAGAGTTTGTATTTCATTAAATGGGAGAGAGTTTGTATTTAATTAAATGGGGGAGAGTTTGTATTTCATTAAATGGGAGAGAGTTTGTATTTAATTAAATGGGGGAGAGTTTGTATTTAATTAAAATGGGGAGAGTTTGTATTTCATTAAATGGGAGAGATTTTTTATTTAATTAAATGGGAGAGAGTTTGGATTTCATGAAATAGGAGAGAGATTGTATTTCATTAAATGGGAGAGAGTTTGTATTTAATTAAATGGGGGAGAGTTTGTATTTAATTAAAAGGGGGAGAGTCTGTATTTCATTAAATGGGAGAGATTTTTTATTTAATTAAATGGGAGAGAGTTTGTATTTCATTAAATAGGAGAGAGATTTTATTTCATTAAATGGGAGAGACTTTGTATTTCATTAAATAGGAGAGAGATTGTATTTCATTAAATGGGAGAGAGTTTGTATTTCATTAAATAGGAGAGAGTTTGTATTTAATTAAATGGGGGAGAGTTTGTATTTAATTAAAAGGGGGAGAGTTTGTATTTCATTAAATGGGAGAGAGTTTGTATTTCATTAAATGGGAGAGAGTTTGTATTTAATTAAATGGGGGAGAGTTTGTATTTAATTAAAAGGGGGAGAGTTTGTATTTCATTAAATGGGAGAGATTTTTTATTTAATTAAATGGGAGAGAGTTTGTATTTCATTAAATAGGAGAGAGATTGTATTTCATTAAATGGGAGAGAGTTTGTATTTCATTAAATAGGAGAGAGATTGTATTTCATTAAATGGGAGAGAGTTTGTATTTCATTAAATAGGAGAGAGATTGTATTTCATTAAATGGGAGAGAGTTTGTATTTCATTAAATGGGAGAGAGTTTGTATTTCATTAAATGGGAGAGAGTTTGTATTTCATTAAATGGGAGAGAGTTTGTATTTCATTAAATGGGAGAGAGTTTGTATTTCATTAAATGGGACGGAGTTTGTATCTCATTAAATGGGAGAGAGTTTGTATTTCATTAAATGGGAGAGAGTTTGTATTTCATTAAATGGGAGAGAGTTTGTATTTAATTAAATGGGAGAGAGTTTGTATTTCATTAAATGGGAGAGAGTTTGTATTTCATTAAATGGGAGAGAGTTTGTATTTCATTAAATGGGAGAGAGTTTGTATTTCATTAAATGGGGGAGAGTTTGTATTTCATTAAATGGGAGAGAGTTTGTATTTCATTAAATGGGAGAGAGTTTGTATTTCATTAAATGGGGGAGAGTTTGTATTTCATTAAATGGGAGAGAGTTTGTATTTCATTAAATGGAGAGTTTGTATTTCATTAAATGGGGGAGAGTTTGTATTTCATTAAATGGGAGAGAGTTTGTATTTCATTAAATGGAGAGTTTGTATTTCATTAAATGGGGGAGAGTTTGTATTTCATTAAATGGGGGAGAGTTTATTTTATGAAATGGGAGAGAATTTGTATTTTATTAAATGGGAGAGAGTTTGCATTTAATTAAATGGGAGAGAGTTTGTATTTCATTAAATGGGAGAGAGTTTGTATTTCATTAAATGGGGGAGAGTTTGTATTTCATTAAATGGGAGAGAGTTTGTATTTCATTAAATGGAGAGTTTGTATTTCATTAAATGGGGGAGAGTTTGTATTTCATTAAATGGGAGAGAGTTTGTATTTCATTAAATGGAGAGTTTGTATTTCATTAAATGGGGGAGAGTTTGTATTTCATTAAATGGGAGAGAGTTTGTATTTCATTAAATGGAGAGTTTGTATTTCATTAAATGGGGGAGAGTTTGTATTTCATTAAATGGGGGAGAGTTTATTTTATTAAATGGGAGAGAATTTGTATTTTATTAAATGGGAGAGAGTTTGCATTTAATTAAATGGGAGAGAATTTGTATTTCATTAAATGGGGGAGAGTTTGTATTTCATTAAATGGGAGAGAGTTTTATTTCATTAAATGGGAGAGAGTTTGTATTTCATTAAATGGGAGAGAGTTTGTATTTCATTAAATGGGGGAGAGTTTGTATTTCATTAAATGGGGGAGAGTTTGTATTTAATTAAATGGGAGAGAGTTTGTATTTCATTAAATGGGGGAGAGTTTGTATTTAATTAAATGGGAGAGAGTTTGTATTTCATTAAATGGGAGAGAGTTTGGGCTAGATTTTCAGTTGCTTGCGCCAGCAGTTAGCGCCTTAAGAGAAGTGATTTTCGGGCGCTATGCGTGTAGCGCCTGGGCGCAGCGCAGTTTGCGCCCCGCCCCAAATTAAGTTGCCCGTTAGCGCCGGCGCAAAGTTTAGCGGCCGCCCGGATGCGCGCGCAGAAAATGACGTCACATCCTCGTGCAACGCCCTTTGGCCGCCCCGAATCCAAACTTCAGTCGGACCGCCCCATTGTGCGCCTGGCGTCCAGAGCGTTTGTAAAATGGAACGCAACACACCCTGGGGAGCGCAAATTAAAGGGCACTCGTACAAAAGGCACTCTGCATGTGTTGTGTGGAAGTAAGCTGTGTGTTGTTCTGAACGGTCTATTTATGTTTCCGGGCACCAATCATTCCTCCTCCTCCTCCTCCTCCTCCTCCTCCTCCTCCTCCTCCTCCTCCTCCTCCTCCTCCTCCTCCTCCTCCTCCTCCTCCTCCTCCTCCTCTTTTCTCCCCAGACTTTGCATTTGAAAAAAATACATGCACCCTTCCCCTTTAAGAGCTCACTGGCACCAGAGTGTCTGCCGTGCGCTGCGCCCGAGCTCGGGTGTTGCGCTCTCCACCGCCGGCTTAGCGCCTAAAGATACTAGTGGAACGCCTCTTTTAGCGCTCCACCAACCTCTTAGGGCGAAGCCACTGAATTTCCGGCAACGGGGCGCTACTTTGGGGCGGGCGATAACTTCGGGCGGGCGCTAAGCTTAGCGCCCCAAAACTGTCTATACTGAAAATCTAGCCCTTTGTATTTAATTAAATGGGGGAGAGTTTGTATTTAATTAAATGGGAGAGAGTTTGTTTTTCATTAAATAGGAGAGAGATTGTATTTCATTAAATGGGAGAGAGTTTGTATTTCATTAAATGGGAGAGAGTTTGTATTTCATTAAATGGGAGAGAGTTTGTATTTAATTAAATGGGGGAGAGTTTGTATTTAATTAAAAGGGGGAGAGTTTGTATTTCATTAAATGGGAGAGAGTTTGTATTTAATTAAATGGGAGAGAGTTTGTATTTCATTAAATAGGAGAGAGATTGTATTTCCTTAAATGGGAGAGAGTTTGTATTTCATTAAATAGGAGAGAGATTGTATTTCATTAAATGGGAGAGAGTTTGTATTTCATTAAATAGGAGAGAGATTGTATTTAATTAAAAGGGGGAGAGTTTGTATTTCATTAAATGGGAGAGATTTTTTATTTAATTAAATGGGAGAGAGTTTGTATTTCATTAAATAGGAGAGAGTTTGTATTTCAATAAATGGGAGAGAGTTTGTATTTCATTAAATGGGAGAGACTTTGTATTTCATTAAATGGGAGAGAGTTTGTATTTAATTAAATGGGGGAGAGTTTGTATTTCATTAAATGGGAGAGAGTTTGTATTTAATTAAATGGGAGAGAGTTTGTATTTCATTAAATGGGAGAGAGTTTGTATTTCATTAAATGGGAGAGAGTTTGTATTTCATTAAATGGGAGAGAGTTTGTATTTCATTAAATGGGAGAGAGTTGGTATTTAATTAAATGGGAGAAAGTTTGTATTTCATTAAATGGGAGAGAGTTTGCATTTCATTAAATTAGAGAGAGTTTGTATTTAATTAAATGGGAGAGAGTTTGTATTTAATTAAATGGGAGAGAGTTTGTATTTCATTAAATGGGAGAGATTTGGTATTTAATTAAATGGGAGGGAGTTTGTATTTCATTAAATGGGGGAGAGTTTGTATTTCATTAAATGGGAGAGAGTTTGTATTTCATTAAATGGGACTGAGTTTGTATTTCATTAAATGGGAGAGAGTTTGGGCTAGATTTTCAGTATAGGCAGTTTTGGGGCGCTAACCTTAGCGCCCGCCCGAAGTTAGCGCCCGCCCCAAATTAGCGCCCCGTTGCCGGGAATTCAGTGGCTTCGCCCTAAGAGGTTGGTGGAGCGCTAAAAGAGGCGTTCCACTACTCTCTTTAGGCGCTAAGCCGGCGGTCCAGAGGGATAGCGCCCAGGCGGCGCGCAGCACGGGTGCGGTCATTTTTGCACTGACAGCAGACCCCGTGGTGCCGACCAGCTCTTAAAGGGGGAAGGGACGAATTGGTCTGCTGCCACGCCCTGCACACTGCAGCCTTGCAAAGAGGCCTCAACACTACTGCTCAGCCCCAGGGAGTCATGGCAACGCCAGAGAAGGCCCGTCAGCGTGCCCTGCGCTTCTCAGAGGGTGATCTGGACATAATGGTCACAGCTCTGGAGGTGAGGCGCAAGATCTTGTTTCCAGAGAGTGGGAGGAATCCAACCCACCACGACTACACCAAAGCCTGGAAGCAGATCGCCCAGAGGGTGACGTTCACCGGCGAGGCCCCCAGGACCCACACACAATGCCGTAAGAAATACAACGATCTGACCAGGATTGTGAGGGTGAGTAGCCTTTCCAGTCTCCTCCTCATTCTTGCATGTACACCTGACATGATGGGCAAAGGGACCTGAAAGTCCTTTTGGCCAGCCCTCAGCCAGCAGCATTGGGACAGTCATGAGCATCAAATGGCCATTCGGCACTCTACACTTTGGCCCAGCTATTCCACCATGGGAGGCAGTGGACAGTACATCAGGGCTTCACTCTGTCCAAGCTATTCCACCATGGGAGGCAGTGCACACTACATCAGGGCTTCACTGCGCACTTACAGCCCGTCCTTTCTCTTGCAGGCTAAAGTAGCGTTTAATCGCCAGGCCCGTGCCAGGGGTGGCCGCGCCAAGCTGCAGAAGCTCACTCGGCTGGAGGAGCGCGTGTGTGTGCTCATGGGAGCCCGTGTGATTGTCCCCACAGCGTGCGGTGTATCCGACCCTCCACTGCCCGGCAATGGTAAGGACCTCGCCTTTTGGCCCTCTCGCGTCGCACTGGCCCATCTGAGCTACCTCCTTTGCCACTGTCCCACCAATGCGCTGAATCCCACCAGTCCTAACTCCCTCGCTGACGCCGTCTCCTCACTCTGAAGCTACTCTTGTGCATTCCTGCTTTCAGCTGGTGACGACCAGGACCCTGAGGCTGCCAGTGACAGCACCTCCAACCAGGAGGAGGAGGAGGAGCAAGCCGGACCTTCGGGGGAACAGTCACGTCCCGCAGGAGAGGAGGAAATGCTTGACACCTCCTCACTGGACGAGTGCCTGGAGGAACTGTCGCAGGGCAATGCAGCTTCTGGGACCAGTGGCGTCCAGCCACCCAGCAGCCGTGCGCGTGGCCCGCGGCCTTCCCCCCAAAGGGGGGAAGGATCAGAGGGGAGTGCTGCTGCTCGGCACACTCGCCGTCACCAACGCGGCAAGGGTCCCCTAGTTCGGCCCCCTCCTCCCCAGCGGGAGAGTCGCGACTCCAGTCCGGACACCTTCACTTCGGAGGAGGTGCGGAAGCTCGATCAGATGGCCGACGACTCGGACCGGCGCCACACGGAGCTCATGAGCGTGGTGGGGCGCATGCCTGAGGCCATCGAGTCGCTGGCGACCAGTGTGCGCGAGTTCGGGGCAGCAACTGCCGCGACTGGCCGCATGCTAACTGATGCCGTCAAGACCCTGGCGGATGTGATGCGCGCGCACACCAGGACCACAGGGCCACTCACTGCTGCCACACGCGCTGTCTCAGGCAGGCATCGCCAGGGCAGGCGCCGCGCTGGACCATCCCAGCAAGCCGGCCGTCGGCTGATTGCTGCGGATCCTGCAGTGCGGGCCCGGCCGAGTGCCACCGCGCCACAGCACCAGCCAGCGCATCCCAGACGCCAGCTGGCCCACATTGCGCCATCCGTCGCCGCCATTCCCCCTCTGGGGCGTCAAGGGCAAGCGGCTGCAGCTGATGGTGGCCAGGCTCAGGTGCGCCACTCAGGAGACGGCCCCTCGAGGCCCAAACGCCGTGTAGGCCGCCCCCCAGCGGCATCTGGCGGAAGGGCATCTGAGCCTCAGGCGCCTTCCCCCAGCCTCGCAGCAGCCACTGGGCAGAGCTTGCGAAGGAGCAGCAGGCAGGGCAGGGGAGGCAAAATGCTGGCCAAGGTCTCGCCCTCGCGGGCCACTCAGTAGAGGGTGTGGCCAGCTTTCCTTTAATATGGCGGTGGCCATCTTTATTTTGCCCATGGTTGTGCTTTTGGAGGGCTTTTTTTTTGCGTTAGGCCGACGTTGAGGCCCGGTTTCAATAAAGGTGGAGTGGCTCCTCCCCAGTTTGTGGGAGTGAGTCGTTTGTTGGGCTTTTTGTGGGGCCCGTTTATTGTTTTTGGGGATTCATGTGGGAAGAGCTTTTCATTTTTGTGTAATAAAAAATTATCTTTATTCATGCAGTCTCCATGGTTGTTCTTCTTAGTGTTTGTTGGCTTCGCCGGCTGAGGGCTTGCGGAGCGGCTGCATTCATCTTCCCTCATGGCCCCTGGCCATTCCCTGACAGGGGGCTTAGAAGTACCGTGTAATAAGGTGGCGTCGTGCGGCCCTTGGCCCTGGTCGCTCCCTCCTGGGAACGTACTCCTGCTCCTCCTCCTCCTCCTCCTCCTCCTCCTCATGCTCCTCCTGCTCCTCCTCCTGAGGTGCTGGTCCAACGTCAGGTGGCAGTGCCTGAGTCCTGCGGATAGCCAGGTTGTGTAGCATGCAGCAAACCACCACAAATTGGGAGACCCGGTCCGGCGAATACTGGAGAGCTCCTCCGGAGCGATCAAGGCAGCGGAACCGCTGCTTGAGGACCCCAATAGTTAGCTCGATGATGTTGCGGGTGGTTTGATGGCTCTCGTTGTAGGCCTCTTCAGCAGCGGTCCTGGGCGCGCGGAGCGGGGTCATGAGCCAGGTTCACAAAGGATAGCCTTTGTCCCCGAGTAGCCATCCTCTTGGGGGAGGCTGTGCCTGGAACATGTCATGCACAGTACTCTGCCGCAGGATAAAGGCATCGTGGCTGCTGCCTGGGAAGCTGGCATTGACTGCCATGATGCGCTGCTTGTGGTCACAGACCAGCTGCACATTCAGAGAATGGTAGCCCTTCCTGTTGCGATACTGCTCGCCATGCTCCAGAGGGGCCCGCAAAGCCACATGCGTACAGTCAATGGCGCCCTGCACCAAGGGGAATTCCCCGAGTCTGGAAAATCCCAATGCGCGCTGATGCTGGCTCTCCAGGGCCATGGGGAAGGAGATGAATTGGCTTCTCCTTCTGAACAGTGCTTCGGTCACCTGGCGGATGCAGCGATGCGCGCCGTACTGGGAGATGTTTGCTATGTCCCCAGCAGCGTATTGGAAGGAGCCGGTGGCATAGAAGTTCAATGCCACCGTCACCTTCACTTCCACCGACAGAGACGTCCTGCACCTGAGCTTTGGCCGCAGATCTCGGCGAAGCAGGTGGCAGATCTCTGCAATCACCCCCTTTCGGAATCGGAGCCTTTTAACACATCGCGCGGCACTCATGTTTAGGTAGGAGCGCTGCTGGCGGTATAGCCTGACTGGGTAAGGCCTACGTGGCCGACGCCTGTAGCCCCCTCTGCCTCTAGCCAGGGCTGCCCCTCTCACAATGCGTCTGCGAGCCCTACGGACATGGAGCTGCAGCTCCGCGTTGGCACCCCATGCAACCCCCATCAAATCCTGGAAAACACTCTAATTTCCAAATGGCCACTTGCAGCGCTGTTGCCTGAGTCCAAAAATACCTGGCTCTTGCTGCTTGAAACCAGTTAGCTATCCTCCTTGTTGTGTCTCCAGAAATGCGTTGCACAAGACTGTTTTCTGAAAAAAGGATGGCCTTTATACTGGAGAGGACGTTCCCTTTAATTAGCGCCCCCCGGGGCCCGCGCTGGTTGTGTTGCGTTCCTTTTTCCAAACGCTCCGGCCGCCCGCCGCACAATGGGGCGGTCCGACTGAAGTTTGCAATCGGGGCGGCCAAAGGGCGTTGCACGAGGATGTGACGTCATTTTCTGCGCGCGCATCCGGGCGGGCGCTAAACTTTGCGCCGGCGCTAACGGGCAACTTAATTTGGGGCGGGGCGCAAACTGCGCTGCGCCCGGGCGCTACACGCATAGCGCCCGGAAATCACTTCTCTTAAGGCGCTAACTGCTGGCGCAAGCAACTGAAAATCTAGCCCTTAGTATTTAATTAAATGGGGGAGAGTTTGTATTTAATTAAAAGGGGGAGAGTTTGTATTTCATTAAATGGGAGAGATTTTTTATTTAATTAAATGGGAGAGAGTTTGTATTTCATTAAATAGGAGAGAGATTGTATTTCATTAAATGGGAGAGAGTTTGTATTTCATTAAAAAGGAGAGAGATTGTATTTCATTAAATGGGAGAGAGTTTGTATTTCATTAAATAGGAGAGAGATTGTATTTCATTAAATGGGAGAGAGTTTGTATTTCATTAAATTGGAGAGAGTTTGTATTTCATTAAATGGGAGAAAGTTTGTATTTCATTAAATGGGAGAGAGTTTGTATTTCATTAAATGGGAGAGAGTTTGTATTTCATTAAATGGGAGAGAGTTTGTATTTCATTAAATGGGAGAGAGTTTGTATTTAATTAAATGGGACGGAGTTTGTATTTCATTAAATGGGAGAGAGTTTGTATTTCATTAAATGGGAGAGAGTTTGTATTTCATTAAATGGGAGAGAGTTTGTATTTAATTAAATGGGGGAGAGTTTGTATTTCATTAAATAGGAGAGAGTTTGTATTTCATTAAATGGGAGAGAGTTTGTATTTCATTAAATGGGAGAGAGTTTGTATTTCATTAAATGGGGGAGAGTTTGTATTTCATTAAATGGGAGAGAGTTTGTATTTCATTAAATGGGAGAGAGTTTGTATTTCATTAAATGGGGGAGAGTTTGTATTTCATTAAATGGGGGAGAGTTTGTATTTCATTAAATGGGGGAGAGTTTTATTTTATTAAATGGGAGAGAATTTGTATTTTATTAAATGGGAGAGTGTTTGCATTTAATTAAATGGGAGAGAATTTGTATTTCATTAAATGGGGGAGAGTTTGTATTTCATTAAATGGGAGAGAGTTTTATTTCATTAAATGGGAGAGAGTTTGTATTTCATTAAATGGGAGAGAGTTTGTATTTCATTAAATGGGGGAGAGTTTGTATTTCATTAAATGGGGGAGAGTTTGTATTTAATTAAATGGGAGAGAGTTTGTATTTCATTTAATGGGGGCGAGTTTGTATTTCATTAAATGGGAGAGAGTTTGTATTTCATTTAATGGGACTGAGTTTGAATTTCATTAAATGGGAGAGAGTTTGTATTTAATTAAAAGGGGGAGAGTTTGTATTTCATTAAATGGGAGAGAGTTTGTATTTAATTAAATGGGAGAGAGTTTGTATTTCATTAAATAGGAGAGAGATTGTATTTCATTAAATGGGAGAGAGTTTGTATTTCATTAAATAGGAGAGAGATTGTATTTCATTAAATGGGAGAGAGTTTGTATTTCATTAAATAGGAGAGAGATTGTATTTCATTAAATGGGAGAGAGTTTGTATTTCATTAAATGGGAGAGAGTTTGTATTTCATTAAATGGGAGAGAGTTTGTATTTCATTAAATGGGAGAGAGTTTGTATTTCATTAAATGGGAGAGAGTTTGTATTTAATTAAATGGGAGAGAGTTTGTATTTCATTAAATGGGAGAGAGTTTGTATTTCATTAAATGGGAGAGAGTTTGTATTTCATTAAATGGGAGAGAGTTTGTATTTAATTAAATGGGGGAGAGTTTGTATTTCATTAAATGGGAGAGAGTTGGTATTTAATTAAATGGGAGAAAGTTTGTATTTCATTAAATGGGAGAGAGTTTGCATTTCATTAAATTAGAGAGAGTTTGTATTTAATTAAATGGGAGAGAGTTTGTATTTAATTAAATGGGAGAGAGTTTGTATTTCATTAAATGGGAGAGATTTGGTATTTAATTAAATGGGAGGGAGTTTGTATTTCATTAAATGGGGGAGAGTTTGTATTTCATTAAATGGGAGAGAGTTTGTATTTCATTAAATGGGAGAGAGTTTGTATTTAATTAAATGGGGGAGAGTTTGTATTTCATTAAATGGGAGAGAGTTGGTATTTAATTAAATGGGAGAGAGTTTGTATTTCATTAAATGGGAGAGAGTTTGTATTTCATTAAATGGGAGAGAGTTTGTATTTCATTAAATGGGAGAGAGTTTGTATTTCATTAAATGGGGGAGAGGTTGTATTTCATTAAATGGGAGAGAGTTTGTATTTCATTAAATGGGAGAGAGTTTGTATTTCATTAAATGGGGGAGAGTTTGTATTTCATTAAATGGGGGAGAGTTTGTATTTCATTAAATGGGGGAGAGTTTGTATTTCATTAAATGGGGGAAAGTTTTATTTTATTAAATGGGAGAGAATTTGTATTTTATTAAATGGGGGAGAGTTTGTATTTCATTAAATGGGGGAGAGTTTGTATTTCATTAAATGGGGGAGGATTTTATTTTATTAAATGGGAGAGAATTTGTATTTTATTAAATGGGAGAGAGTTTGTATTTCATTAAATGGGAGAGAGTTTGCATTTCATTAAATGGGAGAGAATTTGTATTTCATTAAATGGGGGAGAGTTTGTATTTCATTAAATGGGAGAGAGTTTTATTTCATTAAATGGGAGAGAGTTTGGATTTAATTAAATGGGAGAGAATTTGTATTTCATTAAATGGGGGAGAGTTTGTATTTCATTAAATGGGAGAGAGTTTTATTTCATTAAATGGGAGAGAGTTTGTATTTCATTAAATGGGAGAGAGTTTGTATTTCATTAAATGGGGGAGAGTTTGTATTTCATTAAATGGGGGAGAGTTTGTATTTAATTAAATGGGAGAGAGTTTGTATTTAATTAAATGGGAGAGAGTTTGTATTTCATTAAATGGGAGAGAGTTTGTATTTAATTAAATGGGGGAGAGTTTGTATTTAATTAAATGGGAGAGAGTTTGTTTTTCATTAAATAGGAGAGAGATTGTATTTCATTAAATGGGAGAGAGTTTGTATTTCATTTAATGGGGGCGAGTTTGTATTTCATTAAATGGGAGAGAGTTTGTATTTCATTAAATGGGACTGAGTTTGAATTTCATTAAATGGGAGAGAGTTTGTATTTCATTAAATAGGAGAGAGATTCTATTTAATTCAATGGGAGAGTTTGTATTTCATTAAATGGGAGAGAGTTTGTATTTAATTAAATGGGACTGAGTTTGAATTTCATTAAATGGGAGAGAGTTTGTATTTCATTAAATAGGAGAGAGATTGTATTTAATTAAATGGGAGAGTTTGTATTTCATTAAATGGGAGAGAGTTTGTATTTCATTAAATGGGAGAGAGTTTGTATTTCATTAAATGGGAGAGAGTTTGTATTTCATTAAATGGGAGAGAGTTTGTATTTCATTAAATGGGAGAGAGTTTGTATTTTATTAAATGGGAGAGAGTTTGTATTTCATTAAATGGGGGAGAGTTTGTATTTCATTAAATGGGAGAAAGTTTGTCTTTCATTAAATGGGAGAGAGTTTGTATTTAATTAAATGGGAGAGAGTTTGTATTTTATTAAATGGGAGAGAGTTTGTATTTAATTAAATGGGAGAGAGATTGTATTTCATTAAATGGGAGAGAGTTTGTATTTCATTAAATGGGAGAGAGTTTGTATTTCATTCAATGGGAGAGTTTGTATTTCATTCAATGGGGGAGAGTTTGTATTTCATTAAATGGGAGAGTTTGTATTTCATTAAATGGGGGTGAGTTTGTATTTCATTAAATGGGGGAGAGTTTGTATTTCATTAAATGGGAGAGAGTTTGTATTTCATTAAATGGGAGAGAGTTTGTATTTCATTAAATGGGGGAGAGTTTGTATTTCATAAAATGGGAGAGTTTGTATTTCATTAAATGGGAGAGAGTTTGTATTTCATTAAATGGGGGAAAGTTTGTATTTCATTAAATGGGGGAGAGTTTGTATTTCATTAAATGGGGGAGAGTTTGTATTTCATTAAATGGGGGAGAGTTTGTATTTCATTAAATGGGGGAGAGTTTGTATTTCATTAAATGGGAGAGAGTTTGGGCTAGATTTTCAGTTGCTTGCGCCAGCAGTTAGCGCCTTAAGAGAAGTGATTTCCGGGCGCTATGCGTGTAGCGCCCGGGCGCAGCGCAGTTTGCGCCCCGCCCCAAATTAAGTTGCCCGTTAGCGCCGGCGCAAAGTTTAGCGCCCGCCCGGATGCGCGCGCAGAAAATGACGTCACATCCTCGTGCAACGCCCTTTGGCCGCCCCGATTGCAAACTTCAGTCGGACCGCCCCATTGTGCGGCGGGCGGCCGGAGCGTTTGGAAAAAGGAACGCAACACAACCAGCGCGGGCCCCGGGGGGCGCTAATTAAAGGGAACGTCCTCTCCAGTATAAAGGCCATCCATTATTTCAGAAAACAGTCTTGTGCAACGCATTTCTGGAGACACAACAAGGAGGATAGCTAACTGGTTTCAAGCAGCAAGAGCCAGGTATTTTTGGACTCAGGCAACAGCGCTGCAAGTGGCCATTTGGAAATTAGAGTGTTTGCCAGGATTTGATGGGGGTTGCATGGGGTGCCAACGCGGAGCTGCAGCTCCATGTCCGTAGGGCTCGCAGACGTATTGTGAGAGGGGCAGCCCTGGCTAGAGGCAGAGGGGGCTACAGGCGTCGGCCACGTAGGCCTTACCCAGTCAGGCTATACCGCCAGCAGCGCTCCTACCTAAACATGAGTGCCGCGCGATGTGTTAAAAGGCTCCGATTCCGGAAGGGGGTGATTGCAGAGATCTGCCACCTGCTTCGCCGAGATCTGCGGCCAAAGCTCAGGTGCAGGACGTCTCTGTCGGTGGAAGTGAAGGTGACAGTGGCATTGAACTTCTATGCCACCGGCTGCTTCCAATACGCTGCTGGGGACATAGCAAACATCTCCCAGTACGGCGCGCATCGCTGCATCCGCCAGGTGACCGAAGCACTGTTCAGAAGGAGAAGCCAATTCATCTCCTTCCCCATGGCCCTGGAGAGCCAGCATCAGCGCGCATTGGGATTTTCCAGACTCGGGGAATTCCCCTTGGTGCAGGGCGCCATTGACTGTACGCATGTGGCTTTGCGGGCCCCTCTGGAGCATGGCGAGCAGTATCGCAACAGGAAGGGCTACCATTCTCTGAATGTGCAGCTGGTCTGTGACCACAAGCAGCGCATCATGGCAGTCAATGCCAGCTTCCCAGGCAGCAGCCACGATGCCTTTATCCTGCGGCAGAGTACTGTGCATGACATGTTCCAGGCACAGCCTCCCCCAAGAGGATGGCTACTCGGGGACAAAGGCTATCCTTTGTGCACCTGGCTCATGACCCCGCTCCGCGCGCCCAGGACCGCTGCTGAAGAGGCCTACAACGAGAGCCATCAAACCACCCGCAACATCATCGAGCTAACTATTGGGGTCCTCAAGCAGCGGTTCCGCTGCCTTGATCGCTCCGGAGGAGCTCTCCAGTATTCGCCGGACCGGGTCTCCCAATTTGTGGTGGTTTGCTGCATGCTACACAACCTGGCTATCCGCAGGACTCAGGCACTGCCACCTGACGTTGGACCAGCACCTCAGGAGGAGGAGCAGGAGGAGCATGAGGAGGAGGAGGAGGAGGAGGAGGAGGAGCAGGAGTACGTTCCCAGGAGGGAGCGACCAGGGCCAAGGGCCGCACGACGCCACCTTATTACACGGTACTTCTAAGCCCCCTGTCAGGGAATGGCCAGGGGCCATGAGGGAAGATGAATGCAGCCGCTCCGCAAGCCCTCAGCCGGCGAAGCCAACAAACACTAAGAAGAACAACCATGGAGACTGCATGAATAAAGATAATTTTTTATTAAACAAAAATGAAAAGCCCTTCCCACATGAATCCCCAAAAACAATAAACGGGCCCCACAAAAAGCCCAACAAACGACTCACTCCCACAAACTGGGGAGGAGCCACTCCACCTTTATTGAAACCGGGCCTCAACGTCGGCCTAACGCAAAAAAAAAGCCCTCCAAAAGCACAACCATGGGCAAAATAAAGATGGCCACCGCCATATTAAAGGAAAGCTGGCCACACCCTCTACTGAGTGGCCCGCGAGGGCGAGACCTTGGCCAGCATTTTGCCTCCCCTGCCCTGCCTGCTGCTCCTTCGCAAGCTCTGCCCAGTGGCTGCTGCGAGGCTGGGGGAAGGCGCCTGAGGCTCAGATGCCCTTCCGCCAGATGCCGCTGGGGGGCGGCCTACACGGCGTTTGGGCCTCGAGGGGCCGTCTCCTGAGTGGCGCGCCTGAGCCTGGCCACCATCAGCTGCAGCCGCTTGCCCTTGACGCCCCAGAGGGGGAATGGCGGCGACGGATGGTGCAATGTGGGCCAGCTGGCGTCTGGGATGCGCTGGCTGGTGCTGTGGCGCGGTGGCACTCGGCCGGGCCCGCACTGCAGGATCCGCAGCAATCAGCCGACGGCCGGCTTGCTGGGATGGTCCAGCGCGGCGCCTGCCCTGGCGATGCCTGCCTGAGACAGCGCGTGTGGCAGCAGTGAGTGGCCCTCTGGTCCTGGTGTGCGCGCGCATCACATCCGCCAGGGTCTTGACGGCATCAGTTAGCATGCGGCCAGTCGCGGCAGTTGCTGCCCCGAACTCGCGCACACTGGTCGCCAGCGACTCGATGGCCTCAGGCATGCGCCCCACCACGCTCATGAGCTCCGTGTGGCGCCGGTCCGAGTCGTCGGCCATCTGATCGAGCTTCCGCACCTCCTCCGAAGTGAAGGTGTCCGGACTGGAGTCGCGACTCTCCCGCTGGGGAGGAGGGGGCCGAACTAGGGGACCCTTGCCGCGTTGGTGACGGCGAGTGTGCCGAGCAGCAGCACTCCCCTCTGATCCTTCCCCCCTTTGGGGGGAAGGCCGCGGGCCACGCGCACGGCTGCTGGGTGGCTGGACGCCACTGGTCCCAGAAGCTGCATTGCCCTGCGACAGTTCCTCCAGGCACTCGTCCAGTGAGGAGGTGTCGAGCATTTCCTCCTCTCCTGCGGGACGTGACTGTTCCCCCGAAGGTCCGGCTTGCTCCTCCTCCTCCTCCTGGTTGGAGGTGCTGTCACTGGCAGCCTCAGGGTCCTGGTCGTCACCAGCTGAAAGCAGGAATGCACAAGAGTAGCTTCAGAGTGAGGAGACGGCGTCAGCGAGGGAGTTAGGACTGGTGGGATTCAGCGCATTGGTGGGACAGTGGCAAAGGAGGTAGCTCGGATGGGCCAGTGCGACGCGAGAGGGCCAAAAGGCGAGGTCCTTACCATTGCCGGGCAGTGGAGGGTCGGATACACCGCACGCTGTGGGGACAATCACACGTGCTCCCATGAGCACACACACGCGCTCCTCCAGCCGAGTGAGCTTCTGCAGCTTGGCGCGGCCACCCCTGGCACGGGCCTGGCGATTAAACGCTACTTTAGCCTGCAAGAGAAAGGACGGGCTGTAAGGGCGCAGTGAAGCCCTGTTGTAGTGTGCACTGCCTCCCATGGTGGAATAGCTTGGACAGAGTGAAGCCCTGATGTAGTGTGCACTGCCTCCCATGGTGGAATAGCTTGGACAGAGTGAAGCCCTGATGTAGTGTGCACTGCCTCCCATGGTGGAATAGCTTGGACAGAGTGAAGCCCTGATGTAGTGTGCACTGCCTCCCATGGTGGAATAGCTTGGACAGAGTGAAGCCCTGATGTAGTGTGCACTGCCTCCCATGGTGGAATAGCTTGGACAGAGTGAAGCCCTGATGTAGTGTGCACTGCCTCCCATGGTGGAATAGCTTGGACAGAGTGAAGCCCTGATGTAGTGTGCACTGCCTCCCATGGTGGAATAGCTTGGACAGAGTGAAGCCCTGATGTAGTATGCACTGCCTCCCATGGTGGAATAGCTTGGCCAAAGTGTAGAGTGCCGAATGGCCATTTGATGCTCATGACTGTCCCAATGCTGCTGGCTGAGGGCTGGCCAAAAGGACTTTCAGGTCCCTTTGCCCATCATGTCAGGTGTACATGCAAGAATGAGGAGGAGACTGGAAAGGCTACTCACCCTCACAATCCTGGTCAGATCGTTGTACTTCTTACGGCATTGTGTGTGGGTCCTGGGGGCCTCGCCGGTGAATGTCACCCTCTGGGCGATCTGCTTCCAGGCTTTGGTGTAGTCGTGGTGGGTTGGATTCCTCCCACTGTCTGGAAACAAGATCTTGCGCCTCACCTCCAGAGCTGTGAGCATGATGTCCAGATCACCCTCTGAGAAGCGCAGGGCACGCTGACGGGCCTTCTCTGGCGTTGCCATGACTCCCTGGGGCTGAGCAGTAGTGTTGAGGCCTCTTTGCAAGGCTGCAGTGTGCAGGGCGTGGCAGCAGACTAATTCGTCCCTTCCCCCTTTAAGAGCTGGTCGGCACCACGGGGTCTGCTGTCAGTGCAAAAATGACCGCACCCGTGCTGCGCCCCGCCTGGGCGCTATCCCTCTGGACCGCCGGCTTAGCGCCTAAAGAGAGTAGTGGAACGCCTCTTTTAGCGCTCCACCAACCTCTTAGGGCGAAGCCACTGAATTCCCGGCAACGGGGCGCTACTTTGGGGCGGGCGCTAACTTCGGGCGGGCGCTAAAGCTAGCGCCCCAAAACTGCCTAAACTGAAAATCTAGCCCTGTGTATTTCATTAAAAGGGAGAGAGTTTGTATTTCATGAAATGGGGGAGAATTTGTATTTCATTAAATGGGAGAGAGTTTGTATTTCATTAAATGGGAGAGAGTTTGTATTTCATTAAATGGGGGAGAGTTTGTATTTCATTAAATGGGAGAGAGTTTGTATTTCATTAAATGGGGGAGAGTTTGTATTTCATTAAATGGGAGAGAGTTGGTATTTAATTAAATGGGAGAGAGTCTGTATTTCATTAAATGGGAGAGAGTTTGTATTTCATTAAATGGGAGAGAGTTTGTATTGCATTAAATGGGAGAGTGTTTGTATTTAATTAAATGGGAGAGAGTTGGTATTTAATTAAATGGGAGAGAGTTTGTATTTCATTAAATGGGAGAGAGTTTGTATTTCATTAAATGGGACTGATTGGGTATTTCATTAAATGGGAGAGAGTTTGTATTTCATTAAATCGGAGAGAGTCTGTATTTCATTAAATGGGAGAGAGTTTGTATTTCATTAAATGGGACTGAGTTTGTTTTTCATTAAATGGGAGAGAGTTTGTATTTCATTAAATGGGAGTGAGTTGGTATTTAATTAAATGGGAGAGAGTTTGTATTTCATTAAATGGGGGAGAGTTTGTATTTCATTAAATGGGGGAGAGTTTGTATTTCATTAAATGGGAGAGTTTGTATTTCATTAAATGGGAGAGAGTTGGTATTTAATTAAATGGGAGAGAGTTTGTATTTCATTAAATTGGAGAGTTTGTATTTCATTAAATGGGAGGGAGTTGGTATTTAATTAAATGGGAGTGAGTTTGTATTTCATTAAATGGGAGAGAGTTTGTATTTCATTAAATGGGAGAGAGTTTGTATTTCATTAAATGGGAGAGTGTTTGTATTTCATTAAATGGGAGAGAGTTTGTATTTCATTAAATGGGAGAGAGTTTGTATTTCATTAAATGGGAGAGAGTTTGTTTTTCATTAAATGGGAGAGAGTTTGTATTTCATTAAATGGGAGAGTGTTTGTATTTCATTAAATGGGAGAGAGTTTGTATTTCATTAAATGGGAGAGAGTTTGTATTTCATTAAATGGGACTGAGTTTGTTTTTCATTAAATGGGAGAGAGTTTGTATTTCATTAAATGGGAGAGTGTTTGTATTTTATTAAATGGGAGAGAGTTTGTATTTCATTAAATGGGAGAGAGTTTGTATTTCATTAAATGGGAGAGGGTTTGTATTTCATTAAATGGGACTGAGTTTGTTTTTCATTAAATGGGAGAGAGTTTGTATTTCATTAAATGGGAGAGAGTTTGTATTTCATTAAATGGGAGAGAGTTTGTATTTCATTAAATGGGAGAGAGTTTGTATTTCATTAAATGGGACTGAGTTTGTTTTTCATTGAATGGGAGAGAGTTTGTATTTCATTAAATGGGAGAGAGTTGGTATTTAATTAAATGGGAGAGAGTTTGTTTTTCATTAAATGGGGGAGAGTTTGTATTTCATTAAATGGGAGAGAGTTTGTATTTCATTAAATGGGAGAGAGTTTGTATTTCATTAAATGGGAGAGAGTTGGTAATTAATTAAATGGGAGAGAGTTTGTATTTCATTAAATGGGAGAGATTATGTATTTCATTAAATGGGAGAGTTTGCATTTCATTAAATGGGAGAGAGTTTGTATTTCATTAAATGGGAGAGAGTTTGTATTTCATTTAATGGGAGAGTTTGTACTTCATTAAATGGGAGAGAGTTGGTATTTAATTAAATGGGAGAAAGTTTGTATTTCATTAAATGGGAGAGAGTTTGTATTTCATTAAATGGGAGAGAGTTGGTATTTAATTGTATGGGAGAGAGTTTGTATTTCATTAAATGGGAGAGTTTGTATTTCATTAAATGGGAGGGAGTTTGTATTTCATTAAATGGGAGAGAGTTTGTATTTCATTAAATGGGAGAGAGTTTGTATTTCATTAAATGGGAGAGAGTTTGTATTTCATTAAATGGGAGAGAGTTTGTATTTCATTAAATGGGAGAGAGTTGGTATTTAATTAAATGGGAGAGAGTTTGTATTTCATTAAATGGGAGAGAGTTTGTATTTCATTAAATGGGAGAGTGTTTATATTTCATTAAATGGGAGAGAGTTTGTACTTCATTAAATGGGAGAGAGTCTGTATTTCATTAAATGGGAGAGAGTTTGTATTTCATTAAATGGGAGAGAGTTTGTATTTAATTAAATGGGACGGAGTTTGTATTTCATTAAATGGGAGAGAGTTTGTATTTCATTAAATGGGAGAGAGTTTGTATTTCATTAAATGGGAGAGAGTTTGTATTTAATTAAATGGGGGAGAGTTTGTATTTCATTAAATGGGAGAGAGTTGGTATTTAATTAAATGGGAGAGAGTTTGTATTTCATTAAATGGGAGAGAGTTTGTATTTCATTAAATGGGAGAGAGTTTGTATTTCATTAAATGGGAGAGAGTTTGTATTTCATTAAATGGGGGAGAGTTTGTATTTCATTAAATGGGAGAGAGTTTGTATTTCATTAAATGGGAGAGAGTTTGTATTTCATTAAATGGGGGAGAGTTTGTATTTCATTAAATGGGGGAGAGTTTGTATTTCATTAAATGGGAGAGAGTTTGTATTTCATTAAATGGGGGAGAGTTTTATTTTATTAAATGGGAGAGAATTTGTATTTTATTAAATGGGAGAGAGTTTGCATTTAATTAAATGGGAGAGAATTTGTATTTCATTAAATGGGGGAGAGTTTGTATTTCATTAAATGGGAGAGAGTTTTATTTCATTAAATGGGAGAGAGTTTTATTTCATTAAATGGGAGAGAGTTTGTATTTCATTAAATGGGAGAGAGTTTGTATTTCATTAAATGGGAGAGAGTTTGTATTTCATTAAATGGGAGAGAGTTGGTATTTAATTAAATGGGAGAGAGTTTGTATTTCATTAAATGGGAGAGAGTTTGTATTTCATTAAATGGGAGAGTGTTTATATTTCATTAAATGGGAGAGAGTTTGTATTTCATTAAATGGGAGAGAGTCTGTATTTCATTAAATGGGAGAGAGTTTGTATTTCATAAAATGGGACTGAGTTTGTTTTTCATTAAATGGGAGAGAGTTTGTATTTAATTAAATGGGAGAGAGTTTGTATTTCATTAAATGGGGAAGAGTTTGTATTTCATTAAATGGGGGAGAGTTTGTATTTCATTAAGTGGGAGAGAGTTTGTATTTCATTAAATGGGAGTGAGTTGGTAATTAATTAAATGGGAGAGAGTTTGTATTTCATTAAATGGGAGAGAGTTTGTATTTCATTAAATGGGAGAGAGTTGGTAATTCATTAAATGGGAGAGAGTTTGTATTTCATTAAATGGGAGAGAGTTGGTAATTAATTAAATGGGAGAGATTTCGTATTTCATTAAATGGGAGAGTTTGTATTTCATTAAATGGGAGAGAGTTTGTATTTCATTTAATGGGAGAGAGTTTGTATTTCATTAAATGGGAGAGTTTGTATTTCATTAAATCGGAGTGAGTTGGTATTTAATTAAATGGGAGAGAGTTTGTATTTCATTAAATGGGAGAGAGTTTGTATTTCATTAAATGGGAGAGAGCTGGTATTTAATTAAATGAGAGAGAGTTTGTATATCATTAAATGGGAGAGTTTGTATTTCATTAAATGGGAGAGAGTTTGTATTTCATTAAATGGGAGAGAGTTTGTATTTCCATAAATGGGAGAGAGTTTGTATTTCATTAAATGGGAGAGAGTTTGTATTTCATTAAATGGGAGAGAGTTGGTATTTAATTAAATGGGAGAGAGTTTGTATTTCATTAAATGGGAGAGAGTTTGTATTTCATTAAATGGGAGAGAGTTGGTATTTAATTAAATGGGAGAGAGTTTGTATTTCATTAAATGGGAGAGAGATTGTTTTTAATTTAATGGCTGAAGGGATGCAACCTGTCACCCGGATCCTCTCTAACTTTTACCGCTGCACAATAGAGAGCATCCTGATGAACTGTAGCACAGTGTGGTATAGCAGCTGTACTTCCTATGACCGGAAAGCCCTGCAGGGGGTAGTCAAAGCTGCCCAAAGCATTACCGGCACCCGGCTACCGACCATTGAGAACATCTACCAGAAACGCTGTCTGCGGAGGTCATTGACCATCATCAAAAACCCTACCCACCCCAGCCACAGTTTGTTCGCCCCCCTGCCATCTGGGAAACGCTACAGATGCATTCGCACCAGCACGACCAGATTTAGGAACTGCTTCTTTCCCAGGGCTGTCATCCTACTGAACTCTGCTAATAAACTCTGAAGCCTGCACATCTGTCAATGCACTTTATTATGTTTATATTTATGTTACAAGCCAAATGTATGTTAAATGTCTTAATCAAAATGTACACTCTCGGGAGCTGCAAGCCTACATTTCGTTGTACTGCACTTGTGCACTAACAATGACAATAATGTTGATTATTATTGTTATTATTATTATTATTATGTGAGACGGTTGGTATTTAATTAAATGGGAGAGAATTTGGGGGAGAAATTCGGTATCGCCCTGTTTGGAGCGCCGCTATCGGCCGTGCGCAAAATTTAGCGCCTGGCGCTAATTATCGCCACCGACAGCAAACTTGGCATTTCTCGCCCCTGGAGGTGATTGGAGCGCTAAATCAGGCGCTACACACCTCTCTTAAGGTGCTGAGGAGCGAGGCGCTACCTCAGAGGGCGGGTGCAGCGCAGGTGCTGTCAGTTAGCGATTGAACACAGACACACTGGCGCCGGGTAGTTCTTAAAGGGGAGGGTTGATCTTGCTCTCCAGCCACACCCTGCGCATTGGAGCCTTGAATCTCAGCCTGGACAGACCTGTGCCTAAATCTTGCAGGCAAGGACTATGGAGAGGGCCAGGGAGCAAGCATAGCGCTTCAGCGAGTGGGCCTTGGAGGCTCTGGTTGGTGTGGTGGAGCACAGAAGATCTATACTGTACCTAGAGAGTGGGAGGAGGCCTTTGCCACACTCGTACAGAAGAGTGTGGAGGGAGGTGGCTCAGAGAGTCTCCTCAAGCAGCATGGCACCCAGGACCCACATCCAATGTAGGAAAAAGTTCAACGACCTCACTCGGGTCATCAGGGTGAGTGCCTTTTTTTCAAAACCTCTCCATCTCTCCATCTCAACCTCACTCTATGGCCAGAGGGTCTTAAAAGCCCCAATGCCCAACACTCATCCAACAGCTATGGCTCGTTCATCAAACACACATGCACATTCCACACTTTGCATACATTAAGGGCTATTCAACTATGGGAGGCACATCAGGCAAGACCATGGCTCCATACAGTAAGGGCTATTCAACTATGGGAGGCATTTCAGGCAAGACCATGGCTGCATACAGTAAGGGCTATTCAACTATAGGAGGCATTTCAGGCAAGACCATGGCTGTATATTTACTCAGACGCCATCCTTTTTCTTGCAGGCCAAGCTATCTCACAATAGGAGACAGCAGAAACGGACAGGGGGAGGGCGGCCTCAGCTGCAACCCCTCAGCGAACTTGAGGTGCGCGTCTAGAGGATTGTGGCAAGCCGGGTGATTGGTCCCGTCGCCACTGGAGACGCCGACCCCGTTCTGGACTGCAATGGTAAGGTCATCACCTTCTTGTCCTCTCTCCTTCCACTTGTTCCTCACAACACCAGCCTTTGACACTTCCAATCCAAATTACTAAATCGCTGCACTCATTCTTCCCTTGCTGCCACCCTGTCCTCACGCTAAAGCCACTCTTGTACCTCCCTGCTTTCAGATGGTGATTCACCAGGTGAGGAGACGAGCCTACAAGCTGCCAGTGGGAGTGAAGCTGAAGGCGAGGAGGAAGAGGAAGCCGGAGCAGCCATGCCCACACTGGGAACATGCCTTCCCTGGAGGGGAGCAGGAGGGAATGGTCTGATGAGGGTGAAGCTCCAGGACCTAGCGGGCTGCTGCAACGCGATGGGGGTAGGGAAGCTCGGGGGCCGTCTCCCCGGAGGCAGATTATGCCATTGAGTCCTACTGCACTGGACGCAGAGGAGGAGCGGGTCCTCGCTGAAATGAGCGCCCAGGCGGAGCACAGGCACACTGAGCTCATGGCTGCAGTGGAAATGGTGCCCGAATGCATTGAATCACTGGCAAGGAGTGTGGAGCACTTCGCTGTAGCACAGGCGGCTGCCATGCAAATGATTAGTGCTGCAATGCAGTCACTGTCTGCTATGAGCCCAGCTCAGACTGCTCTCATGCAGACTCAGATTGAGGCCACGCGAGCACTGACTGCTGCCATCCTCTCTGGTTCAGACACATTTCCCTGGGGCTCTCACCACGCCGCAGCAGGCCAGCAATCTGTGCTACAGCAGATTGCTCCGGATGCTGAAGTGCTGCCCCGTGGGAGTGCCACTGTGTCGGTCGAGCAGGGAGTTGCTGTCCTCTCTCAAGATGACAGCATTCCTGCTGCCACCACTGTCACTTCTCCACTGCACTTGCCACCGCCTGTAGGACAGACTGCTGCCGCCCATGCAGAGTTGGTGCCGTCTGTAGCCGGGCCCTCCAGGCCCAGAGCTGGTCGAGGCCATCCTTCAAGGGCATCTGCAGTCTCAGGTTGTGACAATCAGCAGCCTTCCACCAGCCTTGCTGCAGCCACTGGGGTCCCATTACGGAGGAGCTGCAGGGTGGGAAGGGGGGAAGTGCGCAAGGGAAGGTGGTCACCCTCGAAGGGCAAAATGTACGAGGTGTGACAAAATGTTGTTCCTTGTTTTATTAAAGGCCGAGGTTCGTGGTCAAATTTTAACTGTTTTGGACATTGTCTCCAGGTTGTGAGAGCCAGTTATGTTAATGATTGATTTTTTTTGTGTTTCTTTCTATTAGTTTGTTATGCGGAAATGAGGCACACAGGGTTTGTAAAATAAATAAGGTTTTGTATTCAAAATGTACATGTTTGGTCTTCGCAATCATTGTTGCCTTGACCGGCTTAGGAGTTGCCGATTGGTTTCATTCAGGTTGTTTGAATGGCAGAAGCCATTTCCTCAGAAGGGGCCTAGAAGCGACTTGCTATGAGCCTTTGACGGACGGCCCTTCCACTTTGTACATTGTGTGCCTCCCTCCCGCCTTGGTGCTGCTGATGATCATCCTCCTCATCCTCTTCCTCCTCCTCCTCTGCTGGTGCTCCAATGCCTGGTGGCATTGGCTGGGTCCTGAGGATTGCAAGGTTATGCAGCATGCAGCACACAACAACGAAGTGGGAGACTCGCTCAGGCGAGTACTGAAGGGCTCCTCCAGAATGGTCCAGACAGCGGAACCGTTGCTTGAGCACGCCGATTGTGTGCTCAACGATGTTCCTGGTAGCTTGATGGCTCTTGTTGTATCACAGCTCAGCAGTGGTGTTGGGCATACGGAGCGGTGTCATCAGCCAGGTGCACAGAGGATATCCCTTGTCCCCGAGAAGCCAAGCACCTGGGTGATGCGTTGACTGGAAAAGGTCTGCCATAGAAGTCTGGCGCAGGATGAAGGCATCGTGGCTGCTGCCAGGAAAGTGGGTATTGACAGCGAGTATCAGCTGCCTGTGGTCATAGACCAACTGGACGTTTAAGGAATGGAAGCCATTTCGGTTCCAGAAATCCTCGGCATTCTCATGCAGCGCACGAAAAGCCACATGCGTGCAGTCAATGGCGCCCTGCACCATGGGGAAGCCCGCTATCATCGCAAAGCCCATTGCGCGTTCTTGCTGCTTGTCCGGGGTCATGGGGAAAGAGATGTACTCTCGTCTCCTTTTAAAGAGGGCATTTGTGACCTGACGGATGCAGCAATGCACCGCGAACTGGGAGATATTGGCGATGTCCCCAGTAGCTGATTGAACTGAGCCGGTGGTATAAAAGTTGAGAGCCACTGTTATCTTCACTGCCACCGACAGAGACGTCCTGCTCCTCAGTTGAGGCTGCAGATCTGGCTGAAGCAGATGGCAGAGCTCAGTGACCACCTCCTTGCTGAAGCGCAGCCTTCACAAACACTGCTCCTCAGACATAATGGCCCAGAAATTCGGGTCTCCACGGGTGAGTATGCACGGGGTACTCACCCGTAGGCCCGATGGAAGTGCCGGTTTCCTGCATGCACTGCGCATGCGAATGAAACCGGCACTTCCGTTCCTCTGAACGAAGAGGTTCAGAGGTCGAACGCGTGCGCGGGGGAGGCTGCGTGTGCGCATCAAACTTCAGTCTTTTTTGCAGGTTTTCCTGGGAAGGTAAGCCTGTAGAATTTAGAAATATAAAAAGCAGGCGTTAGGTCTGCTTTTTACAAGTTAAGTGGTGAATTAATTAAAATTGAAAGATTTTTTTCCACAGGTTTATTATTTTTAAATACTTTAAAGCAAGGTAAGTTTATTTTTAGCCCTGTTAGAATATAAAATTATTTTTTCAAAAATTTAAATTATTGTTTAAAATAGTTATTTCATGTAATTTATAGTTTATTTTAAAAATGTGATTTTTTTAAAATTTATTTGAAGATTTAGTGCTATTTTGGGGCCGTAGTATTTATAAGCCTTGACAGCACTTCCTGTTAGACTTATGAATGGAGCATCCCCTGCTCCGATTGGCTGCCCATGGCCCACGAACTAACTGCGCCCCGGGATACGCAAGCACTGCATGCCGGCAGCTGGACCAGGCCCCGGATCGGAATTCCACGGGGGCCCACAGCTCAACGGCCAGCGCGCAAGGGAAGTGCAGATCGGGGGCTTGCACCCGCGGGAAGCCCCTGACCCGAATTACTGGGCCATTAATGTAGGAGAACTGATCTCCTGTACAGAGGCCTGTTGGCCCTCCTCCATCTGGCCATGATTGCCACTCTCTGTCTGCGTCTCTGTGCCCTCCGAATGTGATGGAGAAGAACGACGCCCCCATCCATTGCAGCCCCCATAGTACCTAGGCAATCAAAGATATGAAGGTCAAAAACCAAAGTACCTGCAAAGTTATGGTCAGAAGCCAAAGCTACCTCAGACAGCGTTGACTCAATGCAGAAATCTCTCTTTCTCTCTCTCAAAATCTCTCTCTCTCTCTCTCAGAACGAGTGGTGCAAAAATGGCTACCACACAAAAGCCAGGAAGAGGCCCCCTTTAAATAGCGCCCCCCCCCCCCCCACCCAGCCCCACAGCGACTGGGAAGTGTTCCAGTCTACCTGTCCTTGGTTGCGCCAGGCGGAAAGCAGGGGGGCGCCACTCAATTTCCGTTCTGGGGCGTCACAAGGGCGTTGCACTCTCGAATGACGTCAAGATCTGCGTGCGCAGGAGATCGGCTGGTATTGTTTAGCGCCGCCGCAAAATGTCTGGTTAATTTCACTAGCAGCGCAAAAATCGTCGCGCCCGGGCGCTAGTTGCTTTGCACCCCATTAGCGCCTTCTTAAGGCGCTAACGGGAGGTGCAACCAACTGAATTTTTCCCCCTTTGTGTCTTAATGCGAGGAGCATTCGTAATAAGGTGGATGAATTAGTTGCGCAAATATATGTAAACGGATATGATATAATTGGGATTACGGAGACATGGCTCCAGGGTGACCAAGGCTGGGAATTCAACATCCAGGGGTATTCAATATTCAGGAAGGACAGGCAAAAAGGAAAAGGCGATGGGGGTAGCATTGTTGGTTAAAGAGGAGATTAAAACAATAGTAAGGATGGATATTAGCTCTGATGATGTGGAATCTGTATGGGTAGAGCTGAGAAATACCAAGGGGCAGAAAACGTGAGTGGGCGTTGTATATATAGAAACATAGAAGATAGGAGCAGCAGTAGGCCATTCGGCCCCTCGAGCCTGCTCCGCCATTCAATGTGATCATGGCTGATCATCCAAATTCAGTACCCGGTCCTTGCCTTCTCCCTGTACCCCTTGAACCCTTTAGCCTTAAGAAATATATCCAACTCCTTCTTGAATATATTTAATGAATTGGCCTCTACTGCCTTCTGTGGTAGAGAATTCCACAGGTTCACCACTCTCTGGGTGAAGAAATTCCTCCTCATTTCTGTCCTAAATGGCATACCCTTTATCCTTAGACTGTGACCCGTGGTTCTGGACTCCCCGACCATCGGGAACATCCTTCCTGCATCTAGTCTGTCCAGTCCTGTCAGAATTTTATACGTTTCAATGAGATCCCCTCTCATTCTTCTAAACTCCAGCGAGTACAAGCCCAATCGACCCAATCTCTCCTCATACGTCATTCCTGCCATCCCAGGTATCAGCCTGGTGAATCTTCGCTGAACTCCGTCCATGGCAAGAACATCCTTCCTCAGGTAAGGTGACCAAAACTGCACACAATACTCAAGATGTGGTCTCACCAAGGCCCTGTACAACTGCAGCAAGACATCCTTGTTCCTGCACTCAAACCCTCTCGCTACGAAGGCCAACATACCATTTGCCTTCTTAACCGCCTGCTACACCTGCATGCTTACCTTCAGCGACTGGTGCACAAGGACACCCAGGTCTCATTGCACTTCCCCTTCTCCCAATCTATTGCCATTCAGATAATAATCTGCCTTCCTGTTTTTGCCACCAAAGTGGATAACCTCACATTTATCCACGTTATATTGCATCTGCCATGCTTCTGCCCAATCACCCAACCTGTCCAAATCATCCTGGAGTTTCTTGGCATCCTCCTCACAGCACACACGCCCACCCAGCTTTGTGTCGTCTGCAAATTTGGAGATATTACATCTAGTTCCCTTGTCTAGATCATTAATATATATATTGTGAATAGCTGGGGTCCCTGCGGTATCCTACTAGTCACTGCCTGCCACTCGGAAAAAGACCCGTTTATTCCAACTCTTTGCTTTCTGTCTGCCAACGAGTTTTCTATCCAATTCAATACCTTGCCCCCAATCCCATGTGCCTTAACTTTACACGCTAATCTCTTATGCGGGACCTTATCGAAAGCCTTCTGAAAGTCCAAATATACCACATCCACTGGTTTTCCCTTATCTATTTTACCAGTTACATCCTCAAAAAATTCCAGCAGATTAGTCAAGCACAATTTACCTTTTGTAAATCCATGTTGACTTTGTCCGATCCTGTCACTGTTTTCCAAGTGCTCTGCTATTACACCTTTTATAATGGACTCTAGCATTTTCCCCACGACCGATGTCAGGCTTACCGGTCTGTAATTCCCCGTTCTCTCCCTACCACCTTTTTTGAATAGTGGGGTAACATTAGCTACCCTCCAATCCATGGGTACTGTTCCAGATTCCATCGAATGTTGGAAGATGATCAGCAATGCATCTATTTCTAGGGCCACTTCCTTAACTACCCTAGGATGTCGATTATCAGGCCCTGGGGATTTATCGGCCTTCAGTCCCATCAATTTCCTTAACACCATTTCCTTACAAATACTGATTTCTTTCAGTTCCTCCCCTTCATCAGACCCTATATTCCCTGACATCTCTGGGAGGTTATTTGTGTCCTCCTTTGTGAAGACAGAACCAAAATATGTATTTAATTGGTCTGCCATTTCTTTGTTCCCCATTATAAATTCCCCTGATTCTGACTGCAAGGGACCTACGCTTGACTTCACCAATCTTTTTCTCTTCACAATATCTATAAAAGCTTTTACAGTCAGTTTTTATGTTCCCTGCAAGCTTACTCTCATATTCCATTTTCCCCCTCTTAATTAATTCCTTTGTCCTCCTTTGTTGAATCCTAAACTGCTCCCAATCCTCAGATTTACTGCTTTTTCTGGCCAATTTATATGTCCTCTCCTTGGATCTTATGCTATCCCTAATTTCCCTTGTTAGCCACGGTTGAGTCGCCTTTTTTGTTTTATTTTTATGCCAAACGGGGATGAACAAATTCTGTAGTTCATCCATGCAGTCTTTGAATGCTTGCCATTGCCTATATACAGACCCCCAAACAGTAATGCTGAGGTTGGGGATGGCATTAAACGGGAAATTAGAGATGCGTGCAATAAGGGCACAGTAGTTGTCATGAGTGACTTTAATCGACATATAGATTGGGCTAACCAAATTAGTAACAATACTGTGGAGGAGGAATTCCTGGAGTGTTTACGGGATGGTTTCCTGGACCAATATGTCGAGGAACCAACTAGAGATCAGGCCATCTTAGATGCCTGCCCTTGTTGACAGTAGGCTCCCGAGGTATGGAAAGTGGTCCACGTTGTCCAAGGCCTCGATGTGGATTTTGATAATTGGGGGTCAATACTGTGTGGCGGGGACAGGTTGGTAGAGGACCTTTGTCTTACGGATGTTTAGTGTAAGGCCCATGCTCTCGTACGCTTCGGTGAAGGTGTTGACGATGGTTTGGAGTTCAACCTCCGTGTGTGCGCAGATGCAAGCGTCATCTGCATACTGTAATTCGATGACAGAGGATGGGACGATCTTGGATCTGGACTGGAGGCGACGGAGGTTGAACAGTCTCCTGTTTGTTCTGTAAATTAGCTCCACTCCAGCGGGGAGCTTACTGAGGGTGAGATGGAGCATTGCAGCAAGGAAGATCGAGAAGAGCGTTGGTGCAATGACACAACATTGCTTGACCCCGGTCCGTACGTGAATTGGGTCTGTGGTGGATCCGTTGGTCAGGATCACTGCTTGCATGTCGTCATGAAGCAGGCGGAGGATGGTGACAAACTTTTGAGGGCAGCCAAATTTGAGGAGGACACTCCATAATCCCTCACGGTTGACAGTGTCGAAAACCTTTGTGAGGTCAAAGAATGCCATGTTCACAATTGATTCTCAGTTATCAGCCTTTGTTTTGAAGCTGCTGGTCAGCTTTTACTGGTTTCTAGATTGGCCTGTAAACAGACATAGAATGATATGTTAGTGGCCTGTGTAGTTCAGTACTATGGATGCATTTATGCACTGGGCCTTTAGAGCTCAACAACAACAACTTGCATTTATATAACGCCTTTAACGTAGCAAAACGTCCCAAGGCGCTTAACAGGAGCGTTATCAATAAAAACTTTACACCAAGCCACAGAAGGAGAGATCAGGACAGATGGCCAAAAGCTTGGTCAAAGAGGTAGGTTTTAAGGAGCATCTTAAAGGAGGAGAGAGGTAGAGAGGCAGAGAGGTTTACGGAGGGAATTCCAGAGCTTAGGGCACAAGGGACAGGATGTCTTTGTATTTTGTTCCCCTCCTGCCGCACCCCCGCCCCGCCCGCCCCCCCCCCCCCCCACCCTCCGCCATCCCCAACATACACTGAGGGTAGTCCAGTAGCATTGCACAATGTTTAGTTTAGGCTTCTTTAGGTTTTTCCTGGTGATTCCCATCAGTGAAAGGTCCTCTCTGGCAATGCATCAAGCTCCTTGCATTTTGCTTCTGGTGCTGTGTGGAAATCAGCAACAAAACAGCTGAATGCTTTAATGTCTCAGCTGGATAAACTTTGGTCTTTTTGGCTACTCCGCCCATGCAATTTTAATCCTTTGGAAATGAGCTATAGGAAATAAATCAATGAACCATTCTGTACTCAAAGTTCAGTTCTGTTGATAGGGGGAGGCCACATCCTAAAGCATCACCACTGAAGTGACTCAGGAACATTGTGATTGGGCAATTAGACATCGTGGCCAATAATATGATTGGATATTGCATAGAATTACGTAGAATGTGCAGCACAGAAACAGGTCATTCAGCCCAACTGGTCCATGCCAGTGTTTATGCTCCACATAAGCCTCCTCCCACACCTTTTCATCTAACTCTATCAGCATAACCTTCTATTTCTTTCTCATGTGTTTATCTAGTTTCTCCTTAAATGCATCTATACTATTAGCCTCAACTATTCCTTGTTTCACATTCTAACCACTCTCATAGGAACAGGAATAGGCCATTCAGCCCCTTGAGCCTGTTCCACCTTTAAATTAGATCATGGCTGATCTGTATCTTAATTCCATCTACCCACCTTGGTTCCGTAACCCTTAATACCCTTGCTTAACAAAAATCTATCAATTTCAGTTTTGAAATTTTCAATTTACCCAGCCTCAATAGCTTTTTGGGGAAGAGAGTTTCTTTTTTTGGGTAAAGAAGTTTCTCCTGAATTCCCTATTGGATTTATTAGTGACTATTTAAATTTATGGTCCCTAGTTTTGGCCTCCCCACAAGTGGAAACATCCTCTCTAGGTCTACTCTATCAAACCCCTTTGTAATTCCAAAGACCTCCATCAGGTCACCCTTTAGTCTTCTGTGTCTGTTCTCGAGTATATCAGTTGCAGAAGTCTGAGGCCTATAACATGACCAAGGCACTCAGTGCATTCTAGAGACGTGTAACACAGAGCGTTTAATAGTGTCTCTACCAGCAAGAAATTTGTTACACAGAAATATAATAGTGTCTCTATCAGAGATAGATGTTACAGAGTTTAATAGCGTCTCTACCAGACAGAGAGATAATAGTGTCACTATCAGAGAGAAATGTTAGAGTTTAATAATGTCTATATCAACGAGCGATGTTACAGAGTTTATTAGTGTCTCTATCAGACAGAGATGTTACACACGAGGCCTAGAAATTCCCTACCTTACCGTCGACTGTTAGCACCGTATTTCTGCAAAAATGGCGGCTGCCTTGCTTCTGGTGCAGGACACGGTGGCCGCCATTGTGATGAGGTCAATAGCACTGCCATTGCCAGCGTTCACCTCTCAAATTCAAATGTACAGGTCATGACATCAATGGGTGCACAATGCCTGATTTGACACACGACTGTGGTTTTGGACATCGCCATAGACCATAATGCCCTCTCCTAACCACGCATGGAACATGCGTGTAGCAGTACTGCAGAGATGCTGTCAGCGCTTCTTAAAGGGACACACACATCTTTCAGAAGTTTCAATTTCATTTTTTGGACCAGTTTTTTATATTTTATTGGAGTAGTGGCTTGGTGCAATACATTTAAAAAGTTGTTAAATTGTGCAGGTAGTGCTGCTGGATGCTTGCAAGGCTTTGGATGGTAAAGGAAGGCCTCTGAGAAGACAGAAAATTCTGGAAATACTCAGCAGGTCAAGCAGCATCTCTGGAGAGAGAAACAGAGTTAACATTTCAGGTTGAGATGCTGCCTGACCTGCTGATTATTTCCAGCATTTTCTGTTTTTATTTCAGATTTCTGGCATCTGCAGTATTTTACCCGAGAAGACCACTTGCTCACAGTCCTGGGGGGGCACATGGAGTTGAAGCAGAGGCCAAGCTGCTCGCAGAGGGAAGAGGGAGCAGCAAGAGAGGAGAAAGCAGAAGAGGAAGAAGCAGAAGGAAGGATGCAACCCAGACAGCCCCTTTCTGGCCGGGATATCTGGGATCGAATCATCCGCCTGAGGTACCAGAGACCACAATCCCAATTCTCCTTTCAACATTTGTCCCACACCTTACCTTCCCTCTGTTACTGACCATCACAGCGTTCTCTTGGCCACAACGCTGAAATAAAAGCCACCACAAAGCAAACTTTCCAATCCAACCTTATCCATATATGCATCCAATATGACATCAAGAAATCAACTAATCACCCTTGTGCATTCCCTTAGTGACTGTCTTGCGTGTGCCTTTGCCTATCCTAGTGATGTCACGCAATCCTACCCCAATGGCTGCTGCATGGCTGGTGGAAGGCTGCTGACTTTCAGTGGGAGACACTGCAGATGGCCTTGCAGGGCGACCTCGAGGAGCTGGTGGCTGGGAATGTCGAGTGATGGTGTTTCTTCTTCTTCACTCTCCCTCTTCTTGGTCAACCACTGGCTGGGCAGGCTGGAATTCTTGGGTGTCTGAAATGAGCAAGGCACAAGGGTAGGGTTGTGGTGAGGAGAGGGTGGAAAAGCAAGTGCTGCATGCTTACACCATGTGCAGCTTGTACATCAGAAGATATTGTGGGACGAGAGGGAAATGGGATGTGAGAAGGAGAATAACGTATGAGGATACCAGCATCTTGTATTCTTTCAGCCCCGCTGCTGGCCAAGGGCACAGCCATGCCCCTGCCAAGAATGGCCAGCACTGTCTCCTCCGAGCAGGTGAGGTGAAGCTAGGAATGTGAGGTGTGCTTCTTGTTTGGTGGAGATGTTGGTAGGTGAATGATGATGGGGGTCATCCTGCAGGCTTCAAGAGGATCCGGAGGTGCCTCATCTCAACGGCAGAGATGACAGAATGGCTGCTGCATTCTCAGATGCTGCAGCCATCTGCTTTCTGCTGAACGAAGCAAAGGTAAGGAAACTTTTTCCAACACTTTATACTCACCTCTCATACTTACCTGTCCACACTTGCACCCATCACTCACCTCTACAGCTGACATTTCGGTTTCTCTCACCCCCGCAGAACCACTGCTCACCTCGCTGACCCTGGCGAGGTTCGCAGCCGTTGGGAAGCCTGCAATTGCAGCCGTAAAATGGGGAAAAGCCTCAAAACTGCCTGTTAACTACGTGTTAACAGGCAGTTAATTGGCTCTAATCCCCTTCCCGCCTCGAGGAGTCAGGTGGCTGCGCGACTCGGGGGCACACCTCCCGGGAAGATGACACGGAGGCGGGTTGGGAGCGGGGTTGGCACCCGCTCCCAGTTTCTGCCATTTTCCCGCCTCCATACCTGCCTCCCCAGGGCTGGGAAAATTCCCCCCCACAGAGTACAAAAGCAAGGAAGTTATGATGAACCTTTATAAAACACTGGTCCGACCTCAACTGAAGTATTGGCCCAGTAATTCGGGTCCCAACGCGTGAGTACGGACGGGGTACTCACGCGTGGGCCCGATGGAAGTGTCGGTTTTCAGCATGCACAGCGCATGCGCGGGAAACCGGCATTTCCTTTCCTCTGAACCAAGGGGTTCAGAGGTCGAATGCGTGCGCGCAGGAGTCTGCGCGTGCGCGCTGAAATTCCTTTTTTTTGAAAGGTTTGCCCGTGCGTGAAGGCCTCAACTTTTTACGAATGAAAAAAGCAGACGTAAGGATTTAGTTTTAAAAGGGAAGTGGTCTCATAATTAAAGTTAGAAAATTTTTCCACATGTTTATTATTTTTAAAGACTTTACAGTAAGGTAAGTGTATTTTTAGACCCAATTTGTTAAAAAATTATGTTTTTCAAAAATTTGAACAATTGTTTAAATTAGTTTTTTACAGTTATTAATAGTTAATTTAATTAGTGGGATGTTTTTTTAACTTTTATTTGAAGTTTAAGTACTGTTTTGGGCACCCGGAGTTTTCATGAGTTTGACAGTTCTTGCTATCAAACTCATGAATGAACTTTTGCAACCTCCGATTGGTTGCCCAGTGCTCACATGATCCCAGCCGGCTCATCGAACTAACTACGCCGCTGGATCATGCAAGCACAGCGCGCCGGGAGCTGAACCGGGCCACTGACAGGAAATCCACGCAGGCCCAGGCTTCAACTGCCAGCGCGCTAGATAAGTGTAGGTCGGGGGCTTGCACCCGCGGGAAGCCCCCGACACCAATTTCTGGGCCATTGTGTCCAATTCTGGGCATCGTACAAAGAATGTGAAGGCCTTCGAGAGGATGCAGAAAAGATTTATAAGAATGGTTCCAGGAACGAGGGACTTCAGTTACGTGGATAGACTGGAAAAGCTGGGGTTGTTCTCCTTAGAGCAGAGAAGGCTAAGAAGAGATTTGATAGAGGTGTTCAAAATCATGAGGGGTCCAGACAGAAACTGTTCTCATTGGTGGAAGGATTGAGAACCAGAGGACACTGATTTAAGGTGATTGGCAGAAGAACCAAAGGCGACATGAGGAAAAACTTTTTTACGCAGCGAGTGGTTAGGATCTGGAATGCACCGGGTGGTGGAGGCAGATTCAGTCATGGCTTTCAAAAGGGAATTGGATAAGTACCTGAAGGAAAAAAATTTGCAGGGCTACAGTGAAACGACGGGGAAGTGGGACTAGCTGAAGTGCTCTTGCAGAGAGCTGGCACGGGCTCGACAGGCCGAATGGCCTACTTCTGTGCCGTAACCATTCTATGATTCTAGTAATTGGGGATTCGATAGTCAAGGGGACAGACAGACAGTTCTGCTACCGTCGATGTGAGAGCCGTATGGTATGTTGCTTCCCTGTTGCCAGGGTAAGGAACATCACGGAGAGAGTGCAGAACATTCTGCGGGGGGAAGGGGAAGAGCCAAAAGTCGTGGTCTATTTTGGAACCAACGACATAGGGAGGAAGAGAGTTGAGGTCCTGTAGTCAGACTTTAATGAGCTAGGGAGAAAGTTAAAGAGCAGGACCTCAAAGGTAGAAATCTCTGGATTACTTCCAGTGACACGCACTAATGAGAGTAGAAATAGGAAGATATAGAAACATAGAAACATAGAAACTAGGAGCAGGAGTAGGCCATTCGGCCCTTCGAGCCTGCTCCGCCATTCAACGAGATCATGGCTGATCATCCAAACCCTAGCACTCGGTCCCTACACCGACAGCCATCCCACCCAAGCCCTATCCCCGTAACCCCACATATTTAATCCCCCCTAACACTAAGGGCCAATTTTTTTTTATCATGGCCAATCAACCTAACCCGCACATCTTTGGACTGTGGGAGGAAACCGGAGCACCCGGAGAAAACCCACGCAAACACGGGGAGAATGTGCAAACTCCACACAGACAGTCACCCGAGGCCGGATTTGAACCCGGGTCCCTGGCACTGTGAGGCAACAGTGCTAACCACTATGCCACCGTGCTGGTTAACGCGTGGCTAGAGACATGGTGCAGAAGGGAGGGCTTCAGATTCCTGGGACATTGGGACCAGTTCTGTGGCAGGAGGGCCCTGATCAAGATGGACGGGTTGCACCTGAACAGAGCTGGGACCAATATCCTCGCAGGCAGGTTAATTAGTGCTGTGGAGGAGTATTAAACTAATTCGGTAGGGGGTTGGGCACCAGGATGTAGTATTAAAAAGTAGAAACAAGGGACGCAATCTTGCCAGCCCTGGAGAGGCACGTATGGAGGCAGGACTGCTGGAAAAATGCCATCTTGCCAGGAGGCGGGTAGCCGTCCCGCGCCAAGTCCCGTCTCCTTGGAGGTGGGAAGGGATTACAGCCACTTAACTGCCTGTTAACAAGTAGTTAACAGGCAGAAAATAGGCTTATCACCATTTTGCCCACACAAGTGCGGGCTTCCCGAAGGCGCCGAACGCTACCAGGATCACTGAGGCGAGTAGTGGGTCTGCAGGGGTTGGAGGGGTGCAAAAGTGCGCTGTGAAGCTAAGTGATGGGTGCAAGTGTGGAGAGGTGAGTATCTGAGGTAAAGTGGAATGTGTTAGAAAAAGTGTACTTACCTTTTGTTTCTTCCTGCAGGCTTCAGTCGGTGGGTATGCGGAGAGTCTCGCACCTCCACGGTAGAGATGACAGATGACTGTTGCATTCTCCAATGCAACAACCATCTCATTTCTGCAAAAGAAAGAGGTTTGATGAGGTCTTGAATTCAAGAACTCATCAAACTACAGAGAATGTCACTGTTTGACAGCTTCACAGAGCTGTCAAACGATAACAATTCATCTGTCAAAATTTTTTGACAGATGAAACGTCATACGTTGATGTTCTCTGCAACCGGCTTTCCCTTAATTGGCCTGCTCAACCCGCTGGGCAGGCTTAACAAGGTCAATCAAGGGAAAGTAGCGTGGGTTGGCCAGAAGTCAATGGAGGCGGGACTAAAACCCGACAAGTGGGAGCCCCGCCTCCAAAAGCTCCCCATTGGCAAAATCACCACCATAGTGCACAGAGGACTGAGAGAGACAGTTAGAGTTAGAAATAATACAGAATTAGGTGGGACCACAGAAAATACAAAGAGGTCTAAGTTAGATTTGGAGTGTATGAAGTTTGGTTAATAAGGTTGGTGAGCTGCAGGCACAAATAGCCACATAGGAATATGATGTAGTCGTGATAACTGAGACCTGGCTCAAAAAAGGGGAGGATTGGATGCTTAATATTCCTGGGTACAAGGTATCAGGAACGACAGGGAAGGAGAAAAAGGAGGGGTAGCAGTTTTGATTAAGGAAAATATTACAGTGTTAGAAAGAGAGAATGTCCTTCAGGGATCAAAGGAAGAATCTATTTAGTTGGAGTTGAGAAACAATAAAGGAGCTATTAAGTTACTTGGTATATTTTATAGGCCACCAAATAGTGGGAAGGAGATAGAGGAGCAAATTTGCAAAGAAATTACTGAGGTGCAAGAACTATAGAGTAGTGATAATGGGAGACTTTAGCTATCCCAATATTGAATGGGGCAGTGATTATGTTAAGGGCAGAGAAGGGAAGAATTTATGAAGTGTGTTCAGGAGAATTTTCTTGATCAGTATGTTTCCTGTCCAACAAGGAAGGAGGCATTGCTGGATCTAGTCCTGTGGAATGAAGTAGGTGGAGAATGTTACAGTTGGAGAGCATCTTGGGAATAGTGATCATAGTACTGTAAGGTTTAGATTAGTTATGGAGGACAAGGAGCAATCTGGAATAAAAATACTTAACTGGAGGAGGGCTAATTTCAGCGAATTGAAGAGGCATCTGGCCCAGATAAATTGGAGTCCAAGACTGGCAAGCAAAAATGTAATGGCAGCCTTTAAAGAGATAGTTTGGATACAGTTTAGGTACATTCCTACAAGGGGGAAAGGGAGGGCAACCAAAGCCAGAGCTTCCTGGATGATGGAGTTGGGGAATAGGGTGAAGCAGAAAAATGGGGTGTATGACAGATGTCAGCTTGATAATACAAGGGAGAATCGGACTGAATATAAAAAGTACAGAGGAGAAGTGAAAAAGGAAATAAGAGGGGCAAAGTGACAGTACGAGAATAGATTGGCAGCAAACATAAAAGGGAATCCAAAGGTCTTCTATAGACATATCTCTATATATAAAGCGGTACTTCTGTCCTTCGTCTGTCTGTCTGTCTGTCTGCCTGTCTGTCCGGCTATACACTCTCAAGTTATAGAGCATAACTACACGTGAGTTACATCAAAAGAAAGCTCACGATTCCAGAACGGTCATAAGCATATTTACTTTTCGGTCGGACAAAAATTGCGCCCACGGTATCCAAAAAACTTTCAAAATTCCGCTCATTATCCGCTCATTATTCAAAATTCCGCTCATTATCCGCTCATTAGCATCGAGTGACGTGAAGGTCGACCAATCGTACAGTCGAGCGACCCGACAGTCGACCAATCGCTGCGTCACGGGGGCGGGTTCGTCGCGCGTGCGGGCCATCCTAGAGTCGAGTGACAGGACGATTGACCAATCCTACACTTCAGTGACCTGACGGTTGACCAATCGGTGCGTGTGTGGGCGGGCCTAATCGTTCTGAACCGAGGTGAGTGGCCGCCATCTTGATTCCAAACTCTTCGTTTCTTTTTCCCGCTTTCTGCGTGTTTCTTTTCAAATCTACATTTCCAGCAAAAAAAAAAGTTGCTTTTAAAACACAAATTGTTTTTTAAAAAAGTTAATTCATTTAGCAATCTTTTCTCTAACATCTATAATTTTCCTACCTTTCACCGTTTTTCCAGGCCTGGAACTCTGTTGCCCAGCCACGCCCGAGCTAGGCACCGCCCCTCCCGCTGGGCCCGCCCCCGCGATCGCCGCCATCTTGGTAAAGGCTGGCGGCGCGGGACCGGGCCGAGCATAGCCATCGCCGCCATTTTGGTAAAGGCTGGCGGGGCGGGAGGGAGCCTAGCGGGAGGTGAGTTGCGGTCACCGCGGGGCTCAGGCTCAGCTGATCGGGCGCACATCAGGGGTCGGCCCACAACACATCGACCGGAGGAGCGGCGGCTCTCTCTCTCTCCTTCGCCCCCGCGGCTCGGGCGGGGAGCTGGTGCTCGGGAGGGCGGGAAGGGGGGGGAAGGGTTACCCCGGCAACGGGGCTCGGGAGGGCGTGGGGCGGGGCTCGGGCTGACCGGGGCGCTGCGCTCGGCTGGGCCATGTCAGTGCGTGGGGCGGCACGGAGCTCCGCGAAGCCATCGCCGGCAGAGGGGAGAGGGTCTGTTGGTTCCCCACTCCCTTTCTCCCCCTCCCTTTCTCCCTTCCCCCTCCCCCCTCCTACCCCACCCTTCCCCCCACACCCTTCCCAAACCCCCTTTCCCCCCACCCCCCTCCAACCCCCCACCCCCCCTTCCCCTCCCTCCCCTCCCCCTTCCACCCTCCCCTCCCCCTCCCCTCCCCCTCCCCCCTCCCCCCAGTCGCGCTCTCTCTCTTCCCCCCAGTCGCTCTCTCTCTTCCCCCCAGTCGCTCTCTCTCTTCCCCCCAGTCGCTCTCTCTCTTCCTCCCAGTCGCTCTCTCTCTTCCCCCCAGTCGCTCTCTCTCTTCCCCCCAGTCGCTCTCTCTCTTCCCCCCAGTCGCTCTCTCTCTTCCCCCCAGTCCCTCTCTCTCTTCCCCCCAGTCGCTCTCTCTCTTCCCCCCAGTCGCTCTCTCTCTTCCCCCCAGTCGCTCTCTCTCTTCCCCCCAGTCGCTCTCTCTCTTCCCCCCAGTCGCTCTCTCTCTTCCCCCCAGTCGCTCTCTCTCTTCCCCCCAGTCGCTCTCTCTCTTCCCCCCAGTCGCTCTCTCTCTTCCCCCCAGTCGCTCTCTCTCTTCCCCCCAGTCGCTCTCTCTCTTCCCCCCAGTCGCTCTCTCTCTTCCCCCCGTCGCTCTCTCTCTTCCCCCCAGTCGCTCTCTCTCTTCCCCCCAGTCGCTCTCTCTCTTCCCACAGTCGCTCTCTCTCTTCCCCCCAGTCGCTCTCTCTCTTCCCCCCAGTCGCTCTCTCTCTTCCCCCCAGTCGCTCTCTCTCTTCCCCCCAGTCGCTCTCTCTCTTCCCCCCAGTCGCTCTCTCTCTTCCCCCCAGTCGCTCTCTCTCTTCCCCCCAGTCGCTCTCTCTCTTCCCCCCAGTCGCTCTCTCTCTTCCCCCAAGTCGCTCTCTCTCTTCCCCCCAGTCGCTCTCTCTCTTCCCCCCAGTCGCTCTCTCTCTTCCCCCCGTCGCTCTCTCTCTTCCCCCCAGTCGCTCTCTCTCTTCCCCCCAGTCGCTCTCTCTCTTCCCCCCAGTCGCTCTCTCTCTTCCCCCCAGTCGCTCTCTCTCTTCCCCCCAGTCGCTCTCTCTCTTCCCCCCAGTCGCTCTCTCTCTTCCCCCCAGTCGCTCTCTCTCTCTCTTCCAACAACAGCATGCCCTCGAAAAAGCCTCGGCACCGCCGGGCACTCCAGCAATTAACATTAAAAGGGTTGTCAGAAGAGCGGTGGGGCTGATTCCTTTACCAAGGAAGAGGATTTTGCCAAAGCTATACTAAATGAGGAGGCTGCTGGGATACTGGATGAGTTAAAAATAGATAACAAGGAGGTCCTAGACAGGCTGGCGGTAATTAAAGTGGATACGTCACCAGTCCTGATGGGATGCATCCTAGGTTGCTGAGGGAAGTAAGGGTAGAAATTGCGGAGCTGCTGGTCACAATCTGCCAATCCTCCTTCGATACAAGTGGGGTGCCAAAAGACTGAAGGACAGCAAATGCTACAGCCTTGTTCAAAAAAGGGGAGAAGGATAAACTTGGCAATTACTGGCCAGTCAGTTTAATGCCGTTGGTGGGGAAATGTAGTGTGTGTAACCTGTACCACCTTAAGAGGATACCTTAAGGTGATGGACTACTTTTTGATGGCTCCTGTACATTGTAGTACCGGTGGTGACCACACCGGTATATAAACCCTGCGGAGCAAAGTGTATTCCAGTTCAGCCCTGACCCTCAATTACTAAAGACCTGTTTAATTATTTCTGTAGTCTGTGTCCAGTTATTCAGCATAACTACATTTGGAAACACAGACTCAACAGTGGCGACGAGTCTTATCTTACCTAGCGGCAGTTGCATCAAAGGAAGCTTCGCCTCTCAAACGGGCATCGATCAAGGACATCCACCCTCAACATCCTGCTGGGCACTGCATAGCACAGGAGGCAATCGGGAACCCGGGTTGGTTTCTGGCCACGAAGTCAAACATCAGTGAACATCCCTTCGACGACAGCGGCGGGTAAGCCCGATCGAGCGGCACGGGTGGGAAGTCGGCCGAGTTGTCAGTAAGAGAAGGGGAGGGAAACGACAAAAAGGGCAGAGAATACGACCGCAGCCAGTGTCAGGGGCCGGACTGCAATCGGGGCAGAGACGCGCAGCAGCCAGAAAAGCGTTTATGTCCACAAGGACCGCGGGAGCGGCGGGGAACAAGAGCAGCAGCGTAGGGGAAAATAAAGGACCGCTGGGAGGTGAGAACGGCAACAGCGCGGTAATCGCCATTTTGAGTCGGCGGGGGAAGAAGACAAGCGCGGGAAAAGCCGCCAAGCGCAGGAAGCCGCCATTTTGAAAAAAATAAAATAAAATAATAATCATATCCGAAGGAAAGGAAACTCAACAAGGATGCCAAAAACGGGTAACATCACTGCTTTTGATAGCGATGTGGAAGATTGGGCCACTTATGTGGAACGCGTCGAAGTTTACTGTACAACGAATGAGGTACCGGAGGATAAGAAAGCACTAACCCTATTAAACTCGATGGGTGCAAAGACGTACGGGTTATTAAGGAACCTTGTAACACCAGATAAACCGGTAGGAAAGAGCTTCGCGGATATTGTTACTATCCTGCAAGAGCATTTAAACCCCACGCCGCTGCTGATAGCAGAACGATTTAAATTCTACAAAAGAATTCAACTTAAAGAGGAAAGCAACGCTGAATTCTTAATCGAACTGCGCAAGTTATCAAAGTACTGTCAGTTTGGTACAGGACTAGCAGACACACTGAGAGATAAGTTTGTGTGTGGGCTCCTAAGGGAAGGAACCCAGAAGCGACTGCTAGAGGAAAAGGATCTTACGCTGGACAAAGCTTTCAGCATTGCAGCATCGCACAAGGCAGCAGCACGAGGCGCTGCAGAGCTACAGCAAAGGCAATTGGAATTCAGCACCAATGAAATGGCATTGGGCGCAGTAAAGTGCTATCGTTGCGGAAGGACAACGCATGACCAGAACCAGTGCTGGTTCAAAGATGAAGAATGCAGGCAATGTGGCAAAATTGGTCACATAGCGAGAGTATGCCGGTCAGGAAAGAAGACCAGCAGCAAAAAGTCGCCGCAGGAGAAGTACAAAAAAGTACACAAGGTGACAGAGAACAGTTCGGATGAACAGAAGATGGATTCAGACTCCAGCAGTAAGGAACTGGGTTGTCTAAAAATACATAATGTGGGTAACACAGCAGACCACCAAACTATCTGGGTCATGCTTCGGATAGCAGGAGTCCAAGTGAAGATGGAATTGGACACTGGATCGGCATTGACGGTCATGAATAAGCAAGATTACAAAAGGTTATTCTCGCACATTCCCCTGAGGGATACGGAGTTTGTATTGAAAACATACACGGGGCAAATAGTATACCCTATCGGAAAGATAAAAGTAAATGTGGTCTACAATGGTAAAGAAAGTCAGGAAATTGACTTGTATGTGTTACCTGATGGAGGTCCGCCACTACTGGGACGGGAATGGATCCAGAGAATAAATGTGGACTGGCATTCCATACAAGCACTGACTGTAGATTCCTGTAAAGAGGACGACGTCAAACCTAAATGACTGTCCAAAATATTGGACGATGCTAAGGAGGTGTTCCAACAGGGACTGGGAACACTGAAAGGAATTACGGCAAACATCAAGGTTGAAGAACATGCAAACCCAAAATTTTTCAAAGCCAGACCGATACCTTATGCGATACGACCTGCTGTGGAAGCAGAGCTGGAAGGGCTAGAACATTCAGGAGTACTGTCAAAGGTGGACTGGAGCGAATGGGCCACACCCATTGTTCCTGTCATGAAGCGTTCGTTGAGCAACAAGCCGGGGGAACCTGGGAAGGTTCGCATCTGTGGCGATTTCAAGATCACTGTTAATCCGGTTCTTCACACGGTGCAATATCCGCTTCCGCGGATTGAAGATATCTTCGCTTCGCTGTCTGGCGGGAAGCACTTCACCAAGATAGACTTGGCGCAGGCGTACCTACAGATGGAAGTTGATGAAGCGTCACGCCAGTATCTCACGATCAACGCACATAAGGGCTTATATCGGTATAATGGACTGGTTTTTGGAGTGGCATCGGCTCCAGCGATTTGGCAAAGGGCCATGGAGCAGGTATTGCAGGGAATTCCAGGCACACAATGCTACCTGGACGACATTCTGATTACAGGAGATGATGATAAGGATCACCTCGCGAATTTGGAGCAGTTGCTCACCAGATTGAAAGAATATGGGCTCAGAGTTAATCGCCAGAAATGTGAGTTCTTTCAAAAGCGAATCTCGTACTGCGGCCACGTCATTGACCAGGAGGGGCTCCATAAGTCACCTGACAAGATTGAAGCTGTTGTGAAAGCTCCCGCTCCGGAAAATGTATCCCAGTTGAGGTCGTTCCTTGGGTTGGTTAACTATTACCACAAGTTTCTTCCAAATTTATCCACGGTGTTACACCCGCTGAACACTCTTTTGCAAATGGGAATACCATGGAAGTGGAGCGATGATTGTAAGCGGGCTTTTCAAAAAAGCAAGGCACTGATCACCTCTAAGGAAGTGTTGGCTCACTTTAACCCAACGCTGCCTATTCGCTTAGCTTGTGATGCTTCTCCATATGGTATCGGGGCAGTGCTCTCACATAAGTTTCCAAATGGCTTGGAAAGGCCAGTCGCGTTCGCATCCAGATCATTGACCTCCGCAGAGCGCAACTATGCTCAGATAGATAGGGAGGCTCTCAGCCTCGTGTGGGGAGTTAAGAAATTTAACCATTACCTGCAAGGCCAAAAGTTTACGCTGCTGACAGATCACCAGCCGTTGGTTTCCATTTTTAACCCTAAGAAGGGTGTTCCGGTTATGATGGCGCAGAGGCTTCAGAGATGGTCCCTTTTCCTAGGGGCACATCAATATGATATCGAATTCAAAGGTACAAAGCAACATGGTAATGCTGATGGGCTGTCGCGCCTGCCACTACCTACAGCGGAAGAGGCACCGGCAGTTGACCCTGTCGAGATATTTCACTCGACCATCATCGAATGCTTACCAGTCACCAATGCGGGTATTGAGAGAGAGACCCGAAACGACCCGACACTGTCTCGGGTCTACGATTTGACAGTGAAGGGATGTCCAGCACATGGCGACCCACTGTTACCAGCATTCTCAGCCAGGCGAGAACAGCTGTCCATCTGTCAAGGAACATTGATGTATGGAACAAGGGTGATTATTCCTCCTAAATTAAGGGAGAGAGTTCTGAAGGAATTGCATGAAGGTCATCTGGGGGGAGTCAAGATGAAAAGCCTTGCTAGGGCTTATGTGTGGTGGCCAGGTATCGACAAACAAATAGAGGATCTGACTAAAAGCTGCTCAGGGTGCCAAAAAGTTCAAAACGCACCACCAATTGCACTGCTGCATCCGTGGGAATGGCCTTCAACCCCATGGCAACGTGTGCATATCGACTTTGCAGGTCCATTCATGGATTCCATGTTTTTGATAGCAGTAGACGCACATTCTAAATGGCCAGAAGTGATTAAGATGTCGACCACTACCTCTGAAAAGACGATCGCAGTTCTAAGAACCATATTTGCAAGGAATGGGTTGCCGGAACAAATATGTTCAGACAACGGACCACAGTTCGTGTCAGAAGAATTCCAGAAATTCATGAAAAAGAATGGGGTGAAACACTATACATCTGCCCCATATCATCCGGCTACAAATGGGTTGGCCGAGAGATTTGTACAAACGTTCAAAAAGGCGATAAAGGCCATGAGCAAAGACCATATTCCACTACAACACAAGGTGGACAATTTCCTGATGGCATATCGAAACGCCACGCATGCAGTGACAAATCAAAGCCCTGCCATAATGTTCTATAACAGAAGGTTGCGGTCCCGGTTGGATTTGTTAAAACCCAATGTGCGTAGGGAAGTCGAAAACAAGCAATTCCAGCACGTAAATAACAAGGCCACTCGGAGTTTTGAAATAGGACAACCAGTGTTGGCCAGGGACTATAGGAATGATAAATGGCAATCCGGAACAATTCGTGCCCGACAAGGACCCTTGATGTACACAGTAGACGTTGGAGAGAACGTAATACGACGTCATGCTGACCAACTTGTGGAATTGAGAACAAGGGTCGACCCCATGTCTACGGCAGAGACACCAGTTGAAGAAGTTATTGAGCCTGTAGCATCTACCTCAGACTCGAACGTACATGATGATGTTCAATCCATAGGAGATCAAATGGATGAGTCACCCCAGCAACGAGAACCAGAGACCCCTGAAAGGCGTTATCCGGCCCGGATCAGGAGGCCTCCTCAGAGACTGAATCTTTGAACAGTTTTGTGTGAAAGTTGTATATATGTTATCCATGTAATGTTTAAATTGGGGTGTACACTGTTAAGCTAAAAGGGGAGGAATTGTAGTGTATGTAACCTGTACCACCTTAAGAGGATACCTTAAGGTGATGGACTACTTTTTGATGGCTCCTGTACATTATAGTACCGGTGGTGACCACACCGGTATATAAACCCTGTGGAGCAAAGTGTATTCCAGTTCAGCCCTGACCCTCAATTGCTAAAGACCTGTTTAATTATTTCTGTAGTCTGTGTCCAGTTATTCAGCATAACTACATTTGGAAACACAGACTCAACAGGAAACTTTTAGAAACAATAATCTGGGAGAAAATTAACAGCCACTAGGACAAGCATAGATTAATAAAGGAGAGCCAGCATGTATTTGTGAAGGGCAAATCGTGTTTGACTTACTTGATTGAGTTTTTTGATGAGGTAACAGAGAGGGTGGGTGAGGGCAGTGCAGTTGATGTTGTGTATATGGACTTTCAAAAGGCGTTTGATAAAGTACCACACATTAGGCATGTTAGCAAAATTGGATAAAAGGGGCAGTAGCAGCACTGATACAAAATTGGCTAAGGGATAGAAAAGTTGTGGAGAATGGCTATTTTTCAGACTGGTGGGAGGTATACAGTGGCATTCCTCAAGGTTCAGTACTAGGACCACTGCTGTTTTTGATATACATTAATGACTTGGACTTGGGACTTGAAATTTGCAGATGACACCAAACTTGGAAGTGTAGTAAACAGTGAGGAGATAGTAATGGACTTCAAAAAGACGTAGACAGGCTGGTGGAATGTGCTGACGCATGGCAGATGAAATTAAATGCAGAGAAGTGTGAAGTGATGCATTTTGGTAGGAAGAATGAGGAGAGACCATACACAATGGCCCAGTAATTCCGTTCCAAACACGTGAGTACGGTCGGGGTACTCACGCGTCTGGCCGGAGGAAATGCCGGTTTTCAGCATGCACAGCGCATGCGGGGAAAACCGGCATTTCCTGTCCTCTGAACAAAGGGGTTCAGAGGCACAGCGCGTGCGACTGCACAGGCAGCGCTTGCGCAGTGAACTTCATCGATTTCATTCATGGATTCAGTGAGGTTAAGTCCTTACAACTTACACATGAAAAAAGCATGTGTAAAGTTGCTCCAGAGGCTGCGGAGGAAGATATATTTTATCGTGGAGCTTCTGAAAGGCAATATTTTTGTTTGGGAAAGGGAGGAAAGTTATTTTAAGAAATTATGAGGTAAGTTTTAAAGTTTTTTTTTTAAACGGGTTTTCAGTACTGTAGGCAGAAGGAGCAATTGTGGCTGTGTGAATTGAATTTGCTGTGTTTATTAAATGTGAAAATGACTGTTCTAAAATGAGTAATGTAACATTTCCAACATCTTTAAGAAAGAAACTTTTCATCAGTAATATATTCTTTTAAGTAATTATGTATGTATGTCCGTATATATTCCTTTATGTATATGTATATATTCCTTTACTTATGTGTATGAATGTATGTATTTAATTATGATTTTCCAATAAGTTACTTTCTCTGAAAGTCATAATTAAATACATACATTCATACACATAAGTAAAGGAATATATACATACATATACGCAAAGGAATATATACAGACATACATACATAATTACTTAAAAGAATATATTACTGATGAAAAGTTTCTTTCTTAAAAATGTTGGAGTCATTTTCACATTTAATAAACACAGCAAATTCAATTCACATAGCCACAATTGCTCCTTCTACCTACAGTAGTGAAAACCCGTTTTAAAAAACAAAAATAAACTTTAAAACTTACCTCAGCATTTCTTAAAATAACTTTCCTCCCTTTCCCAAACAAAAATATTGCCTTTCAGAAGCTCCACGATAAAATATATCTTCCTCCGCAGCCTCTGTAGCAACTGTACTCACGCTTTTTTCATGTGTAAGTTGTAAGGACTTAACCTCACTGAAAGCATGAATGAAACCGGCGAGTTTTACTGCGCACGCGCTGCCTGTGCAGTCGCACGCATTCTGTCTCTGAACCCCTTCGTTCAGAGGCCAGGAAATGCCGGTTTTCCCCGCATGCGCTGTGCATGCTGAAAACCGACATTTTCTCCGGCCAGACGCGTGAGTACCCCAACCGTACTCACGCGTTTGGAACGGAATTACTGGGCCAACATTTTACATGTCAATAAAATGAAAAATTTAACAATTGCATGATTTGCCCCCTCGCATCTGCGACTGAGGGTCCAAGGAGGTGCATTGCGCAAGAGGTCATCGTCGTACGTATCCTCACACTGTTCCCTTTCGGGAACTGTATGAAGTGGTGGAAGGATTTCTGGCCACGTTAACGCTCCTTCCGTGACCATAACCATCTTCATACCAGCCATTAGGGTGGTTAGTCCTATGGCGTGAGGGTTTTACGGGCTCCCACAACCCATCTGAGGTGGAGGGGCCACCCACACCCGCGGACGCAAGTATCCCGCTGGATGTCCACCCAGAATTTATAGTTGGAGCTCCGACTCCACTTGCCGGGACTGTCTGGAGTGGGGTTCGAAACCCTACTCCTTCTGGCCCAGTGGCGGGGATGCTTACCGCTACGCAAAAGGCCCACTCCGCGCAAAAGGTGACACCCATACGTTTCCTGCGCCTTTTCCCTCCCCGTGACTGGAGCCCTATGCTGCCACTTGAAAGACCAAGCTATCATCTGTCCTTTTTGTGGTGCCTTTGTCTTCTCATTACCAATGATGAGCAGGCGCTGCGCCTCCACCTCGTTGAGGAGATTGCTGAGGCCATCAGCAGTTCAATTGTGAGTTCTTTTAATGCCGTGAATTGTGCTCATTCCAGCCATTTCACGTTGCTAATTGGATTGGGCCTTTGGCGTAGCGGTAGGATCCCCGCTGCTGGGCCAGACGGGGTAGGGTTTCGAACCCCGCTCCACACAGTCCCGGCAAGTGGAGTCGGAGCTCCAGCTCTAAATTCTGGGTTGACATCCAGTGGGATATTTGCGTCCGTGGGTGTGGGTGGCTCCCCCTCCTCGTATAGCTTGTGGGAGCCCGTAAAACCCTCCCGCCATAGGACTAACCACCCTAATGACTGGTTCAAAGATGGTTACGGTCACGGAATGAGCGTTAATCACGGCCATAAATCCTTCCACCACTTCATACAGTTCCCCAAAGGGAACAGTGTGAAGACACGTATGACGACGACGTTGCTAAATAAATAAATGGAATGAAAAATTTTCTTTCAGGGCTTTTAAAAGTCTTTAAATTGCTTTAATTCTGTTTAAAACTACTTCAGATTCTTCAAAATAATGTAAACGTTTTTAAAAGTTTATAAAAGTTACCAAAAGCTTCATAAAAATACCAAAAACCTATTTGAAATGCTGCTCTGCATGTAAAAATGCTTTTCAGCTTGTCAGAAACATTGGGGGCGTGTCCTATTAAACTGAGACCTCAACGGGCGTGTCTCACTTGCACAGCGCGCTACAGGCTTCGCGCTGGCTGCACTCCTGGGCGGCGTGACGTCAGACGCTGCCCGGGATTCTTCTGTTTCAAAAAGGAATTCCAGGCGTCCCTGGAGGTGAACGGCAGGCGCGTCGGGTAAGTGCAGATAGGGGGCTTGCACGCACGGCAAGCCCCCGACCCGAATTTCTGCCCCACTAAATGGTACAATTTTAAAGGGGGTTCAAGAACAGAGACACCTGGGGGTGTTTGTGCACAAATCTTTGAAGGTGGCAGGACAAGTTAACAAAGCAGTTAATAAAGCATATGGGATCCTGAGCTTTATAAATAGAGGCAATGGGCTGGATTTTCCAAGCCCCGAGGAGGCGGGCATGGAGGCAGGACAGCCGGTAAATTCAGAGAAAGTGGGGGCGGATGGCAAACCTGCCCCCATCCCACCTCCGTGCCCTTTTGCCAGGAGGTGGAAAGATGTGTAGCTTTGGGTCCCATCTCCTGGAGGCGGGAAAGGCAATTAATCCTTTTAACTGCCTGTTAACAGGTAGATAACAGGCAGAAAAAAGGATTAGTGCCATTTTACCTTCACAGGTGAAGGCTTCCCGACCTCGGAGAACCCTGCCGGGTTGGAGGAGACATGAAGAAGGTCTGCAGCGGTCGGAGGCACCGGGAAGTAAGATGTAGAGGTGAGTGATGGGTGCAAGTGTGGAGTGGTAATTATGCAAAGTGAGTGATAAGTTTTAAAAAGTGTTCACTTATCTTATTTTCTTCCTACAGCCTTCAGCCGCGGTGGATCGGGAGAGTCGACATTCTCCTTGTCAATTTCACAGACTGGCTGTTGGAACCTCTGAACCAACAGCCATGTGAAATTTACAAATTTGAAAGGTTTGATGAGTCCTGAACACAAGGACTCATCAAACTAAAGAGAATGTCAGTGTTTGACAGCTTCACAGAGCTGTCAAACACTGACATTTCTTTTTCAAGAAGTCTTGACAGATAGCACGTCTGACGGTAATGTGCTCTGTCAGTGACTTACTCCCTAATTGGCCTGCTCAATCAGGGGAAAATCCCTCTAGTTGGTCAGGCGAGGATGGAGGCGGGACATTGACACGGCAAGCAGCAGCCCCGCCTCCAACTCGTCTCCATTCATAAAATCCAGCCCATAGAGTACAAAAGCCAGGAAGTTATGCTAAACTTATATAAAACACTAGTTCGGCCCCAGCTGGAGTATTGTGTCTAATTCTGGGCACCACACTTTAGGAAGGACGTGAAGGCTTTGGAGAGGGTACAGAAGAGATTTACGAGAATAGTTCCAGGGATGAGAATTTGCAATTACATGGATAGACTGGAGAAGCTAGGGTTGTTCTCCTTGGAGCAGAGAAGGCTAAGAACGAGATTTGATAGAGGTGTTTAAAATCATGAAAGATTTAGATGAGTAAATAAAAAGAAACTGTTCCCAATGGCTGAAGGGTCAATAACCAGAGGGCACAGATTTAAGGTGATTGGCAAAAGAACCAGATGCGACAAGAAGAAAAGCTTTTTTATGCAAGGAGTGGTTCGGATTTGGAATGCGCTGCCTGATAGGGTGCTGGATACAGATTCAATAGTAGCCTTCAAAAGGGAATTGGATAAATACTTGAAGGAGAAAAAACTGCAGGGATATGGGGAAAGAGTGGGGGAGTGGGACTAATTGGATTGCTCTTCGAAAGAGCCGGCACAGACTCGATGGGCCAAATGGCCTCCTTCTATGCTGTACTATTCTATGATAAGGAGATATTAGGAAAGTGACCAAAAGCTTGGTCAAAGAGGTAGGTTTTAAGGAGTGTCTTAAAGGAGAAGAGAGAGGTAGGGAGGGAATTCCAGAGACTAGGGCCTTGGCAGTTGACGGCATGGCTCCCAATGGTGTAATGATTAAAATCAGGGATGTGCAAGAGGCTAGAATTGGAGGAGCGTAGAGTTCTTGGAGGCATGTAGGGCTGGAGGACGTTACAGAGATAGGGAGGGATTTCAAAACTAGGATGAGTTTTAAAATCGAGGTATTGCCGGACCAGAGCCAGACCAGAGCCAATGTAGTTCAGTGAGCACAGGGGACTTGGTGCGAGTTGGGCTACGGCAGTGCAGTTTTAAATGAGTTCAAGGTGGTCAGGGTGAGTACATGCTTACAAAACCTCTACATGCCACCATCTCAATCTCACTCTGTGCATACACAGTATAAACCACCACATCCCAACACTCACCCACCAACTATGCCCACCTACTAAAAGTGACATGCACATCTCATACCTTGCATACATTAACAGCCACTCAACTATGGTAGGCACATATGCCAAACACACAGCTGCACACTCACTCACACACTTTCCTTTTTCTTGCAAGCCAAACTTGCTCACAACAGGAGGGAGCAGGTATGAACGGGAGGAGGCGTAGGGTTCTCAAAATTCCCACATTCCCCAAAAGTTATGGATAAAGGGACCCTGTATGGACAAGTTATTAAAAAGGGTACCCAAAATTGCTTCTGAAACCTCGTGACCAAGGCTTGCAGGATTTTAAAAAGCAAGGCCCTGCAGAAGGCAGGCCCATTCAAAATCCTGAAACGAAACTTAACATGCATGGATCTGTGAAAGACTTTGTCCTTTTCTAAAGCCAGACAGCTAGGTAAACACAGAATATGCATTCTTCACCTTGGAACAGATCAAGTCAGGATGGCCCTAATCTTGAGGCCATTAACTTCTCGCATAAATAATCGGTAACAGCTCACAGGTAGCTGCCAAGCCAGGAAAGACGATTAAATTTCATAAATAACAAACAGCCAGGATATTGAAGCCATTAGACAAGGAGACAACCGCCCCAGAAGTCGTTAAAGTAAATGACTGTAATCATTTTAGACGAGCCGCCAAAAGTTAGACAAGAACTGACCTGATTTGGCACGCAGATAAGGGGTGAAGAACCGGGTATAATTGTAGGCCCACCGATAGCTCTCTCTTGCCTCTTGCCTCTTGCCTCTCGCTCTCTTGCTCGCTCCCGACACCAAGGACACCCATTACAACACTGGGGGCCAAACAGGGAGAAGAACGGAACCGAATTCGAGCACGCACAGGACACACAAGCCGCAAACGGGCAGACGAGACGAGACGAGACGAACGGTAAAACCAATAGGCAGAGAAGGGTAGCAAGAAGAAGTGTTGGGGGACAAACGGCCTAGTTATAAGCTGGCGTTTGATGCATGGATAGTAAAGTCAATCAATAATAAAATGGCGTTTCAAGCTTGGGTAGTAAAATCAAATTAGCGGTAAAAACCGCCAACTGAGCCCCAAACACAGCAAAACCATCGGCGACCAAACCGCCACCAGAAGAACAACCATTCCCGCAAGGTGAAGTACCCCACAAAAGACTCTTATCTAAGTACAGAAAGGGAAGGGTACTTCGCACAGACAACTCCATCGCTGCGCCCTGTGACCACGTGACAACGGCAGGCCCAAAGGACAACAGGAGCGAACCCCAAAAACCACGACCGGCTTAATCAACAGGTTTTGAACCGTAAAAGAACCCCATTGGTGTGCATGAATTCCTGGCCCCTCGTAGCTTAATCTAGTTAGGTATTGGGGGTGGGATAAGGATAAGGGGATTTTTAATGTGTTTGTTCCCTCAATGTGCCATGTGTTCCCCATTCCCATATAAGTGTAATTTTATATGCCTGTAATTATTTCAGTAATTCTCAGTAAGATTGTGTTTTATTGTGCCTTTAATAAAAATTGCGGTTTTCTTGCACCAAACCACTTGTCTACTCGATTTTCTGTATCGCCGCCTGTACCTAATTCCGATGTCTAGAACCCAGGTGTGTGGGAGCGATTCGAACCACTCAGAGACAGTCAGGGGCAGAGCTGACAGGGCACACGCCACCACCTACAGAGGTGAGGCGGACCTGCACCCCCTTACAGACCTGGAGAGGCGAGTGGGGCACATCATTGCTGCCCATGTCATGGGCACTGTGGGTGTCGGAGACGTCGACCCCCTTGGGGACAACAACGGTATGGTCATCACCTCTCCCTCATCTCTCATACCACTTCCCCCTCACACCATAAGCCTTTTCCAATTTCCATCTAAGTATACTGTCTCCATTCCTTACTCCCTTCCTGCCTCCCTCCCCTGACCTTAACCCCACTCTTGAGCCTTTATATTTCAGATAATCAGCCACCACATGACCAGCCTGTCCCTCAGCATCCCAGTGGCAGCGACGCGGGAGAGGAGGAGGAAGAACAAGCCAGAGCCTCACTGCCTGTGTCTCCCGAAGGTGCTAGGTCCGATAATGGGGTGACGTGGTCGCTGGAGGGGAGCCTAGTACATGGGTCTGATGTGGGTGAAGCTCCGGGACCCAGCAGACTGCAGCTACGCCACAGGGTAAGGGAAGCTTGGGGCCATCTCTCCAGAGGGTGAGTTCGCGCACAAGTTCTGCTGCACAGGACTCAGATGAGAACCTCAATGTGGAGGCGTTGACCAGACGGGCGATGGGCATGCACACCGAGCACATGGGTGCAAGGGTGGACGAGAGCATGGATGCATTGGCGAGGAGCTTGGAGGAGTCCACCTCGAACACTGCACTCATCTCTGCGCACACCATTGAGCCCATCCTTGGCAGTTTGCAAAGGATGGTTGACTCGTAGAGAGACCGTGGGGACCCAGACCTCATGCCGCGTGTCATGGGTGAGGTAGCAGCAGGTATTGCAGCACAGACCGAAGCAATGCAATGGCTTAGTGCTGTAATGGAGTCAGTGGTTGCTGGCATGCAATCTCAGAGTGCTCTCATGCAGTCTCAGATTGATGCCACGCAAGTGCTGACTGCTGCCATCCTCGCTGGGTCACCCACAGTCCACTGGGGATCTCACGGGGCCGCAGCAGGCCAGCCATCTGTGCTCGAGCAGATTGCTCCGGATGCTGAGGTTCTGCCCCGGGGAAGTGGCAGTGAGTCAGTCAAGCAGGAAGGTGCTGTCCTCTCTCTGGATGACAGTATTCCTGCTCCCACCACTGCTACTCCACCATTGCACTTATCACAGCCTGTAACCCAGCCAGCCCAGACTGCTGCCGCGCATGCTGAGATGGTGCAGTCTGCAGCCGGGCCTTCCAGGCCCAGAGCTGGTCGAGTCGCTGAAGGTAAGCATGCAGGTGCAGCAGGCGATTAAGAAGGCAAATGGTATGTTGGCCTTCATAGTGAGAGGATTCGAGTACAGGAGCAAGGATGTCTTGCTGCAGTTGTACAGGGCCTTGGTGAGACCACACCTTGAGTATTGTGTGCAGTTTTGGTCGTCTTATCTGAGGAAGGATGTTCTTGCCATGGAGGGAGTGCAGCAAAGATTTACCAGACTGATACCTGGGATGGCAGGAATGACGTATGAAGAGAGATTGGGTCGATTGGGCTTGTATTCGCTAGAGTTTAGAAGAATGAGAGGGGATCTCATTGAAACTTATAAAATTCTAACAGGACTAGACAGACTAGATGCAAGAAGGATATTCGAGATGGTGGGGGAGTCCAGAAGCAGCGGTCGCAGTCTAAGGATAAGGGGTAAGCCATTTAGGACTGAGATGAGGAGGAATTTCTTCACCCAGATGTAATGATCAGTAACATGTCATTCTAGAATGGTACACTAGGTGGAGCTGTATGTTTAGTAGGGGGCTACCCACAAGGCAGTAGTCAAGATGGATGCCTGTACAATAGTCCACATGGCTGAATAAATGACTAGCTCAAGCTAGCTGTTCATAATGAAAACGTCTATTTATTTATGAACATAACATGGTACCAGGATTGGTAATATCTGCTGAATATTGTGAAACGCGACATGGAGAATTTGAAGCCACCGGAGGATTTGAAACTCATGGGGAATGTCGACTGCAATTAGTGGACTTTCAAACAACAATTCAAACTCTACATTGCTGCCATCGGGTTCGGTACGATGCCAGACACAAGGAAAATAGCATTGCTGCTCACGGTTGCAGGCCCTCAGGTGATAGAGGTATTTAATACGTTTGTATTTGATCAAGAGGAGGACAGAGAAAAGATGGACGATGTGCTAAAGAAGTTTGATACACATAGGTCTCGTTCTTTTTGGGAGAACAATGAGAGGTACGTGTTCCATTCACGGACACAGCAGCAAAATGAGACTTTTGATAGCTTTGTGGCCGATCTGAAACTGAAAGCACAGACATGTAATTTCTCTGAACTGAAATCATCTATGATTCGTGACCAGATTGTGTTTGGTATTCATGATAAAAAGGTCAGGGAACATTTGTTGAGAGAAACCGAACTAACATTGGAGGATGCTGTGAAAATATGCCATGCCAGTGAGCTAGCTCGGCAGCACGCAAAGACTTTCAGTGAAATTAATAATGATGCGACTGTAATGAGTGACTGTGCTGCTGTCGGTGCTGTGTCCTACAAGGGGAAGAAACGTGGGCAGAACAGAAATGCAAAGCAATCGGAGGATGGAACTTTTCATTGTAAACATTGTGGTTACCAGCACCAGTCAAGACAATGCCCAGCGTTTGGGAAAATGTGCACAAAATGTAATGGAAAGCATCACTTTGCCAAACAATGCTTTTCAAAAGTAAAAACAAAGAAAGGGCAACAAGTCAATATGATTGAGGACACTGATTTAAGCGAGACATTTTTTGTAGGAATGGTGCCATGTGACAATATCGAAAAGGATACAGAAAATGTGCAGCCCTCAGGAAAGGACAATGCTGAACATAAAGTTAATGCAGTAAAAGAGAACAAATGGATGATGCCACTGCAGGTAAATGGAGCATTAGTTACATTGAAACTAGACACTGGGGCAAAAGCAAACTTAATTAGTATGAGTGACATTAAAAATATGAAAGAAAAGCCCAAAATACAGAAAAAGTCAGTACTACTGAAGAACTATAATGGACAGAAAATAGATAGCTTAGGTGTATGCAGACTTAAAGTGACAGTCAAAGACAAAGTGCATCATCTCATGTTTTCTGTTGTGGCTGAAGGGCTTGATTCACTACTAGGTGACAAAGCTCGTGAGGACTTACAAGTGGTCAAGAGAGTCTACCGTTTAAACTGTGCCATAAGCAGACCAGATGACTCGGTGGATTCTGTAGTGAGTAATTTCCAGGATGTGTTTAAAGGATTTGGAGTTCTACCATTCACTTACAAGATCCAGCTAAAGGAGGATGCTCAGCCAGTGGTACATGCTCCACGAAGAGTTCCAGCACCCCTGCATAACCGGCTCAAGAAAGAACTGGACAGAATGACCACACTAGGAGTCATCAGGAAAGTCGAAGAGCCAACAGATTGGGTTAACTCCATGGTCTGTGTAAAGAAAAAGAACAATGATCTAAGAATATGCATGGATCCAAAGGACTTAAGTGCAAACATAAAACGTGAACACTACCAGATTCCCAAGTGAGAAGAAATCACCAGTGAAATGTCAGGTGCCAGATACTTCACAATGCTCGATGCCTCACAAGGATTTTGGCAACTAAAACTGGCTGAAGAGAGCACCAAATACTGTACCTTCAACACACCATTTGGCAGGTATTGTTTCCTCAGAATGCCTTTCGGGATAATATCTGCATCTGAAATCTTTCATAGAGCGATGGAACACATAATTGAAGGTCTGGAAGGAGCTCGGGTCTATGTTGATGACATCATCATCTGGGGCTCCACACTGAAAGAACACAATGAGAGACTGACCAAAGTGCTACAGAGCATACGCCGGAATGGACTGAAGCTCAACAAAGCCAAGTGTCAGTTTGGCGTCCAGGAAGTCACTTTCCTAGGAGATAATCTATCTGGTAAAGGAATAGAACCAGATATGGAAAAAGTAAACGCCATACTCAACATGCCCCGACCCACTGACAAAAAAGGAGTGCTACACATCATGGGGATGATAAACTTCATTGGAAAGTTCATTCCTAACTTATCAGCCAAGACAGCCTGTCTGCGAGACCTGCTACATAAAACAAATGAGTTCGCATGGACAGAAAGACATGAACAAGAGTGGATGAACCTCAAAACAGTGCTGACAACCACACCTGTACTCACCTTCTTTGACCCAACAAAGAGAATCAAAGTGTCAACGGATGCATCAAAAGATGGCCTAGGTGCAATCTTGCTACAAGCAGAGGGTGAAGATTGGAAGCCTGTTGCCTATGCCTCCAGGTCTATGACTGATTCTGAGTGTCGATACGCCCAGATTGAAAAGGAATATCTAGGCTTGGTAGTTGGACTAGAAAAGTTCCATGGCTACATATATGGACTTCCCACCTTCACAGTTGAGACAGACCACTGCCCACTGGTTGCCATCATAAAAAAAAATCTGAATGAGATGCCTCCAAGGATTCAGCGACTCATGATGAAGCTGCAAAGATATGACTTTGAACTGATCTACACACCAGGCAAACACATAGTGTTAGCAGATGCACTATCCCGAGCACCCACAATGAGTCATGTGAGCTCTACTGAGGAAGACTTGGATGTTCATGTGAGTATGGTCACTGCTGCGCTGCCCGTGTCAGACACAAAATCAAAGCAAATAGCAGAAGAAACAGTAAAAGATAGTGTTACAAACAGTAATAGAGAACATTCATCATGGTTGGCCAAAAGGTTCCTGTCCAAAGTATTATCACATCAGGTCAGAGTTGAGTGTCACAAGTGGACTATTACTAAAACAAAACAGAATAGTCATTCCACAGGTTCTACATCAAGACATGCTCAAAAGGATTCATGAGGGACACCTCGGAATTGAAAAATGCAAAAGGAGAGCAAGAGACACTGTTTATTGGCCTGGCATAAATAAGGACATTGAGAACATGATAGGTGAATGTGAGACATGTCAGAAACACCAAAACAAACAAGCAAAGGAACCAATGATAGTAGCTGACTTACCAACAGCACCTTGGCAAAAGGTTGGTATGGACCTTTTTCATTTGATTGGTAAAGACTATCTAATAGTGATTGACTACTATTCTAACTATCCTGAGATGGCGCTGCTCTCAAGCACATCAGCAAGCAGTGTCATAATGCATGTTAAATCCATCTTCGCCAGACATGGAATTCCCAGGATTGCCATTAGCGACAATGGTCTGTGCTTCAACTGTAAGGAGTGGCAACAGTTTGCAGCACATTATGACTTTCAACACATCACATCCAGTCCTCTGTATGTTCAGTCAAATGGTAAGGCAGAGAAAGGTGTTCAAGTTCTCAAACAGCTACTGAAGAAAGCAACAGATAGCAAGTCTGATCCTTATCTCGCCCTGCTGAGCTACCGAGCCTCCCCTTTAGACTGTGGTTCTTCACCTGCTGAGCTCCTAATGGGTCGCAAGTTGCGCACCACACTACCCTGCTGTGCAAAACAAAAGCAGAGTAAGGAACTGAGACAGAGACTTCAACTGTTAAAGCTGAAACAGAAATCACACTATGACAAGTCATCCAAAACTCTGAAACCTTTGACAAGGGATGATGTTGTCAGGATTGAGGATCCAGATGCATGGAACAGGAAAGCTACAGTTCTTGAGGAAGTAGGACCAAGGTCATACACTGTTAGAACTGAGGAAGGACAGATTCTCAGGAGGAACCGCCATTCCCTCCTGAAAACACAAGAAACTATCCAAGAGCAAATCGATGACAATGCCGCAACTGAATCTTGTCACTTCACCACCAGAACAATCTAACACAAACACACATACAGGCTCTCATGAAAATACATCAGACTTACCTGTGCTGAGAAGATCCACACATGAAGTAAAAAAGCCTGATAGACTTAATCTTTGAAGACAAAGAAAGCTTAGAGTTCATAAAGTAAAGCTTTGAAGATGTGTTGACTGTTGTGAAGATGTTCATGTCGTTATGATTGATTGATATTGATTTTGTTTAACCTCTAAGGAAGGGGGATGTAATGATCAGTAACATGTCATTCTAGAATGGTAAACTAGGTGGAGCTGTATGTTTAGTAGGGGGCTACCCACAAGGCAGTAGTCAAGATGGATGCCTGTACACTAGTCCACATGGCTGAATAAATGACTAGCTCAAGCTAGCTGTTCATAATGAAAACATCTATTTATTTATGAACATAACACCAGAGAGTGGTGAACCTGTGGAATTCTCTACCACAGAAGGCCGTTAAGGCCAATTCATTAAATATATTCAAGAAGAAGTTAGATATATTTCTTTAGGCTAAAGGGATCAAGGGATATGGGGAGAAAGCAGAGACAGGGTACTGAATTTGGATGATCAGCCATGATCTCATTAAATGGCGGAACAGGCTCAAGGGGCCAAATGGCCTACTCCTGCTCCTATCTTCTATGTTTCTATGTCCTGCAAGGCCATCTGCAGTATCTGGCTCCCAGACTCACCAGCCTTCCACCAGCCTTGCTGCACCCACTGGGGCCACATTACGGAGGAGCAGTAGGGTTGGGCGGGGGGAACTCAAAAGGGGTGGGAAATCATTGAAGGGAGAGTAAAGAATACTTCATTAGCAAATGGGGGTAGTGTGTGTTAATAAATTGATGTGTTTGTAAATATATTGTTGTGTTTGTTTATGAATAGTTGTGTTTCATAAGACAGTTGTGTTCAATATTAAATTGTTTAAATTTGCGATGTTTCCCATTTGACCTTTGCCCGGTGATGGGGGCTGCATGCTGGATGTAATGATGTGGTTGTACTGTGCAAACACCATGTGATATATCATTTATTGGAAGTGGTGTCTAATGATGCGCTCATGAACGGCCCTTGCAGAAGCAAGATTGAGTGGCTTCCTCCTCCGTTGCTGCTGTTCTTCATCCTCCTCCTCCTCTCCCTCTTCCTGAGGTGGACCTGCAATCCCTGGTGGCAATGGCCGGGCCCTCAGAATGGCCAGATTGTGCAGCATGCAGCACACAACGATGAAAAGGGACACTCGATCAGGGGAATACTGCAGACCTCCTCCAGAGCGGTCAAGGCAGCTTTAGCACCCCGATAGTGTGTTCAATCAGGTTCCTGGTGGCACTATGGCTGTCATTGTATGCGTGCTGAGCAGGAGTGGTGGGGTTGCGGAGGGGTGTCATCAGCCAGGTGGCGAGTGGATAGCCCTTGTCTCTGAGCAGCCAGCCGCGAGCTTCATGTGGTGGGGCACCGGTCTGTCGCAGGATGAATGCATCGTGGCTGCTGTCAGGATAGCGGGCATTGACGATGAGAATGCACTGTCTGTGGTTGCACACCAACTGAACGTTCAGAGAGTGGTAGCCTTTCTGGTTACGGAACACCTCTGCATTGTGATGAGGTACCCACAATGCCACATGGGTGCAGTCAATGGCGCCCTGAACCATGGGGAAGCCCGCTATCCTTGCAAAGCCACATGAGCATTCATCCTGTTTCTCTCTGGTCATGGGGAATGAGATGTACTCCCTTCTCCTTCTGTAGAGAGCACCTGTTACCTCCCGGATGCAGCAATGGATGGCGAACTGTGAAATGTTTGCAATATCCTCTGTTGAAACCTGGAAAGAGCCGCTGGCGTAGAAATTGAGAGCGACTGTGACCTTCACTGACACTGAGAGATACGTCCTGGTCCTGAGCTGAGGCTGGAGGTCTGGCTGCAGGAGATGGCAAAGCTCTGTGACCATCTCCTTGTTGGAATGGAGCCTTCTAAGGCACTGCTACTCTGAGAGATGAATGTAGGAGAAGTGCTCCCAGAATACCCTGGGAGGGTAAGGCCTCCTGTTGAGAGCCCTGTTGGCTCTCCTCCCTCTGGCCACATTTTGCAATCTTTCTTTCTGCCTCCGCTGCCTCCGACAGTGAAGCTGGAGGGCGAGGTCCAGTGACAGTACAGCCCTCATTAAATGATGGAAATGTTGCCCAAATGAAAGTGATACATTTTTCTCAGCCAGAATACTCTTTCAAGTTGAAAGCGGTCAAACGGGTCAAAACGCCTGTCTGCTTGTGTCAAACTGACATGGCAACATTGTTTGCCGACAAAAAACCCCAGAAGTTGACCCCTTTATATAGTGCTCCTCCAGCACTCACCCGACGGCAAACCACCTCCCTGTATCTGTTGTTGCTAATGGCAGGCACCGAGAGTAAATTTCTGAGCCGGGCCGTGGCGCACCCGGATGACGTCATGATCTCCGGGCGCAGGTGATCGTGGCGCTAGTGGTTACTGCTGCCGCAAACCTCCAGCTCAATCTCGCGGCCATCGATACTAGCGCTGCGCCCGGATGCAAAGCCAGTAGCGCCCCATTGGTGCCCCCCGGAGGCGCTAACGGGAGGAGCAAAGGCACCCAATTTCTCCCCTTATCAGTCTCCCAAGGATCTATCTTTGGCCACCTCCTATTTCTCAACTACATGCTGCCCCTCAACGAAAACACATCAGGTTCCACATATACGCTGACGATACCCAGCTCTACCTCACCACCATCTCTCTCGACCTCTCCACTGTCTCTAATTTGTCACACTGCTTGTCCGACATCCAGTCCTGGATGAGCAGAAATTTCCTCCAATTAAATATTGGGAAGAACAAAGCCATTTTTTCCAGTCCTCGCCACAAACTCTGTTCCCTAGCCAGACTCCATCACAGTCCCTGGCCACTGTCTGAGGCTGAACCAGACCATTAGCAACCTTGCCGTCCTATTTGATCCTGAGCCGAGCTTCCGACTTCTTATCCACTCCATCGCCAAGTCCGCCTACTTCCACCTCCATAACATCGCCCATCTCTGCCCGCCTTGGCTGTTTTTTTGATAATTGCTCCTGTGAAGCGCCTTGGGACGTGTTACTAGGTTAAAGGTGCTTTATAAATGCAAGTTGTTGTGTGTGGGAGAGTGTGACGTATGACTGGTGTAATGTATGTACCTTTAAGTGGGGGAACTACTTTGTACAGCTCATGTATACTGTAGTACCGGCAGTGACCACACCTGTATATAATGTTGAGTAGTAATCTGTACAGATCAGTTGCAGTCTGAGCCACGTTGAGTAAACACCGTTTGTACCGTTCTCCGCAGTCTGTGTCTGATTATACACGGACGCAACATTGGCGACGAGGCAGGTTCGAACCTACCTGCAACTCTGCATCACCTCCCGGGGATTCGTTCCTGAAGATCAGTGGATTGGAGGCCAAGGCCAGAGACTCGGGCGTCGACCACGGGCAACCGCCCAGTCATCCAGCAGAGACTCGAGAATTGCGGGGGAGGCTGTCGAGAGCCAGGCTTGGCTTTCCAGTCGAGGTGGTCCAGCGAAACGGGCTGGCAACAGGTAGTGCGCAGACCCTTCCCAGACAGCGGTGGGTTAGAGCCCAACCGAGCGGCACAGCAAAGGGCCGAGCAGCGTCGACGGGGGAGAGAGAGAGAGGGCAGAGCGCACAGGGCGCAGCCGGTGTTCAGGGGCCGAGCAGTGTCGGAGAGAGGGAGAGAGAGACGCGCCGCCATTGCCACGAGGACCGCCGAGAGTGGCGTTGGCAGCAGCGCAGGAGAAGCGCGCGAAACCTACAGGGCGCTGCCATTGCCACGAGAACCGGCAGCAGCGGGGGAGGAAGGAAAGCGCGGGAGATGCCATTTTAAGCCATTGGGAGACGCCATTTTAAACCACACCCAAAATGCCGAAGAGTGGCAGTATCACCGCATTTGACAATGAAGTCGAAGATTGGACTACATATGTCGAACGAATAGAGGTGTACTGCAAGGCAAATGAGGTGTCAGATGACAAGAAAGCGTCGGTATTGTTGAATTTAATGGATGCAAAGACGTATGGGTTATTGCGAAATCTAGTAACCCCAATGAAGCCAATGGAAAAGAGTTTTGAAGACATAGTAACGATACTAAAGGAACATTTAAACCCCACACCGCTGCTGATAGCAGAAAGATTCAAGTTTCACAAACGGAACCAGCATAAGGATGAAAGCAATGCTGATTATTTAACAGAACTGCGCAAACTATCGAAACACTGCCAGTTTGGAGCGGGACTGGCAGATACCTTAAGGGACAAGTTTGTGTGTGGGCTTCAAAGTGAAGGAACCCAGAAACGGCATTTATCTGAAAAGGACCTTACGCTGGAAAAGGCTTTCAGCATTGCAGTATCATATGAAGCAACAGCACGGGGCGCTGCAGAGATACAACAGAGACCGCAAGAATATGGCACAAACGAAATGTCATATGGAACAGAGAAGTGCTATCGCTGCGGCAGAACAACACACGACCAGAATGATTGCTGGTTCAAAGACAAAGTGTGCAGACAGTGTGGAACAGTAGGACACATAGCACGAGTCTGCAGGTCGGGAAAGAAAACCAGCAATAAGAAACCGACCAAAGGAAAGTACAAGAAGGTACATAAGATAATGGAGAATAGTTCAGATGAACAAAAGAGTGATAACGACTCCAAAAACAGGCAACTGAGTTGTCTGAAACTACATAATGTGATCACAACAGAGGATCACCGAACCATTTGGGTCACTCTCAAGATAGCAGGAGTCCAGGTAAAGATGGAATTGGACACAGGATCAGCCCTAACAGTCATAAACCGACGGGACTACGAGCGGCTACTCTCACACATACCCTTGAGAGACACAAAAATTATTTTGAAGACGTAAACGGGGCAAAAAGTCTACCCCAAAGGAAAAATAAGGGTGACCGTTATATATAACGGTAAGGAAACACCAAAACTAGACCTGTATGTATTGCAAGATGGAGGACCACCATTACTGGGACGTAAATGGATCCGGAAAATACAACTGGATTGGCATTCCATACAGGCACTGACTGTGGCTGACAAAAAGGATGACGACGTCACACCTGGGCGACTGTCAAAGATCCTAACTGACGCGAAAGAAGTGTTCCAGCAAGGACTCGGAACACTAAAAGTCATGACAGCAATGATTAAAATTGAAGAAAACGCAAGTCCAAATTTTTTTAAGGCCAGACTGGTACCTTATGCGATCCGCCCAGCCGTCGAAGCAGAGCTGGAGAGTCTGGAACGTTCAGGTGTACTGTCCAAGGTAGACTGGAGCGAATGTGCTACACCCATCATCCCTGTGATGAAAAAGTCATTGAGCAGCACGCCTGGGGATCCAAGGAAGGTTCGCATCTGTGGGGACTTTAAGGTGACAGTGAACCCGATCCTTCATACCGTACAATATCCACTTCCACGGATTGAAGATATTTTCGCCTCGCTATCTGGAGGGAAACGCTTCACTAAGATTGATCTGGCCCAGGCATATCTGCAAATGGAGGTAGAAGAAGCATCAAAAAATACCTCACAATCAACACCCATAAAGGTCTCTACCAATACAACCGGCTGGTATTTGGGGTAGCATCAGCTCCGGCTATTTCGCAGAGGGCAATGGAACAAGTCCTGCAAGGGATCCCAGGGACCCAGTGTTATTTGGACGACATTCTGGTCACGGGCGAAAATGACAGTGATCACCTTGCCAACCTGGAGCAGGTGCTCACTAGATTGCAGGAATATGGGCTCCAAGCTAACCGCACCAAATGCGAGTTTTTTAGAAAACAGATCTCGTATTGTGGCCACGTTATCGATAAAGAGGGGTTACATAAGTCCCCAGAGAAGATTGAGGCAGTAGTCAAGGCTCCAGCACCAGAAAATGTGTCACAACTGAGGTCGTTCCTCGGGCTGGTAAACTACTACCATAAGTTCTTGCCAAATTTGTCTACAATACTACACCCACTGAACACACTACTGCAAACTGGGGTGCCATGGAAGTGGAATGATGAATGTAGATGAGCTTTCCAGAAGAGCAAAACGCTAATCACATCGAAAGAGGTATTGACCCATTACAACCCAGCATTACCAATTCGGTTGGCATGTGATGCGTCACCCTACGGCATTGGAGCGGTGCTGTCGCACAAATTCTTGGACGGCTCAGGGAGGCCAATAGCCTTTGCGTCACGATCACTAACCTCAGCCGAGCGTAACTACGCCCAGATTGACAGGGAGGCCCTCAGCCTAGTGTGGGGAGTGAAAAAGTTCAATCACTATCTGCACGGGCAGAAATTCACCTTGCTGACTGATCACCAGCCTCTTGTCTCCATTTTTAATCCAGAGAAGGGCGTTCCGGTGATGACTGCGCAACGACTACAAAGATGGTCACTTTTTCTAGGGGCGCACCACTATGAGATTGAATATAAGGGCACGAAACAGCATGGAAATGCTGATGGGCTATCACGTCTGCCACTGCCTACTGCGGAGGAAGCACCAGCAGTGGATCCTGTCGAAATATTCCATTCGACTATAGTTGAAAACCTACCGGTAACTAACGCTTGTATCGAAAAGGAAACCAGAAATGACCCGACACTGTCTCGGGTATATGATTTGACGGTGAAGTGATGGCCAGCACATGGCGACTTACTGTTGCCAGCATTCTCAACAAGGAGAGACCAGCTGTCAGTGTGCCGGGGGACCTTGATGTGTGGATCCCGAGTGGTAATTTCACCCAAATTAAGGGATAGAGTACTCAATGAGCTTCATGAGGGTCATCTGGGAGGGGTAAAAATGAAAAGCCTAGCCAGGGCTTATGTGTGGTGGCCGGGAATCGATAAACAAATCGAGGACCTGACCAAGAGCTGCTCAGGATTCCAGAAGGACCAAAATGCACCACCACAGGCCCCTCTACACCCATGGGAGTGGCCCTCATCGCCATGGCAATAGGTGCATATTGATTTTGCTGGTCCATTCATGGACTCAATGTTTTTAATAGCCGTGGATGCGCACTCGAAATGGCCTGAGGTGATCAAAATGTCCTCCACCACCACGGAGAAAACTATTGCAGTCCTACGGACCATTTTTGCCAGGAATGGCTTGCCAGAACAGATTTGCTCCGACAACGGACCACAGTTTGTGTCCGAAGAGTTCCGGAGGTTCTTGAAAAAGAATGGGGTAAGGCATTACACATCCGCCACGTATCATCCAGCCACAAATGGATTGGCTGAGAGGTTCGTACAAACCTTTAAGAAGGCAATAAAGGCTATGTACAATGACAACATTCCGCTCCAGCACAAGGTGGACAATTTCCTGTTCGCCTACCGGAATGCGACACATGCAGTCACCAACCAGGCCCCAGCCATGATGTTCTTTAACCGAAGGTTAAGATCTCGCCTGGATTTGCTCAGGCCAAACGTACGAAGAGATGTTGAGAGTAAGCAATTCCAGCACATCCATGAGAAGCCAACAAGGAACTTCAATGTAGGGCAACCAGTCTTGGCCCGCGACTACCGAACAGAAAAATGGCAGCCAGGAACGATATGCACACGGCAGGGCCCACTAATGTACACAGTGGACGTTGGGGAGAGCATCGTGAGACGCCATGCTGACCAGATCCTAGAGTCACAGGAACAAGTCAACCCCATGCCTCGCCCATACGTACCTGGTGATGAACCCGACGTACAGGTAGCATCTACCCCAGAAACAGTAGCATCGGAAGCTGATGAACCAACCGATGACAGGGGGCCAGAATCACCTCCGCACCAAGAGCAAGACACTCGGGGAAGGCGCTATCCAGAAAGGATCAGGCAGCCTCCCAAAGACTGAATTTATAAATAGACTATTTTCAGCTAATGTTGCATGTTAAAAGTGTTAATTGTAATTAGTTTGATATTTAATTGTTAAATGAGTGTTATGGTACTGTTAATCTAAAAGGGGAGGAATTGTAATGTATGTACCTTTAAGGGGGGGACTACTTTGTACAGCTCATGTATACTGTAGTACCGGCAGTGACCACACCTGTATATAACGTTGAGTAGTAATCTGTACAGATCAGTTGCAGTCTGAGCCACGTTGAGTAAACACCGTTTGTACCGTTCTCCGCAGTCTGTGTCTGATTATACACGGACATAACAACTGGGTGCTGGTTGTTACGTCCGTGTAATAATAAGAAAAGGACTGCAGAGAACGATCAACAGGTGTTTACTCAACGTGGTTCAAACTGCAAGTGACTGTACAGATCACTACTCAGGGTTTATATACAGGTGTGGTCACTGCCAGTACTACAGGATACAGGAGCTGTAAAAAGTAGTTCTCCCCATTAAAGGTACATACATTACAATCCCTCCCCTTTTAGATTAACAGTACCATAACACTCATTTAACAATTAAATATCAAACTAATTACAATTAACACTTTTAACATGCAACATTAACTGAAAATAGTCTATTTATAAATTCAGTCTTTGGGGAGGCTTCCTGATTCTTTCTGGATAACGCCTTTCCTGAGTGTCTCGCTCTTGGTGCGGAGGCGATTCTAACACCCTGTCGTCAGTTGATTCATCAGCTTCCAATGCTATTGTTTCTGAGGTAGATGCGACCTGTACATCGGGTTCCTCACCAGGTATGTATGGCCGAGACATGGGGTTGACTCGTTCCTGTGACTCTAGGATCTGGTCAGCATGGCGTCTCACAATGTTCTCCCCAACATCCACTGTGTACATTAGTGGCCCCTGCCGTGTGCATATCGTTCCTGGTTGCCATTTCTCTGTTCGGTAGTCGCGGGCCAAGACTGGTTGCCCTACATTGAAGCTCCTTGTCGGCTTCTCATTGATGTGCTGGAATTGCTTACTCTCAACATCTCTTCGTACATTTGGTCTGAACAAATCCAGACGAGATCTCAACCTTCGGTTAAAGAACATCATGGCCGGGGCCTGGTTGGTGACTGCATGTGTCGCATTTCTGTAGGCTAACAGGAAGTTGTCCACCTTATGCTGCAGTGGAATGTTGTCATCGCACATGGCCTTTACTGCTTTTTTAAAGGTTTGTACGAACCTCTCAGCCAATCCATTTGTGGCTGGATGATACGGGGCGGATGTGTAATGCCTTACCCCATTCCTTTGCATAAATCTTCGAAACTCTTCAGACACAAATTGTGGTCTGTTATCAGAGCAAATCTGCTCTGGCAAGCCGTTCCTGGCAAAAATGGTCCGTAGGACTGCAATAGTTTTCTCCATGGTGGTGGAGGACATTTTGATCACCTCAGGCCATTTCGAGTGCGCATCCACGGCTATTAAAAACATTGAGTCCATGAATGGACCAGCAAAATCAATATGCACCCGTTGCCATGGAGATGAGGACCACTCCCATGGGTGTAGAGGGGCATGTGGTGGTGCATTTTGGACCTTCTGGCATCCTGAGCAGCTCTATGTCAGGTCCTCGATTTGCTGATCGATCCCCGGCCACCACACATAAGCCCTAGCAAGGCTTTTCATTTTCACCCCTCCCAGATGACCTTCGTGAAGCTCATTGAGCACTCTTTCCCTTAACTTGGGTGGAATTACCACTCGGGAGCCACACATCAAGGTCCCCTGGCATACTGACAGCTGTTCTCTTCTGGATGAGAATGCTGGCAACAGTGAGTCGCCATGTGCTGGCCATCCCTTCACCGTCAAATCATATACCCGAGACAGTGTCGGGTCATTTCGGGTCTCCTTCTCTATACCAGCGTTAGTTACTGGCAAGAATTCAATTATAGTCGAATGAAATATTTCGACAGGATCCACTGCTGGTGCTTCCTCCGCAGTAGGCAGTGGCAGGCGTGATAGCCCATCAGCGTTTCCATGCTGTTTCGTGCCCTTATACTCGATTTCATATTGGTGCGCCCCTAGAAAAAGGGACCATCTTTGTAGCCGTTGCGCAGTCATCACCGGAACGTTCTTCTTTGGATTAAAGATGGAGACAAGTGGTTGGTGGTCAGTCAGCAAGGTGAACTTCTGCCCGTGCAGATAGTGATTGAACTTTTTCACTCCCCACACTAGGCTGAGGGCCTCCCTGTCAATCTGGGCGTAGTTACGCTCGGCTGAGGTTAGTGACCGAGACGCAAAGGTTACTGGCCTCTCCGAGCCGTCCAGGAATTTGTGCGACAGCACCGCTCCAATGCCATAGGGTGATGCATCACACGCCAACCGAATTGGTAGTGCTGGGTTGAAATGAGCCAACACCTCTTTTGATGTGACCAATGCTTTGCTCTTCTGGAAAGCTCGTTTACATTCGTCACTCCACTTCCATGGTACCCCCGTTTGCAGTAGGGTGTTCAGTGGGTGTAGTACGGTAGACAAATTCGGCAAGAACTTATGGTAGTAGTTCACCAGCCCGAGGAACGACCTCAGTTGTGACACATTTTCTGGTGCTGGAGCCTTGACTACTGCCTCAATCTTTTCAGGGGACTTATGTAACCCTTCTTTATCAATAACGTGGCCACAATACGAGATCTGCTTCTGGAAAAACTCGCATTTGTGGCGATTAGCTCGGAGCCCATATTCCTTCAATCTAGTGAGCACCTGCTCCAGGTTGGCGAGGTGATCACTGTCATTTTCGCCCGTGACCAGGATGTCATCCAAATAACACTGGGTCCCTGGAAACCCTTGCAGGACTTGTTCCATTGCCCTTTGCCAAATAGCCGGAGCTGATGCTACCCCGAACACCAGCCGGTTGTATTGGTAGAGACCTTTATGAGTGTTGATCATGAGGTACTGTTTCGAGGCTTCTTCTACCTCCATTTGCAGGTACGCCTGGGCCAGATCAATCTTAGTGAAGCGTTTCCCTCCAGATAGCGAGGCGAAAATATCTTCAATCCGTGGAAGCGGATATTGTACAGTGTGAAGGACTGGGTTCACTGTCACCTTAAAGTCCCCACAGATGCGAACCTTCTTTGGTTCCCCAGGCGTATTACTCAACGACCTCTTCATTACAGGAACAATGGGTGTAGCCCACTCGCACCAGTCCACTTTGGACAGTACTCCTGAATGTTCCAAACCTTCCAGCTCTGCTTCGACGGCTGGGCGGATCGCATAAGGTACCGGTCTGGCCTTAAAAAACTTTGGGCTTGCATTTTCCTCTATTTTGATCATCGCTGTTATGACTTTTAGTGTTCCGAGTCCCTGCTGGAACACTTCTTGTGCGTCAGTGTAGGGGGTTTCTCTTGCTTGCTCTGGTCTCCTGCCAGGCTTCTTGCAATAATTACCTGTGAGTGGTTCGACCCACTCGCCCCTATGGTTCTCGACCTTGGACTTAGGTGCAGGGAGCTGTAGTGCAGAAAAACTCAATAGACCAGGTCGAATAGCACGAAATGGATGCCTTTATTGAACAGTTTGCATCATTATAAAATACATGTCATATGCACAGATTAAAGCAACTACAAGCATGCACACATTTATAAACTTAACTCTATGGAAATGGGGAACACACGGCACATCGTAAAAGGGGTAACACGTTACAACTACCCTTAACCCCCTCCCCTAGACCTAACTAAGTTTCGATTTGAGGAACTCGGGATCATGCTCACCACTTTAAGAATTGCGAAAGAGGTTTGCAGCCTTTCGACACAGCTTTCCGTCGTCACGTGGGTTTGGAAGGTTCTGGCGCAGCTTGTTTTCCTCTTGGTTCTCCTGCGATGAGCGCTCGCCGATGTGATGTTGAAGAATTGGAGTACCGGGCCCTGAGTGTCTTCTTCTCCGGCCTGGGTCATCGATCTCCCGATGGTCTTCCCCGGGGCGGGACGCTGGTCCCAAAAGGCTTTCTTTACACAGTCATAATTGTCCTTCTGATTTGAAGCAGAGCTGGGGTACAGGGTGTCTTCTTCTTCGGCCTGGGTCGTCGATGATCTCCCGACAAAAGTACCCGGGCCACCCTCGTCCTTCGTCTTCCCGTTGTGGCCGGGCCTTGCCTGGCCGAGCTGGCTTCCAAGCCGAAATCTTCTCGTCGTCTTCTCGTCGTGGTCGGGCCTTGCCTGCCCGAACACCGAACATGTTCCGAACCGAAGTGCTGTGTGAAGGTCTCTGATGGTCCCGAAGCGTTTCACCGAAGAAGTTGAAGAAGTACCGTAGAAGTTCCGAAGCTACTCCGAAGCGTACTGATGGACTTTTTCAATCCACAGTTATACCTTTTTGGAACATTCTTATCTCCCGCCAAATCATAGTCCTGTCTTTGTAATAATTTTGGTGGGCAGAACTCTCTGCAGGGGTGTTTTGTCTTCATAACGGGAGTCGGTGATAGCTTAACTGGCCTTCCTGGGCCGATAATGTCTTTGCTTTGTCACTATAACTCGGTTTGTATACTGATCGGTCTGGAGATTGCCCTTGATGGCTGTTAAACGGCTTTTCTTTGTACAGTAAATGGGTTAAAGTGTTCGTTCAATTGTCCGCCCATTTCTTGATGGGTCTCATCCTGCTACCCAAATCTGTCCTGTACTTATAATCTAATCAATATGTATACTCAGTTCCATGAGTTTCGGCTTCCCGAAACTGGTTTCCGCGGGCTTTTAATGTCCTCAATCCACAAGCCTGTCTGGCTTGCAGTAACAGAAATTCAAATGGTCCCAGAAGCTGGTCACGAGGTCCGGCGGCCATTTTGTGTGCCCTTTTATCAAAGGTTTCTCTGTACAAGCTTCTTTTGGTCAATAAAGCTGTTTTATTAACCCTAAATTCCTGCGTGATTATTTAATGAAAATTTCGCGAATCTTACACAGTTAGCATTTTTGACAGTCGTCCAGGTGTGACGTCGTCATCCTTTTTGGCATCTACAGTCAGTGCTTGTATGGAATGTCAATCTAGCTGTATCTTCCGGATCCAGTCACGTCCTAGTAGTGATGGTCCTCCATCTGGCAATACATATAGGTCCATTTTTGGTGTTTCCTTGCCATTATATATAACGTTCACCCTTATTTATCCTTTGGGGTAGACTTTTTGCCCCATGTACGTCTTCAAGACAATCTTTGTATCTCTCAAGGGTATATGTGAGAATAGCCGCTTGTAGTCCCTTCGGTTTATGACTGTTAGGGCTGATCCTGTGTCCAATTCCATTTTCACTTGGGCTCCTGCTATCTTGAGCGTGACCCAGATAGTTTGGTGATCCTCCGTTTTGATCACATTATGTAGTTTCAGACAACCCAGCTCCTTGCTTCCGGAGTCTGTATCACTCTTCTGTTCGTCTGAACTACTCTCCGTCACCTTATGTACCTTCTTGTACTTCTCCTGTGGAGATTTCTTGCTGCTGGTTTTCTTTTCTGATCTGCAGACTCTTGCTATGTGTCCTACTTTTCCACACTGCCTGCACACTTTGTCCTTGAACCAGCAATCATTATGGTCATGTGTTGTTCTGCCGCAGCGATAGCACTTCACTGTTCCGTATGACATTTCATTTGTGCCATATTCTTGCGGTCCCCATTGTATCTCTGCAGCGCCCCGTGCTGCTGCTTCGTGTGATACTGCAATGCTGAAAGCCTTGTCCAGCATAAGATCTTCTTCTGATAGAAGCCGTTTCTGGGTTCCTTCACTTTGAAGCCCACACACAAACTTGTCCCTTAAAGTATCTGCTAGTCCCGTTCCAAACTGGCAGTGTTTCGATAGCTTGCGCAGTTCCGTTAAATACTCAGCATTACTTTCATCTTTATGCTGGTTCCTTTTGTGAAACTTAAATCTTTCTGCTATCAGCAGCGGTGTGGGGTTTAAGTGGTCCTGTAGGATTGACACTATGTTTTCAAAATCCTTTTCTACTGGCTCTACTGGCTTCTCTGGGGTTACTAGGTTTCGTAGTAAGCCTTACGTTTTTGCACCCATTGAATTCAACAATACCAGCGCTTTCTTGTCATCTGACACTTCATTCGCCTTGCAGTATACTTCGATGCGTTCGACGTATGTCATCCAATCTTCGACTTCATTGTCGAACGCTGTGATACTGCCACTCTTCGGCATTTTTGGGTGTGGTTAGACTGGCTTAAAATGGCGTCTCCCGCGCTTTCCTTTCTTCCCCGCTGCGGCTTAAAATGGCGTCTCCTGCGCTGCTGCCAACGCCGCTCTCGGTGGTCCTCATGGCAAATGGCGACGCCCTGTGGGTTTTGTGTGCTGCTCCTGCGCTGCTGCCAATGGCGCTCTCTGCGGTCCTCATGGCAATGGCAGCGCCTCGCGTTTTCCTGTGCGCCTCTCTCCCCCGTTGACGCTGCTCGGCCCTTGAACACTGGCTGCGTTCTGCTCTCTCTCGTCTCTCTCCCCCGTTGACGCCGCTCGGTCCTGAACACCGGCTGCGCCCTGTGCGCTCTGCCCTCTCTCTCTCCCCCGTCGACGCTGCTCGTCCTTTTTCTGTGCCGCTCGGTCGGCTCTAGATGCCGCTGTCCGGGAAGGGTCTGCGCAGTACCTGTTGCCAGCCCGTTTCGCTGGACCACCGTGACTGGAAAGCCAAGCCTGGCTCTCGACAGCCTCCCCTGCGATGCTCAAATCTCCGCTGGATGACTGGGCGGTTGCCCGTGGTCGACGCCTGTGCTTCTGGACTCGACCTCCTTCCACTGTTCTCCAGGAGCGAATCCCTGGGAGGTGATGCAGAGTTGCAGGTAGGTTCGAATCTGCATCATCGCCAATGTTATATTCGTGTATCTTAATGTTGTGTCCTTCAATAATCAGACAACAGACTGCAGGGAACGATCAACAGGTATTTACTCAACGTGGTTCAAACTGCAACTGACTGTACAGATCACTACTCAGGGTTTATATACAGGTGTGGTCACTGCCGGTACTACAGGATACAGGAGCTGTAAAAAGTAGTTCTCCCCCTTAAAGGTACATACATTACAAGCTGCATGCAGATGCTGTGCCTGTGCGACCATCCAGAAAGAAAGAAGTGCTGGAACTTCAGCAAAAAGTGCAGGAGTCTCTGACAGGTTTTGCAGCCACGGTAACTGCAAGTGTGCAGAGAATTGAGGAGGCCATCTCAAACATGAGCACTGCCATGTGGAGGCAATGGCGCATGAACATGCCACCATGGAAAGAGTGGCAACCTCCTTGGAGGACATAAGTCACCAGACTCAACAGAGCATGGTGACTCTTCTCAATAGGTGGTCTGCTATGGAGGATAGATGGGCATCTATTGAGGAGAGACACCAGAGGTACATGGACATCTCCGGTATGAGGATTGTCAATACTGACACGTGTCCTCATGGCCCCACTGATGTGCAGCAAGGTACTCTCCAGCCATTTGCTAGCACTGAAGGTGACCTATGAGAGGAATGTTGGTGGCACACAATCAGGAAGTGTGGGCTCCTCTCCAAGAGCTCACACGACCATGCCACTGCGGAGCCCTTGTTCAGAGACCCATAATCCTCACCCAACTGAGATGGCTGTTTCAGCCCCTGCACAGCCGCAGGAAGAGCAGACTGTTGCAAAGCCCTCCCAGGCTCCCAAACTCAGAGGGCGCCCGCCAAAGGCGTCTAAGTAGGCGCAGCATCAAAGTCAGCAAGGTGCTGCAGCCACAGGGGAAACACCACATAGAAGCACGCGTAAGAGGAAGATAAAGCACAGTCACAAGAGTAGTCACTTGGGTGTTTTGTTCTGTTGTCTTTTCAGTTTTATATTTGCCATTGTCATCCTTTTGTGAATGTATTAAAAGTGATGGCAAACAGTTGAAGTTCTGGCGTATGTGTTCTGGGAAATGGAAGTTGCACATTGAGGGCTCAGGGCGACTTGCATTTGTAATGATGATGGTGAAAGCGATAGGAAACCACCGTTTATTGGAGAGATGATGTATGGTGTTTTAGGAAGGTCGTCCACACATTCATAGCCATACGCTAGCCACCTGTGGTTGAAGAGTAAGCTTACGTAAATCTGGCATGAATGAGTGCATCCCTTGCATGACGACCAGCACTGAGCTCGAGGGCTGCTGCATTGGTCACATCCGGACCCACAAGGCGCGCCTCCTCCTTGTCCTCGTCCTTCTCCTCTTCTTCCAAGGATGCTCTGCGCTGAGCCACTTGTTCCTCAGGGAGCGCTAAGCCATGCTGCTGTGCGTTGTTGTGCAGGGCACGGCAGACAACGATCATTCTGAACACCATGGCTGGTGCATACTGCAGGGCTCCACCAGATCTGTCGGGGCAACCGAATCACTTTTTGAGAAAGCTGATGGTTTACTCTATGATGCTTCTGGTGGAAATGTGGCTCACATTGTACCACTCCTCATCGGTGTCATGAGCCACTTTTTCAGGGAATAGCCCTTGTCACCAAGTAGCCATCCGGAATGTTGGGTTGGCATATTGAAGAGCTGAGGCACAGGAGACTGCCTGCAGGATGAAGGAGTTATGGCAACTGCCAGGGTACTTGGTGCAAACATGCATGATGATATTCCTGTGGTTACACACCAGCTGGATATTAAGGGAGTGGAAGCCCTTACAGTTGACAAAAACAGCTGGGTTGTAATAGGGTGCCTTAATAGCCACATGTGTACAGTTTATGACGCCCTGCACCCTTGGGAAGCCTGCCACATTTGCAAAGCCAACCGCACGCGCGGTTATACTTGCTTCATCCGTGGAGAAGTGGATGTAATTATGTGCCTTTGCAAAGAGGGCATCGGTGGCCTGCATGATGCAGGCATGTGCGGCCGACTGGGAGATGCCGCTGATGTCTGCAGATGATCCCTAGAAGGAGCCCAAAGCAAAGAAGTCGAGTGCGGTGGTGATTTTGACAGCCACTGGTAAAGAGTGTCCACACGCTGCTCTGGGCTCCAGATGTCAGCGACTGCGTCTCGCGGAAGTCTCAGCCTCCTTTGGCACTGCTGCTCATTCATGTTGAGGAAGCTCATCCTCTGCCTGTAAACCCGGTGTTGGGGGTATCTCCTGCGATGAGGTGCAGGCCTGCGCTGATGCCCTCTGCCCTGTGCATCATCAGGTGGCTGAGGAGAAGGTTGGTGCACCTGCTGTTGGTGCTGCTGCTGTGCCTGGTTGCACTGCTGCCGCGGCTGCTGTTCCTCCAAATCTGATGACCAGGATGAGAGGATATAAATGGTTCCCACACCACTGGTATATATCTCAGTCAAAGAATGGAGGTTGTGTACACACAAACAAAGTGGCCAGAGGGTCTTCCAAGGAGGTCACACAGCAGATGGATTTCAGTCTCAACACTCAAGATTAGTTGAGCTGCAAAATGTCTCCCAAACCTCAAACCACTAAGTTGTGACATGTGAAGGAATGCGAGATTGCAGGCCGCATGCTTTTAAGCTGCTGGAGGAGCTGGCAACAATTCAGGTCCTAGCTCAACCCGGCTCGATTCACCTGGTGTGTTTTTATGAAGGCGGGCAGCGTGTTGAAAAACCTCCAAAATCAGATCAGCCCTTTAAAATAGGATTATCCAGGCAGTTAAAGATCTGTTAACTGCCTTAACAGCCTCTCCCGCTGTTTGGTGTTGGGTCAGTTCGGGAGCGGCTGATCCGACACTTCCTAAAATCACGTAGAGGTAGGATGGAGGCGGGTTCACAGCCTGCCCCCGATTTCTACAATTTTCACAACAAACCCGCCCCCTCAGCGCTATTAAATTCGCGGCCTTGGGATGGTGAAAACATTTAAATTAATAAAAAGAGAAATCAAACTCTCCATTTTTTACACAAATGTTCCCACTGTCTGTAAATGTTCCCTGGGATCCCTCCAACAATGGTTTCTGAAATTGAATGCAGATCCAAAATATTGCCACCTGCAATGCAGATTATTCCAGGACAGCGGGGTGAGAGGTAACAGTCTCTTAAAAATTAATGCTGTATTTTAGGTGACATTATTAAGCTACGTGACCTCTTTGATCAACTAGCAGGTTAACTGTTGTATCAAAATAGTTCTGTCATCATTTGCCTCAGCAAACTCTGTAATCTTATTTTCTGTTTCTTTAGCAATCCTTGTCTTCTAAATTCATGCAAAGTGTTTGCATGTACTCATGGGAAGGTACAGGCACATAGGAGGGTACAGGCACATAGGAGTGGACAGGTACATAGGAGGGTACAGGCACATAGGAGGGTACAGGCACATAGGAGGGTACAGGCACATAGGAGTGGACAGGTACATAGGAGGGTACAGGCACATAGGAGTGGACAGGTACATAGGAGGGTACAGGCACATAGGTGGGTACAGGCACATAGGTGGGTACAGGCACATAGGAACGTACAGGTACATAGGTGGGTACAGGCACATAGGAACGTACAGGTACATAGGTGGGTACAGGCACATAGGAACGTACAGGTACAGCTATCTGACTCAGTCTTGTGTTCCTGGTACAGCTGTGACTTCATTGGGAGATCCTCAGAATTTTCAAAGAAAAGGCATAAACAGCTGTTTCTATGGGCCTTTCGCCGATCTCCTGGCAAAGATATGGCGGGATACCGGGAGAATCGCTCAGAATTTCAGGGCTATGATCCTTTAACATGAGTTAATGTATTTCACCATGACACAACAGGGGTGAATTTTCTCTGGGTTTCTCCCACTCCACCACCATTACTTGGCAGAACAGGAGAAACCAGGAGGAAATTTCCCCCCAGTATATTTCCCTCTCTAACCACAACTTCAATCTATCCTTTAGTTCTATTGCCAATTCTCTAACTACGGTCCTGAACTTTTTGTGATGGTTTAAGTTTCTGCCTATTCATTTCTGGTACCAAGTCTAAAACAGCAAAAGTCACTCATTTTCAAACATCGTGCAAGGGTAAGAGCCACTCTTTTGTTCTCCTCTCCAAAACAAACTACTTCCTTCAACCCCAACCCCTTCCATCCTCCCCTCTGGCGCCAAGTACAAAGAATGCAACGTATTTCTTTCTCTCCACAATAGAGAACTCATCCATCCCTAACAGCTACCCATAGAAACATAGAAGATAGGAGCAGGAGTAGGCCATTCGGCCCCTCGAGCCCGCTCCGCCATTTAATAAGATCATGGCTGATCATCCAAATTCAGTACCCTGTCCGTGCCTTCTCCCCATATCCCTTGATCCCTTTAGCCTCAAGAAATATATCCAACTCCTTCTTGAATATATTTAATGAATTGGCCTCAACTGCCCTGTGTGGCAGAGAATTCCACAGGTTCACCACTCTCTGGGTGAAGAAATTCCTCCTCATCTCAGTCCTAAATGGCTTACCCCTTATCCTTAGACTATGACCACTGGTTCTGGACTCCCCCGCCATCGGGAACATCCTTCCCGCATCTAGTCTGTCTAGTCCTGTTAGAATTTTATAAGTTTCAATGAGATCCCCTCTCATTCTTCTAAACTCCAGCGAATATAAGCCTAATCGACCCAATCTCTCCTCATACGTCATTCCTGCCATCCCAGGTATCAGTCTGGTGAATCTTCGCTGCACTCTCTCCATAGTAAGAACATCCCTCCTCAGATAAGGCGACCAAAACTGCACACAATACTCAAGGTGTGGTCTCACCAAGGCCCTGTACAACTGCAGCAAGACATCCTTGCTCCTGTACTCAAATCCTCTCGCTGTGAAGGCCAACATACCATTTGCCTTCTTAACCGCCTGCTGCACCTGCATGCTTACCTTCAGCGACTGGTGCACAAGGACACCCAAGTCTCGTTGCACTTCCCCTTTTCCCAATCTATTGCCATTCAGATAATAATCTGTCTTCCTGTTTTTGCCACCAAAGTGGATAACCTCACATTTATCCACATTATACTGCATTTGCCATGCATCTACGCAATCACCCAATCTGTCCAAATCGTACTGGAGTTTCTCTGCATCCTCCTCACAGCACACACGCCCACCCAGCTTTGTGTCATCTGCAAACTTGGAGATATTACATCTAGTTCCTTTGTCTAGATCATCATTTATATATATTGATGAATAACAGCCCTAACAACAACAACAACAACAACTTGTATTTATATAGGGCCTTTAACGTAGTAAAACATCCCAAGGCGCTGCACAGAAGTAGTTTAAGACAAAAAATTTGACACCGATCCACATAAGGATAAATTAGGGCAGGTGACCAAAAGCTTGGTCAAAGAGGTAGGTATTAAGCAGCGTCTTAAAGGAGGAAAGAGAGGTAGCGAGGCGGACAGGTTTAGGCAGAGAATTCCAGAGCTTAGGGCCTAGGCAACAGAAGGCACGGCCACCAAAGGTTGAGCAATTATCATCAGGGATCCTCAAGAGGGCAGAATTAGAGGAGCGCAGATATCTCCGGGGGTGGGGGGTTGTGGGGCTGAAGGAGATTAAAGAGATAGGGAGGGGCGAGGCCATGGAGGGATTTGAAAACAAGGATGAGAATTTTGAAATTGAGGCACTCCTTAACCGGGAGTCAATGTAGGTCAGCGAGCACAGGGGTGATGGGTGAACGGGACTTGGTGCGAGTTAGGACACGGGCAGCCGAGTTTTGGATGACCTCAAGTTTACGTAGGGTAGAATGTGGGAGGCCAGCCAGGAGTGCATTGGAATAGTCAAGTCTAGAGGTAACAAAGGCATGGATGAGGGTTTCAGCAGCGGATGAGCTGAGGCAAGGGCGGAGACAGGCGATGTTACAGAGGTGGAAGTAGGCGGTCTTTGTTATGCTGTGGATATCTGGTCGGAAGCTCATTTCAGGGTCAAATATGACACCAAGGTTGTGAACTGTGTGGTTCAGCCTCAGACAGATGTTAGGGAGAGGGATGGAGTCAGTGGCTAGGGAACTAAAGCTCATAGAACTCATAGTGCTGGCTTGCTACCCAAACTGCAACTCATGCAGAGCTCCACTAGGCACAGAGGCACTGATAGCTTCAAATGATTAGAATAAATCCTGGTTGAACAGTAAGAGAAAGATAAGATGCCTGGGACTCCATGAGACCAGTTGTGCCCCAGAGACGAGACTTCAGCCCACCGATTCTCTTCAGCGCTGACACCTGCCCCCCAACCATAAATCAGCTAATTTACATATTGATTGCTGTTGGCTCCCTGCAAGAAGGGATTACTAAGGTGGGGGGGGGGGGGGGGAGGGGGCAGGGGATTGTCAATTGGAGCCTTTAAGAAGCCAGAAGTGACTGAAGATTGCAGTAGCAGGTAAGTCGCAGGGTGCTTGGCAAAGTGAGCAGACTGTCAGGTAGCTGTAACTGGTGGCTCATGTGAGATTTTGTGGCACTCTTAAAGAACGTCTTCAAGTGGAGGAATGGCCAGAGGTTCCAAAGGAGTGGATAGGGCATTGGAAAGAGGCAGAAAAGATCACAATATTTTAATGAGGCTAATCTACAGACTAGATGAAATGCAGCAAAGGGGAAAAGACCGCTGGATTGGAGGAAAACTCAGAAAAGTGTCTCGAGTACCATGTGAAGAGAGGTGGCAGCTCAGCCCCAGAACTGCAGATCAGTGCCAGAACAATTCAATGACCCAATGACGGCAAGGGTAATACTCCAGCCTCTCTGCCTGTTCTTCTTTGTACACAATCAACGCACTGTTCACCCTCTGAAACTAATAGCTGTATTGATTTCTTTGTGGGTTCAATGACGAGACATTTATGAAAGAGAATGTCTTTTAATCTAAAGTCTGTTCAACTCTTTATACAGCATTTCAGGAGACACCATGCTAGTGATGCATCTAGAACGAAACTGAAACTAAACTCAACTGCCTTGCTTGTCTCGGTCACATGCCCTCTGCTGGTCAGGCACCAGCAATCAGTACATGCAAACATGCTGGTAAGGCATCATAATCGAACAGGCAAATAACATCACTATTTGCTGATATCATTACATCTCCTTTTCTTAAAACAAAAGTATTTTACTTTTAACTAACAACATGTTTTCTTTGTATTAATCTGCATTTTAACTGTAACACTTAATGAACTTACATTATCATTATCATGATCAAGGTTTTTTAATCTTGCTTTGTGTGTTCACATGAAATATGTCAATACACTAGAACTTGAAGAAAGAATAAGATAACATTACTTCCTTCTATAACAATAGTCCTTAAATTTGCTCAATGAGTCTCTCAGGAGGCTTCACGTGTCTTGAGGATTTTCTGATTGATTGTCCTTGAATCTGAGTTGTTGCCTCAGATGATGTGTTCTCAGCTGTGCGATCAGGTTGTTCAACAGTATCAGTCTCTTGACCTGCTGTGGCTGGTCCCATGAGAAGATCTCGACGATTTCTTCTCAGAACAGCACCCTCATCTGTCTGAATGGTGTATGATCTTGGTTGAACGTCACTCAGGACAGTTCCCTTCTGAGTCCATATGTTTGTTTTGTCTTTGAACCTTACTTGGTCACCAGTGTGGAGTTCAGGTAGGTTTTGTGTTCCTCTGTCATAGTAGTACTTTTGCTTTTCTTTCTGTTGTTCTTTGAACTTCCTCACTTTCTCCCCCTCTTTTGTTTTCAGGAGGTTCTCCGGGATGGGTAGGTTTGACCTTAGCCGACGTCCCATCAGGAGTTGGGCTGGTGACTTACCACACTCGAGCGGCGTTGTGCGGTATACAAGCATGCTTTGGTAGAAGTCAGTTCCACTGTCTTTTGCCTTGTACATCAGTCTTTTCACTGTCTGGACTGATTTTTCCACTAGTCCATTGGACTGTGGATAGTGAGGACTTGACGTTGTGTGCACAAAGTCCCACTCTTTGGCAAAGTGTCGGAAAATTGCATTGTAAAACTGAGGTCCGTTGTCTGTGAAGACCTCGCTTGCCACGCCATGTCTGGAGAATATGGCTTTCATACATGTTATCACAGCATCTGCAGTAGTGGTGTGCAGTCTACAAACCTCTAGATACAGGGAGTAATAGTCTGTGACTACAAGATAATCCTTCCCTTGACATACGAATAGGTCAGCGCCTACCTTCTGGTAAGGTCTGTCTGGTGCTGGGTGTGGCTTTAGTGGTTCTACCGGATTGCTTGCTCGATATTTCAGGCATATTGTGCAGTTTGACACCTCATTTGTCACATCTTGGTTGATTCGTGGCCAGTACATCACCTCTCGTGCTCTTTTCTTACACTTTTCGATTCCCAGATGTCCTCCATGGATCTTTTTTAACATCTCTTTTCTCAGACTCTTTGGGATAACTATTTTACTTCCTTTGTAGATGATGTCTTCGACCACTGATAGTTCTGCCCTGCAGTTCCAGTACTCTGCCATGTCAGGTGAGCAGTCTTGCTTCATGTTGGGCCATCCATCCAAGATGCTTTTCCTCAGTCGTCTCATTGTTTCATCTTTGTTTGTCTCATTCTTTATGAGCTCCATTTTTGCATCTGCTATGGGCAGTGCACTTGTGATCATGTCCACGTAGGCGTTCACTTTTTCATCCATTGTGGTGTTTGCGGGCTCACTTGGGTCTACAGCTCTGGACAACGTGTCTGCTGTATACATCAGCTTACCCAGTGTGTACGCAACATTCAGTGTATAGCGTTGCAGCCTGATCATCATTCTTTGTATTCTAAGCGGACAGCTATTTAGTGGCTTTTGGAACAATGCAATCAAGGGCTTATGGTCAGTCTCTACACTGATTGCTTGTCCTGCCACAAACTGGTGAAATCTTTCACAGGCGTATGTGATGCTGAGCAGCTCCTTTTCTATTTGAGCATATCGCGTCTCCGCGTCTGTCATTGAGCATGATGCATATGCAATAGGTTGCCAGTAGTCATATTTTTGCAGAAGAACGGCACCGAGCCCACTCTGTGATGCATCTGATGATATCTTGATGGGTCTCGCTGGGTCATAAAACCTCAGAACTGGTTCCTCTGTGAGCAGTTTCTTTAGATCGCTCCATGACTTCTCATGCTCATGATTCCATTCCCATTCTATGTTCTTTTCAGTTAGTCTTCTCAGTGGCGCCATCTTTTCTGAGAGGTTGGGTATGAATTTCCCCATGTAGTTGATCATTCCATGAAACCTCTGCACGTCCTTTTTGCATTGTGGCTTTGGCATATTCTCAATGGCGGACACCTTTCTGGGATCTGGTCTGATGCCCTCACTGCTAAGGCTATCTCCCACGAATGTCAGTTCTGTCACCCCGAGCTGGCATTTCTCTCTATTCAGCTTCAGGTTTGTTTTCCTTGTTGCTTCCAGCACTTTTTTCAGTCTCTCGTCATGCTCAGTTCTCATGGTTCCCCATACTATGATGTCATCCATTGATATATCAACTCCCTCCAGGTGCTCATAGATCATATGAATTGTTTTGTGATACACTTCAGGAGCTGAGGCAATGCCAAATGGTAACCTTAGGAATCTGTATCTGCCAAATGGACTGTTGAACGTGCACTGTCTTGAACTTGCCTCGTCCAATTTCACCTGCCAAAATCCTGATGATGCATCTAACTTGCTGAAATACTTTGCATTTGCAAACTGTGCCATGATTTCCTCACGTGTAGGAAGCTTGAAGTGCTCTCTCTTTATTGCTCTGTTTAGATCTCTTGGATCCAGGCAAATTCTGAGCTTTCCATTCTTTTTGTCCACTGCGACAAGGGAACTCACCCACTCAGTTGGCTCATCTATCTTCTGAATCACGTTCAGGCTTTCCATCCTGTCCAACTCTGCCTTCAGTTGCTTTTGAAGAGCAAACGGAACTTTTCTGCATGGATGTATGACCGGTGTCATACTTTTATCTACTCTGATCGTGTGTTCTCCTGGAATGCAGCCTAGACCCTTAAATAGGTCATTGTACTCTTTCATGAGTTCATCATAGACTGTCTCTCCTTTGCTTTCCACAATGAGGACTCTCTTTACCAGGTTCAGTCTCTCACAGGCTTTTAAACCTAGTATGGCTTGCACATCCTTTGGCACCACGATTAATGCTAGCGTGTGCTCTCTGTCCTTGTGTGTTACTTTGACAATGCATCTTCCTTTCACTGGTATATCAGTACCTGAGTATCCTGTCACTTTCACTTTGATTACATGTATCTTTGGTCTGGGTCTAATTTTCTTAAAATCAGTCTCTGATATCACATTAACTTGTGCTCCAGTATCCAATTTAAATGGAATGTGTATGTCATTCACTTTTAGTGTCAACATCCAGTCTCTTTCTTCTTTTTTGTTTTCAGACACAACATCTACATAGAACTCCTCCATGTCGCTTTCATCTACTGCATGGACCTTGCTTTGTTGCACTTGGTTCTTGCAGCAACGGGCATAATGGTTGTTTTTGTTGCAACTATTGCATGTTTTACCATATGCTGGACACTTTCTTGGTGTATGCTGTGTACCACATCGACTACATGTCTTTTGATTGTCCCTTTCATTTTCGTTCGCTGACCACGCCTCTTTTTTCACATTGGCGCTCTTTTTGTTAAACGGTTTGTGTCCGTTCTTTCTCACTGCATCCACGTTGCAGCTACTGTCACTGAACAGCTCCTTTGCTTGCGACTTCACAGTCTCTGTAGCCCTACACAGTGCTATGGCTTTTCCCAGGTCTAGATCTTGCTCTCTTAGCAGTCTTTCCCTTAGACCATTATCCGGAACACCACACACCAGTCTGTCTTTTATCAGCGAGTCTGTCAGTCCCCCAAATTCGCACGATTTGCTTCTGTTTCTCAGTTCAGTCACATACTGATCAATAGTCTCACCCGTTTTCTGTACACATGTGAAAAATCTGTGCCTCTCAAACGTCACGTTACGTTTAGGTATGCAGTAGGCCTCAAACTGTTCCATTATTTTATCTAGTTTCATTTTGTCTCCATCAGCAGCGAATGTGAAGTTATTATACACCTCCAGCGCTTCATCACCCACGACATGTAAGAACAGTGACGATTTCTTTTTATTACTTTTCTCGTCAGCTCCGATTGCCGCTAAATACAATTCCACACATTGTTTGAATCTCCTCCAATTTTCAGCCACATTACCTGTCAACTGAAGCGTCGCCGGTGGGAGTAAACCTTCCATTTTTCACTTCATTAGCTATTCTCTAATGGTAAGTAACGATGTTCTCTTTTGGCTTGCTAATCTGTGGAGAGCTGATTTAACTTCAGATTTTTCCTCTTCATCTCTTTCAATCACTTCTGACACCATGTATTGATTTCTTTGTGGGTTCAATGATGAGACATTTATGAAAGAAAATGTCTTTTAATCTAAAGTCTGTTCAACTCTTTATACAGCATTTCAGGAGACACCATGCTAGTGATGCATCTAGAACGAAACTGAAACTAAACTCAACTGCCTTGCTTGTCTCGGTCACATGCCCTCTGCTGGTCAGGCACCAGCAATCAGTACATGCAAACATGCTGGTAAGGCATCATAATCGAACAGGCAAATAACATCACTATTTGCTGATATCATTACAATAGCTACACAAGTTACCCCTCTCTCTGCACTGTGCTTAAAAGGTGGCACTAATTCAGTATCTTCCAGAATGTGTCACCATCTCCCCCTAACAGGAATTACTTGCGTGTGGAGCTTTAACCTCTTCCTCCACTTTAACAGGATGATAAAGAGCAAATCGATTACGTCAGCTGTCTGATGCCACTTGGGAGTCATGGAAAAAAAGGGTAGTCTATTTGGGGGCTGAAGCCCACCGTACAGTCAAGAGCAGCCTGCACAGAGATGACGGGAAGCGTCAATACTGTCTCACTCGTGCACCGCACCTCGAAACAAAAGAGGAAAAGGCCTGATGGTCTCAGGAGGGTTGAGAAGGTAAGTACTGGTCACATTTTACTTAACAATCTTGCGCTCTTTACTATGTTAAAGGTGCTAGATAAATACAAGTTGTTGTTAACAGCTCTTTATTGTAATCTTGATGCAGCATCACAAAGGGAGAATGCCCAGCACACTGGCAGTGTGCTTTTATTTAAATATTTTGTTCTCAGGATATGGCCAAGAACACATTTATTGCCCAACCCTGGTTGCACTCAGATGGTGCTGGTTGACCTTTTCAGTGATTGTTTTACAACTGATAGTCTTGCTAGGCCACTTCAGAGGGCATTAAGAGTCAACCACATGGAGTCACATGTAGGCCAGACCAGGTAGGGATAGCAGGTTCCCTTCCCTGAAGCACATTAGTGAACCAGTTACGTTTTGAAGGCAACAGTGCCTCTCACTAAGGACTACTGAACCCAATGCGCAGAGGTGCTATGAATGCCAAACATCATACTATCAGCCCATGTGAAAGAGAGCTGTGCTATTCAGAGAACCAATGATGTCCCACAGAACACAGCAAAGTGTACAATCAGGAAATTAAAATGAAACTCCTCGTACCCACTCCATTAGAGTGTTTTCATCACAGTCATGAACTGGTTAAAGGAATTGATGAAAATTCTTACTGAATTGCTTTTTCTGGAATGAATCCAGACATGTTCTGATTTCCACAAAAGATTAAAACATGGCTTGATGCTACATGTTTCCCGACAAACCTCTCAGCTGCAGTCAACATGTCTTTATAAGGTCACTGCTGAGACAGCAAATAGTGCACACTCATCAGATGGAATTGACAGGAGCCTGTGAATTCTCACTCTCTCTGAATAAGCCATTTTATTTTGCTGGCTGTAATTTGACATCCTGGAGCAGCATATTGCACTGCTTCAGTGAAAAGATAAAAACAGCCACATGCAGCAAAGGAATGGAATTCTGGAAAACCAATCTATTTAGCATCTGCAGCAGTATTCATCCCTGACAGCTGGTGATCTCACTATAAAGCACACCACTTTGGCCCAATACAATACAACCACAGGCACACACATTGACACATACACTGACACACAAGCAGCGTTTATACACAGAGAGTGGCACAATCACAGACATTGGCACACTCACACTGCAACACAGATGCACACTGCCACAGACCAGCACATTTCTGCACACCAGCACATTCGTACAACCCAAAACACACACCAGCACACAGTCACACACACCAGCATACTCATATACAACAGCACACTTGCGCTCACACCAGTGTAATGCATGTACCTTTAAGGGGGAGAACTACTTTTTACAGCTCCTGTATCCTGTAGTACCGGCAGTGACCACACCTGTATATAAACCCTGAGTAGTGATCTGTACAGTCAGTTGCAGTTTGAACCACGTTGAGTAAACACCTGTTGATCGTTCTCTGCCGTCCTTTTCTTATTATTACACGGACGTAACATTGGCGACGAACAGATTCGAACCTACCTGCAACTCTGCATCACCTCCCAGGGATTCGCTCCTGGAGAACTAGTGGAAGGAGGTCGAGTCCAGAAGCACGGGCGTCGACCACGGGCAACCGCCCAGTCATCCAGCGGAGATTTGAGCATCGCAGGGGAGGCTGTCGAGAGCCAGGCTTCGCTTTCCAGTCATGGTGGTCCAGCGAAACGGGCTGGCAACAGGTACTGCGCAGACCCTTCCCGGACAGCGACGGGCTAGAGCCGACCGAGCAGCACAGAAAAAGGCTGAGCAGCGTCGACGGGGGAGAGAGAGAGGGCAGAGCGCACAGAGCGCAGCCGGTGTTCAAGGGCCGAGCAGCGTCAACGAGGGAGAGAGGCGCACAGGAAAACGCGCAGAGCGCAGCCGGTGTTCAAGGGCCGAGCAGAGTCAATGGGGGAGAGAGGCGCACAGCAAAACGCGAGTTGCTGCCATTGCCACGAGGACCGCAGAGAGCGGCGTTGGCAGCAGCGCAGGAGCAGCGCACGAAACCCACAGGGCGTCGCCATTTGCCACGAGGACCGCCGAGAGCGGCGTTGGCAGCAGCGCAGGAGACGCCATTTTAAGCCGCAGCGGGGAAGAAAGGAAAGCGCGGGAGACGCCATTTTAAGCCAGTCTAACCACACCCAAAAATGCCGAAGAGTGGCAGTATCACAGCGTTCGACAATGGAGTCGAAGATTGGACGACATATGTCGAACGCATAGAAGTATACTGCAAGGCGAATGAACTGCCAGATGACAAGAAAGCGCTGGTATTGTTGAATTCAATGGGTGCAAAAACGTATGGCTTACTACAAAACCTAGTAACCCCAGAGAAGCCAGTAGAAAAGGATTTTGAAAACATAGTGTCAATCCTACAGGACCACTTAAACCCCACACTGCTGCTGATAGCAGAAAGATTTAAGTTTCACAAAAGGAACCAGCATAAAGATGAAAGTAATGCTGAGTATTTAACGGAACTGCGCAAGCTATCGAAACACTGCCAGTTTGGAACGGGACTAGCAGATACTTTAAGGGACAAGTTTGTGTGTGGGCTTCAAAGTGAAGGAACCCAGAAACGGCTTCTATCAGAAGAGGATCTTACGCTGGACAAGGCTTTCAGCATTGCAGTATCACATGAAGCAGCAGCACGGGGCGCTGCAGAGATACAACGGAGACCGCAAGAATATGGCACAAATGAAATGTCATACGGAACAGTGAAGTGCTATCGCTGCGGCAGAACAACACATGACCATAATGATTGCTGGTTCAAGGACAAAGTGTGCAGACAGTGTAGAAAAGTAGGACACATAGCAAGAGTCTGCAGGTCGGGAAAGAAAACCAGCAGCAAGAAATCTCCACAGGAGAAGCACAAGAAGGTACATAAGGTGACGGAGAATAGTTCAGACGAACAGAAGAGTGACACAGACTCCGGAAGCAAGGAGCTGGGTTGTCTGAAACTACATAATGTGATCAAAACGGAGGATCACCAAACTATCTGGGTCACGCTCAAGATAGCAGGAGTCCAGGTGAAAATGGAATTGGACACAGGATCAGCCCTAACAGTCATAAACCGAAGGGACTACAAGCGGCTATTCTCACATATACCCTTGAGAGATACAAAGATTGTCTTGAAGACGTACACGGGGCAAAAATTCTACCCCAAAGGAAAAATAAGGGTGAACGTTATATATAACGGCAAGGAAACACCAAAAATGGACCTATATATATTGTCAGGTGGAGGACCACCACTACTAGGACGTGAATGGATCCGGAAGATACAGCTAGATTGGCATTCCATACAAGCACTGACTGTAGATGCCAAAAAGGATGACGACGTTACACCTGGACGACTGTCAAAAATTCTAACTGACGCACAAGTGTTCCAGCAGGGACTCGGAACACTAAAAGGCATAACAGCGACGATCAAAATAGAGGAAAATGCAAGCCCAAAGTTTTTTAAGGCCAGACCGGTACCTTATGCGATCCGCCCAGCTGTCGAAGCAGAGCTGGAAGGTTTGGAACATTCAGGAGTACTGTCCAAAGTGGACTGGAGCGAGTGGGCTACACCCATCGTTCCTGTAATGAAGAGGTCGTTGAGTAATACGCCTGGGGAACCAAAGAAGGTTCGCATCTGTGGGGACTTTAAGGTGACAGTGAACCCAGTCCTTCACACTGTACAATATCCGCTTCCGCGGATTGAAAATATTTTCGCCTCGCTATCTGGAGGGAAACGCTTCACTAAGATTGATCTGGCCCAGGCGTACCTGCAAATGGAGGTAGAAGAAGCCTCGAAACAGTACCTCACGATCAACACTCATAAAGGTCTCTACCAATACAACTGGCTGGTGTTCGGGGTAGCATCAGCTCCGGCTATTTGGCAAAGGGCAATGGAACAAGTCCTGCAAGGGATTCCAGGGACCCAGTGTTATTTGGACGACATGCTGGTCACGGGCGAAAATGACAGTGATCACCTCGCCAACCTGGAGCAGGTGCTCACTAGATTGAAGGAAATGGGCTCCGAGCTAATCGCCCCAAATGCGAGTTTTTCCAGAAGCAGATCTAGTATTGTGGCCACGTTATTGATGAAGAGGGGTTACATAAGTCCCCTGAAAAGATTGAGGCAGTAGTCAAGGCTCCAGCACCAGAAAATGTGTCACAACTGAGGTCGTTCCTCGGGCTGGTGAACTACTACCATAAGTTCTTGCCGAGTTTGTCTACCGTACTACACCCACTGAACACTCTACTGCAAACGGGGGTACCATGGAAGTGGAGTGGCGAATGTAAACAAGCTTTCCAGAAGAGCAAAGCATTGATCACATCAAAAGAGGTGTTCGCTCATTTCAACCCAGCACTACCAATTCGGTTGGCGTGTGATGCATCACCCTATGGCATTGGAGTGGTGCTGTCGCACAAATTCCCGGACGGCTCGGAGAGGCCAGTAGCCTTTGCATCTCGGTCACTAACCTCAGCCGAGCGTAACTACGCCCAGATTGACAGGGAGGCCCTCAGCCTAGTGTGGGGAGTGAAAAAGTTCAATCACTATCTGCACGGGCAGAAGTTCACCTTGCTGACTGACCACCAACCACTTGTCTCCATCTTTAATCCAAAGAAGGGCGTTCCGGTGATGACTGCGCAACGGCTACAAAGATGGTCCCTTTTTCCAGGGGCGCACCAATATGAAATCGAGTATAAGGGCACGAAACAGCATGGAAACGCTGATGGGCTATCACGCCTGCCACTGCCTACTGCGGAGGAAGCACCAGCAGTGGATCCTGTCGAAATATTTCATTCGACTATAATTGAATGCTTGCCAGTAACTAACGTTGGTATAGAGAAGGAGACCCGAAATGACCCGACACTATCTCGGGTATATGATTTGACGGTGAAGGGATGGCCAGCACATGGCGACTCACTGTTGCCAGCATTCTCATCCAGAAGAGAACAGCTGTCAGTATGCCAGGGGACCTTGATGTGTGGCTCCCGAGTGGTAATTCCACCCAAGTTAAGGGAGAGAGTGCTCAATGAGCTTCACGAAGGTCATCTGGGAGGGGTGAAAATGAAAAGCCTTGCTAGGGCTTATGTGTGGTGGCTGGGGATCGATCAGCAAATCGAGGACCTGACATCGAGCTGCTCAGGATGCCAGAAGGTCCAAAATGCACCACCACATGCCCCTCTACACCCATGGGAGTGGCCCTCATCTCCATGGCAACGGGTGCATATTGATTTTGCTGGTCCATTCATGGACTCAATGTTTTTAATAGCCGTGGATGCACACTCAAAATGGCCTGAGGTGATCAAAATGTCCTCCACCACCATGGAGAAAACTATTGCAATCCTACGGACCATTTTTGCCAGGAACGGCTTGCCAGAGCAGATTTGCTCTGATAACGGACCACAGTTTGTGTCCGAAGAGTTTCGAAGATTTATGCAAAGGAATGGGGTAAGGCATTACACATCCGCCCCGTATCATCCAGCCACAAATGGATTGGCTGAGAGGTTCGTACAAACCTTTAAAAAAGCAGTAAAGGCCATGTGCGATGACAACATTCCACTGCAGCATAAGGTGGACAATTTCCTGTTAGCCTACAGAAATGCGACACATGCAGTCACCAACCAGGCCCCGGCCATGATGTTCTTTAACCGAAGGTTGAGATCTCGTCTGGATTTGTTCAGACCAAATGTACGAAGAGATGTTGAGAGTAAGCAATTCCAGCACATCAATGAGAAGCCGACAAGGAGCTTCAATGTAGGGCAACCAGTCTTGGCCCGCGACTACCGAACAGAGAAATGGCAACCAGGAACGATATGCACACGGCAGGGGCCACTGATGTACACAGTGGATGTTGGGGAGAACATTGTGAAACGCCATGCTGACCAGATCCTAGAGTCACAGGAACGAGTCAACCCCATGTCTCGGACATACGTACCTGGTGAGGAACCCGACGTACAGGTCGCATCTACCTCAGAAACAATAGCATTGGAAGCTGATGAATCAACTGACGACAGGGTGTTAGAATCGCCTCCGCACCAAGAGCGAGACACTCAGGAAAGGCGTTATCCAGAAAGAATCAGGAAGCCTCCCCAAAGACTGAATTTATAAATAGACTATTTTCAGTTAATGTTGCATGTTAAAAGTGTTAATTGTAATTAGTTTGATATTTAATTGTTAAATGAGTGTTATGGTACTGTTAATCTAAAAGGGGAGGAATTGTAATGTATGTACCTTTAAGGTGGAGAACTACTTTTTACAGCTCCTGTATCCTGTAGTACTGGCAGTGACCACACCTGTATATAAACCCTGAGTAGTGATCTGTACAGTCACTTGCAGTTTGAACCACGTTGAGTAAACACCTGTTGATCGTTCCCTGCAGTCTGTTGCCTGATTATTGAAGGACACAACATTAAGATGCATGGATATAACACAGCTGAGCAGAGCTAGGAGAGTCCTGCGACCTCCAACGAGGACTCTCCACTGCTGTCGCTGTCTCCACCATCTGCTGATTCTCACTTGTGAGCTGTGATACACTTGGTGACAACACTACTCTATGTCGCGAACGACCCGCCGAGGTGTGTGTCTCTACGCTGGTGCTGGGTGCGCTGAGTACTGGTGACACTGCTCCCTCAGAAGCTGCAGGTTCCTCCGAGGAGTCGTTCGGCTCTTCCTCCTGGACAGTGGGGAGGGGGGCACTCGATGGTCCTGTGGGAGAGTAAAGGCATGAGTTAGACAGCTGATTTTTAGGTAGCCGACACATCCTTTTGTGCAGATGATACAAAGTGAATCTCTATGAACATCAAATGCCATTGCAGTCAATGATGAAATCTAAATTAGAGGGAGGAAACTCTATTCTGTCACCGGCTTCATCTAGTGCGCCCATCTCTCTGTCCCCCACTTCCAACTCCTCGTCACCTCCAACAATCTCATGCGCAGCCTCCTCAGCACTTGTTAATGTAACGAGGGATGGTGGCTCTCCTTCTGTCTTTGCTCTCTCCCTCTTATTGTGGGCTATCTTTTCCTGCAAGGAGGGACACAAATGGAATTTCAGCAAGAGTGATGGAGTGACTGTGAAGACTCCATAACATAGAAGGTTAGAGGGAGACAAAGATGGTGTGAGGTGCCAAGAGGAAGCTGGCTCCCTGTGTATTGTTAGTTGTTGTCATTGCATAACAGTGAGAGCGAGTGTGAGGGGTGCATATTAGGGTGGTGAGGTGATTCAGTACAGAGAGGGAGATGGATAGGTAAGTGTGCAAGGGGAGTAAGGGCAAGGTGGGATGTGGAGGAGCAGGCTTACAAAGCAGAGTGCTGGTGATGAGAAGAGAAGGGAAGCAGATTGAAGGTAAGCGTGATGTGATACTCACTTTTGCTGATCGCAGAAGATCATTAAATCCTTTCCGGCACTGGATCCAGGTGTGTGAACAAATGGACCTTGCGCTTACCTCTTCAGCATTGTGCAGCCAGGCTGTGTTGGTTTGCTGAGGAGGCTTCCTCCGGCCATCGGGAGGGAACATAATCTCCCTGCGCCCTCTTACTCCCTCCACAAGAGCTTGGAGGGAGTCCTCATTGAAACGTGGAGCAGCCTTCGCTTTGGAAACACTCATTGTGGCCTTGCCACATTCAGATACCAGCAGAAACGAGAAATGAAAGGCTGAGGCTGCATGGGACCCTTAAAAACATCTGCACCAATGACATCATCAGAGGCGACTAACAGACCCGATCCCAGTCATTGGATGGGCCAGCACGCACCACTGCACTTAAGGGGCCAATTAAATTAAAATTTCAATTCGGGAGCGGCTGCAGCCGGCAACGGGCCCAGGCCCCACCCACCAGGCAAGCCGCCTCCTCAGTTAAATTTGCGGCCCAAATGTTTTCACCATGATAAAAAATCTACACTGGCACGCCAGTACTGAAGGAAGGTTGCATTGTCAGAGGTGCCGTTTTTCAGATGAGATTTTAAAACCGTCTGCTCTCTCAGGTAGATATAAAAGACCCCATGGCACTATTTTGAAGAAGAGCAGGGCAGTTCTCCTCAGTGTTCTGGCCAATATTTATCCCTCAATCAACATCACTAAAACAGATTATCTGGTCATTATCACATTGCTGTTTGTGGGAGCTTGCTGTGCGCAAATTGGCTGCCGTGTTTCCTACGTTACAACAGTGACTACACTTCAAAAGTACTTCATTGGCTGTAAAGCGCTTTGGGACGTCCTGTGGTCGTAAAAGGCGCTGAATAAATGCAAGTCTTTTTTTCTTTCTTTCTATATAAAGGGTTAACTTTGCCAAGCACAGACTGTAATTGTCAAAGTTGAATATTACTGCTATGAACTCTTACGTTGAACACAGCTAATATTGTAATACTGTAATTCAGAATTGAGTTCTGGCATGTTAAATTGCCTATTTACCCAAAGATACACAAAGCCAACACACCCGGATGTCCTATCGTATCAGGCAACGGAACCCTGTGTGAGAACCTCTCTGGATACATCGAGGGCATCCTGAAACCCATCGTACAGGGAACCCCCAGCTTCTGTCATGACACTACAGACTTCTTACAGAAACTCAGCACCCACGGACCAGTTGAACCAGGAACACTCCTCGCCACGATGGACGTCTCGGCACTCGACACCAGTATCCCTCACGATGACGGCATCGCTGCGGCAGCCTCAGTACTCAACACCAACAACAGCCATTCTCCAGACGCCATCCTACAACTCATCCGCTTCATCCTTGACCACAATGTCTTCACCTTCGACAACCAGTTCTTTACCCAAACACACGGAACAGCCACGGGGACCAAATTCGCACCCCAATACGCCAACATCTTCATGCACAAGTTCGAGCAAGACTTCTTCGCTGCACAGGACCTCCAACCAACGCTATACACCAGATACATCGACGACATTTTCTTCCTATGGACCCACGGTGAAGAATCACTGAAAAGACTACACGATAACATCAACAAGTTCCATCCCACCATCAAACTCACCATGGACTACTCCTCAGAATCGTTTCATTCTTGGACACACGAATCTCCATCAAAGACGGACACCTCAGCACTTCACGCTACTGCAAGCCCGCGGACAACCTCAGGACGCTCCACTTCTCCAGCTTCCACCCTAACCACATTAAAGAAGCCATCCCCTATGGACAAGCCCTGCGAATACACAGGATCTGCTCAGATGAGGAGGAACGCGATGTGATGTAAGAAAAAGGAGACTTACCATCAAGTAACTTTAAAGTAAGCTTTAAGTAACTTATAAACACACTATATACACAAGAGAGGTCTTTACCATGCCTCTGGTAGAAGCCTCTTACAATACTGAACAGACCAGTATTTATACCAGTCCAACAGGAAGTGACATATGACAGGAAGTGAGGTATGTACTGTTGTGTATGTAATATGTGTACTACTTTGAACCTATGGACAGGACTGCACTACTTGTAGGGCGTAGTGATACGCAGTACCACTCCTGGCCATAGGGGTATAAATAGTACTGTGGGTACTGATCTCCCCTCAGTTCCCGCCTGTGGGCATGAAGTAAAGACCTACGTGCAGTCCCTACCTCCAACCAGTAAAGACCTGTTTGAGTTATACGTTTAAGTCTTTGTGTTAATTGTTCAATACAATACACATACTTAACATGTACACAGTTCATAGTTCATAGTTCATAGTTCACAGGAAGTGATGACATAACTTCACGGAAGTTATCATTTTTATCACATTCTTCCCTCCTGCAGGATTAGGAGGCTGTGGTCTACCTTTTGGTCCGCAGCCGCCGAACAAGGAAGAGTCGCACCTGTTTGGATTCCCGTCGTAGAGGGTCGCTGGTCCGCTTACATGCGGTTGGCCATTGGTCAGAGTCTGTGTGGCCTGGATTGCCCTGTGAAGGGTCGGGGAGATCATGGCTTCGAGTACGAGCCCCAATAGGTTCAAAGTCGGACTGCCTCTGGTCAGAGGGAGGTGCAGAGCTGGTCTGTGGCGGATCAGTACTTTCATGCGCGGTACTGGGAGGGTCGCAACCTTGAGCACGGGGTTCTACCGGCACCAAGCTAGTTGGTGTCCGATCAGGATCCTGGAGAGGGGTACCCGATAGGTCCCAAGAGTTTCCTGGTGAAATGCCATCACCCGATGTCCCACTAGGTCCTGGTGGGCAGGGAGCCAGATCCCGTAATGATACGGTAGATTCTCGGCCGTCGGAATATCGTATGTTTGCATAGGTGGGGTTGGCATCGGTTAGTTCGACCTCGTCTACAAGAGGGTCATTTTTAGACGTCCGAACGTATCTTCGGAGTAATACAGGTCCAGGAGTAGTTAGCCATGATGGGAGTGATGTCCCATGAGATGAGCGACGTTGGAATCCAAAGAACCGCTCATGAGGTGTAGTATTTGTGGCTGTAGAAAGCAGGGACCGTATAGAGTGCAATGCACCCGGAAGCACTGTTTCCCATTGCTGGTCTGGTATGCCCCGAGATCTTAAAGCGAGACGTACGGAATTCCAGATGATACCGTTATACCTCTCTACCTGCCCATTTCCGATGGGATGGTATGGTGTTGTTTTGCTTGTAACAATTCCCCGTTCTGAGAGGTAGTCCTTGAGTTCCCTTGACATAAAGGATGGACCCCGATCTGAGTGAATATAAGCCGGCATGCCACAGAGAGAAAATACCTGCTCATAGTTCACAGGAAGTGATGACATAACTTCACGGAAGTTATCATTTTTAATCACACGATGGACACCTACAGACGCTGAAAGACGCCCTCGTAAGAACGGGATATGACGCTCGACTCGTTGATCGAAAGTTCTGGCAGGCCACAGCAAAAAATCGCATACACCTCCTCAGAAGACAAACACGGGACACAACCAACAGAGTACCCTTCGTCATCCAGTACTTCCCCTGATCGGAGAAACTACACCATGTTCTTCGCAGCCTTCAACATGTCATCGATGACGATGAACACCTCACTAAGGCCATCCCCACGCCTCCACTACTCGCCTTCAAACAGCCGCCTAACCTCAAACAGACCATCGTTCGCAGCAAATTACCCAGCTTTCAGGAGAACAGCGACCATGACACCACACAACCCTACCACGGCAACCTCTGCAAGACATGCCAGATCATCAACACAGATACCATCATCACACGTGAGGACACCACCCACCAGGTACATGGTACATACTCATGTGACTCGGCCAACGTTGTCTACCTCATACGTTGCAGGAAAGGATGCCCCGGAGAATGGTACATCGGCAAGACCATGCAGACACTGTGACAACGGATGAACGGACACCGCACAACAATCGCCAGGCAGGAGTGTTCCCTCCCAGTCGGGGAACACTTCAGCAGTCAAGGACATTCAGCCTCCGATCTTTGGGTAAGCATTCTCCAAGGCGGCCTTCGAGACACACAACGCAAAATCGTAGAGCAGAAACTGATAGCCAAGTTCCGCACTCATGAGGACGGCCTCAACCGGGATCTTGGGTTCATGTCACACTACATGTAACCCCACCTGACGTAGGGTCATCCAGACTTGAGTTGTCGTTGGCTGGTTCTCTCTACACAGATGTGGCCGGACCTGCTGTGATTTCCAGCTAAAAAAATGTTGTTTTTCATACAGACCCCAGCATCTGCAATATTTGACCCCTTGTGACCCCACCTGATTGTTCTTTGATGTAATGTTTTCCTGACTGACCTGTTTGGACACCATTCACACCTTTGATTGCTGTGATTATCTCTCTGCCGAGGTGTGATAAATGGCAGTTAGAAGGATTACCTGTAATCATCTGGCATTATTCTCTGACTATATAAGTTGTGTTTTTATGCATCTCTCCACTTCACCTGATGAAGGAGCAGCGCTCCGAAAGCTTGTGATTTCAAATAAAACTGTTGGACTATAACCTGGTGTTGTGTGACTTCTTACATTTGTCCACCCCAGTCCAACACCGACATCTCCACCATAAATTGCCTATGGTTACTGCTGTTCTGAAACCCAAGTTATCTTCTGTTAGTAATGATTAAGTTGACAATCATCTTGTATTTGAATACATAGAAATAATGTAATAAAGTAGCTGCTCATCAGCCCGTGTCCTGTTCAGTCTCACATATCTTTGAGGTGAGTCTAGCTGTAAGGGTTGGGGGCTTCTTTAAACTGGTTTAAAGTAATTTTCCTGGTCTTGCAGCCTTTGCCTGCACTCAGACCAATTCCAATAAAACCAATTTTAAAACAGCGGTTTCGAATCGCTACCCCACCTTCCAGTTCTGACTGCAGGGCTTATAATTATTGATATTAAAACAGACACGTAGTTTGGATGAGAGAAGAAAATCAAGTTTTATTAACTAAAAGAAACTATAATCAAAATATCAAACTATACCACACGAACACAGTAATTACAGTAAAACTATTTAACAGGGGGTTGCAGACGGTGAAAACGAGGGATACAATGGCTACAATGTTATTTAAACAATCTTAGCAATACCCTTAAATCACCACCCCTTAACTCCTGCTAGGTTGCCTTGTTGAGGAGTCAGAAGCTCTGCTCACCTGTGGTCCAGCGAAGTAAGAGCGAGAGATAGCTTCTCAGCTGCTATCTTTATACCTGGTGCGGCCCCTGCCGTTCTGCCTTGCAAGGGCTGTGTGCAAAATTCCCCACCCAAAGGGTCCAATACACAAGAGAAAGCTGTGATTGGCTAACTCAGAGTGGTTGGACTGGATTAATGTGTCTTCCGGAGCTCCCTGGGCTAGAACAAAAGGGAAATACAACTGCTCTATTGTCCAGAATGCTAGGTGATTTAGACCCATTCAATTGTTAAACGTTTCCCATTCAAGGTACAAAAGTCTCTTCTGCAGTTTAGATGTATCCACTTGATATACAAACAAATGCTAATAGCATTCAGTTGCTTTGTAAACAAAGCATTGTCCTTAGTCTTCATTGAACCTTACTTCCAGACACAGAAAGCTGCTTTCCAAGCCCCTTTGTCTTCGGCCATGTGGTGCGACAGCCATTTTTATCCCTGGAAATTTAAAAGCACTACGCCCAGGGATTCTTTAATCAAAAAAATTGATCTTCAGAACTGTAAATTATTGCGAATTCTTACAATCCGCCCTTGGATACTTCCAGCTTGCTTGTAGTATCCTCTTGAAGAAATGAGCAATAATTTCTGACTCCTCACAAACAACTATCCCCTGTATTTACCTAATAGCTATCTGCCACTGAGCCCTGTCCCGTCTATTCCCCTTAAATTCAAGAAAAAAACCATGGTATGGTAGGCATCTTACAGATACTTCAGTTTTCAACAAGGGGTCTCATACCCCTACACGCTTGTAAAATTATACAGTGTAAACCAAATTTACAATCATTTTTTTTTACATCATAAGTTATTACAAAATGTTGCAATCTTGGTTACACAATGTAATCAAAATGATCCCAAGCACGGAGAGGGTCCTACGCCTCTGCTCAACTTGGAGTTGTCACAAACTGGTCCCAAGCACGGAGAGGATCCTACGCCTCTGCTCAACTTGGGGCTGCAACACAAAATACAAAAAATCATTAAACAACATGCTTAAATGAACCTCGATCATCACGTGCCGATGATGGGTCGCGAAATTCGAGTGAGCATTGCTCCTCCCACTCGGGCAGTAAAAGTACCTTCCACCCCCCTTTGATTGTCTTAAACTTTAAAACAGGCAGAATGGATTTACAGACCAGCCTGCTCCGCCAGCCCCGAGCCGTTCCCTTGTCCTTTTGTGGAGGCGGGGTACCCCTCATGTTTAAAAATTACCTTGGCACAGACCGAGACCGGGGAGTATGGGATCTCGTGACTCCCAGTCCCTCCTCCTCCCGTCTTCCTTCGACTGGCTGCAGAAAATGATGGGTGCCTGTGTGGCAGCTCTCCCTGGCCCCACACTGATCCGGCCACCCACTCATCCTTCCCAGCCACACTTATCCTCTTTGCCCGTGGGCCCCCGGGTGAGTTCCTCCCTCCCCCAACCGCACCCACACGACTCTTTGGTCTCCCCCTCCTCTATACAATCATTCCCGGGCCATCACCATCCACCCCCGGGGAACGCGTCCCTATGACCAGGCGCCCGCGCTTCCCCATCATGACTCCTCAACAGCGAGGTCTCCCACAAGTGAACTTCGGTCAGGATGGTGCTGGGTTGGGGGGCATGCCCCACCCAGCTGGGGCCCATCTCCTCCCCGTAGGAGGAGTAGGCAAGTTCCTCCGGACCCTGTCCAGTTTTTCCCAAAGTTCGCTGCGGGGTCTCCTGGATTCGTCCAGTGGCGAGGTGATCCCCAACATTCTGTCTCCATATCTTCATTCGATGCCCAGCTCGGGCTGGGCGAACATGGCTGCTTCATTTTCCAATGCAAAACTTAAAAGGACATGCAGCCAGGTCTCACTGACCTGCTGCCTTAGGTGGAGACATGGTCGGATCCCTTGACCTCGGACCAAAATACAAACATTTGGCACACATGTTAACTTAAACTCTTTAAACTTAAACTTAAAACTAGTTATATCAACAAAACTTAAAATACACCTTAAAGCAAGCTATATACACACACATAGCTATAATACAGATGCCGCCCGTCTCCGGACGGCCAGACTAATCTCTGGCACTGTCACAGATTGCTGCTGGCTGCAGCGAAGCTGGACTGCCTCCTGTCTCTGGTCCCTCGCAGCTTATGGCTGTTGAGTGGGGGCCTCTGTTGTCTGGCTTCTCCCTGGCTCGGGAGACCGCCCTACTCCACTGTAAAGTGGGTGACCATGCTTTCTTAGGCTGGGGCACCCGCTGAGACCTTCTGAGGGGTGTCTCTCTGGGGGAAACTTTGGCTGGCGGACCCTGAGCTTGGGTCACAGCCCCAGCTGGCTGGGAACCTTCTCCCCTATGTCCAAATAGCCCGCACTGTATGATGTACCTGGCAGCCTGCCGATGCAAATCTCTCTCTGGGTTTGTCTGCTCTTCCCTGCCCACTCCTGTGCTGGGGGCAGGTATACTCTCACCACCCGCTGCTGGTGGCTGGAAATTTTCCTCCCCATGTTTAAAACCTGGTGTCAGCTCCCTCCCTATGTCTCCTGCAAGAGGGATTGCTATCCCTGCCCCCGCAGGGTCCCACATCATGGGGGGGGACCACTCTAGAAGCGGGCTGGGAAGCTGGTCCCTTTAAACAGGCCACAGTGCCTGTCTTTTACAGGCGGTGAACTTGAACTTGCCTTGTACAATTTGCATTGGTTGACGTGGAACCACTTTGTGCACCGGGGTAGTTTTACAGCATAGACGATGGGTCTGGCCCTATCCACTATACTATAGGGTCCCATGTAGAGTGGCTCTAAACTTCCCACCCGGGCATAGTTTCTTACCATCACTAGGTCTCCTATCTCCCACTGGTGGCTCTTGCTAGGCTCGAGCAGCAGCCGGTTATTCTGATGCTGCTTCCCCATGCTGTCTGCTGCCTGCCCATAAATCTGTTTGAGGTGTTCTAGGAGGTTTCGGGCGAATTTATCCCGGTTTATTTCCTGCAGTTGTCCTTCGGTGAGAACTGGGGCGAGGACATGAGTGGGGGTCCTCATAACTCTGCCGGTCATGAGCTCATGTGGTGAACGCCCTGTACTTTTGGACTGACTGGCCCGGATCCCCATGAGGATCAGAGGTAGGGTCTCTGCCCATTTTTGGGGTGACCCCACGACCTCTTTCCTCAATCTTTCTTTAAGGGTACGGTTCATACGCTCCACAATCCCTGAAGACCGTGGGTTGTAGGCGACGTGCCACTTCCCTTGAATACCAAGCAGCCTGAGGGTGTTCTGCATGACTTGGCCAGTAAAATGGCCTCCCGGGTCAGACTCCACGAACTGGGGCAGTCCCCACCGCGAGAACACCTCCTTCACCAAGATCTTTGCAGTCCCCATTGCTGTGGCCGTCCTGCAGGGGAAGACTTCCACCCACTTGGAAAACACATCCACCAGGACGAGGCAGTACTTATAGCCTCCCTGGGTGGTGGGCAAGGGCCCTATATAGTTGAAATAAAGAATAGATTTGCCTTCCAAAGTTAGGCTTTATTAACTTTAAAATCGGCAGCATATCTTTCTACATCCAGTCCCAACTAAAGCTAGAAAAGGACTGAATTTAAGGTAGCCACAACACATCATGTGATCATCAACTACCAATGAGATTACAACACATATCCCAAGGCAGTTAACAAACAACGAATCACAATACTTTTACTAATCAAGGAATAATCACCACATTCACCCCTCCTTTAAAATATACTCTAACCTAATAACTTTTACAATTTACAATTAATTATTTACAACTAAACTATGCACGAGAATAAAACTATTTACATAACACAATACTAAATGAACAACAACAAATAATAACATTACGCATAAGTATTAAATATTTCTCAACTAAAACAATATACTATAATATTTCAACAATTTTTAAAACATTACTATCAATTTAAAAGTCCATTTTCAATCGGTCGACCGGATATCTTGTTCGTGTCGACCTTCTTAACCTTGGTGAAATTCCTTGCCCTCCCACGCCAGAAGGCACAGAAGTATCTTCAACAGGAAGGCTATCCATATCCCGATTCGCAACGGTTTCCGGATTAGAAATCCCATCAGAAGATGCACTGGGACGGTCATAAACATCTATCAAAGGCTGACTAATAGAAGTATGATTATCTGCAATCGGATTGGAAATATTCGTAGTATCTGTAACAGCATCCACATTATCCGAATCATGACCATTATTATTATCCTCAGAAGAGGGCTGGCCCCCACAAGAAGCCAAATCTTTAATTGAAACAGTACTTTCTTTCCCATCTTGGAATCGAATATGAGCATATTGGGAATTTGCCTCCAACAGCTCCACCTCCTCCACCAAGGGGTCATATTTTGACAATCTAACATGGCGTCGAAGCAACACAGGTCCCTGCATAGTAAGCCATGAAGGTACCGAATATCCAGTAGTAGATCTCCGCGGATAGTTAAAGAGCCTTTCATGGGGGGTCACATTAGTAGCTGTTGAAAGCAATGATCTAATGGAATGCAGGGCATCAGGCAGTACCATTTCCCACTGTGTATTCTTAAGGTTCCGGGATGTCAATGCCAACATAACTGCCTTCCAGATCACCCCATTGTATCATTCGCACTGTCCATTACCCTGGGGATTATACGGGGTAGTTCGACTAGTAGAAATTCCCCGACTCTGAAGGTATTCCTTCAACTGGGAAGACATAAAAGAACTTCCCTGATCCGAATGGATATACGCAGGCATCCCAAAGATGACAAAAAGTTGAGTCAATCATTTAATAACTGTAGCAGCTGATACATCTGCACAAGGAAAAGCAAAAGGGAACCTTGAAAACTCATCCACAACAGTAAATATATATCGGTTTTGAGTAGTTGAAGGAAGAGGTCCCTTAAAATCAACACTCAAACGTTCAAAAGGAGAAGTAGCCTTTATAAGATGAGCTCGTTGAGGCTTAAAGAAATTCGGTTTACACCGAGCACAGATAGAACATGATGAAGTCATCCGCTTGACGTCTTCAACTGAAAAAGGCAAGTTCTTACTGCGTACGAAGTGTATCATCCTCATAACCCCAGGATGACATAAGGCATTGTGAAGATTAATAAGCGTATCTCCGTGAATCACCGAACAATAAGCCCTCGACAGTGCATCAGCAGCAACATTATCCTTCCCCGGACGATAAACTATGTCAAAATGGTAACATGCCAACTCAATCCTCCATCTCATTATTTTATCATTTTTAATCTTTCCAAAATGTTTAACATCAAACATAAAGGACACAGATTTTTGGTCAGTTACCAACGTGAAATGTCGCCCCGATAAATAATGTCTCCATTTACGCAATGCTTCTACTATTGCGTATGCCTCTTTTTCTATTGAGGAATGTCTTTTTTCACTATTATTCAAAGTACGTGAGAAAAAGGCCACAGGTCTTCCATTTTGGTTCAAAGTAGCCCCAATTGCAAAATCCGAAGCATCCGTCTCAATCACAAAGGGAACCTGCTCATCAATGGAATGCACAACTGCTCCTAAAATATCCTTTTTAAAATTCTCAAAACATGTCCTGGCCTCCCATGATAGAGGATATGTCGTAACCCGAATAAGAGGCCGGATCTTCCGTGAAAAATTTGCAATCCAATTAGAATAATAAGAAAACAGTCCAACAACTCGTTGCAAAGCCTTAGATTTAGTAGGACAAGGTAAATCGATCAATGGTCGCAGACGTTCTGGATCTGGTTTAATCTTATTTCCCGAAATAATATACCCCAATAGATTTACCTCAGTAGTCGAAAAGACACATTTCTCTTTGTTAAAAGTTAAACCAACTTTTTCCGCAGCTTGAAGGAATCTTTTTAAATTAGAATCATGCTCCACCCTTGATTTGCCACACACTGTGATGTCATCTAAGTATGAAAAGGTGTCAGAGAGGGAATTATCACTTATAAAAGCATCCATTGCCCGTTGAAAACAAGCAACACCATTAGTAACACCAAATGGTATTCGGCAAAACTGATACAGCTTTCCACCAGCCTCAAAGGCCGTATATGGTTGATCCTTCTTAACAATAGGAATCTGATGATAAGCACTCTTTAAGTCAATAGCGCTAAAAACTTTATACTGAGACACTTTATTGATAAGCTCATCAATCTTAGGCAAAGGGTACGCAAATTAATAGTTTGGGAATAGTCTATCACCATTCGTTTCTTGTGTCTCTCGTTAGTCGTGACAACTACCTGTGCTCGCCAAGGCGAACAACTAGGTTCAATGATTCCTTCCAATAAGAGACGTTGAACTTCAGAATTAATAAATTCTCTATCCTGACTACTATATCTTCTTGACTTGGTAGCAATTGGCTTACAATCCGACATCAAATTGGAAAAAAGTGATAATGGAGGAATAGATAAAGAGGTTAATCCACAAATAGATAAAGGTGGCTTAGTCCCTCCAAATGAAAGACTAAGAGACTCGTGTAACTGAAGCACATCATGTCCAATCAAAATATCCGCACAGAGATTAGGCAAAACAGATAGGCGTATATCAGTATACGTATTACCCAGAAGAACCATTTTCACAAAGCAACAACCAGCTATTTGTGAAGTAAGGGTCGTCTGAGCCATACACACCTGATACGTAACAGACGAAATTTTCAAATGCTTCTCCTTCGCAAACTGAAGACTTATAAAACTCTCAGTACTGCCCGTATCTATAAGGGCCTTCACTTCCAGCCCATTAACTTGAGCCGTAACTATAGCTTTGTTTAGGCCATGAGCAAATGCAGCAGAAATTGATGCAATAAACGCCCTATCTAAAGGCTGAATAGTCACAGAAGAGGTAGTGGAGGAAGACCCTCCCACACCAGGAGAAGGGAAGGTAATTGAACCTGATGATTTGCACACACGTGCATAATGACCTCTCTTGCCGCATTTACTACACACAGCCTCCCGAGCAGGACACTTCAGACGAGGGTGCCGGATATTCCCACAAAAATAACACTTCTGAATCCTAGAGGCAACGGCCGCCGAAGTAGAAACTGTTTCAAAATCTAGTAAACCACTCCCATTAAGTCCACATAATTCCTTTTCATCCGAAACTGCCGAAACCATAGCCGCAGGCCGATTAAAAAGAGCATAAGAATCCGAACTTCTCTGAGCCATATCCAATGTAGAAGCTTGCTCAAAAGCACTTTTAAGGTCCAGAGTCTTATTTTCTAACAACCGCTGACGAATTGATCTAGACAGTAATCCATTAATAAAAGCATCCCGTACCGATTCGTCCTTATATTCTTCAGCCGTCACAGCCTTATAATTACAGTCAACACTAAGGCACCGAAGTGCTTGTAAATAAGTATCCAAAGATTCTCCCACCTGCTGCCTACGGGCAGATAGAAGATGACGTGCAAATACCTCATTCTTTGGTTTAACAAAAATCTTTTCCAATGTAGAAGTAGCCTCTTCATAAGTTTTACAGTGCAAAATATATTTATATACATCCGGGTCAATGTAGTTGATCAGCATATTCAGCTTATTTAGAGCCTCTTGATCCAACACGCCCAAAAAGTTTTTAAATGTACAATACCAATGTTTCCATTTATCATCCACTCCAGCAGAATTGGGGTCAGCCTTGAATCATTCTGGTTGAAGATATCGCTCCATTCTAACGTAAAGTTAATAAATTGAAATAAAGAATAGATTTGCCTTCCAAAGTTAGGCTTTATTAACTTTAAAATCGGCAGCATATCTTTCTACATCCAGTCCCAACTAAAGCTAGAAAAGGACTGAATTTAAGGTAGCCACAACACATCATGTGATCATCAACTACCAATGAGATTACAACACATATCCCAAGGCAGTTAACAAACAACGAATCACAATACTTTTACTAATCAAGGAATAATCACCACAATAGTCGATCTGGATCGACTGCCATGGCCCCTCGACCCTCCTAATGTGTCCCATGGGCACCTTCCTTTTGTGGGGATCGGGATTATTTGCTGCACACACAAGACAGCTAGCACAGAACTCGCGGACATCATCCCGGAGTTCTGGCCACCATCCCGCCTGTTCCACCCATTGCCAGGTGGTCTCCGGCCTGGGGTGTCCCACTCCCGGCCCCTCATGGGCCAGCTGAAGGAACTCCCTCCGGTGCTGCTGGGGTACTACCCACTGTTCCCCCCTGAACAGCATGCCTTCCCTTATGGAGAGGGTGGCTGCGCCGTAAGGGCCTTCTAACTTCCTGCCCTCCATCACTGCACTCATGACAACCTTCAGGACTGGGTCCTGGGCTTGGACCGTCTTGAGATCTGGGGCTAACACTACCCCTGAGCTCCCTTGGGCCCCATCCCTACCTCTGACTGCTGCCACGGGCCCAGACTCATACATGTCCCAGAAAGTGCCGGCGTGTGCGCCCTCCTTGGCCAGCATGTCGGCTTGCTGGTTACCCTGGCTGCGGGGCTCTGTGGAGGAATGGGCCTTCACCTTATGGATGAAAACAGCACCTTCCTCCCCCACAGCTGCCAGGATTTTCTCCAGTAGGGGCTCTACTGTCAAGGGCTTCCCATCGGTGGAGGTATACCCACGACGGGACCAGATGGCCAGGTACTCCGTACACGAGTTGCAAGTGAACATACTGTCAGAGCAAATCGTATACGGGGTAGGGAAGATGTCAGGGTGTGTGACCACGTACATCACCGCAGACAGTTCAGCCTGCTGGGCACTCATGGTGTTAGGAAGCCTGATTGCCAAGGCAACGTCTGCCGTTGGGTCAAAAATCCTGCAACCCGTGAGTCGTACTCCAGCGGATACCATGCTGGAACCGTCTACATAGATCTCACGGCCTGAGGGATGTATCCCGGCCCGTAAACCTATATCTACCTCCCATACCCCTTCTATGGAACACCGATGGGCTGTTCCAGGATATACCATATTGGCCGCGAGCTTTGGCTCGCAAAGGCCCCTTACCCTCAGATCCATCTGCGAGAGGAGGAGGGCCCAGCGCGCAATGCGGGCACTGCTCACTGTCCCATCTTTAATCCTCCCATCCAGAAGCATCTGGGTGGGTGTGTGGTGTGTGAGGAGGGTGATGGGAGAGGTGCCTGTGAAAACCAAAGATCTTTTCACAGCCCAATGTGTGGCCAAAAGGTGCCGTTCACAGTTGGAGTAGCTCCTCTCCACATCTGTGAGGACTCTGGAGGAGTAAACCACGGGCCTTAGCCTGCCGTGCCGCTCCTGGAGCAGCACAGCACTGAGACTATCCCCGCTGGCCGCTACCTCCAAGAAGAACTCCCTTTTCCCATCTATTGCTCCTAGGGCTGGTGCGGTCTGCAAGTCTCCTTTTAACTTAACAAATGCCGCTTGGCATCCCTCATCCCAGGACCACTCCACCCCCTTGTGTAGGAGACGGAGCAGAGGGGCCGCTGTGGCTGCATAGTCCTCTATAAAATCCCTGCAGTACCCCGTCAATCCCAGGAACGACCTCACCCCTCTTACTGAATTGGGAATCGGTAACTCCTGGACCGCTTCCCTCCTTGCCTTATCTATGGCCCTTTCTCCAGCACGGATGGTCAGACCCAGGAATTTGACCTCCTGCTGGCCGATCTGTGCTTTCTTTGGGTTTACCTTGAAACCCCTTTTCCTAAGTAGCTCCAGCAGTTCGGCTAATAGTGGACCGTGCTCCTCTCCTGAATCAGTGAACAGGAGCAGGTCATCCACGTATTGAACCAACTGTGTGGGCTGGCTGAAATCTTTTAAACTATCTGCCATACACCGGTGGAAGATGCTGGGGCTGTTATGAAAACCTTGTGGCAAGCAGTTCCACATGTACTGTTGCCCCTTAAAGGTAATAGCGAACTTGTATTGATCCTCCCTCCTTAAAGGGATGGACCAAAACCCGTTAGAAATATCCAGCACCGTGAAAACGGTAGCGGATGCTGGAATACTTCCTATCAGGTCGGCAACTGCTGCCACCGTGGGTGCACAGGCTGGGATATTGCTGTTAAGCACCCGATAGTCCACCGTGGCTCTCCACGTACTGTACGGTTTTCTGACCGGCCAAAGCGGAGAGTTAACATGGGTGGCTATGGGCCTCAACACTCCCTGCTGCACCAAAGAGGCCATGGCTGCCTCCATGTCGGGTTCCGCCTCCTTGGGGAAATTATACTGCTTTTGGGGCCGGGCCATGGGGTCCCCATCCACTCTAACCTCAAACCCTGTGACCCTCCCGCAGTCGTGTTTGTGCGTGGCAAACGCAGCTAGATTAGCCTGCACAACTGTCTGGAATTCCCCCGGGACACCCTTGACCATGAGCTCGAGGTTGTAACCTTCTTTAGGCTTCACAGTACACAGGGTCCCCTTCCCTTCCTTGCGGGGGATGATTACTACACCTCCCTCTCCACCCGTATTGGCTCCCCACAGGCAATGATTGCGGAGATCCACGAGGATCCCGTGGCCCACCAGGAAGTCAGCTCCTAGAATCCCCTTTCCTCCCTCCGCCTCCCACCTTGCCAGGGCACACGTCCATTCGGTCCAGATCGTGCCCAGGCGGATTGAGAGTGGCTTGGAGTATACTCCCGCCTGCTCCTGACCAGTGAATCCCGATAGTATGTATGGAACCCCGTTAGACAGAGGTGAGGTGGTGGGATTATCCGTATGGATCACGGTGCATGATGCCCCCGTATCCAATAGATAAATCCCTGTAACCTCCTCTACCTCCATCTGTACAAGCGGTCTCTTCCATTCATCATACCGGAGATTACACAGACGGACAGGCTGCACGGGCTCTAGTCATAGTGGGGAGGCAGAGGTGGGCGAGGGGGCGGCAGCACCACTGATGGCTGCTACCTTTCCCTGGTTGGTCAGGAGAGACCGCATTGCTTCCAGTAGCGGCTCGACTGAGGCGGGGGAAATTCCTGTCTCTACCCTCTGGACTGGGGCTGTGGGATTTTTTCCCTTGCTATCCTTCCAGGGATTCTTACAGTCTTTTCTCCAGTGACTGTCTTTCCCACACCCATAGCAATTTAACCTAGCTTGGGAGGGACTGTTCCCCTCCTGGTGCCACTCTTTCTTATACGGAGCCCCAGGTTTACCCTTTTGCTGGGGGCTCTCACTATTCCTCCCATTCCTAAATGCTACTGTGAGCTGCCGGATTACAGTCGCTTCGGTTGCTAGGGGGTCTCGGGGGTCAAACAAAGCATCGGCCTTTGCTCTTATCTGGGGCAGGCAATTGTACACCAGGCAACAAAGCCATTGGGTCCGCTGCTGCTGGTTCAGCTGTGCCCTATCTTGTCCCCCTGCACAGGCACGGTTGTAGATTGGCCACAGCCTGTCTGCAAATGCCTGTGGGGTCTCCCCTTCCTGCTGCTTCGTTTTACCTATGCGATCAAACGGATTGCCGTCGTTCGCACCCATGGCTTCCAGTATTTCCTCCTTCATGTTCTCAAAACCCTTCTGCCCTCTCTTGGCATCATTGGAAAGGGTCTGATAGAGCCTGCTATCCACAGAGAAAAGCAACATTCTGGCTTTCTCTGCATCATCACAGCCGTTAACACCGGCTGCCTGGTCTACTTGTTGGAAGTGCATTGAGGGGTCTCCCTTTTCAGAGAGCATGGGAATATGGTTCACCATGCCTCTGAGCTGTGGGGTATCATAAGGTATGAGAAAGGTATTCTGAACAGCCCCTGGGTTATCATTCACGGGCTGACCGTACCTCCGTTGTCTGAGGGGGTACACTGGTCCTGGTCCCCGCCTGCCTAGCAGGACCTGCTGGCGTTCTACCACCTCCTTGCTGCCCGAGCTCCCCAAAACCCGGAGCTGTGGGCTGCTGTCTTCGGATCTTTAATTCCCTAGCCAGCCTTTCCCTGGGTGTTGCCTCTGGGGCGGTTTGATTTGGGCTGCCAGTAAAATCCAGCAGACCTGCCTTTGGGCTGATCACGCAAATCATTCCCCTTGCTACCTTTAAAGCCACGTTAAGGCTTTCTATCTCTGCCCTACAGGGGCCATGATCTGCTTCACCAAACCTGGCATTCTCTTCCCGCAGTCTCATCTCATTTTCCCTGGCCTCAGTGATTTGGTACTTTAGGAATTCTATCTCGTTTCTCGCATGGCTCTCTCCCGCGCTAGCTTCTTGGGTGAGGTGTGCATTCTCCTCTTGTAGCCTCATCTCTCTGTCCCTCGCCTCTGTGACTTCCTGCACAAGGCGCTCTATAAATGCCTGGCATTTCGTGACCTCTAGTGTGAGGCGTGCATTCTCTTCCCGCACCCTCATACCACTAGCTCTGGCCTCATACACCTCTCTGAGGCGTTCTACCTCCGCCTGGCATTTTTCAAGCTGGGACTCCTGATTCTTGGCCTCTTTAAACTCCTCCTGCTCTCCCATCTCACCCTTCCTAGCCCAGCCACCTATACCCCGATAGGTCAGCTTACACACTGCCACTACCTTCCGCAGGGCTGCCCACAGACTGAAAGCAAGAAAGACAATAACTGATGCTTTCTCTAGATCCAGACCACTTATCATATCAAAAACGGCCTGCAGTCCTGCCCGCGGTCGCCACTGTAAGGGTTGGGGGCTTCTTTAAACTGGTTTAAAGTAATTTTCCTGGTCTTGCAGCCTTTGCCTGCACTCAGACCAATTCCAATAAAACCAATTTTAAAACAGCGGTTTCGAATCGCTACCCCACCTTCCAGTTCTGACTGCAGGGCTTATAATTATTGATATTAAAACAGACACGTAGTTTGGATGCGAGAAGAAAATCAAGTTTTATTAACTAAAAGAAACTATAATCAAAATATCAAACTATACCACACGAACACAGTAATTACAGTAAAACTATTTAACAGGGGGTTGCAGACGGCGAAAACGAGGGATACAATGGCTACAATGTTATTTAAACAATCTTAGCAATACCCTTAAATCACCACCCCTTAACTCCTGCTAGGTTGCCTTGTTGAGGAGTCAGAAGCTCTGCTCACCTTTGGTCCAGCGAAGTAAGAGCGAGAGATAGCTTCTCAGCCGCTATCTTTATACCTGGTGAGGCCCCTGCCGTTCTGCCTTGCAAGGGCTGTGTGCAAAATTCCCCGCCCAAAGGGACCAATACACAAGAGAAAGCTGTGATTGGCTAACTCAGAGTGGTTGGACTGGATTAATGTGTCTTCCGGAGCTCCCTGGGCTAGAACAAAAGGGAAATACAACTGCTCTGTTGTCCAGAATGCTAGGTGATTTAGACCCATTCAATTGTTAAACGTTCCCATTCAAGGTACAAAAGTCTCTTCTGCAGTTTAGATGTATCCACTCGATATACAAACAAATGCTAATAGCATTCAGTTGCTTTGTAAACAAAGCATTGTCCTTTGTCTTCATTGAACCTTACTTCCAGACACAGAAAGCTGCATTCCAAGCCTCTTTTGTCTTCGGCCATGTGGTGCGACAGCCATTTTTTATCCCTGGAAATTTAAAAGCACTACGCCCAGGGATTCTTTAATCAAAAAAATTGATCTTCAGAACTGTAAATTATTGCGAATTCTTACATAGCGTTGCTTGGGTTTAACCACTGCTGTGCCTGGTTCCTGCTGGTGATAAGGTATTCCTGGATCCTTTCAATGGAGTAATTGTAGGATGAATTGAGCATTGTGCATCACAAATCAAAATTCTAGATCCGAACCTGAGGCGTGACCATTATTACTGCAGGAAGTCAACCTCACCGTTCAACACAAGGATAGCTGCGTAAAGGAGCCAACGCCTTCATGAGAGGAGAGGAGAAAAATGCACAAGTGGCCCTAGCTTTCCCAGAGCCTTTACAGTGCTGCAGTGTGATGTCGATGCCCGTGTTATGACATTGCATTGGAGGGAGATTTAGGGACCAATGGAAACATGGGAACAACTGCACACGTGCAAGATCTGCTCATACTCTATGAGCAACATAATCTCCCTGCGCCCTCTCACTCCCTCCACAAGAGCTTGGAGGGAGTCCTCATTGAAACGTGGAGCAGCCTTCGGTTTGGAAACACTCTAAAGGCACATTCATAAATTTCACATGTCTCTTTCCAGTGCTTCCAATATGTCTTCCTTAATCCACAGTTGAGGATTCCTCTCCACTGTGGTTGACAGGGCCCTTGACCATGTCCATCCTATTTTCCGCACTTCTGCCCTCACCCCTTCCCCTCCCAGAACCACAGTAGGGTTCCCTGTGTCCTAACTTTCTACCCCATCAGCCTCCACATTCAACGGGTTCTCCTCCGCCATTTCCGCCACCTCCAGCGCGATGCCATCACACCTTCCCTTGACCTGAAACTTTAATTCTGTTTCTCTCTCCATAGATGCTGCCAGGCCTGCTGAGTGTTACCAGCATTTTCTGTTTTTATTTCAGATTTCCAACATCTGCAGTATTTTGCTTCTGTTCATAACTTGCCATTCTGGCTGTGGATATCCACAATGTCAGGGAGATGTGTCCGTATCATTTGTCCCACAGCACGAGATACACGGAGCAAGAAAGAAACCAAAACCCTGGACATGGCTCAGTGTCTCACAGGAAACCTAATACACCAACTAAACTCCAGGCTGCCCGTCCCACCATTTGCAGCAGATACATCAAGACTGGAGAGAGTGTATTTTTTTTACATTTATTTTATGGAAAGAGTTATTTTTAGAATATTAGGACCATTCTTCTGCGCTTTTAGAAACTGCCAGTGCGAAACATGTGTTGCAGAGAATGAAAAAGCTCATTGTCCTGCAATAGACTTTCAGTAAAAAGCTGTAAATATTTTCATGACAAAGACTGCATTCCTTTCCTTTCTTTCTTTAAACTGATGTGAAGTGGCCCCTGACCTTGGTGTGACACAGCATTCAGCCACTTTGCAAAGAAAGCAAGAATTAAATTCTGATTCTCTTAAAAAAAACTCTAAATCATGACATGGCTACTGACCAATTGCCAGGTACCTTTACTTGACCAAGAAGCAGTTGAATGTTTTAAAACAGATAATAGTATTTTACACTTTTACAAGCATCCGGACACATTCTGTGCCAGCAAACACTGAAATAATTCACTAAAAGTAAAGAATGGTGAAGCATTTTTGTCAGTGAGGACACACAGATTCACCCTTCCCCCATTTCGAACGATCCACATGGTGAGCTACTGAACTCACTCCAGCCATCCAGGGAGGCCCTGAGTGGATACAAGAAGCTTCTGTCGTGAGGGAGTATCAGAGGGAGAATCAACCCACACTGTTCTCATGCATTCCGGGCCTCTATTAACTGGAAATGGTCAAAAAGGGCCTGAGAAGGTGAAGAAAATAACAAGATTTAGGGGAAACGTAAAGAATAAAATACTTATGATGTAAAAATGTTTTTTAAAGTGTTACTGAGCCAGAGGTTAAGAACATAGTTGCTATGTTTAATTTGAGGAATTTGTATCTGCATTTTAAACCTTTCTCTTTGTAGTTATTTCCTACCTTTTCCTCGTGCCATTCAGTAAGATGAACCATTCTCTGACAGACTATGGGGAGAGAGCAGGGCTCCCACCCCTTTCCCAGGCCTCTGCCTATGGGTTCAAGTTGCCACTTTTTGCCGAGTCCACAAAATAACACATGGCAGCATACAGTGTGGCTACGGTTTGGGTTCTCAGGCTTGCTTTTGCTGATGACGGAAAAACGTAATAACATCAGGAGGCGCAAGAATGGACTGCTATTTTTTTTAAAACTACACACAGACATTTGGTGCTCCTTTTATATTTTAAGAATTTCCAAACAGTCCTCTCAAGTACCAGGGAAGAAATCAGACAGGTGTCAACGCTAGGCTGGGGGGGATAAAAGAGTGGTCCCAGAGGTGACACACCTTCTCATCCTCAGTGGGTTAATACTTGGCCTTTGTTTGCTCCCTCCCAGAAATCCATGCCAAGATCACAGGCACATCATGCAAGGAACTATGCTTACACAGAATTTACAGCACCAAGACAGGCCATTCAGCCCAACAGGTAGAAGTCAGCATTTATGCTCAACACGAGCCTCCTCCCACCACTCTTCATCTAACCCGATCAGCATATCCTTCTATTCCGTTCTCCCTCAAATGCATCTATGCTATTAGCTTCCCTTTGAATGCATCTATGTTATTCATCTCAACTACTCCGTGTGGTAGCAAGTTTCCCATTCTAACCACTCTCTGGGTATAGAAGTTTCTTCTGAATTCCCTATTGGATTTATTGGTGACTATCTTATATTTATAGCCCCTAGATTTGGACTCCCCACAATGGAAACCATCTTCTCTACGTCTGTGCTTGAACCATAGAGAATCATAGAAATTACAGCAGAGTATTTGAACTTCATTCCGGCTGTGTGACAGGGTGGGAGAAGAGGAATCAGGTCAGCACCCTGCATTGCAAAAACATCCTTTATGGAAATTGCTTGCCTGTTCCAGTCTGATTGATGAGGAAACAGCAGCAGCTTGTCTTGTCTTGTAAAGATAGAACTTGCAAGATATAATATACTGCCTTTCACAACCTCAGAACATCCCAAAGTACTACACAGCAAATGAAGTACTTTTGAAGTGTAGTCACTGTTGTAATATAGAGAAACGCAGCAACTATTTTGCATACAGCAAGATCCCACAAATAAGAATGAGCTAAAAGACCAGTTAATCTACTTGGTGATGTTGGTTGAGGAATAAATGTTGGTCAGGACACTGGGAGAACTCCCCAGCTCTTCAGAGAATGGCATGGGATCTTTTATGTCCACCTGAGAGGGCAGACGGGGCCTTGGTTTAACATCTCATACGAAAGACTGCACCTCCAACAGTGCAAAACTCCTTCAGTACTGTACTGAAGTATCAGCCTAGATTATGTGCTTAGGTCTCTGGTGTGGGTCCTGATCCTATGATCTTCTGACTTAGAAGTATGATTGCTACAAACTAAACCAATGTTGAATGTCAGGCTTTCCATCCTAATACAAACAGGTAAATAAAAATTCTGAAGAAGAGGCCTTGATTTTTACCAAAAAAAAACAAATCAGCAGCACACTGGGTATTACTTAGTCAGTTCTCATTACACAAAGCCAACCTTTCTCTGAGCAATGATGACTCCTACTGGAAAAGCAAATACCCGCAACAAGAGTTAAAGATAAGAGGGGAGAAATTGGCCTCCTTTGCTCCTCCCATTAGCACCTCCGGGGGGTAATAACAGGGCGCTAAGGGCTTACCGACCGGGTGAGGTGAAATTACCGACGCCCACGAACTAGAATGGCTGGTTAGTGCTGGCGCTAAAACGTACCGCTTCGATCTCCTGCGCCCCGGAGATCGTGACGTCATCCGGTGTGCAGCGCCCGGTTAGTGCCCTGGATGTAAAATTCGCTTCCACCCCCTGCAGCATCAACAACGGCAGCTGCAGGAGTCATTGTCACCTCGGCCGACCACTTGGGGAGCGGTAATTAAAGGCAGTGGTGGCCAGGTGGCCAGAATTTAATAATGTCCCCAGTGTGCTGTATTTTGATTTTTTTCCAGCCCGCAATTGATCAGCCCTGCACTCTCTTAGAGTGCTTGGGGCTACTGTGCGCATATCACAGGTGCCGTCGACGACGATTCCCAGCCTTAGCCATCAATGACCGCAGCATTGGCCCTTCCCTTTAAGGGAGGGAAGGAGCCTGTAAAACCAGCAGCGCTGCACTGAACATTGTGCAGCGCTCTGCCACTAACTCCTCTCTCTCTCCCTTTAGCGCTCCACTTCCCTTTTGGAGCGCTAAACCGGAAGTTCCTGTCGGAATCAATTGTGTAGCGCCCGCTGATACTTTAGCACTCCTGCAAAAGTTAACGCCCCAAATGGGACGCTACGCAATTTCTAGCCCAAATTAATTGGATTTTCTGTGCCTTTATCACCCAGTTTCCAATGGTTTCTGATTGGGTGAGTAAGAGAAATCCAGCAGGGAGCATTCCTCTTCCTGTTGACGCATTAGAGAGGGGACAGCGCAGATTCACTGGGATGCTGCCTGATATGAGGAAATACAAATACAAAGAAGAACATGAAAAATTGGGGCTATTTTAAGGGTGATTTGATATAGGTGATTAAAATATGAAATGATGGGACAGTGTGGATAGAAATTGACTGTTTCCAGTGTCTGGGGGGTCTAGAGAGAAGGGACATAGATACAACATTAAATAACAAAACTAGAAATATAATAAGTTACTTATATTCACAGAAGTCTCATGGCATCAGGTCAAATATGGGCAAGGAAATCTGCTGATCACCACCTACCGCCTCACTCTGTTGATGAATCAGTACCTCATGGCCCGGCATATCTCTCATTCTACCATTACCATCAAATCAGTCGACCAACCCTGATTTAGTGAAGAGTGTAGAGCATGGCAGGAGCAGCACCAGGCATGCCTAAAAATGAGGTGCCAACCTGGTGAAGCTGCAGCACAGGACTACATGCATGCTAAACAGCAGAAGCAGCATGCTATAGACAGAGCTAAGCGATTGCACAGCCAACGGATCAGATTAAAGCTCTGTAGTCCTGCCACATCCAGTCGTGAATGGTGGTGGACAATAAAACAACTATCTTCTATGTTTCTATGTTTAACGGGCAGAGGAGGCTCCATGAACATCCCAATCCTCAATGGTGGCAGAGCCCAGTATGTAAGTGCAAAAGACAAGGCTGAAGCATTCATGACCAGCTTAAGCCATAAGTGTTGAGTGGGTGATCCATCTCGGCCTACTCCTGAGGTCTCCAACATCACAGATGCCAGTCTTCAGTCAATTTGATTCACTCCACGTGATATCAAAAGATGACTGAGCGCACTGGATACAGCAAAGGCTATGGGCCCTGACAACATCCCAGCTATAGCGCTGAAGACATGTGCTCCAGAACTAGCCGCGCCTCTAGCCAAGCTGTTCCAGTACAATTACAACACTAGCATCGACCCGACAAAGTGGAATATTGCCCAGGTATGTCCTGTGCAGAAAAAAGACAAATCCAATCCGGCCAATTACCGCCCCATCAGTCTACTCTCAATCACAACAAAGTGATGGAAGGTGTCGTCAACCATGCTATCAAGCGGCACTTACTCACCAATAACCTGCTCACCGATGCCCAGTTTGGGTTCTGCCAGGATCACACATCTCCAGACCTCATTGCAGCCTTGGTCCAAACGTGGACAATAGAGCTGAATTCCAGAAGTGAGGTGAGAATGACTGCCCTTGACATCAAGGCAGCATTTGACCAAGTGTGGCACCAAGGAGCCCTAGTAAAGTTGAAGTCAATGGGAGTCAGGGGGAAAACTCTTATTGGCTGGAGTCATACCTCGCACAATGGAAGATAGTTCTGGTTGTTGTTGGCCAATCATCTCAGCCCCAGGACATCGCTGCAGGAGTTCCTCAGGGTAGTGTCCCAGGCCAACCATCTTCAGCTACTACACCAATGACCTTCCCACCATCGTGAGATGCTGCAGCACTAGCAATGGGAGAGCTACAACTGCATCATTACAGGTAAGGAAATGTTTACATCCTTAGACAGTGCTTCCTATAATAAATGTTTACATAGGGATTTTCAATGTTAAACAGTGACATAAAACTTTTTTTATTCGTTCATGGGATGCGGGCATCGCTGGCAAGGCCAGCATTTATTGCCCATCCCTAATTGCCCTTGAGAAGGTGGTGGTGAGCTGCCTTCTTGAACCGCTGCAGTCTGTGTGGTGAAGGTACTCCCACAGTGCTGTTAGGTAGGGAGTTCCAGGATTTTGACCCAGCGACGATGAAGGAACAGTGATATACTTCCAAGTCAGGATGGTGTGTGACTTGGAGGTGGTGGTGTTCCCATGCACCTGCTGCCCTTGTCCTTCTAGGTGGAAGAGGTCACAGGTTTGGGAGGTGCTGCCGAAGAAGCCTTGGCAAGTTGCTGCAGTGCATCTTGTAGATGGTACACACTGCTGCCACGGTACGCCGGTGGTGGAGGCAGTGAATGTTTAAGGTGGTGGATGGGGTGCCAATCAAGTGGAAGGCTTTGTCCTGGATGGTGTCGAGCTTCTTGAGTGCTGTTGGAGTTGCACTCATCCAGGCAAGTGGAGAGTATTCCATCACACTCCTTACTTGTGCCTTGTAGATGGCGGAAAGGCTTTGGGGAGTCAGGAGGTGAGACACTCGCCGCAGAATACCTAGCCTCTGACCTGCTCTTGTTGCCACAGTATTTATGTGGCTGGTCCAGTTAAGTTTCTGGTCAATGGTGACCCCCAGGATGTTGATGGTGGGGGATTCGGCGATGGTAATGCCGTTGAATGTCAAGGGGCAGTGGTTAGACTCTCACTTGTTGGAGATGGTCATTGCCTGGCACTTGTGTGGCACGAATGTTACCTGACACTTATCAGCCCAAGCCTGAATGCGTCCAGGTCTTGTTGCATGCGGGCATGGACTGCTTCATTATCTGAGGCGTTGTGAATGGCACTGAACACTGTGCAGTCATCAGCGAACATCCCCCATTTCTGACCTTATGTTGGAGGGACGGTCATTGATGAAGCAGCTGAAGATGATTGGGCCTAGGACACTGCCCTGAAGAACTCCTGCAGCAATATCCTGGGGCTGTGATGATTGACCTCCAACCACCACAACCATCTTCCTCTGTGCTAGGTATAACTCCAGCCAGTGGAGAGTTTCCCACCCCCCCGAGTCCCATTGACTTCAGTTTTACTAGGGCTCCTTGATGCCACACTCGGTCAAATGCTGCCTTAATGTCAAGGGCAGTCATTCTCACCCCACCTCTGGAATTCACCTCTTTTGTCCATGATTGGACCAAGGCTGCAATGAGTTCAGGAGCCGAGTGATCTTGGCGGAACCCAAACTGGGCACGTTATTGGTGAGTAAGTATCGCTTGATAGCACTGTCGATAACACTCTCCATCACTTTACTGATGATTGAGAGTAGACTGATGGGGCGGTAATTGGCCGGATTGGATTTGTCCTGCTTTTTGTGGACAGGACATACCTAGGCAGTTTTCCACATTGTCAGATAGATGCCAGTGTTGTAGCTGTACTGGAACAGCTTGGCTAGAGGCGCGGCTAGTTCTGCAGCACAAGTCTTCAGCACGATAACCGGGATGTTGTCGGGGCCCATAGCCTTTGCTGTATCCAGTGCACTCAGCTGTTTTTTAATATCACGTGTAGTGAAACGAATTGGCTGAAGACTGGCTTCCCTGATGGTGGGGACCTCAGGAGGAGGCCGATATGGATCATCCACTTGGCACTTCTGGCTGAAGATGGTTGCAAACGCTTCAGCCTTGTCTTTTGCACTCACGTGCTGGGCTCCACCATCATTGAGGATGGAGATATTCATGGAGCCTCCTCCTCCCGTTAGTTTTTTAATGGTCCACCACCATTCACAACTGGATATGGCAGGACTGCAGAACTTTGATCTGATCCGTTGATTGTGGGATCGCTTAGCCCTGTCTATAGCATGTTGCTTCCACTTTTTAGCAAGCATGTAGTCCTGTGTTGCAACTTCCCCAGGTTGGCACCTCATTTTTAGGTACGCCTGCTGCTGCTCCTGGCATGCTCTTCTACACTCCTTATTGAACCAGGGTTGGTCCCCTTGCTTGATGGTAATGGTAGAGTAAGGGATATGCCAGGCCATAAGGTTACAGATTGTGATGGAATACAATTCTGCTGCTGCTGATGGCCCACAGCGCCTCATGGATGCCCAGTTTTGAGCTGCTAGATCTGTTCTGAATCTATCCCAGTTAGCACGGTGGTAGTGCCACACAACACGATGGAGGGTGTCCTCAGTGTGAAAATTGGACTTTGTCTCCAGAATGACTGTGTGGTCATCACTGCTATCAATACTGTCATGGACAGATGCATCTGCAACAGGTAGATTGGTGAGGACGAGGTCAAGTAGGTTTTTCCCTTGTGTTGGTTCTCTCACCACCTGTCACAGGCCCAGACTGGCAGCTATGTCCTTCATGATTCGGCCAGCTCAGTCAGTAGTGGTGCTACTGAGCCACTCTTGATGATAGACATTGAAGTCCCCCATCCAGAGTACATTCTGTGCCCTTGCTACTCTCGGTGCTTCTTCCAAATGATGTTCAACATGGAGGAGTACTGATTCATCAGCTGAGGGAGGGCAGTAGGTGGTAATCAGCAGGAGGTTTCCTTGCCTATGCTTGACCTGAAGCCATGAGACTTCATGGGGTCCGGAGTCAATGTTGAGGACTCCCAGGGCCACTCCTTCCCGACTGTATACCACTGTGCTGCCACCCCTGGTGGGACAGGACATACCCCGGCATGGTGATGGAGGAGTTTGGGACATTAGCTGAAAGGTATGATTCTGTGAGTAGGACTATGTCAGGCTTTTGCTTGACCAATCTGTGGAACAGCTCTCCCAATTTTGGCACAAGTCCCCAGATGTTGGTGAGGAGGACTTTGCAGGGTCGATTGGGCTGGGTGTGCCATTGCCGTGTCCATAGCCGGTGCTGGGGTCAATCCGGTTTCATTCTTATTATTGTGTTTCGTAGCGATTTGTTACAACTGAGTGGCTTGCTTGGCTATTTCAGAGGGCAGTTAAGAGTCAACCACATGGCTGTAGGTCTGGAGTCACATTAGTGAACCAGCTGGGTTTTTACGACAATCCGATAGTTTCATGACTGATGCTAGCTTTTTATTCCAGATTTATTTAATTAACTGAATTTAAATTCCCCAGCTGCTGTGGTGGGATTTGAATTCACGTCTCTGGATCATTAGTCCAGGCCTTTGGCTACTCACGATGCAGTCTCCTCTACATTGGGGAGACCAAACGCAGATTGGGTGACTGCTTTGCGAAACACCTCCATTCTGTCCGTTAGGGTGACCCCGAGCTTCCGGTCGCCTGTCATTTTAATTCACCACTCCATTCCCACTCGGACCTCACCGTCCTTGGCCTCTTGCATTGTTCTACGGAAGCTCAACGTAAACTCGAGGAACAGCACCTCATCTTCCGATTAGGCACTTTACAGCCTTCCGGACTCAATATCGAGTTCAACAAATTCAGATCATAACCTCGGCCCCTATTACATTTTTACTTATATTTTTTATCCACACCTTTGTTCTGGTTTTTCCCTCCCACCCCTCCCCATCCCTTTTTTTTTCTTTCTCCCACATGGCAGCTGTCTCCCATTCTGCCAGCGCATTTCACACCTAATCTAGAGCTGTCTTTTGTCTCCACTAGTCCTATCACCATCTCGTCTCGTTTTGAATACCTCTTAATGTCTCTTCTCTTTTGTTCTCTCCCAGCCTGGCCTCTTAATCTATTTCATTCCCTGTGCTTCTTTAGTCTTGATAAAGGGTTTTGACCCGAAACGTTGACTCTGGTTTCTCTCCACGGATGTTGCCTGGCCTGCTGAATTTTTCCAGCATTTTCTGTTGTTACCTCTGGATTACTAGCCCAGTGACAATACCACTATGCTACCGTTCCCTTGTGATCTGCGAATATAATTACTTTACTGCCACTGTCCTCCTCCAGGTCATTAACAAATATAGAATTAACAGAGGGGACCCAGCACCAAACCCTGGGGCACCCCATTCACAACAACCCCATGGGTAAGTTATCCTATTTAAAACCACCTTTTGTTCATGGTCCCTTAGTTAAGTTGTCATCTATTTTGTTATCTCACCCTTCACATTGGGGGTTCTAATTTTTGGACACAATTCCTCCTGAGACACTATCAAAAACCTTTTGGAAATCCAAGTGGATGATGTCTGTTGAGTCTCCTTGATCCACTGTTCCATTAACCTCATCAAAATTTTTTTTTCTTTCTTTCTTTGAACAGCAATTCAAACAACAATTTCCCTTTAAGAAGCCTATTTCAACATACCAGGTTCTGGAACTTCCAGTGCACCCATCTTATATTGGTGAAGTGTGCGCTGTGAGTGGAACATCGATCTAAGATATGAAACTCAATCAGATTTAACTAATTCTTTAGTAATGAGGTTTGTGCATACCTGTACCTGCCAGTGGTTTTCCAACATTATCACAGAAGAATCACAGAATCACAGAAACCCCACAGTGCAGATAGAGGCCATTTCGTCCCATCGAGCATTACTAGTGGAACTCCTCTGGCATTGCTCATTGTAATTTGTAGGACAGCATGCTTTCCCTGTTACCTGTCTCTACTGTGTTCAAATTACTGTTTACTCTCTATCACTATGTTTTGCTTCTGTGTCTCCCTTTCTTTTCTCTTCTGCTTCCCCCCTGTTCTTTACCCTCTTCTTTCTTGCTTCTCTCTCTGTTATTTTCTGTTTCTTTTCTCTTTTTTGTTTCAGGTGGGAGGTGGTGTGAGGAAAGGGAGCTGCTGGGAGCTCCGGGTCACATTTGCCAGTGGTGTGGTTGGGGAAATAGCTGCTTGTAGGCTTTTGTGGCTCTCTGCATATGCTCTACCACTTTGTTCTGTTCCTGTTGCTTTCCCCAAGCTCTCACTCATTTTCAACTTGCATACCGCTTATAGTCCCTTTGCGGCTATGCAAGAAAGCAACATTTATATAGAAACATAGAAACATAGAAGATAGGAGCAGGAGTAGGCCATTCGGACCTTCGAGCCTGCTCCGCCATTCAATGAGATCATGGCTGATCATCCAAATTCAGTACCCTGTCCCTGCCTTCTCCCCATATCCCTTGATCCCTTTAGCCTCAAGAAATATATCCAACTCTTTCTTGAATATATTTAATGAACTGGCCTCCACTGCCCTCTGTGGCAGAGAATTCCACAGGTTCACCACTCTCTGGGTGAAGAAGTTCCTCCTCATTTCAGTCCTAAATGGCTTACCCCTTATCCTTAGACTATGACCCCTGGTTCTGGACTCCCCGGCTATCCGAAACATCCTTCCTGCATCTAGCCTGTCCAGACCTGACATCGAGAACAAAACTGAAACTAAACTGAACTGCCTTGCTTGTCTCGGTCACATGCCCTCTGCTGGTCAGGCACAAGCAATCAATACCTGCAAACATGCTGTTAAGGCATCATAATCGAACAGGCAAATACCATCTCTATTTGCTGATATCATTACATCTCCTTTTCTTAAAACAAAAGTATTTTACTTTTAACTAACAACATGTTTTCTTTGTATTAATCTGCATTTTAACTGTAACACTTAATGAACTTACATTATCATTATCATGATCAAGGTTTTTTAACCTTGCTTTGTGTGTTCACATGAAATATGTCAATACACTAGAACTTGAAGAAAGAATAAGATAACATTACTTCCATCTATAACAATAGTCCTTAAATTTGCTCAATGAGTCTCTCAGGAGGCTTCACGTGTCTTGAGGATTTTCTGATTGATTGTCCTTGAATCTGAGTTGTTGCCTCAGATGATGTGTTCTCAGCTGTGTGATCAGGTTGCTCAACAGTATCAGTCTCTTGACCTGCTGTGGCTGGTCCCATGAGAAGATCTCGACGATTTCTTCTCAGAACAGCACCCTCATCTGTCTGAATGGTGTATGATCTTGGTTGAACTTCACTCAGGACAGTTCCCTTCTGAGTCCATGTGTTTGTTTTGTCTTTGAACCTTACTTGGTCACCAGTGTGGAGTTCAGGTAGGTTTTGTGTTCCTCTGTCATAGTAGTACTTTTGCTTTTCTTTCTGTTGTTCTTTGAACTTCCTCACTTTCTCCCCCTCTTTTGTTTTCAGGAGGTTCTCCGGGATGGGTAGGTTTGACCTTAGCCGACGTCCCATCAGGAGTTGGGCTGGTGACTTACCACACTCGAGCGGCGTTGTGCGGTATACAAGCATGCTTTGGTAGAAGTCAGTTCCACTGTCTTTTGCCTTGTACATCAGTCTTTTCACTGTCTGGACCGATTTTTCCACTAGTCCATTGGACTGTGGATAGTGAGGACTTGACGTTGTGTGGAGAAAGTCCCACTCTTTGGCAAAGTGTCGGAAACTTGCATTGTAAAACTGGGGTCCGTTGTCTGTGAAGACCTCGCTTGCCAAACCATGCCTGGAGAATATGGCTTTCATACATGTTATCACAGCATCTGCAGTGGTTCTGTACAGTCTACAAACCTCTGGATACAGGGAGTAATAGCCTGTGACTACAAGATAGTCCTTCCCTTGACATACGAATAGGTCAGCGCCTACATTCTGGTAAGGTCTGTCTGGCGCTGGGTGTGGCTTTAGTGGTTCTACCGGATTGCTTGCTCGATATTTCAGGCATATTGTGCAGTTTGACACCTCATTTGTCACATCTTGGTTGATTCGTGGCCAGTACATCACCTCTCGTTCTCTTTACTTACACTTTTCGATTCCCAGATGTCCTCCATGGATCTTTTTTAACATCTCTTTTCTCAGACTCTTTGGGATAACTATTTTACTTCCTTTGTAGATGATGTCTTCGACCACTGATAGTTCTGCCCTGCAGTTCCAGTACTCTGCCATGTCAGGTGAGCAGTCTTGCTTCATGTTGGGCCATCCATCCAAGATGCTTTTCCTCAGTCGTCTCATTGTTTCATCTTTGTTTGTCTCAGTCTTTATGAGCTCCATTTTTGCATCTGCTATGGGCAGTGCACTTGTGATCATGTCCACGTAGGCATTCACTTTTTCATCCATTGTGGTGTTTGCGGGCTCACTTGGGTCTACAGCTCTGGACAACGTGTCTGCTGTATACATCAGCTTACCCGGTGTGTACGCAACATTCAGTGTATAGCGTTGCAGCCTGATCATCATTCTTTGTATTCTAAGCGGACAGCTATTTAGTGGCTTTTGGAACAATGCAATCAAGGGCTTATGGTCAGTCTCTACACTGATTGCTTGTCCTGCCACAAACTGGTGAAATCTTTCACAGGCGTATGTGATGCTGAGCAGCTCCTTTTCTATTTGAGCATATCGCGTCTCCACGTCTGTCATTGAGCGCGATGCATATGCAATAGGTTGCCAGTAGTCATATTTTTGCAGACGAACGGCACCGAGCCCACTCTATGATGCATCTGATGATATCTTGATGGGTCTCGCTGGGTCATAAAACCTCAGAACTGGTTCCTCTGTGAGCAGTTTATTTAGATCGCTCCATGACTTCTCATGCTCATGATTCCATTCCCACTCTATGTTCTTTTCAGTTAGTCTTCTCAGTGGCGCCATCTTTTCTGAGAGGTTGGATATGAATTTCCCCATGTAGTTGATCATTCCATTAAACCTCTGCACGTCCTTTTTGCATTGTGGCTTTGGCATATTCTCAATGGCGGACACCTTTCTGGGATCTGGTCTGATGCCCTCACTGCTAAGGATATCTCCCACGAATGTCAGTTCTGTCACCCCGAGCTGGCATTTCTCTCTATTCAGCTTCAGGTTTGTTTTCCTTGTTGCTTCCAGCACTTTTTTCAGTCTCTTGTCATGCTCAGTTCTCGTGGTTCCCCATACTATGATGTCATCCATTGATGTATCAACTCCCTCCAGGTGCTCATAGATCATATGGATAGTTTTGTGATACACTTCAGGAGCTGAGGCAATGCCAAATGGTAACCTTAGGAATCTGTATCTGCCAAATGGACTGTTGAACGTGCACAGTCTTGAACTTGCTTCGTCCAATTTCATCTGCCAAAATCCTGATGATGCATCCAACTTGCTGAAATACTTTGCATTTGCAAACTGTGCCATGATTTCCTCACGTGTAGGAAGCTTGAAGTGCTCTCTCTTTATTGCTCTGTTTAGATCTCTTGGATCCAGGCAAATTCTGAGCTTTCCATTCTTTTTGTCCACTACGACGAGGAAACTCACCCACTCAGTTGGCTCATCTATCTTCTGAATCACGTTCAGGCTTTCCATCCTGTCCAACTCTGCTTTCAGTTGCTTTTGAAGAGCAAACAGAACTTTTCTGCATGGATGTATGACCGGTGTCATACTTTTATCTACTCTGATCGTGTGTTCTCCTGGAATGCAGCCTAGACCCTTAAATAGGTCTTTGTACTCTTTCATGAGTTCATCATAGACTGTCTCTCCTTCGCTTTCCACAACGAGGACTCTCTTTACCAGGTTCAGTCTCTCACAGGCTTTTAAACCTAGTATGGCTTGCACATCCTTTGGCACCACGATTAATGCTAGCGTGTGCTCTCTGTCCTTGTGTGTTACCTTGACAATGCATCTTCCTTTCACTGGTATTTCAGTACCTGAGTATCCTGTCACTTTCACTTTGATTCCATGTATCTTTGGCCTGGGTCTAATTTTCTTAAAATCTGTCTCTGATATCACATTAACTTGTGCTCCAGTATCCAATTTAAATGGAATATGTATGTCATTCACTTTTAGTGTCAACATCCAGTCTCTTTCTTCTTTTTTGTTTTCAGACACAACATCTACATAGAACTCCTCTATCTCGCTTTCATCTACTGTATGGAGCTTGCTTTGTTGCGCTTGGTTCTTACAGCAACGGGCATAATGGTTGTTTTTGTTGCAACTATTGCATGTTTTACCATGTGCTGGACACTTTTTGGTGTATGCTGTGTACCGCATCGACTACATGTCTTTTGATTGTCCCTTTCATTTTCGTTCACTGGCCACGCCTCTTTTTTCACATTGGTGCTCTTTTTGTTAAACGGTTTGTGTCCGTTCTTTCTCACTGCATCCACGTTGCAGCCATTGTCACTGAACAGCTGCTTTGCCTGCAACTTCACCGTCTCAGTAGCCCTACACAGTGCTATGGCTTTTCCCAGGTCTAGATCTTGCTCTCTTAGCAATCTTTCCCTTAGACCATTATCTGGAATACCACACACCAGTCTGTCTTTTATCAGCGAGTCTGTCAGTCCCCCAAATTCACACGATTTGCTTCTGTTTCTCAGTTCAGTCACATACTGATCAATAGTCTCACCCGTTTTCTGTACACATGTGAAAAATCTGTGCCTCTCAAACGTCACGTTACGTTTAGGTATGCAGTAGGCCTCAAACTGTTCCATTATTTTATCTAGCTTCATTTTGTCTCCATCAACAGCGAATGTGAAGTTATTATACACCTCCAGCGCTTCATCACCCACGACATGTAAGAACAGTGATGCTTTCATTTTATCACCTTTCTCGTCAGCTCCGATTGCTGATAAATACAACTCCAAACGTTGTTTGAATCTCCTCCAATTTTCAGCCACATTACCTGTCAACTGAAGCGTCGCCGGTGGGAGTAAACCTTCCATTTTTCACTTCGTTAGCTATTCTCTAATGGTAAGTAACGATGTTCTCTTTTGGCTTGCTAATATGTGGAGAGCTGATTTAACTTCAGATTTTTCCTCTTCATCTCTTTCAATCACTTCTGACACCATGTATTGATTTCTTTGTGGGTTCAATGACGAGACATTTATGAAAGAGAATGAGTTTTTATCTAAAGTCTGTTCAACTCTTTATACAGCTTTACAGGAGACACGATGCTAGTGATGCATCTAGAACGAAACTGAAACTAAACTGAACTGCCTTGCTTGTCTCGGTCACATGCCCTCTGCTGGTCAGGCACAAGCAATCAATACCTGCAAACATGCTGTTAAGGCATCATAATCGAACAGGCAAATACCATCTCTATTTGCTAATATCATTACAGAGGGCATTCAGCCCATCGAGTCCGTGCCGGCTCTCTGTAGAGCAATCCAGTCAGTCCCATTCCCCCGCTCTATCCCCGTAGCCCTGCAAGTTTATTTCCCTCAAGTGCCTATTCAGTCTCCCCTTGAAAACATTGAGTGTCTCTGCCTCCACAACAACAACTGTATTTATATAGCGCCTTTAACATAGTAAAACGTCCCAAGGCGCTGCACAGGTGTATTTTAAGACAAAAAATTTGACACCAATCCACATAAAGATAAATTAGGGCAGGTGACCAAAAGCTTGGTCAAAGAGGTAGGTATTAAGGAGCGTCTTAAAGGAGGAAAGAGAGGTAGCGAGGCAGACAGGTTTAGGCAGAGAATTCCAGAGCTTAGGGCCTAGGCAACAGAAGGCACGGCCACTTCCATTGGCAGCGAATTCTAGGTCCTCACCACTCGCTGCGTGAAAGTTTTTCTTCTCGTCCCCCCTGTATCTCTTGCCCAAAACCTTAAATCTGTGTCCCCTATTCCTTGTACCATCAACTAGTGGGAACAACCTTTCCCCATCATAATCTTGTACACCGCTATCAAATCACCCCTAAACTTCCTTTGCTCTAATGAAAACAAATCCAGTGGTGTTGGTTGAGGGATAAATATTGGCCAGGATATCAGGGAGAATTCCCTTGCTCTTCTTCTTGAGAGAGGTCTGCACAGAGTGGACTTAAACGGAGTGCTTCTAAACAGAGTATTAAAGTTGGGAATTTGGAGAGAGTGGAAATCTCTGGTAAGTAGTGGGTGAGTCTGGGTGAGTACTAGCTGTAAAAACGTGAAATTTAGTTTAACATTTTGAATTTAACTTAGAACGCTAAAAACTGTAGTTAACAGAAACTGCCCGACAGTGGCAGTTAACTGTCAGTCAGCTGTAAGTGTTTGTCTTGAATAGATGCTAACTACTGTGAGCAGGGAGCTGAGACAGCTGAGATTGTAACTTGGGTGTGGCTCCAAGGATATAAAAGTAAAAAGTTCTAACGAAGGGTCCCCGACTCGAAACGTTGAATCTGTTTCTCTCTCCTCGATGCTGCCTGGCTTGCTGAGTGTTTCCAGCATTTTCTGTTGTTATTTCAGATTTCCAGCATCTGCAGTATTTTGCTATTGTAAAAGTAAACAGTATCTGCTGACGCAGAGTAGTCATAAATGGAGTGCTTCTAAACAGTGTTAAAGTTGGGAATTTGGAGAGAGTGGGAATTCAGAGCAGAGGGGGAAGGAGGTGCTGCTTTTTGCCTCCAATACTTGTAGTGCTTTGTGTTACATAAGAACATAAGAACATAAGAAGTAGGAGCAGGAGTAGGCCATACGGCCCCTCGAGCCTGCTCCGTCATGCAATAGGATCATGGCTAATCCGAACCTGGACTCACGTCCACTTCCCTGCCCACTCCCCATAACCCTTAATTCCCTTATCAGCTGTTAAAGGTACCTGTTAAAGGTAAATATTTAATTTAATCTACCTATAACTTAAACTAGATCTAGTAATTAATTAAAAGTTAAACTATAAGCTAAGCTAATTAAATACATAAACTTTAATTAATTAAATAAATAAAACAAGGTTATAGAGGGATGGCAGTGCATTTGGTGTGTCGCAACTGCAGCATGTGGGAGTTTGTGGAGAGCATCACAATGCCGGACGACCACGTCTGCGGTAAGTGTCTGCATCTCGAGGAGCTTCAGCTCAGAGTTGTTGAGCTGGAGTCTGAGGTGCAGACATTGCGGAGCATCAGGGAGGAAGAGAGTTACCTGGACACTTTGATCCAGGGGGCAGTCACACTCCTTAGGTTAGGTAGTGGTACAGGTCTGGTTAGTGGTTGTGGACAGGAGGGTGTGGCTGCAACTCAGGCAGGTAAGGGTACCCCAGGCGCAGTGCTGGAGGAGCCTCGGCCTTTGCCCTTGTCCAACAGGTATGAGGTTCTTGCTGCCTGTGTGGATGAGGGCAAAGTCTGCAGCGTGGATGAGCAAACTGACCACGCCAGTGTGGCATAGGAGGCCATTCAAGTCGGGGGGGGGGGAAGAGTGCAAAGGAATGTTAGAATGGTAGGGGACAGTATAGTCAGGGGGATAGATACTGTTCTCTGCAACCACGACTGGGAGTTCCGAAGGCTGTGTTGGCTCCCTGGTGCCAGGGTTAAGGATATCTGCTCGTGGCTATAGAAGAATTAGGAGGGGGAGGAACCAGTTGTTGTGGTCCACATAGGAACCAACGACATAGGTAGAAATAGGAATGAGATTCTACTGAGAAAGTTTGAGGAGCTAGGGTCCAAATTAAAACGCACAACCTCAAAGGTAATAATCTCTGGATTGTTACCTGAGCCACGTGCAAATTAGCAAAGGGACAAGCAGATCAGAGAGTTAAATGAGTGGCTCAAAGAGTGTTGTGGGAGGAAGGCGTTTCGATTCATGGCGAACTGGCAACCGTACTGGGGAAAGAGGGAGCTGTTCAGTTGGGACGGGCTCCACTTAAACCGGGCTGGGACCAGTGTCTTGGCGAATCGAATAACTAGGGCTGTAGATAGGGCTTTAAACTAAAAAGGGAGGGAGGGGGTGCCCTGTTAGGAGTCAGGTGAGGGGAAATTTAGAAATCTAAAGAGAAAAGTCAATAAGAAATAGCAAGGGGCAGAAAACACTGCTGGGAGTAGTTTATAGGCCTCCAAACAGTAGCTATATCATTGGACAGAGTATTAATCAACAAATAATAGGAGCTTGTAACAAAGGTAATACAATAATCGTGGGGGATTTTAATCTTCATATAGACAGGGCAAATCAAATTAGCAAAGGTAGTCTGGTGGACGAGTTTATGGAATGCATTTGAGACTGTTGTCTAGAACAATACGTCATGGAACCAACCAGGGAACAGGCTATTACTGTGTAATGAGACAGGGTTAATTAGTAATCTCATAGTAAAAAGTTCTCTGGGGAAGAGTGATCATAATATGATAGAATTTCATATTGTGTTTGAGAATGAAATACTTAAGTCTGAAATAAGAGTCTTAAACTTAAATAAAGCCAATTACATAAGTATGAGGAGTGAGTTAGCTAAGGTAGATTGGGAAATTAGATTAAAAGGTATGACGGTAGATAAGCAGTGGCAAACATTTAAAGAAATATTCCAAAATTCTCAACGAATATACATTCCTTTGAGAAATAACAACTCACGGGAAAAGTGATCCATCCATGGCTAACTAAAGAAGTTAAGAATAGTATTAGATTAAAAGAAGAGGCTTATAATGTTGCAAAGAATAGTAGTAAGCCTGAGGATTGGGAGAGCTTTAGAAACCAGCAAAGGATGACCAAAAAATTGATAAAAAGGGAGAAAATAGGAGAGTAAATTAGCAAGAAATATAAAAACAGATTGTAAGAGCTTCTACGGGCATGTAAAAAGGAAGAGAGTAGCAAAATTAAGCATTGGTCCCTTAGAGGCTGAGATAGGTTCAATTATAATGGTGAATAAGGAAATGGCAGAGACATTAAACAAATACTTTGAGCGGAATTTTAACCTTGGAGTCGGGTTGGGTGCATGGCGGGTCAGGAACACAATGTTTTGCTCAGTGTGTTCTTCAGTGCGGCTTTAACTTAATGGCCCCACTTAAAGCAGTCATGCGCATTTCCCGGCCCAATTAAATGGAGCGGGTCTAATGAAGTCATCGATGACTCATTTCCAGTGCTGATATTTAAAGCAGCCTTGCACACAACTCAATTGAAGGTTGCTAGAGGAGTGTGCAAGGAGAAATACAAATGTCTGAGTACTGTTCCAAACTTTAAATGATGGATAATTAAAGGGAGTGGGCCACATTCAGATTTACTGATGCATCCTTGCATATTCTGGTGGAAGCAGTGAGAGCACGCAGGGGGGTCCTGTGCTCTGCAGAGAGACCTCCCAAAGACACCAAAAGGGCCTGGCTGGGGATAGCAGAGGAGGTCAGCAGCAGGATTGTGGTCAGGAGGGCCTGGCTCCAGTGCAGGAAACGATTCAATGATCTCATGAGTTCAGGAAAGGTGAGTGCAAAGCCACACTCACCCTCATCCTTATCTGCCTGTCACCACATCCCCATCACTCTGACTTCCCAAGCCTACTCCTGCACATCATTCCTCACACCAACATAGCTTCCAGGTCCACCCATCCCTCTCTCTCTCTATGTATATACTCACATCCCCATCTGACTAACCACCTCTCACACATACCCTCATTCTAATGCAATCATAGCAAGTAACACAATACAAGGAGGCCATTTGGCATTGTCACCCCACTCCCTCATAGTCACCCTCTACAGATGTAACCCATCCATTCCTTACACTCATTCCATCACTCTCACTCAAAGTTCTCTTCTTTCCCTCCTTGCAGAAGAAAAGAGCCCAGAACGCACGGGAGAGGCAGATAACCACGTGGCTCTCCAGTATTCATGCAACTGACACCAGCAGAGGAGGGGGCCCTGGAGATATCGGAAGTTGCAGAGCTGCTGGCGGTGGATGACGAAGAGAGGGGGACATCTCAGCAACCTGGTGACAGAATTACATCTCATACAGCCACATGGCATACAACAGTCACTCATAGTGACTGATGTCAGCAGCCAGTGTATTTTCATCATGTGCATAATGGTAACGTTACCCATTCCTAATATAACAGTTCTAAGTCATCTCTTTGCTCTCCCACAGGTCCATCAAGTGCCTCCAAATGTCCAGCCAGAGGAGGAAGACAACTCCTCAGAAGAACCTCCAGCTTCTGAGGGTGCACCGTCAGCAGACCCAAGTGCATTCAGCACCAGCACAGATACATACACCTCGGTGGGTCCTGTGCGCCATAGAGTAGTGTTGTCACCTGGTGTCTCACACTTCACAAGTGAGCAAGAGCAGATGGTGTTGACAGGGACAACAGCAGAGACTCCTTGCCAGTGGGCGCAGGACGCTCCAAGTTCTGCTGAGTTGCATGCAGTTGCTGAGCCTCGGGGGCCATCGAAAAAAAGGGTGATCTTGGAGGGGCAGTGACAATTGCAGGATGCTCTGGCAGCTTTTGCAGCCGTGATGTCTGCAAATGTGCAGAGAATGGAGGAGTCCATCTCTAACATTAGCACCACCATGTCGCAGGCGACGCCGACAATGTGCTGTTCCATGGAAAGGATGGCCACCTGCATGGGGCAGCAAATGTGCCAGTCACATGAGCACATGGTTGCTGTGGACATCAGATGGCAGATGCTCATAGACCTCATCTCTTGGAGGGATATAAACGGAGACTTGGGACTTCATCGCCCCACTGCTGTGCAGCAAGGTGCTCTCCAGCTCCTTGTTAGCAGGAAAATGCGAGTGGACCATGAGAGGGATGATGCTGAGAGGGTACATGGAGGTCGGACTCTTCTCAAAGCGCTCCAACTTCTCACCCATTGCCTCCCCCTCAGTCAGAGCCCCACATGCTTCCTTGGATCCCGATGGCCAAGGCTAGCCCCTGCACAGTTGCAGGAGGAGCAGACTTTGGCAGGGCCCTCACAGGCTCCAAAATCCAGAGGACGTCCACCAAAAGTGTCTAAAGTCACAGCAGGAAAGTGAGCAGCCTGCCTGTACCTCTGCTGAAGCCACAGGAGTTGCAACTCATAGAAGCACTCAGAAAAGAAAAAAGACACAAAAGTAGATGCACAAGCGTATGCACATGGGTGTATGAAAACATTTTAGTGTTAAGTTTCAGTTATTTTTATAACACAGATAAATGTATTTCTTTGGACCACTTTCCGGTCTTGCCTGCCACCTTGAAAGTGGCTTTGTCACTTGGAGTGAATGGTGAGACATTACTTAACCTCGAGCACTGGGGGTTTGGGTGCGAGGAATGGCTTGGTTATTGTAGGGATGCTTTATGGTGTTGGGGGGGAGGGGACTTAGTACAGCAGGTGGCAGCCATATGGGTGCATTGGAGCAAGTTAAGTAAATCTGGCCATGATGAGGGCATCCTGGGCAGCAATGTGCGCCGCTGTCGGTGCCATCTCCACCTCAGGTTCCTCCTCCCCGTCTTCCACCTGCTCCTCCTCCAAAGTGGCTGTGCATTCTGCGCCTTGCTCCTCCTGGAGCTCCAATCATCACTGCTGTGCTATGTTGTGCAGCGCGCAGCAAACAACGATGATTCTGGAGATCCTGGCTGGTGTGTAGTGAAGAACTCCTCCAGATCTGTCAAGGCATCTGAAGCACATTTTCAGCATGCCTAATGCTTGCTCCATGACACATTTGGTGAACATGTGGCTCTCAGTATAACGCTCATTGGTCTCAGTACTTGGTGTCCTCGAGGGTGTCCTGAGCCTCGTCTTCAGTGGATAGCCCTTGTCTGCAAGCAGCCAGCCAGTAAGTCTGTTTGGAGGTGTGAAGAGCTGAGGGAGGGTGGACTGGCGCAGAATGAAAGAGTCATGACAGCTGCCAGGGAATCTGGCGCACACATGCATGCTGATTTTTTTATGGTTGCAGATGTGCTGCACATTGAGGGAGTGGAAGCCCTTGCGGTTCACAAACACTCCTGGGTGATGAGGGGGTGCCTTCATGGCCACGTGTGCAGTCGATGATACCCTGCATCTGTGGGAAGTCAGCCAGAGCCGCAAAGCCAAGCGCCCACTCAGTAACACTGGCTTCATCAGTGGCAAAGCTGAAATAATTGTGAAATATGGCATCGGTCACCTGGGTGACGCATCTGTGGACGGCTGACTGTGAGATCCCGCAAGTGTCTGCTGCAGATCCCGGGAAGGAGCCTGAAGCGAAGAAGTTGAGGGCGGTGGTGACTTTGACAGCCAATGGTAAGGAGCGTCCACCAGGACCTCTGGGCAGCAGGTCTTGTTCCAGCGAGCTACAAATGTCTGCGACGACCTGGCGCGATAGCCTGAGCCTCCTGAAGCACTGCTGCTCAGTCATGTTAAGGAAGCTCATCCTCTAACTGTATATCCTGTGTCTGGGGTATTGCCTCCGGCGTGCTGCAGCCCTGTAGTGCCCTCCTCTCTCCTGTGGAGCATCAGGTCATTGAGGAGAAGGCTGCTGTTGTGGTTGCTGCTGCTGGTGGTGGGGCTCATCCTGGTCCGATTCTGAGGACCAAGGTGAGACAGTATAAGTGGCACCCATGCTGATGTAGTAGACGGCAGGTAAAGTGGAGATCAGAGGGCCAATCCCTTAATGTTTTGATACTGAGTAATAATGTGGTGAGAGTGGCTTCCGAGGTTTCAGAAATGACCTGCAACCTGCTGACACCTAAATCTGTGGATAAAATGGAGCCTTTCCATGAGGTAAGTAATGAGGTGTAATGTGGGAGTATTTGTGTGCTTCTATCAGCTCTTAATGAATGGACTCGCCAATGGCCACTGAGCTCCCACCTCCCCTTCACACGTGGGTTCCTGAGCTGCAAGAATCCGATGCTCCTGCAGTAAAGTCAAAAGCTGGTGTTAAAAACCCTCTTAAGGTTCTCTCAACAAGCAGTTAATGGCTTGAATGAGGTCACCCACCTCTGCCGATCGGGTCTGTGTCGTGCCTTCAAAGCCGCCCGAGTTAAATGCGCAAGGTGATGGGAAGACGATGGGTTCCCAAAGCACTGGCAATTTATGGAATTTTTACTGCCGACCCACCCCCAAACCCACACTTGGCAACGGGAAAATTCAGGCCTTTATATCTGTCTTCACAGTAGAAAACACAAAAAGCATACCAAAAATAGTTTGGAAACAAGGGGCTAATAAGAATGAGGAACTTAACGTAATTAATATAAGTAGAGGGAAAGTACTTGAGAAACTAATGGGACTAAAAGCCGACAAATCCCCTGGACCTGACGGCCAACATCCTAGGGTTCTAAGAGGTGGCTGCAGAGACATTGGTTGTAATTAGGGTCGCAAAATTCCGTGAACTTTTAAAAGAGGAAACGTTCCATGGGAATTTTTGGGAATTTATTGGAATTTGGAGTTTTTGTTTCTGACCCTTATATTATCTTTGACATCAAAATAGACATACTGTTCCATACAAAAAAAAACAGGCTTTCAAAACTTTATTTAGGTTATAATTTTGAACTTTATTGAACCCCCACAAAAAAGACCCATCTAAAATAAAATAAAAAGAGTGTCAGCTTATTTAGCCTGTATTTTGTCCTTATTTTGTCCCTTTGAGTCTTCTACTCATGAGTCTTCTGAGTCTTCTACTCATCATTGCTCCTCCTGATTCTCTGACTCTGGCTCTGACGTGTCCATTTCCTCCTCTGTGTCACTGTCTAGCTGTGTGGTGGACACTTCTGTATCTGGCTCAGTAAGTTGTAGGTTCGCCCGGATAGCCACCAGTTTCTCCACTCTCTTGTTAGTCAGCCTGTTGCACACCTTTGTATGCGTATTCCCAAAAAGTGACCAGTTTCGTTCAGAGGCCGCTGATGAAGGTGAGATTTGGAGTATCACCGATGCAATGGGTGACAGGGCCTCAGATGCACAAAGTCCCTTCCACCAGGTATGTGCACTGATATGCTTGCATGATTCCCATATCCCGTCCCCATTCCAAAGACCTTACTTGGTAGAGAACTTTGCCAGACTTCCCAGAACTTTGCCCACGTCCAGATTGAGGTGGCGTGAGAGGGTAGAAATCACACTGTAAGTACTGTTGATCTGTTCTCCAGAAAGTATTGGTCTCCCAACATGCTTTGGGTCCAGCATGTATGCTGCAGCATGAATCGGCTTGACACAAAATTCTTGACGCGTCTGTATGAATTGAACAATTGCCTTCTCCTCTGCTTTGAACAGCAGGGATGTGGGTAGGGCAATGCTGATTTATTCTTTTAAATCAGCAAAAAGCCTGAACATCTGACAAGACAGCGTCATCTCCTTCAATCTGAGCAATTGCAGATGCTACTGGTGAGAGTAGTTTAAGGCTGCTAACCACTCTCTCCCAAAACACATCATCCAGCAGTATTTTCTTGATGGTGGTTTCCATATCCCCAGACTGGGATATTGCCATTTCTTGCAGCGACTCCTTGCCCTCCAGAAGGCTGTTGTACATTATGACAACGCCACCCCATCTAGTGTTGCTGGGCAGCTTCAGTGTGGTGTTCTTGTTCTTTGTCGTTTGCTTGGAGTTGTAGGTTGCTGCAACTACCTGTTTTCCCCTGACATACTTAACAACTTGCTTGGCTCTCTTGTACAGTGTTTCCATGGTTCTCAAACCCATGATGTCCTTGAGGAGCAGGTTGAGCCCATGAGCTGCGCACCCAATAGACGTAATATGAGGGTAGGCCTCCTCCACTTAAGCCCAAGCAGCCTTCATATTCGCAGCATTGTCAGTAACTACAACTACTTCTGTGATCCAAGATCGTTGATGACCGCTTTCAGCTCATCAGCAATGTATGTGCCTGTGTGTCTGTTGTCCTTCGTGTCTGTGCTCTTGAAGAACACTGTGAGAGGAGTGGAGATGATGTAGTTTATGATGCCCTCCTCTCGTACATTTGACCACCCATCTGAGATAACTGCAACACAGTCTGCCATCTCTATCGTTTCTTTGAGCTTTCCTTGAACTCTGTTATACTCAGCCTCCAGCAAATAAGTAGACAAAGCATGTCTGGTGGGAGGACAGTATGCAGGGCGAATAACATTGAAAAATCTCTTCCAGTACATATTGGCTGTGAGCATGAGGGGTGAGCCTGTCGCATATACAGCTCGAGCAAGGCACTCATCTGCATTCTTCTGGCTATGGTTATCCATTGTATCAAAGAACCTTCCAAGTGGGCCAGGAGTTGCTGATGATAAGGAGCCTGATGCTGAATGTGAACCATCATCTTCTTGAATGGAAGCAGAGGAACTCTGGGCTGACTGCTGTGAGCTTTGAGTGAAGTTGTTGCATTTGGATAAATGCTGCTGCATCTTTGTGGCATTCTTTACATATGGCTTTGTACAGTGTTTGCACATGTACACAGTCTTTCCATCTTTAATACCTGGGGTAAAATGCTTCCACACATCCGACGGTAAACGTGGCATTGTTCTATGCAGAGAAATAAAGGGCATTCATCTCTGTGTCGAAGTGCGGTCGATCAGCACGATTGCAACAGGGTGAGTAAATTTTTCCTGATGCTCCATGTGATGGAAGCATGACCTGTGCACGCACGACGCTACATCACCAATAGAGGGAACTAATCGCTCATCCACTCATCCAACTAATCAGGACACATTTGTTCACAGTCACACACAAAGCTTGTAATTATTAAAACAAGCCAAGTAAGAAGATAAACATATATTAAGAAATTCCTTAATAATTAAGATTCCATATCTGTTAGTAATTTTACGAGAGGACCTGTGGAAAAAAAATGAAAGAAATAGAAAAAAAAACAATATTATGGTAGCATGTGCTTTTTTTGGGCAAAATTCCCAAAATTCCCAAGCTAAACTTCCTGTGGAAAATTTCCAGAAATTTACTGGAAACTTTCCACCCCTTCGCAACCCTAGTTGTAATCTTCCAAAATTCCCTAGATTCTAGAATGGTCCCAGCGGTTTGGAAGTTAGCAAATGTAACCCTGCTATTCAAGAAAGGAGGGAGAGAGAAAACAGGGAACTACTGGTCAGTTAGCCTGACGTCAGTCGTCGGGAAAATGCTGGAATCCATTATTAAAGAAGTGGTAGGTAACAAGGCACCTAGAAAATCATAATATGATTAGACAGAGTCAACATGGTTTTATGATAGGGAATTCATGTTTAACAAATGTATTAGAGTTTATTAAGGATGTAACTAGCAGGATAAATAAAGGGGAACCAGTGACTGTTGTATATTTGCATTTCCAAAAAGGCATTCGATAAGATACCACATACAAGGTTGTTACGCAAGATAAGGGCTCATGGGGTTGGGGGCAATATAGTAACATGGATAGAGGATTGGTTATCGGACAGAAAACAGAGAGTAGGGATAAACGGGTCATTTTCCGGTTGGCAGGCTGTATAACTAGTGGGGTACTGCAAGGATCAGTGCTTGGGCCTCAGCTATTTACAATCTATATTAGTGACTAAGACGAAGGGACCAAGTGCAATGTATCCAAGTTTGCTGATGATACAATGCTAGATGGGAAAGTAAGCTGTGAGGAGGCCACAAAGAGCCTGCAAAGGGATGTAGACAGGTTAAGTGAGTGGGTAAAAAGGTGGCAGATGGAGTATAATGTGGGGAAATGAGGTTATTCACTTTGGTAGAAAGAATAGAAAAACAGAATATTTTTTTAAATGGTGAGGAACTATTAAATGTTGGTGTACAGAGAGATTTAGGTGTCCTCGTACAGGAAACAAAGAAAACAATTAGGAAAGCAAATGACATGTTGGCCTTTATTGCAAGAGGGTTGGGGTACAAGTGTAAGGAAGTCTTATTACAATTATACAGGGCCTTGGTGAGACCACACCTGGAGTACTGTGTATAGTTTTGGTCTCCTTATCTGAGAAAGGACATACTTGCCTTAGAGACAGTGCAACAAAGGTTTACTAGATTGATCCCTGGGATGAGAGGGTTGTCGTATGAAGAGAGATTGAGTAGATTGGGCCTATGCTCTCTGGAGTTTAGAAGAATGGGAGCTGATCTCTTTGAAACATATAAGATTCTGCAGGGGATTGACAGGGTAGATGCTGAGAGATTGTTTCCCCTGGCTGGAGAGTCTAGAACTAGGGGGCACAGTCTCAGGATAAGGGGTCGGCCATTTAAGACTGAGATGAGGAGGGGTTTTTTCACTCAGAGGGTTGCGAATCTTTGGAATTCTCTACCCCAAAGGGCTGTGGATGTTGAGTCGTTGAGTATATTCAAGGCTGATATAGATTTTTGGACTCTAGGGGAATCAAGGGATATGGGGATCGGGTGGGAAAGTGGAGTTGAGATCGAAGATCAGCCACGATCTTATTGACTGGCGGAGCAGGCTCAAGGGACCGTATGGCCGACTGCTGCTGCTAATTCTTATGTTCTTCGAAATAGTGCCATAGAGGTTAACAGGGCTTCAGTTTTAACGTCTCATCAGAAAGACAGCACCTCCAACAGTACAGCGCTCCCTCAGTATTGCACTGAAGTGTCAGCCTAGATTTGGTGCTCAATTCTCTGGAGTAGGACTTGAACCCACAAACCTCTGACTCAGAGGCGAGAGTGCTACGAGGTGAGCCACGGCTGACAACTATACCCTCACTTCTATTGTGTTCCTGATCCCTTTTCCTTCACACTACATCGTAATATATCTATATACACTATATCCTCCATAACCTGTTGCTGTCTAGTCACCTTCTACCTTCTAATCACTGTTATGTTCATTAATAAATAGACATTCTTATTATGAACACAGCTAGCTTTTGCTAGTTACTTTATTGAGCCATGTGGACTTGGTACAGTATCTGTAGAGATGCAGCCTTGTGCTCCTGTGTGCAGGCTGCCATCTTGACTGTTGCCTTGTGGGTAGCCTAGCCTCATGGGTAATGTAGTCTTAATAATATCTATACAGCTGGGTAGTGTAGTTTTATACATACAGTTCTATACAGCTCTACTGCTCCACCTAGTGTCCACCACAGAATGACATGTTATTGATCACTACATCCCCCTTTCTTTGGAGGTTTAACAAAATCAATATCAATCAACTTTCAAGAAAACAATAAAGATAATATCAGTAACACTTTTGTTAGTGCTCTATAAACATAAACATTTTCAAAACAGTCAACACATTTTCAAAGCTTTACATTGTACTCAAAGATTAAGTCTATCAGGCTCTTTTACTTCACGTGTGGATTTTCTCAACACGGGTAAGTCTGATGTGTCTTCATGAGATTGTTCTGGCGGTGAATGACAAGATGCAGTTGCGGCATTGTCATCGATCTGCTCTTGTATAGATCGAGGTCTCCTTGCGATCTTTGCTTGGAGAAGGTTTCAGTGTTTCCTTCACTCTTCATGCCATAACTCTCAATGTAGTCAATGCACTCTCGAAAAACTGCTGGCAGCTGGATCCCATCATACAGCATAGTCCTCTCAGCAGCCTCGGCTAATGGAACACCAAAGATTGGCCTGAGGGAAGAAGGAGTATCCACCGGAACTGCTTCCTGCTCTGGTGCAGGCTTCTTCTTTTTCTTTTTCTCTTTCCACTGCTTAACAACATCTGCTGCGGTTATATATTTGGACTTTTTCTCCTTGTGTTTTTCCTCTTTGTGCTTTTCTTCCTTTGGCTTCTCTTTGACCTTGAAGTCTTTTTCTTTCTTCTTGGAGAAACTAGGCTTTTTGAAGACATGGATACCCTTTGGCCTTTTCATCCTTGATGGGCTCTCTGCTTCATCACCTGAGTCATCTGGTCTGCTTGTGGCACAGTTTATACGGTAGACTCTCTTGACCAGTTCTAAGTCTTCACAAGCTTTGTCACCCAGTAGTGAATCAAGCCTTTCAGCCACAACAGAAAACATGAGATGATGCACTTTGTCTTTGACTGTCACTTTAAGTCTGCATACACCTAAGCTATCTATTTTCTGTCCATTATAGTCCTTCAGTAGTACTGACTTTTTCTGTATTTTGGGCTTTTCTTTCATATTGTTAATGTCACTCATACTGATTAAGTTTGCTTTTGCCCCAGTGTCCAGTTTCAATGTAACTAATGCTCCATTTATCTGCAGTGGGATCATCCATTTGTCCTCTGTTACTGCATTAACTTTATGTTCAGCATTGTCTATTTCTGAGGGCTGCACATTTTCTGTATCTTTTTTGATATCGTCACATGACACCATTCCTACAAAAAATGTCTCACTTAAATCAGTGTCCTCAATCACATTAACTCGTTGCCCTTTCGTCGTTTTTACTTTTGAAAAGCATTGTTTGGCAAAGTGATTCTTTCCATTACACTTTGTGCACATTTTTCCAAACGCTGGGCATTGTCTTAACTGGTGTTTGTAACCACAGCGTTTACAATTAAAAATTTCATCCTCCGATTGCTTTTCATTTCTGTTCTGCCCACGTTTCTTCCCCTTGTAGGACACAGCACCGACAGCAGCATTATCACTCATTACATTCGCATCATTATTGATTTCACTGAAAGTCTTCGCGTGATTTCGAGCTAACTCGCTGGCTTGGCATATTTTCACTGCATTTTCCAAATTTAGTTCGGTTTCTCTCAACAGACGTTCCCTGGCTTTTTTATCATGAATACCAAACACAATCTGGTCACGAATCATGGATGCTTTGAGCTCAGAGAAATTACATGTCTGTGCTTTCAGTTTCAGATCAGTTATAAAGCTAACAAAAGTCTCATTTTGTTGCTGTGTTCGAGAACAGAAGATGTATCTTTCATAGGTCTCATTCTTTTTGGGAGAGCAATGTGCATCAAATTTTTTTAGCACATCTTCTAATTTTTCTCTGTTCTCCTCTGGATTAAATACAAATGTATTAAATACCTCTATCGCCTGTGGGCCTGCAACTGTAAGCAGCAACGCTATCTTCCTTGCATCTGGCTTCGTACCGAATCCGATGGCTGCAATGTAGAGTTCGAATTGCTGTTTAAAAGTCTGCCAGTTGTAGTCGATTTTTTCTGTGAGATTCAAACGCTCTGGTGGCTTCAAATTCTCCATGTCGCTTTTCACAATTTTCAGCAGATCTTCACCACCCTGGTACCATGTTATGTTCATTAATAAATAGACATTCTTATTATGAACACAGCTAGCTTTTGCTAGTTACTTTATTGAGCCATGTGGACTTGGTACAGTATCTGTAAAGATGCAGCCTTGTGCTCCTGTGTGCAGGCTGCCATCTTGACTGTTGCCTTGTGGGTAGCCTAGCCTCATGGGTAATGTAGTCTTAATATCTATACAGCTGGGTAGTGTAGTTTTATACATACAGTTCTATACAGCTCTACTGCTCCACCTAGTATCCACCACAGAATGACATGTTATTGATCACTACAATCACTTCGTTGTTTTATCCCTGAGCAGTCATCCCCTACTCTCACGCTCATCGACTATGGTTCCTCTAACCCTCTACATCGCCTCTGATTCACTGACGAGCCTCACATTTAGTCTCACCCAATCCTTATTCCATTCTTCTAACCCCATCCCATATCCAATCCCCATCCTTTCCGTATTGTGTACTCTTATCCCCTACCCTACCCATAACAAATCCTCTCACCTCATCATCACAACTCCCATCCTCTGTAGGACTAACATGTGTCTCAGAGTAAGCTCTTGTACACTTAGGCATTGATTCACACTTCACAGTGAGGGAGTAGGATGCAAGCAATGCTGGACTTGGTGCCACTAACAACCAGGTAATAAATACTGAGCTCCTTGGCATTTTTTTCGACACCCGATATTATTTCTTTGCATAACATTCACGATTAACGTGCGTTAAAAAATTAATTGCCCAAAAAATTAATGCATTGATCGCAGAAGTTAACTGCGCTTAATTGACAACCCTAATTGTTGTGTATGTAATAGGTATGTTACTTTAAACCTATGGCCAGGGCAGCACTACTTTGTAGGGCGTAGTGATACCGTAGTACCACTCCTGGCCATAGGGGTATAAATAGTACTGTGGGTACTGATCTCCCCTCAGTTTCCCGCCTGTTGGTATTAAGTAAAGACCTACGTTGAATCTTCCAAGCTGTCTCGTCATTATTGCATTAAGTATAGACACATACTTTATACTGGCGATGAGTAAGGTTCGAACTCACCAGTACACGGTGCAACAAAGGAACGGTAGCAGTACGGAGAGAGAAGGAGAGAGGCTTCTTACCAGCCAGCCTGCAGAGTCCAGCGTCGGCCGAAGGAGGCCGCCCAGCACTCCGGGTTCGGGAGGAGCGGCAGCAACGGAGCGAGAGAGAGAGGTTTCCAGCAGAGGCTGCAGCAGCTGAGAGAAGAGGCTGAACGGGCGCTCCAGCCACGGGGCAAAAGTCCACCCAGGGCCAGGTAAACTGAAATCCTTCCCGGGGAACGGGAGCTGCAAGCGCCAGAACGGGCAGGCGATCTGGGGAACAAACGGAGCCGCAAGGACTAGCAGGCCACGAGAGGGGAAGGTCGTTGTTAATAGCAGCGGTGGCAATAACGGGAGCTGCAAGGGCCAAAAATAATGACGCGGGAGAGAGGTCGTTGACAGCAGAGGGAGAAAAGGTGGGAAAAACGCCATCTAGTGGAGAAAGCGGGGAAAGTTTTTTTTTCTCTTCAAAAGTTTAAAATGGCTAAAGAAGGTTGTTTGTCAGCATTTGTTGAGGACACAGAAGAGTGGGATGCCTATATCGAAAGGCATGAACTTTATTGCATAGTAAACAAGGTGGAAGATGACCAAAAGGTAGCAACCTTATTAAATTTTATGGGGGCAAAAACATACGGTCTGCTGAGGAATCTTCTTACTCCAGAAAAGCCAGCAGACAAAACGTACGCACAAATTGTTGATACGTTAAGGGAACATTTAAACCCTAAGCCACCATTTATAGCGGAAAGGTACCGCTTCTACAGACGCGACCAAAGGAATGATGAGTCGCAGGCAGCCTATTTAGCTGAGCTCAGAAGGTTGTCCAAACATTGCCAGTTTGGAGCCATATTGGCGGACGCGATCAGAGACAGATTTGTCTGTGGCATGTTAAATGAGAATACACGTAAACGGTTGCTAGCCAAGAAACAGCTCAGCCTAGATCAGGCGATTGAAATAGCATCTCCCACGAAGCAGCAGCACAGGGTGCTGCTCAAATACGACAAACCACAACCGGCTATGACACCCATGAGGTGACATTTCACAAAGGTAAATGCTACCATTGTGGCAAAACCACCCACGACCAAAGTAATTGTTGGTTTCGTGATAAAATATGCCGGCAGTGTGGGAAAAAGGGGCATATAGCGAAAGTTTGTCGGTCTGGTACAAAACCCAATCGTGGGGGCAATCTGAGCAGTACCAAGGCAAGGACAAAAATACATAAGATGTCTGACAGTAGCTCAGACGAGTCACAGGAAGGCACAAAAGCAGAGCCTAAAGGTCTGAGATGTCTCAAGTTATATGGTGTAGACAAAACGGAGGACCACAGCACAATGTGGGTTAAAATGAAGGTAGCAGGCGTCGAAGTTAATATGGAGCTGGACACGGGTTCAGCCCTATCAGTAATTAATGAACAAGATTATAACAGGCTGTTCAAACGCATTCCCTTAAAGGATACGGAAATTAAATTTAAAACATATACGGGACAAAAAGTTTACCCGAAGGGAAAAATGCAAGTAACAGTTAAATACAACGGCAGAAAAGTGCCAGGACTTTATTTATACATCCTACCAAACAGTGGACCACCACTTTTGGGTAGGGAATGGATAAGAAAAATCCATTTCGACTGGAAGTCGATACACGAGTTAAAAGTAGAGACCACCACGGATGATACAACCATTACAAGCAGGCTGTCGAAACTATTGGCAAAAACGCCAGAGGTGTTCCAACAAGGGCTGGGGACCTTAAAGGACATTAGAGCAAAAATAACTATTGCTCAAGACGCAAACCCCAAGTTTTGTAAGGCCAGACCGGTGCCTTATGCCATTCGGCCAGCGGTGGAAGCAGAACTGGATGCCTTAGAGAGTGCAGGTGTCCTTACAAAGATTGAGTGGAGCGAGTGGGCCACGCCCATCGTCCCAGTTATAAAGAAATCTGCAAATAACACACCGGGGGAACCAAAGAAGGTTCGCATTTGCGGGGATTTTAAGATAACTATTAATCCAGTCCTGCACACGGTACAGTATCCGCTGCCGCGGATAGAGGACATATTCGCATCGTTAGCTGGGGGTAGACACTTTACGAAGATTGACCTTTGTCAAGCTTATTTACAGATGGAGGTGGAGCAGGACTCGAAAAAGCTCCTAACGATTAACACACACAAGGGATTGTACCAGTACAATCGCCTGGTATTTGGTGTGGCGTCTGCCCCGGCAATATGGCAGAGGACCATGGAACAGGTCCTACAGGGCATTCCAGGAACGCAATGCTACCTGGATGACATCCTGGTGACAGGACAAATGGATAACGACCACCTCGCTAACCTGGAGCGAGTACTTCTGCGGTTACAACAATACGGACTCAGGGCGAACAAGCAAAAATGTGAGTTTTTCCAGGAACGTATCTCATACTGTGGTCACATTATAGATAAGGAAGGCCTGCATAAGTCCCCGGAAAAGATCGAGGCAGTAGTGAAGGCCCCGCCCCCTGAGAATGTATCTCAGTTACGATCATTCTTAGGCCTTATAAACTATTACCATAAGTTCCTCCTGAACTTATCGTCCATTTTACATCCACTAAATTCATTGCTGCAAAAGGGAGTCTCCTGGAATTGGGACGAAGCGTGTGAGGCTGCTTTTAAAAAGGGTAAACAACTCATTACATCAAAGGAAGTGCTCGCACACTTAGACCCAAAAATGCCAATGAGGTTGGCATGTGACGCCTCCCCGTACGGTATAGGGGCAGTGTTGTCACACAAATTTCCCAATGGGACGGAGAGGCCAATAGCATTTGCCTCAAGGTCGTTAACTACAGCCGAAAGAAACTATGCGCAAATCGACAGGGAGGCCCTCAGTCTGGTGTGGGGTGTAAAAAAATTCCACCACTACCTGCATGGGCAACGTTTCACACTACTGACGGATCATCAACCGTTGGTGTCGATATTTAATCCAACAAAAGGGGTGCCCCTGATGATGGCCCAAAGGCTACAGAGATGGTCACTGTTCTTAGGAGCACACCAGTACCTTATCGAATATAAGGGTACCAAACAGCATGGCAATGCGGATGGCCTGTCGCGGCTACCCTTGCCTGCCGAGATCAAAGAGATAGTACAGGACCCCGTGGAAATATATCATACGGCTGTTATGGAACACTTGCCCATCACCAGCCAATGTATCGAGCGGGAAACACGGAACGACCCGACATTGGCAAGGGTTTACGAATTAACCGTGAAAGGCTGGCCGGCGCAGGGTGACGCATCATTGCTGGCGTTTTCGGCAAGGAAGGACCAGTTGTCCGTTTGCCGAGGCACATTGATGTGCGGAGCCAGGGTGGTGGTCCCTCAAAAATTACAACATAAAGTGTTGCAGGACTTACACGAAGGTCATCTGGGGGGTGTCAAAATGAAAAGCCTCGCCAGAGCCTACGTCTGGTGGCCCGGCATTGACAGGGACATTGAGGAAGTAGCAAAAGCGTGCCAAGGGTGCCAGATGGTACAGAACGTACCACCACAAGCCCCACTACATCCGTGGGAGTGGCCCTCAACGCCGTGGCAAAGGATCCACGTGGACTTCGCTGGCCCCTTCCTGGATGCGATGTTCCTTATTGTAGTGGACGCCCATTCAAAATGGCCGGAGGTCATAAAGATGTCATCAACGACAGCCGAAAAGACGGTCGCAGTCTTAAGGACCATTTTTGCCCGAAACGGGGTGCCCGAGCAAGTCTGTTCGGACAATGGGCCACAATTTGTGGCAGAAGAATTTCAAGCATTCCTAAAAAGGAATGGAGTGCGACATTATACGTCCGCACCATATCATCCGGCTACAAATGGGCTGGCAGAGCGATTTGTACAGACTTTTAAAAAGGCCATCAAGGCGATGGGGGAGGAAAGGTTGCCACTACAACACAAGGTGGACAACTTCCTATTCGCATACCGTAATGCTGCACATACGGTGACCAACCAGGCCCCCGCCGTCATGTTCTTTAATAGAAGGTTAAGGTCTCGCCTTGAATTGCTCAGACCAAACATTCGGAGAGATGTGGAAAACCGAGTATTTCGTAGGGCTCCTGACAGACAGACACGGAGCTTCGAGGTGGGGCAGCAAGTGTTGGCCCGTGATTATAGGAATGAAAAGTGGCGGTCTGGTACGATAAAGGCCAGCCAGGGACCCTTGATGTACACAGTTGAGACAGGGGAAGGCATAATCAGACGACATGCTGATCAACTTGTGGAGTCCAGAAACCCAACTGATTCACTACCTCAAACGTCTCAGCACATTGTTACAGCGGAAGCACGGCCCAGCTCGTCGTTACAGAGGTCTCAGGATTGCGAGGAGTTCAGCACTCCAGTGATCTCCACGGCACAGGATGTGCCATCAGACACCGACGAGTCCAGCGATGAAGGGGTGACGGAAGTACCGCCGCCTACACCGAGACCGACTAGAGAAAGACGTTATCCTAGTCGAGACAGGAGGCCTCCTCAGAGACTGAATCTATAACATGTTTCTGTTTATATATATATATATAAGTAGACAACTCTTGATGTAAATATGGTATGTATATTGTGTTACCAAATGTTATTAGCCCTAGTTATGGGGCATCTATTGACTTAATTGCACGGGTACGTTTTAATTAAAAGGGGAGGAATGTTGTGTATGTAATAGGTATGTTACTTTAAACCTATGGCCAGGGCAGCACTACTTTGTAGGGCGTAGTGATACCGTAGTACCACTCCTGGCCATAGGGGTATAAATAGTACTGTGGGTACTGATCTCCCCTCAGTTTCCCACCTGTTGGTATTAAGTAAAGACCTACGTTGAATCTTCCAAGCTGTCTCGTCATTATTGCATTAAGTATAGACACATACTTTATACTAATGAGAACCAAGAAGCAGCCCAGTCAGACTGGGATGAATGAAATGGAATAGACTAAGGAAATTGGAGACAAGGCAACAAAAACCTCAGATGCTTGTAATTACACATAAGGGGGTGGGGGAGGAAGAAGTCATCATGACCGGTAATGGCATCCTCCTAAGATCCACTGAACCCAAATTCTAGGACGTGATTGGGCACAAATGGTGCAGATCAGACAGCACAATAAATGTAGTAGAATTAGCACCGGAAAAGGAGGATCTACTGATTGATGCATATATATATTCATAGAACTAATTCAGGTATCTTTGTACCATTTGAGAATTTTCACTGAAATGAGAATGACTGTGCAGGTCCAACTACTGTTCCAACAGAAGGTGGTGGTAGAGAGACCCACTGCAAAGAGACTGCATCCTTTACCGCCTCTGTGAAAAATACAAACACCAGGAGTTTACTTTACTGCTACTCCAATCTTGGATACTGATTACAGCTCAGTAATTCTATCTATGAGCGTAGCCCAGCTAAGGATGAGATGTTGTATTACACTTGAGTTACAGTTGTACCCATGGTGATCTAGACTTTGTCAATTAATAGCATAAGATGAAGTATTCATTGTGATTCTCAATGCTTAACTTTGTGATATTACCATAGATATTGTTAAATAGTGTTTAAGAAATCCATATTTTTGTCTGTGGTGACTTTGCAACTGGAATAGACTAAATATTGGAAATTTGGACAATATAATCTTTATGTTAGTGACATTGTTCAGAAGAGGTTGACAGATGTGCTTGGTAAGGACAGGAGAATTATACGATATATTGGAGAATATGTTGTAGAGCTATATATGGAAATTAATGTAAAATAATGAAACGAATGTAAGTAATTGGAAACTGTGATAAGATTTTATATTAGAAAGTTTTCTTATAATTGTAGATGCTTCAGATAAAGGAAATGAGTATTTAATGTGCAATATATAAAATTGTATAGTAAAATGTATTTATAAATAATGTATATAGAGTTATTGTAAAAATATTTACTTTTTAATGTGTGTAAATTATTGAAAATAACTCGAGTGTTATAGTTTGTATATAATGCATACGATAAAAATATTAGAGGGTTTTATATTTGTTCAACTGTCAGTTTCTTTTCTGATGTGAATGTACATGTGAAGTTAGCTAAGTGATCATCAGAGGGGAAAGGTTGGGGAGTTAGACTCGAATTGTAGGCAGGTACAGAATTAGGGGAGGAAACAATTCAATGGACTGGGAGGTGGTAGTGAATGGAAAAGAGGTGGTGTGGGACTAAAAAATAGGAACATTGGGAGTGGGATTGAAAAATACAAACAACGGGAGTGGGATTAAAAAAAGTGTGGGAGAGAGACTAAAAGGAAGCAGCAGAATCGTACCGAAAATGGCACAGCATTAAGAAAATGCTACAACACTGAGAGTGAGATAAAAATGAACAGCAGAGCCATACTTTAAAAAAGAAATACTGGAATCTGGAGTTAGAAAACAGTACAACTATACTTAGAAAATGAAACACCGAGAGCAAGACTTCAAAAAAAACACGAACACCAGAAGTAGAACTAAAAATAATGCACCAAACACCAGGACCAACTAAATGACAAATGTCAGGAGCATCATTAAAAAATACAAACCGCTGTGTCCTGAGGCTCATGCCTGCGCTGTTTCCGCACACTCTGCTCCTTGAGCTTCAAGCGTATTTTTATCATTTTAGAGTGACGAGGCAGAGATGGGAGCGAGCTGGAAACAGGTCTACATGGCCCAGGTTTTATTTCAAGTTTTGAATGGGAGGGTGGGGTGAGCATGGCAAAACCTGTAGTGAGCAGGCCAGAGTGGGGAGCAAGGCCTAAAAGGCTTAAACAGTGTCTAAAAGGCTTAAGCAGCATCAGGCCTCGTTTCCATGTCACCCTCACCCAACTACCTTAATCCTCCACTTCTGTCCCCATGTTTATTGTTAGCCGTGGCTCAGTGATAGGGTATCCATCCCATTAATTGGCCCAGTTTCTGGGATTATGGATTCAAGGGTAAATTCACACTCCGCACTCCCATTTCGAGCCCGGGCCTACACTTGGGGCCCAGTAGTATGCCCGACATTGCTTCCAGACCCAGCTTCCTGTTCAGTGGTCCCAGGGCCTACTTTCACTCCATGTCTCTAGTCTCCATCTCTCAGTTGGTGTTTCCTGCTCCCCCTCAAACATCTCACAACTCAATCTTCCTCCAGCGTACCTTTCCCGACACACATCTACACCCCAGCTACCTTGACTGAACCCAACTTCTTGTTGCTCCATGTTTCTAGCTTCCTGCGTCCCTAAGCATCTCCCTAATTTCATGCACACAGCAGTATATTCCCAATTCTCTTACAGCCCCAGCCTTCCAAAATCTTTCAATCCTCTAACTGCCTGAGTGTTCACACATTGCACCAAGTACTCTTGTGCCCAACCCACGTAACTACAGCAATGTGTGCAGCACATTTATAATTTTTCCAAATAAAACAACCTCACCCCATCATGCTGGCAGGAGCGGTTTAGAAACATAGAAACATAGAGATAGGAACAGGAGTAGGCCATTCGGCCCTTCGAGCCTGCTCCGCCATTCAATGAGATCATGGCTGATCTTCGTCTGAGATCATAGCTGATCTTACCAGTTCAGTACCCCGTCCCCGCCTTTTCTCCGTAACCCTTAATCCCCTTAGCCTTCAGAAATATATCCAATTCTCTCTTGAAAATATTTATTGAATTAGCCTTCACAGCCCTCTGTGGCAGGGAATTCCACAGGCTCACCACTCTTTGAGTGAAGAAATTCTTCCTCATCTCTGTTTTAAATGATTTGCCCGCTATTTTTAGACTGTGGCCCCTGGTTCTGTGCTCCCCGGCCATTGGAAACATTCTCTCTGAATTCAGCCTGTCCAGGCCTGCCATAATTTTATATGTTTCGATGAGATCCCCTCTCAATCTTCTAAACTCCAGTGAGTACAAGCCCAAACTATTTAATCTCTCTTCGTAGGTCATTCCCGCCATTCCAGGTATCAGCCTGGTGAATCGCCGTTGCACTCTTTCCATGGCAAGAACATCCTTCCGCAGATGGGGCGACCAAAACTGTACACAATACTCCAGATGCGGTCTCACCAGCACCTTGTACAGCTGTAGTAAGCTATCCCTATTCCTATACTCGAACCCCCTTGATATGAAGGCCAACATACCATTTGCCTTCTTAATCGCCTGTTGCACCTGCATGCTCTCCTTCAGTGACTGGTGCACAAGAACACCCAGGTCCCTCTGCACTTCCCCATCTCCCAATCTATTGCCATTTAGATAATAATCTACCCTCCTGTTTTTACCCCCAAAGTGGATAACCTCGCATTTATCCACATTATAGTGCATCTGCCACGTATCCGCCCATTCCCCCAACCTGTCCAAATCGCACTGTTTAGGGGCACAATCCCTCAGAAAGTTTTGTATAAAGCCCAAGTTTGCTTTCTGTTCACTCAAGCAGCGTAATGTGAATCTGAGGACATTGGAATTTGAAACACCAGAATGAGACTGATTCTTCGGCAGCACCTCCCAAATCCGCAACCTCCCAAACCCACGACCCGCGAGTGTCAGCCGTGGCTCAGTGGGTAGCACGCTCGCCTCTGAGTCAGAAGGTTGTGGGTTCAAGTCCCACTCCAGAGACTTGAGTACATAATCAAATCAAATCAACTTTTATTGTCATTGTTAGTGCACAAGTGCAGTACAATGAAATGTAGGCTTGCGGCTCCCGAGAGTGTACATTTAGATTAAGATAATTAAACATTCAACATACATTTGGCTTGTAATACATTAACATAAACATAACCATAATAAAGTGCATTGGCAGATGTGCAGGCTTTAGAGTTTATTTGTGGAGTTCAGTAGGATGACAGCCCTGGGAAAGAAGCTGTTCCTAAATCTGGTCGTTCGGGTGCGAATGCATCTGTAGCGTCTCCCAGATGGCAGGAGGGCGAACAGACTGTGGCTGGGGTGGGTAGGGTCTTTGAGGATGGACCGTGACCTCCGTAGACAGCGTTTCTGGTATATGTGCTCTATGGTCGGTAGCCGGGTGCCGGTAATGCGTTGGGCAGTTTTGACTACCCGCTGCAGGGCTTTCCGGTCATAGTAGCTACAGCTGCCATACCATACTGTGATACAGTTTGTCAGGATGCTCTCTATTGTGCAGCGGTAAAAGTTAGAGAGGATCAGGGGTGACAGGTTACATCCCTTCAGCCTCCTTAGGAAATATAGGCGCTGCTGGGCCTTCTTCACCAGAGAGGAGGTATTGAGGGACCAGGAGAGGTCTTCCGTGATGTGGACTCCGAGGAACTTAAAGCTGTCCACCCTTTCCACCACAGCCCCATTGATGTGGATGGGGGTGTGACTTCCGCCTTTAGACTTCCTGAAGTCCACAATGATTTCTTTGGTTTTCTTGATGTTAAGGGCCAGGTTGTTATCGGCGCACCACCTCACGAGATGCTGGACCTCCTCCCTGTAGGCTGACTCATCGTTGTTGGTGATCTGGCCTACTACCGTGGTATCATCCGCAAACTTGATGATGGTGTTGGAACCATGAACAGCCACACAGTCGTGGGTGAAGAGGGAGTAGAGGAGGGAGTAGAGGAAGCTAGGCTGACACTCCAGTGCTGTGCTGAGGGAGTGCTGCACTGTTGGAGGTGCCGTCTTTCGGATGAGACATTAAACCGAGGCCCCGTCTGCTCTCTCAGGTGGACGTAAAAGATCCCATGGCACTATTTCGAAGACGAGCAGGGGAGTTATCCCCGGTGTACTAGCCAATATTTCTTCCTCAATCAACATAACAAAAAAGATTATCTGGTCATTATCACATTGCTGTTTGTGGGAGTTTGCTGTGCGCAAATTGGCTGCTGCGTTTTCCACATTACAACAGTGACTCCACTCCAAAAGTATTTAATTGGCTGTAAAGCGGAGTCGTCCGGTGGTTCGGAAAGGCACTATATAAATGCAAGTCTTTCTTTCTTTCTCTACCACCTAGAAGGACAAGGGTAGCAGACGCATGGGAAAAGCACCACCTCCAAGTCACACACCGTCCTGACTTGGAAGCATATCGCCATTCCTTCATTGTCGCTGGGTCAAAATCCTGGAACTCCCTCCCTAACAGCATTGTGGGAGTACCTTCACCACACAGACTGCAGTGGTTCAAGAAGGCGGCTCACCACCACCTTCTCAAGGGCAATTAGGGATGGGCAATAAACACTGGCCTTGCCAGCGACGCTGTATCCCATGAATGAATAAAAAAAAGGAATGCTCTGCCTGAAAGGGTGGTAGAAGTAGATTCAATATAACTTTCAAAAGGGGATTGGATATATATGCGAAAGGGAATCTTTTCCAGGGCTATAGGGAAAGAGCAGGGAAGTGCAACTAAATGGATAGCTCTTTTAAAGAGCCAGCACAGGCATGATGGGCCTAATGGCCTCCTTCTGTTCTGTACGATACCATGAGTGACTGTGCCAGTATAAGGCCAATGAGAAGACAAAAGAGTATCACTGTGTCTTGAAAAGGCTGAGAAACATGCATTAGCAGTGAGTCCACTAAGTAGGAAACCACTGTTTCTCACAGCAAGGTCCCACAATCAGCAATGAGATAATGACCAGATAATCTGTTTTAGTGATGTTGGTTGAGGGATAAATATTGGACTGGACACCAGGGAGAACTCTCCTATCTTCTTCGAATAGTGCCATGGGATCTTTTACATCCACCTGAGGGCAAACGGGGCCTCAGTTTAACGTTTCACCCGAAAGACGGCACCTCCGACAGTGCAACACCCCCTCAGTACTGCACTGGTAGATCAGCCTAGACTTTATGCTGAAGTCTCTGGAGTAGGGCTTGATCCCACAACTTTGTCACTCAGAGGAGAGTGCTACCAACTAAGCCAAAGCTGACACCTGAAAAGTACAGGCAGAAATTCCAGAAACTAATCCTTAGAGAAATGGTTACCCAGCTGGAAGACATGGCCGTCCTTATCAGTCTCGTTCTTGTGTTGTTTCAAATTCCAATGGCCTCAAATTCATGTTACCTGGCTGGTAGGTACACGCTTAGTTAATGCTAAGAGACAGAGTTATGCAAATAGTTCCAGACAATTTAAGAATCTAGTTACTTGATGGTGAGCGTGAAAGTCTCAAACAGTTGGGTCTCACTAGCACAGGATATAAGCTAATAAAAAAGTAACTGCAAATATTGGAAACAAAAACAAAACATGCGGGTCAGCATCAGGGACCAGAACACAGGTTATGGTTTCAGGTGGGACCCTACATCACTAGTAGGAGGGTCGTCACCAGAGGACACGGTTGGAGAGGACATTTTTTTAGGCAGTGAGTTGTTGTGATCTGGAATGGCTGGTGGAAGGAGATTCAACAGTAACTTTCAAAAAGCAATTGGATAAATACTTGAAAAGGAAAAAAAATGTGCAGGTTCGTGGGGAATGGGCAGGAGTGGGCCTATTTGGACAGCTCTGTCAAAGAATAGCCTCCTCCTGTGTGCTGTCACAGCGCTGGCCAGCTGAAATGAGGGCTTCCAGTTTTCCTTACCGGACCTGTTTTATGCGCATGCTAAGATTGCGTTTTATTTTAAGGATCTCTATTCGCGTACAGATCGTCTGCTGCTGGACACTAATAACTGGGGCCACTTGCCTGAGGCGCCGAGCTCGGCCCGCCGCAGCCTGCGGGAAAGCTGCGCCGAGCTGCCAGCCACGCGACAGAGCTAGCGGCGGGAGTTCGCGCCGCTTCAAGGCACGCATGCGCGGTGCGTGGCGCCAGTTCCAACGCATGCGCATGCGGGAGGCCGCCATTTTGTGGAGCCTTTGCTCCCGGCTATTTTTGTGAGGACGGAATGGCTGCAACGGCGGAGGATAACAGGGTGATGTTGCCTGTTGCTGAGGGAGGCTTGCGCAGGTTGGCCGAACTTAGGGTGGTGGACTTGAAAGCGGAGCTGAAAAAGAGAAATCTCGACACCAACGGCAACAAAAGCGTCCTGCTGGAGCGACTGCGGCAGGTGAAGGGAGGCCGGGAGTGGGGGGATAGGCCGGGAGTGGGGGATGGGCCGAGCCCGGGAAGGCGGCTGTGTTCGTGTTCAGGCAGCTGTCAGTCATTGTGGGTGCTCATCGTGTGGGAAAGTTATTACAGAAAGCTGCAAGGAAAATATAAATAAATCGCCACCTCGGGACCTCCCGACAGCGCATCTCAGCCAATGAAATACTTGTGACGTGTTGTGATATAGGGAAACGCGGCAGGCAATTTGTTGGCAGCAAAATCCCACAAACAGCAATGAGATAAATAACCAGATTAATCCGTTTTAGTATTGATTGATGGGAGAACGTTTGCTGAGACATTGGGAGATCTCCAATGCTCTTGCAGTAGTGCCATGGGATAGGTTACCGGAAGGTTTTGCTTTTATGAATGACAGCATCACCAACAATACAGCAATTTTATAACAAACAAAAACAGAAAATGCTGGTCAGGCAACATCTGTGGAGAAAACAGACAACGTTTAACGCTTTGGATGCAAACCGTTCTTCAAAACAGTTTTGACAAAGGGTCTGCACCTGAAAAGTTAAATTGTCTGCTCTCTGCAAACTTGCTGCCTCACCTGCTGAATGTTTCCAACATTTTCTTTGTTTTTAGATTTCCAGCAACTGATAAAAAATGAGGGGAATAATTTTTTTTTTTTTTAGTTTAGCCTAGTCTCTTCTGTTGCTTTGATGCATAGAAACATAGAAGATAGGAGCAGGAGTAGGCCATTCGGCCCTTTGAATGGCGGAGCAGGCTCAATGAGATCATGGCTGATCATCCAAATTCAGTACCCTGTCCCTGCCTTCTCCCCATATCCCTTGATCCCTTTAGCCTTAAGAAATATATCTAACTCTTTTTTTCTTGAATATATTTAATGAACTGGCCTCCACTGCCCTCTGGCAGAGAATTCCACAGGTTCACCACTCTCTGGGTGAAGAAATTCCTCCTCATTTCAGTCCTAAATGGCTTACCCCTTATCCTTAGACTATGACCCCTGGTTCTGGACTCCCCGTCCAGACCTGACAGAATTTTATAGGTTTCGATGAGATCCCCTCTCAATCTTCTAAACTCCAGTGAGTATAAGCCCAATCGACACAATCTCTCCTCGTACGTCATTCCTGCCATCCCAGGTATCAGCCTGGTGAATCTTTGCTGCACTCCCTCCAGGGCAAGAACGTCCTTCCTCAGGTAAGGTGACCAAAACTGCACAATACTCAAGGTGCGGTCTCACCAAGGCCCTGTACAACTGCAGCAGACATCCTTGTTCTTGTACTCGAACCCTCTTGCTACGAAGGCCAACATACCATTTGCCTTCTTAACCGCCTGCTGCACCTGCATGCTTACCTTCAGCGACTGGTGCACAAGAACACCCAGGTCTCTTTGCACTTCCCCTTCTCCCAATCTATTGCCATTCAAATAATAATCTGCCTTCCTGTTTTTGCCACCAAAGTGGATAACCTCACATTTATCCACATTATAGTGCATTTGCCATGTTTCTGCCCAATCACCCAACCTGTCCAAATCGTACTGGAGTTTCATGACATCCTCCTCACAGCATACCCTCCCACCCAGCTTTGTGTCGTCTGCAAATTTGGAGATATTACATCCAATTCCCTCGTCCAGATCATTAATATATATTGTGAACAGCTGGGGTCCTAGGACCGATCCTTGCGGTACCCCACTAGTCACTGCCTGCCACTCGGAAAACGACCCGTTTATTCCAACTCTTTGCTTTCTGTCCGCCAACCAGTTCTCTATCCAAGTCAATATCTTGCCCCCAATCCCATGTGCCTTAATTTTGCACGCTAACCTCTTATGCGGGACCCTATCGAAAGCCTTCTGAAAGTCCAAATACACCACATCCACTGGTTCTCCCTTATCTATTTTACCAGTTACATCCTCAAAAAATTCCAGTAGATTAGTCAAGCATGATTTACCTTTTGTAAATCCATGTTGACTTTGTCCGATCCTGTCACTGCTTTCCAAGTGCTCTGCTATTATATCTTTTATAATAATGGACTCTAGCATTTTCCCCACTACCGATGTCAGGCTATAATTCCCCGCTTTTTCTCTGCCACCTTTTTTGAATAGTGGGGTAACATTAGCTACCCTCCAATCCATGGGTACTGTTCCAGAGTCTATCGAGTTCTGGAAGATGACCAGCAATGCATCTACTATTTCTAGGGCCACTTCCTTAAGTACCCTGGGATGTAGATTATCAGGCCCTGGGGATTTATCGGCCTTCAGTCCCATCAATTTTCCTAACACCATTTCCCTACAAATACTGATTTCTTTCAGTTCCACCCTTTCATCAGACCCTATGTTCCACGGTATTTCTGGGAGGTTATTTGTGTCCTCTGTGAAGACAGAACCAAAATATGTATTTAGTTGGTCTGCCATTTCTTTGCTCCCCATTATAAATTCCCCCGATTCTGACTGCAAGGGACCTACGCTTGACTTCACCAATCTTTTTCTCTTTACATATCTATAAAAGCTTTTACAGTCAGTTTTTATGTTCCCTGCAAGCTTACTCTCATTCTTTTTTCCCTTTCTTAATTAATCCCTGTGTCCTCCTTTGTTGAATCCTAAACTGCTCCCAATCCTCAGGATTATTGCTTTTTCTGGCCAATTTGTATATCCTCTCCTTGGATCTTATGCTATCCCTAATTTCCCTTGTTAGCCATGGTTGAGTCACCTTTTTTTTATTTTTATGCCAAACTGGGATGAACAACTTCTGTAGTTCATCCATTCAGTCTTTGAATGTTTGCCATTGCCTATCCACCGTCAACCCTTTGAGTGCCATTCCCCAATCAGTCCTACCCAACTCGCTCCTCAGACCATCGTAGTTTCCTTTATTTAAATTGAGGACCCTAGTTTCTGAGTCAACTACTTCATTCTTCATCTTAATGAAGAATTCGATCATATTATGATCGCTCCGACCCAAGGGGCCTTGTACAACAAGATTGCTAATTAATCCTTTCTCGTTACATAATACCCAGTCTAAGATGGCCTGATCTCTGGTTGGCTCCTCGACATATTGGTCCAGGAAACCATCCCGTAAACACTCCAGGAATTCCTCCTCCACAGTATTGTTACTAATTTGGTTAGCCCAATCTATATGTAGAGTAAAGTCACCCATGATGACTGCTGTGCCCTTATTGCACGCTTCTTTAATTTCCCTTTTAATGCCATCCCCAACCTCCGCCTTAATGTTTGGAGGTCTATATAGCACTCCCACTAATGTTTTTTCCCCCTTAGTACTTCTCAATTCTACCCATACAGATGCCACATCATCAGAGCTAATATCCGTCATTACAATTGTGTTAATCCCTTCTTTAACCAGTAATGCTACCCCTCCTCCCTTTCCTTTTTGCCTATCTTTCCGGAATATCGAATACCCCTGGATGTTGAGTTTCCAGTCTTGGCCATCCTTGAGCCACGTTTCCGTAATCCCAACCAAATCATATTTGTTTACCTCTATTTGCGCAGCCAATTCATCCACCTTATTACAAATGCTCCTTGCATTAAGACACAAAGCCTTCAGGCTTGTTTTTTTAACGCTCTTAGACCTATTAGAATTATTATTTACTGTGGCCACGTTTGATTTAAACCGTTGATTTCTCTGACTGCCACTTTTGTTTTTCTCCTTCCTATCTTTTGCTTTTATCCTTGTTTCCCTTTCCTCTGTCTCCCTGCTCAGGTTCCCAACCCCCTTCCATTTTAGTTTAAACTCTCCCCCACAACACTAGCAAACACTGCCCCTAGGACATCGGTTCCAGCCCTGCCCAGGTGCAGACCGTCCGGTTTGAACTGGTCCCACCTCCCCCAGAACCGGTTCCAATGTCCCAGGAACTTGAATCCCTCCCCCTGGCACCATTCCTCTAGCCACGTATTCACCTGAAGTATCCTTTTTCTACTCTGACTAGCTCGTGGCACTGGTAGCAATCCTGAGATTACTACCTTTTTGAGGTCCTGTTTTTTAATTTGCATCCTAACTCCCTATATTCCGCTTTTAGGACCTCATCCCGCTTTTTACCTATATCATTGGTGCCTATATGCACCACGACAACTGGCTGTTCACCCTCCCCTTCCAAGATGTTCTGCAGCCGCTCGGAGACATCCTTGACCCTTGCACCAGGGAAGCAACACACCATCCTGGAGCCTCGTTTGCGGCCGCAGAAACGCCTATCTATTCCCCTTACAATTGAATCCCCTATTACTATAGCTCTACCACTCTTTTTCTTCTTGGTTCTGTGATAGTGGATTGGTGGTTAGGATCAGATCAGCCATGATCTTATTGAATGGCGGAGCAGGCTCGAGGGGCCGATTGGCCTACTCCTGCTCCTATTTCTTATGTTCTTATGTTCCCATTCTGTGCAGCAGAGCCACCCCTGGTGCCAGGAAGTTGGCTGCTGCTGCCTTCCTCTGATAAGCCATCCCCCCCCAACAGTACTCAAAGTGGTGTATCTGTTGGAGAGGGGAATGGCCACAGGGGACCCCTGCACTACCTGCCTGCGCCTAGTACTCTGCCTGTTGGTCACCCGTTCCCTTTCTTCCTGTCCAACCTCTACCTGTGGTGTGTCCAACTCCCTAAACGTGCTATTCACGATGTCCCGAGCACCGTGAACGCTCCAGTATGCATCCAATCTCCGCTCCAGTGCCGCAATGCGGTCTGTCAGTAGCTGCAGCTGGGTGCACTTCCTGCACACGTAGTTGTCAGGGACACAGGAAGTGTCCCTGAGTTCCCACATTTCGCAGGAGGAGCAGATCACAGGGCCGGGCTGTCCTGCCATGACTTACCCTTTAATTAATTGAGTTTAAATTAAATCAATCAATCCCACTAATTACACTACAATTAAATAGTTTACCAACAGTCCCCGCTACACCAGAGAGACCTTAGAAACTATAAAACAGAGTTAGTTTAAAAAAAAAAGAGAAATACTCACCAACCAATCACTTACCTGCTTCCTGCTGACGTCACACTTGGATTACTTTTTACCCAGAACCTGGATTGGTATGCCTCTGGTGCTCCCTCGCTGATCCGCTGACTCTCGGGGCTGTGGGCCTCGCTGCCTCAGGCTGCTCTTTAAGTAGCTCCGCCGCCTCTGGTGCTCCCTCGCAGGTCCGCTGCCTCTCCGGGCTCTGGGCCTCGCTGCCTCGGGCTGCTCTTTAAGTAGCTCTGTCGCCTCTGGTGCTCCCTTGTAGGTCCGCTGCCTCTCCGGTCTCGGGGCTGTTGTCATTTCCTGTTCCAAACACATTAAATGTAAGTCCTTATTTTAAAATCGATTCATATAATCACCCCATCCCATCTCTCAATTTCCTCCAGCCTTGCATTATTTGGTCCTCTCTTTGTCCCACCAGAGGTGGCAGAGGCTTCATTTGCCTTGGACATGCTCTTTGGAACTCCTTGCTTGAACCTTTCCACTTCTCTCTTCACCTTTTAAAAATCTTTCAAAATCCAGCTTTTGGCCACCTCTCCTAACTCTCACATCTTGGCTTGGTGTCCACCTTTTTATTCCTTTGATGTGTACCTATTCTCTTCTTCCTACGTAAAGTACCTTGGAATGTTTTCTATGTTAATGGTGCTGTATAAATGCAAGTTGTTGTGGAACAATACAGTTCGTAATAGTGTTTATGAACTCGCTAGGTATACCCACTAAGAATGTTATGTTGGAATATTTGTCTTTTGTGCCTGATCCAAAGGTTGTTTAGAGCTGGACTGAAGTGAACTGGCCATAGTTTGCCGTAGGAGTGAATCTGACAGTTTCTGCTGTTAGTTAGTCTTCATAGAATGATGCAGCACAGAAGGAGGCCATTCAGCCCATTGTGCCTGTGTTGCTTTTTAGTAGCGCTATCCAATTAATCCTGCTCCCCTGCTCTTCCCCTTAGCCCTGTAAATTTTTTCCCTTCAAGTATTTATCCAATTTTCTTTTGAATGCTACTATTGAATCTGCTTCTGCCACCCTTTAAGGAAGTGCATTCCAGATCACAACAACTCGCTGTGTAAAAAGAAAATGTTTCCTCATGTCACCTCTGGTTCTTTTGCCAATCACCTTAATCTGTGTCCTCTGGTTACAGACCTTGCTGCCACTGGAAACAGTTCCACCTTATTTACTTTATCAAACCCATTCATGATTCTGAACACCTCTATCAATCTCTTAACCTTCTATGCCCAAAGGAGAACAACCCTAGCTTCTCCAGTCTCTCCACATAACTGAATCCCCTCATCCTTGTACCATCCTAGTAAATTTCTTCTGCACCCTCTCTAAGGCGTTGACATCCTTCCTAAAGCGTGGTGCCCAGAATTGAACACAATGTTCCTGCTGAGGCCTAACCAGTATTTTATAAAGATTTAGCATAACTTCCTTGCTTTTGCCTCTATTAATAAAGCCAAGGATCTCATATGCTTTTTTAACGTCCTTCTTAACTTGTCCTGCAATCTTCAAGGGTTTGTGTACGTGCACCTCCAGGTCTCTCTGTTCCTGTACCCCTTTAAAATTGTACCATTTTGTTTATTTGCCTCTCCACATTCTTACCAGAATGTGATCACTTCACACTTCTGCATTAAATGTCATGTATCTGCCCATTTTAACCAGTCTGTCTATGTCCTCCTGAAGTCTGTTGCTATCCTCCTCGTTGTTTACTACATTTACGAGTTTCGTATCTTCTGCAAACTTTGAAATTATGCTCTGTATACCCAAGTCCAGATCATTAATATACATCAAAATGTGCCCGTGCCCCTTTTAATCTCAATGATATTTTGCATCGCAAGTTGCTGGAAGTGCAAGTTGAAAAACTCACAGCAAGGGAAACTGGGCATCTGGGAACTGAGTGAACTGGGTAAGCAACTGTGTATCTCCTTAACCAATCGAATTGAAGGATTGTGAAATAAACAGCGCAAGGACCGAGAAGGAAGTGTAAATTAGAATGGGTGAATTCAATGCCGAATCAGGTACAGAAAAAGAAATAAAGATGGAAATAAAGTTTTAGTTTTAAATTTCACATTTTTAAAATATCCAACAAATATTCCCCCAATTAAAACCTGAAGGAATGAGACTCCATACCTGTAATAGTTAATTATTGGTGCCAGAGGTTCACTGACAGTAATTGCCACAGCAGTCAAAGAATTTCTGACAGCTATTCCATGCTTAATTAAATATGCACCGACCTTAAATGGCTCCGTAACAGGCTCCTTGTTGCAACAACAACAACTTGCATTTATATAACTCCCTTCAGACCAGCTGTAACTTTCTGTGGCGAGTTTAGTTTGTATCTACCATGCAAGTACAGTAATTTCACGCTGTTCAATGGTGAGTCTGACAGCAAGATGCCATTTTTGCGAAGCTAATGGCGGAGTGGCTCATCTCGGACATCAACTTTTGTATTTCTGCGTAGTGCCACGCATCTGCCCTCGCCTAAAGTTGCGTTACCATTTGCACATAAATAATGGTAAGCGCAATTCGCCTCGCTGTTATTTTGACAGCAAATTATGGGCCAACATCTCTTGCATGTCAATGCCTTAGAGTAATGGAATAAGTTGGATCATTTTAGGTGTTCAAGATTCTTGGGTAGATTACAGGGGTCTCACAGTAATAACAACAAAAGCTTGCATTTATACAGTGCCTTTAAAACCTAGTAAAACGTCCACAAGAGTGTTATCAAACAAAATTTGACACTGAGCCACATAAGGGGATATGAGGACAGATGACCAAAAGCTTGGTCAAAGAAGATGGTTTTAAGGAGAGTCTTAAAGGAGAAGAGAGAGATGGAGAGTTCTAGGGAGGGAATTTCAGAGCTTAGGGCCTAGGCAGCTGAAGGCACGACTGCCAGTGATGGAGTGATTAAAATTGGGGATGCGCAAGAAGCCAGAATTGGAGGAACGCATCGAAGGGTTGTAGGGCTGGAGGAGGTACAGAGATAGGGAGAGGCGAGGCCACAGAGGGATTTGGAAACAGGGATTTGAAAACAATGAGAATTTTAAAATAAAGACATTGCAAGTCCTGGAGCCAGTGTTGGTCAGCGAACACAGGTGATGGGTGAATGGGACTTGGTGCGAGTTAGAATACGGGCAGCAGACATTTGGATCAGCTCAAATTTATGGAGGGTGGGAGACTGGCCAGGAGAGCATTAGAATAGTCAAGTCTAAAGGTAACAAAGGCATCGATTCTTGTTTCAGCAGCTGAGGCAGTGGCAGAGTCGGGCAGTGTTATGGAGGTGGAGCAAATATGCGGTCGGAAGCTCAACTTGGAGTTGAATACGACAAGATCTGGTTCAGCTTCAGACATTTGCCAAGCAGAGGGATGGGGTCGGTGGGTAGGGAATGGAGTTTGTGGCAGGGACACTTCCCAATATTTAGTTAGAGGAAATTTCTGCGCCTCCAGGACTGGATGTTGGACAAGCAGTCTGACAAATTAGAGACAGTGGAGGGGTCAAGAGAGGTGGTGGTGAAGTAGAACTGAGTGTCGTCAGCCTACATGTGGAACCTGACATGTTTTTGGATGATGTCGTCAAGGGGCAGCATGTAGATGAGAAAAATGAGGGGTCCAAGGATAGATCCTTGGGGGGCACCGGAGGTAACACTGTGAGAAGAGAAGCCATTGCAGGTGATTCTCTAGCTATGACTGGATAGATAAGAATGGAACCAGGCGAGGGCAGTCCCAGTCAGCTGGATGATGGAGACAGGGCTTTGGAGGAGGATGGTGTGGTCAACAGTCTCAAAGGCTGCAGACGGGTCGAGAAGGACGAGGAGGCATAGTTTACCATGGTTGGAGATGGGAGAGTTAGTTTACAAGAGCAGGGGATCAAGGGTGGGGTTTTTGCGTAGGGGGCGATGATGGCAAATCTAAAGCGGAGGGGGACAGTACCTGAGGAGAGAAAACTGTTAATATCAGCTAACATGGGGCCAGGAAAGGAAGTTGGGTGGCCAGCAGTTTGGTGGGAATAGGATTGAGGAAGAAGGAGGTGGGTCTCGTGAAGAAGATGAGCTCAGAGAGGGCATAAGAAATAGGAGCAGGAGTAGGCCATACAGCCCCTTGAGCCTGCTCCGCCATTCAATAAGATTATGGCTGATCATCGACCTCAACTCCACTTTCCTGCCCAATCTCCATATCCTTTGATTCCCCTAGAGTCCAAAAATCTATCGATCTCAGCCTTGAATATACGCAACGACTCAGCATCCACAGCCCTCTGGGGCAGAGCATTCCAAAGATTCACAACCCTCTGAGTAAAGAAATTACTCCTCATCTCGGTCTAAAATGGCCTACCCCTTATCCTGAGACTGCCCCCTAGTTCTAGATACACCAGCCAGGGAAACAACCTCTCAGCATCTACCCTGTCAATCTTCTTCAGAATCTTGTATGTTTCAATGAAATCCCCTCTCCTAAATCCAGAGAGTATAGGCCCATTCTACACAATCTCTCATCATAAGACAACCCTCTCATCCCAGGAATCAATCTAGTGAACCTTTGTTGCACCGCCTCCAAGGCAAGTATATCCTTCCTTAGATAAGGAGACCAAAACTGTGCACTACTGTACGTCAGGTGTGGTCTCACCAAGGCTCTGAACAATTGTAGCAAAACTTCCTTACTCTTGTACTCCAAACCCCTTGCAATAAAGGCCAATATGCCACTTGCCTTCCTTATTGCTTGCTGTACCTGCATGCTAGCTTTCAGTGTTTCTTGCACGAGGTCACCCAAATCTCTCAACACCAACATTTGAAAGTTTCTCACCATTTTAAAAATATTCTGTTTTTCTATTCTTCCTACCAAAGTGAATAACCTCATATTTCCCCACATTATACTCCATCTGCCACCTTACTGCCCACTCACTTGGTCTATCTATATCCCTTTGCAGACTCTTTGTGTTCTCCTCACAGCTTACTGTCCTACCTAGCTTTGTATCATCAGCAAACTTGGATACATTACACTCGGTTCCTTTATCTAAGTCATTAATGTAAATAGCTGAGGCCCCAACACTGATCCTTGCGGCACCCCACTAGTTACAGCCTGCCAACCTGAAAAAGACCCATTTATCCCTACTCCCTGTTTTCTGTCCATTAACCAATCCTCTATCCATGCAACTATATTACCCCCAACCCCATTAGCCCTTAACTTGTGTAATAACCTTTTATGTGGCACCTTATCGAATGTCTTTTGGAAATCCAAATATACTACATCCACTGGTTCCCCTTTATCTACCCTGCTAGTTACATCCTCAAAGAACTCTAATGCATTTGTCAAACATGATTTCCCTTTCATAAAACCATGTTGACAGCTTAATCATGTTATGATTTTCTAAGTGCCCTGATGCCCCTTCCTTAACAATGGATTCCTCCTTTTTTGAATAGCGGTGTTATATTTGCGCCCTTCCAATCCGCTGGAACTGTTCTAGAATCTAGGAAATTTTGAAAGATCAAAACCAATGCATCCACTATCCCTTTAGACACATCACTTTTAGAACCCTAGGATGTAGGCTGTCAGGTCCAGGGGATTTGTCAGCTTTTAGTCCCATTAGTTTCTCTAGTACTTTTTCTCTACTTGTATTAATTACGTTAAGTTCCTCACCCTCATTAGACCCTTGGTTCCGCACCATTTTTGGTATGTTTTTTATGTTTTCTACTGTTAAGACAGAAACAAAATATTTGTTTAATGTTTCTGCCATTTCCTTATTCCGCATAATAATTTCTCCTGTCTCAGCCTCTAAGGGACCAACGTTTACTTTTGCTACTTTCTTCCTTTTTACATACTTGTAGAAGCTCTTACAATCTGTTTTTATATTTTTTGCTAGTTTTCTCTCATTTTATTTTTTCCCTTTGTATCAATGTTTTGGTCATCCTTTGCTGGTTTCTGAAACTCTCCCAATCCTCAGGCTTATTACCGGTCTTCGCAACATTACAAGCTTCTTCTTTCAATCTAGTGCTATCCTTAACTTCTTTAGTTAGCCACGGATGGATCACTTTTCCCGTGGAGTTTTTGTTTCTCAATGGAATGTATTTTTGTTGAGAATTATGAAATTTTTAAAAATGCTAGCCACTGCTTATCTACCGCCATACCTTTTAATCTATTTTTCCAATCTGCCTCAGCCAACTCGCCCCCCCATATCTATGTATAGGAGAGAAACTAGAGAAAGATGCAAGTTCGAGGCTAGGGCAGAGAGGAACCTTGGGGGAAGTTTGGCTTGGTGGTTAGGGGAAGGGAGGGAGGCAGCTGAACGGATGGTCTCAATCTTTGTGACAAAGAAGTCCATGAGCTCCTCGCACGTGGTGGAGGGGAGAGGGGTTTAAGACGACGGTTTGTAGTGGAGAAGAAAAGCCGGGGGTTCTCCAAATACAGTAGGATTGTAATTACAGGAAACTTTGGTTTATCCGGAGGTTAACTGTCCGGAATGCTCGATCCACCGGCAAAATTCAGGAGTCGGTTCAGTAAGTTTTTTTTTTCTTTTCGTTGCTTTTTTTTCCACCAGTCAGGCTCTGCAAGGTCTAGCTAAAGCTGTTGCTTAGCTACAGAGATGCTGCAAGCTACGGCCGACTGTTTAGAAGCTGTTGAGGGTTTGTTGCTAGATACGGAGCTGCTCCGTATGTTTTAACATTACCGCTGGTTTGTCCGGCAGTTTTGATGGGACGGCAACAGTTTGGTCCCGTCGGTGCCGGATATCACAAAGTTTCCTGTATGTCCTGTACACTTGTAATGTTGTAAAGTTTTCCCACCGGTTTGTCATTATTGAAATCTGAGCAGTTAATCTCATGGAGCCACTAGCTTACCTATAAGTTTCCAAATGTTTGTACTGTACAACAATTCTGACTTTACCCTATGCTAATGACTGGATTCCTGTCTTCAGGTAATACAAGAGGAAGGAGGAAATCCTGATGACATTTCAACCAGCCCAGAGACCCCAAGCAATAGAACATCAAAGAGTACGGGGAAAGGTAGAGAAATAAATACATTTTCAAGATGCAGATACTTACTTTTCTGTGTGTGTTTGCTGAAGTGCAGAAGATAAGTGCTGGAAAATGGAACCTTGTTTTGGGACACTAGTTCTGGAGTAATGTGGGTTACCTGTAAATGAAAGCTCGGAGCAGTGTACTTGGTGTAATATTTCTGTTTCCCATGTCCGAGTAAGGCTGGTGTTTAATTACTGCCTTTTGTACCAGCAGTGGTTGAAGGAGAGGAAGCAGGATGCAAAGAACAGCATCACGTTGAATGACCAATGAATCTGTTTTTGGTAGTGGTGCATTTAGGAGTAATGTTGGGCTGAACACCAGGAGAATACCTTGTTATTTGAACAATGCCAAGGGATCTTTAATGTTCACCTGACCGTCTGGAACAGACAGATTGGGCTTTGGTTTAGCAACTTATCCAAACAAATATAATACAACACACTCTCAATATGCACTGAAGTATCAACCTAGGTTAAGTCCTGGGCTGTGGCCTGAATCCTTCTGACTTGTGTGAAATTTTGCTGACTTGAGCCAAGCACTTGTGTCCTCTCTCAAGTGTAGTTGCCAAATGGTAGACAGTTTTGTGCTGTAGATTTATCCACAAGTAACTAGGTAGAGATGGGATCCCTGAAGTTCATCAGATCACTATGGGCAGAATTATAAGGAGAATGGTCTAACCCATTGCTCCACTCATTCATTGAGTAGCAGTAGTTTCTAATGTATCTCAAAAATGAGCTGGCATGTGGTTTATATGTGTGTTTTGTTCTTTAGGGTACATCGTTGATAGTGAAACAGAAGACAATAAAGAAGGAGATTTTCTTAATAAGCAGGTGAGTGCTTTCACAGGATTGATACCCATCATAATTGTTTCATACCAATATTTAGGCAAATGAAATAACAACAGAAAATGCTGGAAATACTCAGCAGGCCAGGCAGCATCCGTGGAGAGAGAGAAACAGAGTTAACGTTTCAGGTCTGGGACCCTTCATCAGAACTGGAAAAAGCTGGAGATGTAACCGATATTAAGCAGGTGCAGAGACGGGGCGGGGAGGGGAGGAAGGAGTAGAAAGAACATCCTGTACTTTTGTAAGAGGCAGGAAAGATAAAATGTTGCAAATGGGAATGGCAAAAATCATACTGCATGAAAAATGGGGGCAGGGATAATTATCTGAAATTGTTGAACTCAATGTTGAGTCCGGCAGGCTGCAAAGTGCCCAATCGAAAGATGAGGTGCTGTTCCAATGAAGCTCAAAGTAAACTCGAGGAACAATGCAATAGCCCGAGGACAGAGAGATCAGAGTGGGAGTGAAGCGGTGAATTAAAGTGACAGGCGACCGGAAGCTCAGGGTCACCCGTATGGACTGAACGGAGGTGTTCCGCAAAGCGGTTGCCCAATCTGCGTTTGGTCTCCCCAGTGTAGAGGAGACCGCATCGTGAGCAGCGAATACAGTATATTAAATTGCAAGAAGTGCAAGTAAAACGCTGTTTCACCTGGAAGGGGGGTGTTTGGGGCCCTGGACAGTGGGAAGGGAGGAGGTAAAAGGGCATGTGTTGCATCTCCTGCGCTTGCACGGGAAGGTGCCAGGTGAAGGAGCAGGGCTGTTGGGGGTGATTGAGGAGTGGACCAGGGTGTCGCGGAGGGAGCGGTCCCTTCGGCATGCTGAAAGGGGAGGTGAGGGGAAGATGTGTTTGGTGGTGGGATCACGTTGGAGGTGGCGGAAATGGCGGAGGATGATCCGTTGAATGTGGAGGCTGGTGGGGTGAAAGGTGAGGACAAGGGGAACCCTATCGTGGTTCTGGGAGGGAGGGGCAGGGGTGAGAGCAGAAGTGCGGGAAATAGAACGGACACGGTCAAGGGCCGTGTCAACCACGGTAGAGGGGAATCCTCGGTTGAGGAAAAAGGAAGACATGTCAGAAGCACTAGTATGGAAGGTGGCATCGTCAGAACAGACGCGGCGGAGACGGAGAAACTGGGAGAATGGAATAGAGTCCTTACAGGAAGCGGGGTGGGAGGAAGTGTAGTCCAGGTAGCTGTGGGAGTCGGTGGGCTTGTGGTGGATGTTTGTTGAAAGCCGATTGCCAGAAATGGAGATGGAGAAGTCAAGGAAGGGAAGGGAAGAGTCGGAGATGGACCATGTGAAGGTGAGGGCAGGGTGGAAATTGGAAGTAAAGTGAATGAACTTATCCAGTTCAGGGCGAGTGCAGGAAACGGCACCAATACAGTCATCGATGTACCGGAAAAAGAGGTGAGGGAGGGGACCTGAGTAGGACTGGAACAAAGAATGTTCCACATATCCCATGAACAAGCAAGCATAGCTAGGGCCCATGCGGGTTCCCATAGCAACACCTTTAATTTGGAGGAAGTGAGTGGAGTCAAAGGAGAAGTTGTTCAATGTGAGAACAAGTTCAGCCAGGCGGAGGAGGATGGTGGTGGATGGGGACTGGTTGGGCCTCTGTTCAAGGAAGAAACGGAGAGCCCGAAGGCCGTCCTGGTGGGGGATGGAGGTGTAGAGGGATTGTACGTCCATGGTGAAAAGGAGACGGTTGGGGCCAGGAAACTGGAAACTGTTAAAGTGACGGAGGGCGTCGGAAGAGTCGCGAATGTAGGTGGGAAGAGACTGGACAAGGGGAAAAAATAGAGTCGAGATTGGAAGAGATAAGTTCCGTGGGGCAAGAACAGGCTGAAACGATGGGTCTACCGGGGCAGTCCTGTTTGTGGATCTTGGGAAGGAGGTAGAAGCGGGGTTGGGGGACTGAGGTTGGCGGCCATGGAGGGAAGATCTCCGGAGGAGATGAGGTCAGTGACACACTTGGAAACAATGGCTTGATGTTTGCTAGTGGGGTCATGGTCCAGGCGGAGGTAGGAGGAGGTGTTGGAGAGTTGGCGTTCAGCTTCTGCACGGTAGAGGTCGGTTCGCCAAACAACAACAGCGCCACCCTTATCAGCAGGTTTAATGATAATGTTAGGGTTGGATCGGAGAGAATGGAGTGCTGCAAGTTCAGAGGGAGTTAGGTTGCAGTGAGTGAGGGGAGCAGAGAAATGGAGACGGCCGATGTCACGTCGGCAGTTAGCAATGAAAAGATCTAGAGAGGGTAGAAGGCCAGAGGGAGGGGTCCAAGTAGAACGAGAATTTAGAAAGCGGGAGAAAGGATCAGCCGTGCGGGGGGAAGACTCCTGGCCAAAGAAGTGGGCACGGAGACGAAGGCGACGGAAGAAGAGCTCAGCATCGTGCCGAGCTCGAAATTCATTCAGATGGGGGTGTAAGGGGATGAAGCTCAGGCCTTTGTTTAGGCAAATGAGCTTTCTTCATCTATTATTTGATTCTGATAGACGGATTTATATTTGGTTATATTTCAACAACTCACAAAAGTTTGCATGTTCCCACAGCAATAAAAAGAGGTGAGCTGTAGTCAGCTCCGAGTCTCCCTTGTTCTTTTCCTCGCTATTCTAGCAATAATCAGTTTTTTTCAATAACCAGGCCACTTGTGACTCTGCACTTGCTCTGAAGTCAGCAGAAAGTCCAAGGCAGTGTCTTTTTGCAGAGCACTAGCTTTTAGAGAAAAGCTTTTATTTTTCCATTCCCGTGAGATAGTACTAGCCATTGCTTGGTATAATGATGTACCTTTGTAGCTGATTGAAAATTTGGTGCTGATGGGGTGGGGGGGTGCGGGATTGTGTACAATCTCTCAATTTACCACTGTGTGATGCAGGGCTTTGGGAAGCTGTGTCATTTTGTAGTAAGAGTAGTTTAACAATACCACCGGTTTCTTGGCTTGATTATTTTTTTCTTCACAGGAGGATATTGAACAGGTACAGGATGTCAAAGTGAAGAACATTTCAGATGAGGGAAATGCTGAGAGTGCAGTCGCAGAGTATGAAGGGGAAAATAGCACCGAGCTCATTGTGTTGCGTCATGACTCAACTTCAGCTGAAAAAGTATAAAGACTTTAAACAACTATACTGTGTGTAGTTTGAGACAGTTGGTAGTGGAACTCTGAAGTCAGCAGAAAGTCCAAGGCAGTGTGTTTTTGCAGAACACTAGCTTTTAGAGAAAAGCTTAGGGTCATTTAACTCTTGCAAGGCCGAATCCCTCAAAATACCCTCAAAGGCCCATATTCTTACACACCAAAGCTCTATATAATTGCAGCAAAATTTCCTTACTTTTATACTGCAACCCCTTGCAATAAAGGCTAACATACCATTTGCTTTCCTATTTGCTTGCTGTACCTGCATGTTAACTTTCTGTGAATCATGTACAAGGACACCCAAATCCCCCTGCCTACCAACTTTTACCAGTCTCTCACCTTTTAAACATTATTCTACTATTCTATTCTTCCTACCAAAGTGGATAATATCACATGTCCCCACATTATACTCCATCTGCCACGTTCTTGCAGCCTCTTTGCGTCGTCCTCGCAGCTTACTTTCCCACCTAGCTTTGTATCGTCAGCAAAATTGGATACATTACACTCGGTCCCCTCATCTAAGTCATTGATAGAGATTGTAAAGAGCTGAGGCCCGAGCACTGATCCTTGCGGCACCCCACTAGTTACAACCTGAAAATGGCCCGTTTATTCCTACTCTCTGTTTTCTGCCTGTTAACCAATCCTTAATTCAAGCTAATATATTACCCCCAATGCCATTAGCCCTAATCTTGTGTAACAACCTCTTGTGTGGCACCTTCTTGGAAAATCCAAATATACTACATCCACTGGTTCCCCTTTATCTACCCTGCTCGTTACATCCTCAATAAACTCTAATTGATATGTCAAACACCATTTCCCTTTCATAAAACCATGCTGACTCTGCGTAATCATATTATGATTTTCTAAGTGCCCTGTTAACACGTCCCTAATAATGGATTCCAGCATTTTCCCGACAACTGATGTCAGGTTACCTGGTCTATAGTTCTGTTTTCTCTCTCCTTCCTTGAATAGCGGGGTTACATTTGCTACCTTCAGACCCACGCGGACTGTTCTGGAAGATCATAGAAACATAGAAGATAGGAGCAGGAGTAGGCCATTCGGCCCCTCGAGCCTGCTCCGCCATTCCATGCGATCATGGCTGATCATCCAAGTTCAGTACCCTGTCCCTGCTTTCTCCCCATACCCCTTGATCCCTTTAGCCTTAAGAAATATATCCAACTCCTTCTTGAATATATTTAATGAATTAGCCTCTACTGCCTTCTGTGGTAGACAATTCTACAGGTTCACCACTCTCTGGGTGAAGAAATTCCTCCTCATTTCTGTCCTAAAAGGTCTACCCCTTATCCTTAGACTGTGACCCCTGGTTCTGGATTCCCTGACCATCGGGAACACCCTCCCTGCATCTAGTCTGTCCAGTCCTGCCAGAATTTTATAAGTTTCAATGAGATCCCCTCTCTTCTAAACTCCAGCGAGTACAAGCCCAATCACTCCTCATATGTCATTCCTGCCATCCCAGGTATCAGCCTGGTGAATCTTCGCTGAACTCCTTCCATGGCACGAATATCCTTCCTCAGATAAGGCGACCAAAACTGCACACAATACTCAAGATGTGGTCTCACCAAGGCCCTGTACAACTGTAGCAAGACATCCTTGTTCCTGTACTCAAACCCTCTCGCTATGAAGGCCAACATACCATTTGCCTTCTTAACTGCCTGCTGCACCTGCATGCTTACCTTCTGCGACTGGTGCACAAGGACACCCAGGTCTCGTTGCACTTCCCCTTCTCCCAATTTATTGCCATTCAGATAATAATCTGCCTTCCTGTTTTTGACACCAAAGTGGGTAACCTCACATTTATCCACGTTATATTGCATCTGCCATGCTTCTGCCCAATCACCCAACCTGTCCAAATCATCCTGTAGTTTTTTGGCATCCTCCTCACAGCACACACGTCCACCCAGCTTTGTGTCATCTGCAAATTTGGAGATATTACATCTAGTTCCCTTGTCTAGATCATTAATATATATTGTGAATAGCTGGGGTCCAAGGACCGATCCCTGCGGTACCGCACTAGTCACTGCCTGCCACTCGGAAAAAGACCCGTTTATTCCAATTCTTTGCTTCCTGTCTGCCAACCAGTTCTCTATCCAAGTCAATATCTTGCCCCCAATCCCATGTGCCTTAACTTTACATGCTAATCTCTTATGTGGGACCTTATCGAAAGCCTTCTGAAAGTCCAAATACACCACATCCACTAGTTCTCCCTTATCTATTTCACTAGTTACACCCTCAAAAAAAATTCCAGTAGATTAGTCAAGCACGATTTACCTTTTGTAAATCCATGTTGACTTTGTCCGATCCTGTCACTGTTTTCCAAGTGCTCTGCTATTACATCTTTTATAATAATGGACTCTAGCATTTTCCCCACTACCGATGTCAGGCTTACCGGCCTGTAATTCCCGTTTTCTCTACCACCTTTTTTGAATAGAATCAAAACCAATGCATCCACTACCTCTGCAGCCACTTCTTTTAGAACCCTAGGATGTAGACCATCAAGGCCAGGGGATTTATCTGCTTTTAGTCCCATTAATTTCCCCAGTAAATTTTCTTTAATATTAATTAGTTTAAATTCCTCACTCTCATTAGACCCTTGGTTTCCTCACTTTTTTTGTGCCTTCTACTGTGAAGACAGATACAAAATATTTGTTTGGGGGAAAAAAAAGGAAGACTTGTATTTATATAGTGCCTTTCATAACCTTAGGATGTCTCAACGCGCTTCACAGCCAGTGAAGTAATTTTGAAGTGTAGTCACTATTGTAATGCATGAAACGCGACAGCAAATTTGTACATAGCAAGCTCTCACAAACAGCAATGTGATAATGACCAGAGAATCTGTTTTTGTGATGTTGATTGAGGGATAAATAATGGCCAGGACACTGGGGAGAACTCACCTGCTCTTCGAAATAGTGCCATGGGATTTTTTACGTTCACCTGAGAGCATACAGGTTTAACGTCTCATCCGAAAGATGGCACCTTTGACAGTGCAGCACTGCACTGGAGCAGCAGCCTAGATTTTTGTGCTGAAGTCTCTGGAGTGGGACTTGAACCCACAACCATCTGACTCCGGTGAGAGTGCTTCCCACTGAGCCATGGCTGACACATTACGCCTCTGCCTTATTCCCCATTATAATTTCTCCTGTCTCTGCCTCTAAGGGACTCATTATTTCACTAATCTCTTCCTTTTTACATACTTGTAGAAGCTCTTCCAATCTGTTTTTATAAGAATTAGGAGCAGGAGTAGGCCATTCGGCCCCTTGAGCCTACGCTGCCATTCAATAAGATCATGGCTGATCTTCGACCTCCACTCCACTTTCCCGCCCAAAAATGAGAATAAACTGGCAATTACTCGCACATCACCACTGTACTCGCTGACTTGTATTGGATCCCCGCCCACCATCTAGGTTGCAAGCTCTGGAATTTCCTCGATGCCTTTCCACATCTCTTCCTTATACAGGAAACTCTTTGGTATCTAGCACCAACGGGATCGGCGTGGTGCCGGTTGATCAAAAATTCTGGATGATGGAGAGGGTTATCTACCGAGGCTATTTTTAACAAAAATTAAAAAATCAAGAAATGTGCAGTATACAGTAATTGGGTACTCACCTACAGAATGTTGTGTTAAATGGATGGTGGAAGATGCTTGATTACAGTACTGCCAGTTGAGGGTAATGCAATGCAATGACTACCAGCAGCGTGGGAGACACACAGTACCCCTGTAAAATGGCGGATCAGAAGAGACTACCGGCAGCGCGGGAGAGTCCGGCTCCTGTTACAGGGGTTTTGAGGTGTTCCGACTTCCGACAGCGCCACCGCGGGAGACTCGGACTCCGCAACATTGCTGGTTATTGAGGTGTCGTTTTCGGAGCGAGAATTCTGGATATTTAGGTGCTGTTTAAACGAGAGTTTCCTGTAACATGCATCTTTGACCAAGCCTTTAGTCATCCATCCTAATATCTCCTTTGGCACAGTGTCAATTTTTATCTGATTGCACTCCTGTGAAGCACCATGGTATGTTTTCCTACATTACAGGTGCTATATAAATGCAAGTTGTTAGGTTTTCTATAGAAGATTGGGTTCCCAACATGTATGTTTTACTGGCCTGTAGTATTGATGGCCAAGTTACACTAATTTAGGAGGTGTAGTTTAGTGAAAGACTGCATCTGTTTTGCTGACTGAAGGATCATTGGGTGAACTGTTCCAATGAAAGGCGTGCATTGACCTGGAGGTGTATGGGTGCAGTCTTGGAAGTAGTTTTTACTTTGTTTTATTTTACCTGATCTCGCCCACCCAATTAGTTCCTGTGAGGTAGTAGTGGCCATTGCTTGGTATATCTACATAGCTGAGATTGAGAATTTGGGGGGTGGGTGGGGGGATTGTGCACACTCTCTCATTTTACCACTGTGTGGTGCAGGGCTTGGGATGCTGTGTAGTAAGCGTAATTTAACAATGCCACAGGTTTCTTGCCTTGATGTTTTTTTTCTTCACAGGAGGTTATTGACCGGGCACAGGATGTTGAAGTGATGAACATTTCAGATGAGGGAAATGCTGAGAGTGCAGTCGCAGAATATCAAGAGGAAAATAGCACCGAGCTCATTGTGCTGCGTCAAGACTCGACTTCAGCTGAAAAAGTATAATGGCTTTAAACAACTATACTGAAGGGTTCGAACCGAAATGTTGACTCTGTTTCTCCTCTCCTCTCCTCAATGCTGCCTGACTTGCTGAGTATTTCCAGCACTTTCTGTTGTTGTTTCAGATTTCCAGCATCCGCAGTATTTTGCTATTGTATACTGTGTGTACTTTGAGACTATTGGTAGTGGAGCTACCAGGAGGGGAAAAAGACACTGACAAAATCATTTAAATTTGATATTGGGTGCAGTGCATTTGATTAAACATTACCATATATACATGGATGGAGATAGATTCTTCTACTCCTGTATAGTGGAAGCATTTTCAGTGCATTGTAACAACTTTAAAATGGAAACTCATGCTCTGTTGTTGCAAAGAGTGAGACTGTGGTTCTGTCTTATGCCAATCATAGACCATTGATGAGGTCAATTCTGGAGTGTGGCATGCACTTTTGGTCACTGTATTGTAAAAAGAGCATGCATAATTCAGAAAGGGTTCAAAGAAGAGTGACCATGATGATTTTAGGCTGCATGGGACTAAGTTAATCTTTTCACTAGAGAAAAGGCTGAGTAGAAGCATGATATAGGTCTTCAAATTAAGCAATGTAACCAGTAAGGTTGAAGTAAGTAAGCTTTTTTAACTTGGATAATGAGAATAGGGCTGAAGCGCACAGTGGACCTCAAACAAGGCCAAAGATTGGAACATACATTTTCAATTCAGGGATATATGAGAGATATTCCGGGTCACTTGACACCCTATAAAAATGCTGGATTGATGGCCTTGGAGAAGAGGGAGTTGAAGAATTTTAAATTCCTGGCACTTAAGGGAAGGCATTTTGTGTTCTTTAAAGTAAGGGATCTACTGATAGTGGTGGGAATGAGTGGAAGTCCATGATAGAATAATTATACATGGGCTCTGGATGGGTAGAATGGCAGTTTCTCTCAACTTTGCTGTTATGTCATAGGGTCTTGGACTGGGAGGGGGAAGGCAGAAGGGAAGCAAATAAGTCATTTTTTACATTGCAGCCCAGATTTGCAGAACCTGATAAAATTATCTTCAATTGTAAGACATGTCTTTTCCTTGCGCATTAGTTGATATTCTCTTCTCTTGCAGTTGCTGATATTTGGGCTAATGTTCTGAATGTTTTTTGATTCAGGAGCCAGAAGGGACCACAGAAGAAGCAGAGATGCTTTGTGCTGCGGAGTTTGAACCTATGCAAGTCCCTGACATTATTGAAGTAAGATGAAACTTCATTAAAAAAATTTAAATTATTCGTTCACGGGCTGTGGGCGTTGCTGGCAAGGCCAACATTTATTGCCCATTTTAATTGCCCTTGAGAAGGTGGTGATGAGCTGCCGCCTTGAACCGCTGCAGTCCGTGTGGTTTTGGTACTCCCGCAGTGTTGTTAGGGAGGGAGTTCCAGAATTTTGACCCAGCGATGATGAAGAAACGGTGATATATTTTCAAGTCAGGCTAGTGTGTGATTTGGAGGGGAACTTGGCTTAATCAGGGTGTTGCGAATCATGAAATTTATGCTGGTTTATGTTTTGAAGAGAATTACTAGAATTTTCACTCGAATGGTCCCTCAAGAGTTGATTGGGTTAAACGTTCTAGGTTTTCAGCCTACAGTCTATATTTCAAAGGGGCTTCAACTGCCTCATCCTGAATTAGCAATAATTAGTTAACTCCTTGGTAACTATTTGTCCTCAGCAGTGTGGTATATAGAAACATAGAAGATAGGAGCAGGAGTAGGCCATTCGGCCCCTCGAGCCTGCTCCGCCATTTAATGCATATTTAATGCTGATCATCCAAATTCAGTACTCTGTCCCTGCTTTCTCCCCATATCCCTTGATCCCTTTAGCCTTAAGAAATATATCTAACTCCTTGAATATATTTAATGAATTGGCCTCAACTGCCTTCTGTGGTAGACAATTCCACAGGTTCACCACTCTCTGGATGAAGAAATTCCTCCTCATCTCAGTCCTAAATGGCTTACCCCTTATCCTTAGCCTGTGTCCCCTGGTTCTGGACTCTCCCGCCATCGGGAACATCCTTCCTGCATCTAGTCTGTCTAATCCTGTTAGAATTTTATAAGTTTCAATGAGATCCCCTCTCATTCTTCTAAACTCTAGCGAATATAAGCCTAATCGACCCAATCTCTCTTCATATGTCATTCCTGCCATCCCAGGTATCAGTCTGGTGAATCTTCGCTGCACTCCCTCCATGGTAAGAACATCCTGCCTCAGCTAAGGCGACCAAAACGGCACACAAAGGTCTCGCCAAGGCCCTGTACAACTGCAGCAAGACATCCTTGCTCCTGTACTCGAATCCTCTCGCTATGAAGGCCAACATACCATTTGCCGCCTTAACTGCCTGCTGCACCTGCATGCTTACCTTCAGCGACTGGTCCACAAGGACACCCAGGTCTCGTTGCACTTACCCTTTTCCCAATCTGTTGCTGTTCAGATAATAATCTGCCTTCCTGTTTTTGCCACCAAAGTGGATAACCTTGCATTTATCCACATTATACTGCATCTGACCAATCACCCAACCTGTCCAAATCATACTGGAGTTTCTCTGCATCCTCCTCACAGCACACACGTCCACCCAGCTTTGTGTCGTCTGCAAACTTGGAGATATTACATCTAGTTCCCTTGTCTAGATCATTAATGTATATTGTGAATAGCTGGGCTTCTAGCACCGATCCCTGCAGTACCCCACTAGTCACTGCCTGCCACTCGAAAAAAGATCTGTTTATTCCAACTCTTTGCTTCCTGTCTGCCAACCAGTTCTCTATCCAAGTCAGTACCTTAACCCCAATCCCATGTGCTTTAACTTTGCATGCTAATCTTTTATGTGGGACCTTATTGAAAGCCTTCTGAAAGTCCAAATAGACCACATCCACTGGTTCTCCCTTATCTATTCTACCAGTCACATCCTCAAAAAATTCCAGTAGATTAGTTGAGCATGATTTACCTTTTGTAAATCCATGTTGACTTTGTCCGATCCTGTCTCTGTTTTCCAAGTGCTCTGTTTTATAATGGACTCCAGCATTTTCCCCACTACCGATGTCAGGCATACCTATATTTCCCCGTTTTCTCTGTACCACCTTTTTTAAATAGTGGGGTAACATTAGCTACCCTCCAATCCATGGGAACTGTTCCAGAGTCTATAGAATTTTGGAAGATGACCAGCAATGCATTTACTATTTCTAGGACCACTTCCTTAAGTACCCTAGGATGTAGATTATCAGGCCCTGGGGATTTATCGGCCTTCAATCCCGTCAATTTCCCTAACACCATTTCCTCACAAATACTAATTTCATTCAATTCCTCCCTCTCATTAGACCCTAATGTTCCCAGACATCTCTGGGAGGTTATTTGTGTCCTCCTTTGTGAAGACAGAACCAAAGTATGTATTTAATTGGTCTGCTATTTCTTTGTTCCCCATTATAAATTCCCCTGATTCTGACTGCAAGGGACCTATGCTTGACTCCACCAATCTTTTTCTCTTCACATATCTATAGAAGCTTTTACAGTCAGTTTTTATGTTACCTGCAAGCTTACTATTCTATTATAGATTCTATTTTACCCCTCTTAATTAATCCCTTTGTCCTCCTTTGCTGAATCCTAAACTATCGTAGTTTCCTTTATTTAAATTCAGGACCCTAGTCTCTGAGTCAGCTACTTCACTCTCCATCTTAATAAAGAATTCCATTATATTATCACTCCGACCCAAGGGGCCTCACGCAACAAGATTGCTAATTACTCCTTTCTCATTACATAATACCCAGTCTAAGATGGCCTGATCTCTAGTTGGTTCCTCGACATATTGGTCCAGGAAACCATCCCGTATACACTCTAGGAATTCCTCCTCCACGGTATTGTTACTAATTTGGTTAGCCCAATCTATATGTAGATTAAAGTCACCCATGATAACTGTTGTGCCCTTATTGCACGCGTCTCTAATTTCCCATTTAATGCCATCCCCAACCTCAGCATTACTGTTTGGGGATCTGTATACAACTCCCACTAACGTTTTCTGCCCCGTGGTATTTCTCAGCTCTACCCATACGGATTCCACATCATCAGAGCTAATATCCTTCCTTACTATTGTGTTAATCTCTTTAACCAGCAATGCTACCCCATATCCTTTTCCTTTTAGCCTGTCCTTCCTGAATATTGAATACCCCTGGATGTTGAATTCCCAGCCTTGGTCACCCTGGAGCCATGTCTCCGTAATCCCAATTATATCATATCCACCATTTACATCTATTTGCGCAGCTAATTCATCCACCTTATTACGAATGCCCCTCACATTAAGACACAAAGCCTTCAGGCTTGAGTTTTTAACACTCTTAGTCCTGTTAGAATTATTATTTACTTGGCCCTGTTTGATTTACATCCTTGATTTCTCTGCCTTCCAATTTTGTTTTTCTCCTTCCTGTCTTTTGCTTCTATCCTTGCCTCCCTTTCCTCTGTCTCCCTTCACAGGTTCTCAACCCCCTGCCATTTTAGTTTAAACCCTCCCCAACAGCACAAGCAAACACTCGTCCTAGGACATCGGTCCCTGTCCTGCCCAGGTGCAAACCGTCCAGTTTGTATTGGTCCCACCTCCCCCAGAACCAGTTCCAATGTCCCAGGAATTTGAATCCCTCCCCCTTGCACCATTCCTCTAGCTACGTATTCATCTGATATATCCTTCTATTTCTACTCTGACTAGCACGTGGCACTGGTAGCAACCCTGAGATTACTACCTTTTGAGGTCCTATTTTTTAATTTACCTCCTAACTCCCTATATTCAGCTTTTAGGATCTCATCCTGTTTTTTACCTATATCGTTGTTACCTATATGCACCACAACAACTGGTTGTTCACCCTCCCCCTCCAGAATGCCCTGCATACACCCCAAGACATCCTTGACCCTTATACCAGGGAGGCAACATACCATCCTGGAGTCTCGTTTGTGGCCGCAGAAACGCCTATCCCCCTTACAATAGAATCCCCTATCACTATATCTCCCGCTCTTTTTCCTCCCATCCTGTGCAGCAGAACCACCCATGGTGCCAGGAAGTTGGCTGCTGCTACCTTCCCCCGCTGAGCCATCTCCCTCAACAATATCCAAAGCGGTATATCTGTTTGAGAGGGGGATGGCCACAGGGGACCCCTGCACTACCTGCCTGCGCCTACTACTCTGCCTGGTGGTCACCCATTCCCTTCCTGCCTGTGCAGCCTTTACCTGCGGTGTGACCAACTCCCTAAACGTGCTATCCACGACGTCCTCAGCATCGCGAATGCGCCAGTATGTATCCATTCGCAGCTCCAGCGCTGCAATGCGGTCTGCCAGTAGCTGCAGCTGGATACACTTCCCGCACACATGGTCGTCAGGGACACAGGAAGTGTCCCTGATTTCCCACGTAGTGCAGGAGGAGCATACCACGGGGCCGAGCTGTGCTGCCATGCCTTACCCTTCAATTAATTCAAATTAAATTAAATCATTAACACTAATTACACTACAATTAAATGATATACTCAAGGGCCCTTGTTTACTAGCACTCCCCGCTACACAACAGAGACCGTAGAAACTATAAACCACAAAAATTAAGACCTTCTAAACTTTATAAACTATTAACCTTAACTGCCAAACTATAGGGTAGTATAAATACTCACCCAATCAGCTGCTCCCTCTTGCCCGCGTCACTTTTTGAATCATGACGTGGCTCTGGAACGCCTGCTGCGAGATTGGTAAGCCTCTGAAAAAAGCCCGCAAAAGTGAGTTTAAATACTTAACTGTAATGCAGCTCTCCTGCTGCTCCCGATACCGGCCTCTGATGTTGTATCTTGCCACAGCTAACAATTTATTGTGTCTGCAGCTTTGTTTGTAGAAGCTTTATTAATAGATGTATGTCAGGCAAAAATGTTTTTTGCATAGTTTTGACTCACAAGATAGCTACAGATGAAGACCCATTTTAGTTCATCCAGAAAGACCCATCAGTCTCTGCTCTGCAGCATCCAACTGTTAAATAATTCCAGTGTTTCATTTCCACTACTCTGCCTGGAAGTCCATTCCATGTATTGAGAATTCTTTGTGTAAAGAACAAAGTTCCTGACATTAGTCCTAAATTGGTCATTAATCAATTTGAACCTTTGTTCCATTTACTGTAGTTTGAAGTGATTTTTTTTTCAGATTTACTGTTTACTATCTTTCATATCTCTATAAGGTCACCTCCTTTCGAGCTGAAAACCCCAGTGGGTAAAAATTGGGTAGGGCACTTTAGCGCCCTGAAAAAGTTAGCACCCCCACGGCCGATTTTCCCATGTAAGCGCCCCGGGAGGGAGATGGGGTGCTACTGGAAGCGCACCGCGTACCTCTTGGGGCGGTGCGAACCAATATCGCGACGCTACGTGCCGCGGTACTGCAGGCCTTCCCTTATTAAAGGGGGGGACCTGGCGCAGTGCGTCCAGCGCCCAGCCGGGCCACCAGGGATCAGAGTACTGGCAAAAGAGCCCGGCCCGAGAGGAGGAGTGCCGGGCTCAGGGGGGCCCGAGAGGAGGAGTGCCGGGCTCGGGGGCCCGAGAGGAGGCGTGCCGGGGTATGGGGGGCCCGAGAGGAGGAGTGCCGGGGTCAGGGGGGGCCACCCCGGCCGCAGGTAGGCCCCCCTGACCCCGGCGGACATAGCGTCCAGCGGTAAGTTGGGGGGCGCCACCCAATATTACAGCCGGGGCACGGCGATGGCGTCGCGCACGCTAACAGTTAGCGCTGCCGCTGAATTTTGCGGGAGGCGTTAGCAGCGCCGCGCCCAGGCGCTAGTTGATTTGCACCCTAGCGCTAACGGGAGACGCAAATCAACCGAAATCGCCCCCCCCGGTTTCTCCGACCTTTCCCCATAGCTCCGTCCTTATGGCTCTTATAACCTTTTCTCAGTGTGCCTATCTAGCTCCAGTACACAACTCATTGGCATACAGGTATTATCCTTGCAGCACACTGGCTCCACCTTCTTGCACCCACCCCCAAAAAGAGTCCTCTGATTTCAAGCTCCAAGTGTATTACAATCTGCATTGTTAACCCAGTTATCTTTGATTTTCTAGCAGCTGCTTATTCTATGATCTAGTTTCTTCTTGACTATTGGGCAGTGCATGGTATCTCTTGGTTTTTGTGATCTCCTGAGTAACTTCACAGACTTTCTTATTTTTCTTGGTACTTTTTCCATCCTTTATTCATTCAGCATCGTCATTTCCTTTGTTTCCATCAGCACTTGTCTCCTTTTCATCTTGACAGCCTTGTGCGTGGTTGTACCAGTCCCCAGCTCTGGTCCCAAGTGACTCACTCTCGAGATCCTGTATTATCTATCCATTTCACATGTGATCACTTGCTTACCTCTGGCTTGCACTAATCTCATGTGTCTCTGTAAGTTCCTGCACCCTCCTTTCCAAGGTCATAATATTCCCTCCAATATACCCATAGCAAACGCACCTTCAAGCCTCCTTCCTAGTTACGATTATCTTGCATGCTTTCCTTTAAATTTCACTTCTCTTGGGCACTCCTTTAACTTTTCTTCCTTTTCGGAATTATTCTCTTGCATATTTTTAAATTAGCTTCACTCTGCTGCCCCATTTTAATTTTATTTTATTTCATTTCATTTCAAGTCAGAAGGTTGTGGGTTCAAGTCCCACTCCAGGGACTTGAGCACATAAAGCTAGGCTGACACTCCAGTGCAGCGCTGACGGAGTGCTGCACTGTCAGAGGTACCGTCTTTCGGATGAGACATTAAACCGAGGCCCCGTCTGCGCTCTCAGGTGGACGTAATAAAAGATCCCATGGCACTATTTTGAAGAAGAGCAGGGGAGTTATCTCCAGTGTCCTGGCCAATATTTATTCCTCAACCAACATAACAAAAACATTATCTGGTTGTTATCACATTGCTGTTTGTGGGAGCTTGCTGTGCGCAAATTGGCTGCCGCATTTCCCACATTACAACAGTGACTCCACTCCAAAAGTAATTCATTGGCTGTAAAGTGCTTTGAGACGTCCTGTGGTCGTGAAAGACGCTACATAAATGCAAGTCTCTCTCTCTCTTTCTCCATGCTCCCCATTAACTTTTACTTTCTCTGTGTACCTCTTAATTTTCCTCAGCCGAGTGCTCCCCTTTAATTTAGAATACTTGCTCTGTACTGCTACATCATTCTGCTCTGAGGGGCTTGGAAGTAGAGGTCTCCCACAACGGAGTTATTGTTTATTCTTGGATCTTTTGCCAGTTTCTTGTACTTTGTCAAATGTTTTTTAATCATCATATAGATTGGACAAATCAAATTGGCAAGGGTAGCCTTGAGGACGAGTTCATAGTGTATTCGGGATGGTTTCTTAGAGCAATACGTTGAGGAACCAACCAGGGAGCAGGCTATTTTAGATCTGGTAATGTGTAATGAGACCGGATTAATGAATGGTCTCATAGTAAAGGATCTCCTAGGAAAGTGTGATCATAGCATGGTAGAATTTCAAATTCAGTTTGAGGGTGAGAAACTTGGGTCTGAAACTAGTGTCCTAAACTTAAATAAAGACAATTACAAAGGTATGAGGACAGAGTTGGCTAAATGGACTTGGAAAATAGATTAAAAGGTAAGATGCTAGATCAGCAGTGGCAGACATTTAAGGAGATATTTCATAAACCTCAGCAAAGGTATATTCCAGTGAGAAAGAAAGGCTCTACGAGAAGGATGCACCATCCGTGGCTAACTAAGGAAGTTAAGGATGGTATCAAATTGAAAGAAAAGGCATACAATGTTGCAAAGATTAGTGGTAGGCCAGAGGATTGGGAAATTGTTAGAAACCAGCAAAGGATGACTAAAAAAATTATAAAGAGGGAGAAGATCGGGTATGAGAGTAAACTAGCAAATAATATGAAAACAGAGTCGGGGGGTGGGGGGGAGGGAAATTCAGTATCGCCCATTTTGGGGCGCAACATCGGCCGGGCAAAGTTTAGCATCGGGCGCTAATTATCGCCTCTGACTGCAGAATTCGCCTCTCTCGCCCCCGGAGGTGATTTGAGCGCCAAATCAGGCGCTACACACCTCGCGAGGCGCTACCTCAGAACGCAGGCGATGCCGATTACCATGGATGCCAGATAGACTGGCGCCGTCCAGTTCTTAAAGGGGAGGGCCCATCTTGCTGGCCAGCCACTCCCTGCTCATTGTAGCCTTGAATCTCGGCCTGAAGAGACCTCAAAAGCAATTGTGTTGGAAGCTAATGGATAGGCCCAGGGAAACAGCTCGGCGCTTAGGAACCTTTAAAGTGGTGCTGAGGGCCAAAACTCTCGGACAGCGTTAAAACAAAAATTTTGCCGACAAGAAAAGGCAGGAAGCGCCCGTCTTTTAAATAGCGCTCCCCCGGCCCCTTCCCGACTTGAAAACGTTCCCCTCTACCTGTCGTTCCTTGCAGGAGGCGCAACTCAATATCCAGTCTGGGGCGCTACCAGGGCGTTGCACACTTGACTGACGTCACAATCTGCGGGCGCAGGAGATCATGGTAGTGTTTAGCGCCGCTGGAAAACAACTGGTCAATTTTGCGAGCAGCGCTAAAATCGCCGCGCTCGGGCACTGCGTTCCTAGTGCACTGGAGGTGTTAACCAACCGAATTTTGCCCCGTAAGAGCATCTACAGGTATATAAAAAGGAAGAGAGTAGTTAAAGTAAACGTTGGTCCCTTAGAGGATGAGACTGGGGAACTAATAATGGAAAATAGAGAAATGGCAGAGACTCTAAACAATTATTTTGGATCGGTCTTCATGGTAGAAGACACTGAAAATTCCCAATAATAATAGATAATCAAGGGGCTATAGGGAGGGTGGAACTTAAAACAATCTCTATCACTAGAGAAAAAGTACTAGGCAAACTAATTGGGCTAAAGGCAGACATGTACCCTGGACATGATGGCCTGCATCCTAGGGTCTTAAAAGAAGTGGTTGCAGAGATAGGGATGCTGGATTCTGGAGAGGTCCCAGCGGATTGGAAAATCGCAAATGTAACGCCACCATTCAAGAAAGGAGGGAGACAGAAAGCAGGAAACAATAGCCTAACATCTGTCATTGGGAAAACGCTGGAATCCATTATTAAGGAGGTAATAGCAGGACATTTAGAAAAACATAAGACAATCAAGCAGAGTCAACATAGTTTTATGAAAGGGAAATCTTGTTTGACAAATTTGTTAAGAGTTCTTTGAGGATGTAACAAACGGGATGGGTAAAGGGGAACCTGTAGATGTCATGTATTTGGATTTCCAGAAGGCATTCGATAAGGTGCCACATAAAAGGTTACTGTACAAGATAAGAGCGCACGGGGTTGGGGGTAATATATTAGCATGGATAGGGGAGTGGCTAACTAACAGAAAGCAGAGAGTCGGGATAAATGGGTCATTTTCCAGTTGGCAACCAGTAACTAGTGGGGTGCCACAGGGATCAGTGCTGGGGCCTCAACAATTTACAATCTATATTAATGACTTGGATGAAAGGACCGAGTGTACTGTAGCCAAATTTGCTGATGATACAAAGATAGGTGGGTTAGCAAGTTGTGAGGAGGACACAAAGGGGTTGATTTTAGCTCGGGTGCGGGATGGCGTCGTGTTATCCGAATTTCGTGTTTCCCACACGAATCTAAATGGATGTGGGAGATTGATGCAATTTTAACTCAATTGGCCAATTGATTTCCAATGTGGCATAGTGGTTAGCACTGTTGCCTCACAGCGCCAGGGACTCGGGTTCGAATCCGGCCTCGGGTGACTGTCTGTGTGGAGTTTGCACATTCTCCCCGTGTTTGCGTGGGTTTCCTCCGGGTGCTCCGGTTTCCTCCCACAGTCCAAAGATGTGCGGGTTAGGTTGATTGGCTATGATAAATTGACCCTTAGTGTTAGGGGGATTAAATACGTGGGGATAGGGTGGGATATGTGTTGATGTAGGGGTTACGGGGATCGGGTGGGATATGTGTCGGTGCAGGCTCGATGGGCCGAAATGGCCTCTATCTGCACTGGGGTTTCTGTGATTCTGTGTGGGAAGCCTTTGCAAAGGGATTTTTCATGACTGAAAGTCCCCTCCGATGACATCATTATTGCTGCTGCATTTAAGGTCTGCAACAAGCCTTGCTTCTTCTGCAGATTGCCAACCTTTTGCCCTTTCATGCTAGAGGGACCTGGAGGCAGAATGACCATCAAGAGACCTAGGTCTGCTCCCAGGTTTGATGATGTGGCCCTGCAAGCTTTAGTTGAGGGAGCAGGAGCTCATAAAGAGGTGCACTTCCCTTCTTCAGGGAGGAAGAAGCCTCCCCAGCAGACCGAGGCTGTGTGGATCCAGGTGGCAGAGGAGGTCAACTCATTATCAGTACCCCGCAGAACCTGGCTTCAGTGCAGGAATAGGTTTCATGACCACCTGTGCACTGGAAAAGTGAGAGTGGATTTCCCATCACCCTCAATCTGATCCCCGTTGCCTTTCCTCACCAGCACTCAGCTTTAGCAATCTCTTCCTCCACATCCCACTTGACACTCACATCCATGCACCCTTATCCATTCCCTTTCTCTCTATGGTCACATTCGCATCACTATTCGGCTATGCAGCCCTCACACTCCCTATCACTCTGATGCTTTGAGCACAACTGACAACACACAGGGAGGGCCCTTGGTCTTGCCACCTCACTCCATCTTTGTCTCCTTCTAAGTATCTGTGCTATGGAATATCTACATTCACTCCTTCATTCTCACTCAACCTCCACTTGTCTCCCTCATTGCAGGAAAAGAGAGCTCACAATAAGCGAGAAAGAGCAAGAACAGGAGGAGGGCCACCCTCACTAGCCCACCTCACCCCCTGGGAGGAGGCGGTCCTGGAGATCATAGGAGTGGAGGAAGATGCGCAATTGGGGGATGGACAGACGGGTGCATCACAGCAAGCTGGTGACAAGAAGTTTTCCATCTCTCTCATTGACATTGCATGAGTCGCTGATAATGATTCTGAAGTTCTAACAGATGGACTTATGATCATATGCAATGTGCATGTAACCTTGGCATCACATTTCTGACTTTCCTTTACTCTCCCACAGGACCATCGCAAGCAGCCGTCCCCACTAGCCAGGAGGAACAGCCTGAGCATCCAGACTTCTCGGAGGAAGCTGCAACCTCCTGAGGACGCAGCATCAGCAGAATGCAGCGCACCCAGCACCAGCGCAGGCACTCACACCTCGGAGGGACCTTCAGGACATAGAGTAGTGTTGTCACCTGGTGTATCACAGCTCACAAGTGAGCATCAGCAGATTGTGGAGACGGACTACAGTGGAGAGTGCTACTCAGAAGGCGCAGGACTCTGCCAGCTCGGCTCATCTGCATGTCGACCCTCTGCCTCTGGGTCCATCCATAAGATCAGCGGTGCTGGAACTCCAGGAATAGATGCAGGCGTCTCTGGCAGGTTTTGTCTCCAGGGTCGATGCGAGTGTGCAGTGAATGGAGGAGTCCATAGCGAACATGAGCAGAGCCTTTGTGGAGTCATTGGCGCATCAATGCATCACCATGGAAAGGATGGCAACTTCCATGGAGGAGATAAGTCGCCAGAGTGCAGAAAACATGGTGAGTGTTCATAATAGAATGACATCTCTGGAGGAGCGATGGTCATCTATTGAACAGAGAAACCAGACCTTCATGGAAGTCCTTTTGAGTTGGACTGCCAGTGCAGAAACGGGTCCCCATGGCCCCCTGATGTGCAGCAAGGTGCTCTCAAGCCACTTCCAAGCGCTGGCCCCGTCTGGCCTGTGCAGCTTCAGGTGGGTGAGCAGCAGCCTGGCACTCCCGGTTCTGCTGGTGCCGCGGCTGGTGTTCGAGCTCATCTAATGCCCAGAAAGGAAGGAAATAAATGGCTCCCAATGCTTCTGGTATATGCCTCTGTTGAGGAAGCGCTGAGTGAAGGTGGGGAGAGGGGTTTCCCAGGAGGTCACACTGGAGATGGGTGCGAGGCTCCAACCTTCCACAGGTGTGGTTAAGCCTTCTAAATGTTGCCCCAGACCTGAGACCACTAAGTCCTGCCACCTGCAAATCATGGCTGTTCAAATCTCCTTTTTAATGGCTTACCTGCAGTTGATAGTCACCAATGCAATACTGCTCCCGCCAGGTTTCACATTTGCGATTCCCACCAGGCGTGTTTTACGTGGGAAAGGGGTTAAAGTTGCAAGGGACTGTTAAAATAGGATTATAGAGGCCATTTAGTGGTAATTAAGGGGCTTAAAGACCAGTCCCGCCTGTTGGATGCGGGACGGAGTCGGGACCATCAGACACGCCTGAGTTAAAATTGCTCGGAGTCGGGAACCAGGCGGGGAGGGTCCTGCCCGCCATTTTTTGCGATTTGTTTTTTTTACCCCCCGCCCGCCTCGCGGCTCAGTTAAAATCGAAGCCAAAGAGTCTGGAAAGGGATATAGATAGGTTAAGTGAGTGGGCAAAAATTTGACAGATGGAGTATAATGTGGGAAAATGTGAGGAAGAATAAAAAGGCAAATTATTATTTAAGTGGAGTGAGACTAAAATGCTGCGGTACAAAGGGACCTGGGGGTCCTAGCACAGTACATGAAATACAAAAAGTTAGCATGCAGGTACAGCAAGTAATTAGGAAAGCTAATGGAATGTTGGCCTTTATTGCAAGGGGTATGGAGTATAAAAGTAAGGAAGTTTTGATGCAACTTTACAGGGCACTGGAGTACTGCGTACAGTTTTGGTCTCCATATTTAAGGAGGGATGTACTTGCATTGGAGGCAGTGCAGAGAAGGTTCACTAGGTTGAATCCTGGGATGAAGGGGTTGACATGACGAAAGGTTGAGTAGGTTGGGCCTATACTCATTGGAGTTTAGAAGAATGAGAGATGATATTGAAACATAAGATTCTGAGGGGGCTTGACAGGGTGGATGCTGAGAGGATGTTTCCCCTAGTGGGGGAATCTAGAACTAGGGGGCATAGTTTCAGAATAAGGGGTTGCCCATTTAAGACGGAGATGAGGAGGAATTTCTTCTCTGAGGGTCGTGAATCTTTGGAATTCTTTACCCCAGAGAGCTGTGGAGGCGGAGTCATTAAATTTATTCAAGGCGGAGATTGACAGACATTTGAACTACAAGGGAGTCAAGAGTTATGGGGAGAGAGCAGGAAAGTGGTGTTGAGGCCAAGATTGGATCAGCCATGGTCTTATTGAATGGTGGAGCAGGCTCGAGGGGCCAAATGACCCACTCCTGGTTCTTATGTTTGCAGATATTTCTAGAACAGTAAAGGCTGGAACATGTGTGAAATAGAACAGGTGGAAAAGTGATGAGCAAGAGTGATAATAGCTAAGATTCCATATACTGGCCCAGAAATTCGGGTCTCCATGGGTGAGTACGCACAGGGTACTCACCCGTGGGCCGAATGGAAGTGCCGGTTTTCTGCATGCACTGCGCATGCGCGGGAAACCGGCACTTCTGATCCTCTGAACGAAGGGGTTCAGAGGTCGAACGCGCGCGCAGGAGAGGCTGCGCGTGCGCTTTGAACTTAGGTTTTTTTTTTACAGGTTTTCCCGGGAGGGTAAGCCTGCAGGATTTACACATTTAAAAAGCAGGCATAAGGCCTGCTTTTTGCAAGGTAAGTGGTCAATTAATTAAAATGAAAACATTTTTTCCACAGGTTTATTATTTTTAAATACTTTAAAGCAAGGTAAGTTTATTTTTAGCCCCGTTAGAATATAAAATTATTTTTTCAAAAATTTAAATTACTGTTTAAAATAGTTATTTAATGTAATTTATAGTTTATTTAAAAAGTGTCTTTTTAAAAAAAAAAAAAAAAAATTATTTGAAGGTTTATCTCTATTTTGGGGCCCGTAGTATTTATAAGTTTTGACAGGTCTTCCTGTCAATCTTATGAATGGGCTTTTCCCTCCTCCGATTGGCTGCCCATGGCCCACGTGATCCCAGGGGACGCATCGCACTAACTACGCCCCTGGGACACGCAAGCACAGCGCACCGGCAGCTGGGCCAGGCCCCGGAGCGGAATTCCACGGGGCCCTACAGCTCAACTGCCGGTGCGCAAGGCAAGTGCAGGTCGGGGGCTTACACCTGCGGGAAGCCCCCGACCAGAATTTCTGGGCCAATATATGTATCATTAGTATTCCATTGTGGGGGGGGTCTCATGATATTGTGATGCATTCGCTTAATTTGAATTGAAATTATGCAGAAAACGGCACTTGTGCTGTTCTTATTTAAATTGCTTGACTTTGAATTACTGAACATTTTGAATTTTCTTCAAGCAACAAACAACTTCAGATTGACAGGAGTAGACTGTTTAATCATAATTGATTGACAGCCTTGTCCTCCAATGAGGAAGAGTGTAAGGCACGACAATCTCGGCAGCAGCTTAGATACATAGAACTCTGAGCATTCAGGATTCCATGTGTAACACACCTACCCAAAGGATCTATCTCTGGACTGTATCCTATTTAGGGAGAAAAGAAGGCTTATTTGTTTTATCTTGAGCAGGGGTGAGCAATTATTTGGGCTGGAGGGTTACTTAAAAGGGATCAAGGGGTATGGGGGAGAAAGCAGGGACCGGGTACTGAATTTGGATGATCAGCCATGATCGCATTGAATGGCGGAGCAGGCTCGAGGGGCCGAATAGCCTACTCCTGCTCCAATCTTCTATGTTTCTATGTTAACAAGTTTTGGTGTGCTGAATAACAATATCTGTTTGGTCAGCCTTAAAAGTAGCATTGTTGTGTTTGGTGCCACAACTTGGCTTATTTTGCATATTGGTAAGAATATGTTGTAGGAAAAATCATTAAACTGATGCACTTGAATGTTTTGGAATATACCTTTTGTGAGAAATTTAATCAACTCAAATGACTCCTACCAAATGCAGTAGCACTGACAATCCCATAACCAGTAATTTGACACTACAACCTTACTACAGGTGCTTTGCCAGAGTTTCACAGCATGATAGAAATAACATATACTGCACATCAATACATTTCTAATGCATTTGTATTTCTGCTCCCTTTAGGAAACTAAAGTGATACCAGAAGAAGCAAGTGTCATTGAAGGTAATCTTGTATCTTTCTGGCTGAACAGCTTATTTTAGCCCTTCTTTACCCTCATCAGACACGTTTACAAGTGTGACTTTGTTTAGTAGCAGTGATCATTTGGAGAATAGCACTGCCACAGGAAGAATGGAAAACTGAGGCACTGCTAAAATGTGTAATTCTGCTGTTAAGCTATTAAGACATGTTATCCCTACTTGTGTTTTAGGCAATTTAATACTGAACCGTTTTTCAACTTTTACTGTCAACACATAGCAGTGTAATGTTTGTGAAAATGTGTGACTGGGGAGAGGGAGGAGGAACCTGTTCAGCATTTTTGATGGTGATAGATCAGTTATGCAGACCTGATGTATTGTGCCATGCCAGAAAAAAGGTGATCGGCTATTCCTAATATTTCCCATCCTGAGTTGTTACTTTAATTACTATTTGACACTTTTTGTTGCTCTGGACAAACTTGAACGTTTGATGGTGCTATATGAATATAATCTTGTCCGGGTATAAGTGCAAGTTAATTGCAGGGTTACACCAACTTTGATTTGCAGGTTTGTCTATTTCCAGCACCTGGACTTTCACCTCGGGTAAGCAGTGAGTGAACAGTTAAAGATCTGTACTAAAGGTTGTAATATCTGGAGAGACCACAGTTGAGGGCATTGGAACCAAGTTGGTTCCTTGAAGAGTGATGTGGGGTAAAGGGAGTTACTACCAAAGGGAGCCAGAAAATTGGGTGGTGCAGTTCACCATTTGGGATGGGGGAAGTGTGTGAGACATTTGATGAGGATGAGAAATCGGCTGAAAAGGGGGAAGAACTGCATATTAATTAAGGGAATGATGTCAGGCTGGAGAGATGTAATGAGTAGATTTCCCCAGGGTTTGGTGCTGGGGCCCTTGACTATCCAATTTGCATAAGTGACCTGGATTCAGAAACTCAATGTAAGTTGGTCAAATCACAGACAATCTAAATGTGAGGACGGGGGTCAGGGGGGAGGGGGGTGCGTGGAGTGTGATGAAATAGCTAGAAATTACAGATGATGATCAAAACAGATCAGTGCAATTAGTTACACATGGGAAGAAAAAAACAGGGAACATAATTAATGCTTTTGAACTAGCATGGGGAAAGGCTGAAAGAGGTCTGAGATTGATGACAGACTCTGCACTCGACATGTCCAATTCTGGGCAGTTCCAAGTTAAACCGTGACTGCAGGAGAGGGGAACATAGGTACAAACTGGTAAAAGACCAGTTCTTTACACAAAAGGAATTGGTAGCTCATAATTTCTGAATAAGTTAGTGGGGGCAAAAAAACTTGAGACATTCAAGAGAAATGGATGCTGTGATGAGGACATTGTAGTTTGTATAAAAGACTGAGCTGGATGGGCCAAATAGTCTGTCTTATCTGTATTTATGTTTATGATCTTTGTGAATATCAAACTGATGGGTGTTATTCTAACCAGCTATCATTTGTAAATGATTCCCTCTCCCATTGGCGCTGTCCCAATCCCGTTTTAAATCTGCAGTCGTGATGCCCCTTCTCCAGAAACCCATCCTCGACTCCTTTGTCTTTGATAACTGCCACCACATCTCCAACCTTCCCTTCCTATTCAGAGTCCTTGAACTTATTGCCTCCTAGCTCTGTGCCTATCTCTTCCACAATTCCATTGAATCCCTGCAATTTTGTTTCTGTGCTTCCCATTAGCAAAGGAATGGCCCTTAACAAAGTCATGCATGACATCCTCTGTGACTATGACTATGGTGTGTTATTCCTCCAGATCTTCCTTGACACCTCTAGACGTTGGCCTGGTTGGACAAACCTTTCCTCTGTTCTGCATCTTGGTGGGACTCTCCTAGCTTGGTTACAATCTTAATTATCCAATCGTACCCAAAGCATTTCTAGCAGTGGCTTGTATTCCTATTTGTATTGTCACCATTTGAAGGCTCCCAAGAGCCTATTCTTGACCCTATCCATCTGTATGGTGCCCCTCGGTGATATACGAAGGCGTTGGGACAGCTATATGTACACCGATGGTACCCAGTTCAAACCCGGCACCACCGCTCATTGCTTCTGCGCTGTCAGATTGCTTGTCTGACATCGTCTTAGATGAACCTTAACATGCACCATCTAAACAATGGGGAGACTGAATTTACTGTCTTCAGCCCCCACCACAGGCTCAGCTGCATCTCCATCTACCTCCCCAGACACTGTCTCGGGCATAATAAGACTGTTCACCACCCAGAGTCCAGTTTAAATCCAGCAGACTATTGAATCTGCTGTATGTACGTACGCAAGTGATGTGCATGTTAACGTAACTTTCACATTGAAGAAATGAAGAGAATCTGAAGATTTCGGATGACAAGTTACCATGGTGTATAAGTAGCACCTTCGTGCCCTCTATAGTAAAGACTTGTAGTGTTTCATAATCCAAAATATCAGCTGCAATGTAAGGGTGTAGCATACACTTAGATGTGATATATAATCTGGATTTTATACTAATTATTTGTGAACATTTACAGTTGCAGTTTAAAAGTGTACCAAATAGTCAACCTTAACTTCAGTTCACGCACTTTGAACCTGTAGGAATTGGATGAACCTTTTTAGGTCTCATCAATTGAAATGCTCCTGTTGACCTCTAGAGCCATTATTCTGAAGCTGTGTGGCTTTGCTGATAAACGTTTTATAAAAAAAAAAAATACCTGTGTCTTTTAAACTCCCTCAGTTTTCCAATCTCTCTGAATTTAAGAGGATGGAGAAATACTAGCTCCACGTGTATACTTGCTATATCTGTTGTAATTAAACCTTGTGCTATTCTATTCCATTAATCCCATAGAAAAGGAGAATGTGGCTGAGAGTTTGGGGAAAGCTTATAGTTCTGTTCCTACAGAGGAGGAATCCTCTGAAGATGCACAGCTATTGCTATTAACACAATGTATGGTTGATACAGATATCTACCAAAAAGAAGTGGAGGGCGCCCTTGCGTTGGGCGTGGACAATGACATAGATTTGGCTACAACCAAAATGGAAATAGACTCTAAGACACCTACCGAGGAAAAGGTGGGCACTGAGAAGATAGATACCAGAACACTTGCAACAGAAAATGCAAGCAAGATAGAAGGTAGCCAGCAAGAGCATGAAGTTGAAGAGGCAAGCATTGAAATTGCAGAGCAAGAGCTGCAGCCAAGAACTGAGGAAAACAAAGATGAAGTCATAAAACCAGAAGATGAAGGTTCTGACGAAGCAGCTAAGAAATATCCCTTGATTGTAGAGGGCAGTGATCAGAATAAGAGGTTTGTTATTTCTCAGTTCTAGACCAGAATTCAAATAATACTAAGATGATTCCACTAAACTTATCTCCTGAATTGGCCTACACAATGGCTGTAATTTTGACCTTTCCTGTAGTGTTTAAAACACCCTTCCCCAGTAGCTCTCCCCATACTGCCAAAGATGGCTTCCTTTTACACTTTCTGCTCACCTGCAAGCGGCACAGGTAGTTCACAAAGTTGGATGTATTTTGCTTCCATGTGCACTGTTTACTGATGGTATCAAAATAAATTGAGGCAATTTTCTGTTTGTAGCTGGGACATGAAATGCCATTCAAGGTGTTTAAAAGTATTTCATTCACAATGACCTATAACTGCTGGGAGCTGTATACTTTGCTGGATATTGGAGACGTTGCTTGAAAGACTTGATGGAAGTGTTGACATTTGTGAGTTCCTAATGGTTTCAATACAATTTTGTATCTTCAGCACTGTTGAGGATGAAAACGATACTAATAATGAAGCTAATCTGGAGAAAGGTAGGTCATAGAAATCATAGTACAAGGATAATCCGAGAGCCTTGTCCTACCGGTTACTTAAAGCCATTTATAGACTCTTGTGTTGGATGTGTATATAAAAGGAATGCAACTAAAGAAATTAAAGATCCCAAAATGACAATCAGATGCTAATGCTCTTCTGACTATACCATCTTTATTGACTATTTCAATTCAGTAAGCTTTCGTAAGAGTATTACTAGCACCTGCTATAGGAGAAAATAGATTTTTAACTTGTTTTGAGGTTTGTTAGTATTTGCTGATGTGTATAACAGTTCACTATTTTAAGTGTTCATCTTTTTTCAAAAGATGGTGGTCCTTCGAGATTTAAATCAGGTTTTTGGATAGGTCTTTTAAGTAGAAAGAACGTATCCTGCATTGAAGCATAAGCATGCTTCCTGTTATCTCCCATGGATTTACAGTGACATATTCCGCACCTCAACTACCGGTGTTCTGGTTGAGCAAGGGGATACATGCTGGTGCGGCAGTAGTAGGGTGGATGGGTAAAGGAAATGATTTTAAAATATTTTCCCCCTTGTATTCTCCAATTTTAAAATTATGTCCTGTATACACAAGTCCAGGAAGAGAGCGAGGAGTTGAATGTTGATCTCAGAATCTGTGCTTCTACCAGGCGACCACATTGTGGAACTGGAGTAATTTTTGGAACATCTTGTTGGTTGATTTTAATTTGCCAAGATTGGCGGTCCTGCTAGAGATTGGAATGAAGTCAGTGTTTTGTCATAATTAATGAGGTACCTAAGATATCTTTTAACTCTAAGATCATCAGGCATGTTTCATGGATCTAAAAGCGTATAAACATGGTTATATGCAAATAATGCCACTGAGTTCCAGAGCTCATATATACTGCTAGATATAATTCTTGTACTGTTCAAGCATACACCCGAGTGGCCACTGAGCGTTGTTTGGGTAGTTATAGCACAGAAATAGCAGCATTGGTGGAAACTTGGCAGCAGGTTTTCTGCCTTGTTGACATTTAATTGTGTGTGGTACATAGATGACTGAAATTGGTATATTTTTAATCTGTTGACCAGTCTGCTAGGTGGTGGCCTAGGGTGCCCCTGTCGAGATGAAATACTGCAACGTTCTTGTGTATCTCAACCAATTGGCAGAGATAAGATTTGTGAAACAAAAATACTCCAGATATTTTGACTACATCATATTTAAAATTCCTTTGAACAGCCCAGGTCAGTTCCAATAAAATGTAAGGAGATAGTATAGAAATGAGCGACTTTACTGTTGATGTGTAGTTCTCTTCAATACAGATCTTTAATTCATGGTCCACAGTGGTTTATTTTCTGCTTTTCTGGATTGATGTGAGCCAATTACACAATGTTTTCATGCTGCTAATTAATGAGAATACCCTTGGATACAGGACAATCTGGAAATATTAACACCGGCAAGAACCTTCTGGTGAGTGGCCTGTCTGCTGATACCAAAGCTAATGAGTTGAAGGACCTCTTCCGTAAATATGGCAAGGTGAGAATTGTGAGAAAGTCCTGTCATTTCCTGGTTGTTACTGTCGACGATGTACCTGAGGGTGAACAACAAAATAACATGTAATGAAGAAGGGTGGTGTGTCACAGTCCATGCAGAAATAGTTTGCATTTGAAATCTTGATGTGATTGAATTATATCTGCGTTGTTGTAGGTTTTTGAATATGGGCATCCCATGGTCCTCCCATTATGTGCTCCATGCTAAATCCAAAGTAATGCTTTGCACCACTGTCAGACTTGAATTCTTTGTGGGCCTTGTTCAGTGGTGGCACTTTGCATTCAAGAGGGTAGATGGGGCAGTGGAATGCTGCCTATCTGAGTATCACAGCTCTGCCCTGATTGAACACATTTCAATATTCAGAAGAGATCAATGTGCTTATTTTTGAAAGCAAAACTCTCTATCCTACAGTATGCTATAACAGCATGAAGTGAAATTTATATCCACAGGAGCACAGTGGGTGTATTATGCTACATTACCCGATGTGTTGTATTACTTCATGCAATGCAAAGCAGCACTTCTGTGTTTAAGGAATACATTAAATGTCTTGCCCTATGCAGTCTAAGGCAATGCTGCTTTATGTGCAGAAATAAAGTTAATACCAGCGTACAAATTGTTTGGACCAAGCCTGGATATTAAATTATTAATAGTTTTAATGATTAATTGTAGTGGACAGAACTTTATCAAAAACATTTACTTTTCATACAATTTGGGATTTTTATAGTGTTTTTTGAGTAAATCAAGTTTGCTCTATCCCCTGAAGAGGTGGGATACGCAGTTGTACCTTTTTTTAAAAAGAAAGTTTATTGAGAAGTGTAGGTGAATGCCTTTTATGGGGCATAACCGAGACTGAAAAGAATAGGAGACCAGACATAGTAAGTCAATGAGAAGTAGTTACTTGACACCAAGCTTGAGTTTTAAAGGACTGTAGATTATAGCAGAGGGGGAAAGAGTTCTATTGTTTTGAGGTCCTGAGAAAGAATGAGTTAGAGTAAGAGATGATGCAATGAGTCTTGATTTCAATAAAGTTTGGGTGCAGAGAGGAGCAACAATGTTAAGACGGCATATTTGGAGCTCAGGATGGACAAGAAAGGAGAGCTCGTAGGATCAATAATCAAAGGAGTATTGATAAGTAGATAATATCAAGAGACAAGAAGTGAGAGAAGGTTTCCCTATATTACATGAGCCTTTTCTTATCTTCTGGCCAGAGTGTGTGAGTGCTGCTGGAATATACTACTGCATATATGGGAGCAATATCCAAGTTTTGGACAGACTTGGCTTCTCACAGAGAGTTCAGGGGAAATGATAAATGTTTGAAATAGAATCATATGTCAGCACAGAAGGAGGCCATTTGGCCCATCGTGCCTGTGGTGGATCTTTGATAAAGCTAATCCAATTAAACTCACTCCCCTGCTCTTCCCCATTTTTTTTCCTTTCAAATATTTATCCAATTCTCTTTTCAATGTTACTATTGAATCACCCTTTCAGGCAGTACATTCCAGATCGCAACAACTCACTGTTCCTCATGTCACATCTGGTTCTGAAAGAAAACAGAGTTTCTTTGAGGCAGATTTAGCAATGAAGGAGATATGGGAGTTCCATTTGAAATTGGAGGTGATGGTGAGTCCAAGAACGTCAGTAGTTGGTAACTGTTGGCAAGAGATGAATATATTGACGGTGAAGAAAGAAACAAGATTTGCGTTGCTCCATCAAAGAATGTGCAGGAGATTAAGATTTAATCATTATGCATCAAGAAGAATGAAGATTGTGTGAAAAGTTGTCAGCAAAAGAGTGGATTTGGCTATATGATGCATGAAGGGCATTATTGGTGTGCAAGAGGAGCAAATTCCAAGAGAACAGTGTATTGAGTGGATGGACAAATCATTATCAGCAGCACAGATGAACTTGAAAGTAAGCTAGACAGCAATGGATATAACTTTGGAAGATCTACAGTGGTAATTTGTTTAAGAGTGTATGGTGCCCAACTCTTCATAGGCTTTGAACTTGACGAGTTAACATTATGTTGTAGCTGAAAATGTTAATTACATTTTGTTGCTACATGCTTGATTTTTGTCCATTGCCTGTACAGTATCACAGAATACTTGCGTTGTTATCATACCTACTTAAGATTGGCATAATAATTCAATTAATTAGAGTTGATGGTCTGTAGTTGCATTTTTGCACTTGCTGTGTTGATCCTTGATGCTCTGAGAATAAGGTATTGTTTTTAGAAAGGTTCTACTGTAACCCAGATGCTCCTCTTTTTGCTGTACAAGGGATTGACGGGCCCTAACAGCGTAGTAGAATATACATAGCTAAGAATATTTGGGATATATAAGGCGAGAAAAACAGTAGAGTGCACTGCTTACCATATTGTAGCAATGTCTAACCCTGAACTGATTCTCTAGAGGTGCAGAACAAGTGAGTACTATCCAGAGCTGAGTTTCTTGGTAACTTTGAAAGCCATTTCAGGCTATCGATAAACTTGACAGGTGTGTTTCTTTTATCTGCTTGTTTTTTTTAAAATGGGAAATATGACACTGGATGGAAAAAGTAGATAAATGTTCCATTTCTCAACACTGAACTGCTTTACCGTGAGGACAAAACATGCACATGTGTCTCTGGCTTTGGGCAGCCACAAAAATCTCTGGAAAAAGATAGTTTTGTGGGGGGGGGGGGGTGGAGGAGAGAAACCTAAGTAACCTTCAGCGCACTGGCACTGCAGTAGTTATAGTTATGCCAAGTTATTGAATCTTCATGATATGAGGTGAGCAGGAAACGGTACCTGTTTACAGTTACAGACCCAAACCTACTGTTTGAATAACTTAACAGGAGAAACTCTGGCAATTTATGTGCAGATCCATTGAAGGCTTTGCCTTGGACTTTTTATTCTCGGAATGGGCAATGCTGGCAAGGCTACAGTTATTGCCCATCCCTGAGAAGGTGGTGGGCCCACTTGATTGTTTTTGCAACCAAGTGCCCACTTTAGACGGCATTGGAGTCACGTGTAGGTCAGATAGGATGGGGAGAAAAGTTTCCTTCCTAGAAGGACAGCAATGGACCATTCTGGTTTTACAAGAAACCAGCAGCTTTCCTGGTTACAACCCACAAGTGAACAGATTTATTGAATTCATTTTCAGAACTTTGCCATGGCAGGAGTTCAACTCATAACCTCTGGGTTGCTAGTCCAGTACCGTCATCATTGCACTATTAATTGATCCTTTCTCTTTAGGTGATTTGTGCAAAAGTGGTAACTGATGCTCGCAATCCTGGTAAACATTACTATGGATTTATAACAATGTCGACGGTCAAGGAGGCAACAGAATGCATCCGTACTCTGAATCAAACTGACCTAAGTGGACAAACCATCACTGTCGAACTGGTGAGTACAAAGAAAATATCACTGGATACGACTAAACAAGATGGTACCTAGATAAGAAAAATTGCCCAGAAGATTAAGAAAGCAATGTTCCCTCTGGCTTTCCGATTGGTACATGCTAAGCATGTGGTATTGTCATGTAGTTGGCCCTTCCTAACTACATCAGGATCTGGATAAAACATAGAATATACTGTTGGACAGAGTATTAATCAAGAAATGAGCTTGTAACAAAGGTAATGCAATAATCGTGGGGGACTTTAATCTTCATATAGACTGGACAAATTAAATTGGCAAAAGTAGTTTGGAGGACAGTTTCCTAGAATAATACACTGTGGAACCAACCAGGGAAGAGTCTATTTTAGATCTTGTCTTGTGTAATGAGACAGGGTTAATTAGTAATCTCATGGTAAGGGATCCTCTGGGGAAGAGTGATCATAATCAATGTTCCCGCTAATTTTTTTGTACTGAGCGGGCCATGAACTCTTTTGAGTGCAACCTTTTCATCTGAGCAAATTTTAAAACAGCAACTTTTACAACGACAGCAACAGCAACCACTTAAAAGCAGTGGGGGGGAATTTTCCTAGCCCTGGGGAGGCGGGACTGCTGGGATAATGGCAGAATCTGGGAGCGGGTACCCATCCCGCTTCCGTGCCATCTTCCCAGGAGGCGGGAAGGGGATTAGTGCCAATTAACTGCCTGTTAACAGGAAAGAGCTGCAATTGCGATCGGCTCTGAGGTCGCAAGACTCGCAAACGAGTCTGTCTGGATTCCTGGGGCCTTTGTGTATTGGGCCCCTCCCCCGCCCCAGCTACTGTCCAGTTCTCTGCGCGGCATTTCAATCAACTGAGAGAGAGTTTGGGGATCAGTGCGTGCGCACCTTAGAGGGAACAGTGATCATAACATGATCGAATTTCAGATTGAGTTTGAGGCTAACATACTTAAGTCCAAAACTAGAGTATTAGACTTAAATAAAGCCAATTGCATAGGTATGAGGGGCAAGTTGGCTAAGGTAGATTGGGAAATTAGATTAATAGGTGTGATGGTAGATAAGCAATGGCAAACATTTAAAGAAATATTTCATAATTCTCAATGAATATATATTCCATTGAGAAATAAAAACTTCACAGGAAAAGTGATCCATCCATGACTAACTAAAAAGAGGTTAAGGATAGTATTAGATTAAAAGAAGAGGCTTGTAATACTGCCAAGCAGAGTAGTAAGCCTGAGGATTGAGCGAATTTTAGAAACTAGCAAAGGATGACCAAAAAATTGATGAGGGAGAAAATAGAATATGAGAGAAAACTAGCAAGAAATATAAACACAGATTGTAAGAGCGTCTACAAGTATCTAAAACGGAAGAGAGTCGCGAAAGTAAACGTGGGTCCCTTAGAAGCTGAGACAGGAGAAATTATAATGGGGAATAAGGAAATGGCAGAGACTTTAAACAAATATTTTGTATCACAGTAGAAGACATAAAAACATACTGTGGTGGGCCAAAGGTCTGAAAGTGAGGAACTTGAAAGTAATTATTGTTAGTAATAAAGAAAAGGTACTGGAGAAATTAACGGGACTAAAAGCCAACAAATCCCCTGGACCTGATGGTCTACATCCTAGGGTACTAAAAGAGGTGCCTGCAGAGATAGTGGATGTGATCTTCCAAAATTCCCTGGATTCTGGAACGGTCCCAGTGGAATGGATGGTAGAAAATGTAACACCGCTATTCAAGAAAGGAGGGAGAGAGAAAACGGGGATCTACAGACCAGTTAGCCTGACATCAGTCATTTGGAAAATGCTGGAATCCATTACAGGAAACTTTGTTATATCCGGCACCGACAGATCGGCAGCAGCTCGGTCCCATCAAAACTGCCGGACATACAAAGTTAATGTTGAAGCATACGGAGGTTTTCATCTCCGTATCTGACAACAAACACTGTTGCTTAGCAACAGCTTGTAAACAGTCGGCCCGTACCTTGGAAGTGTCTCTAGCTCAGCAACAGCTTCAGAGAGACTTTCCAGAGCCCGACTGTTGAAAACAAAGCCACGAGAAGAAAAAAAACCTAACAAAACAGCTTCTGATTTCTGCCGGTAGATCGAGGTTTCCGGACATACAACCTCCGGATAAACCAAAGTTTCCTGTAATAAGGAAGTGGTAACAGGGCACTTAGAAAATCATATGATTAGGTAGAATCAACATGGTATTATGAGGGAAATTGTATTTGACAAATCTATTAGAGTTTTTTGAGGATATAACTGGCAGGGTGGATGAAGGGGAACCAGTGAATGTAGTATATTTGGATTTTCAAAAGACATTCAATAAAATGCCACACGCAAGTTTGTTGTTCAAGATAAGGGCTCATGGAGTTGGGGGTAATATATTAGCAGGGATAGAGGATTGGTTAAAAGACAGAAAACAGAGAATAGGAATAAACGGGGCATTTTCGGGTTGGCAGGCTGTAACTAATGGGGTGCCGCAGGGATCAGTGCTGGGGCCTCAGCTATTTACAATCTATATTAATGACTTGGATGAAGGGACCGAGTGTAATGTATCCAATTTTGCAAACGATACAAAGCTAGGTGGGACTAAACTGAGGAGGACACAGATGCTGGAAAGTGATATAGACAGGTTAAGTGAGAAATTTCTTCACTCAGAGGGTTGGGAATCTTTGGAATTTTCTGCCCCAGAGGGCTGTGGATGCTCAGTCGTTGAGTATATACCAGGCTGAGATCGACAGATTTTTGGACTCTAGGGGAGTCAAGGGATATGGGGATCAGATGGGAAAGTGGAGTTGAGGTCTAAGATCAGCCATGATCTTATTGAATGGCGGAGCAGGCTTGAGGGACCATATGGCCCACTCCTGCTCCTATTTCTTGTGTTCTAAGGCAGTCTTTATGACTCCACAGCTGAATTAATTGATGGGCAGCCCCATATAATTGTTCCCCTTAATGAGACTAGATTAGCTGAGAGTCGCTGGTGCCAGTTGTTGAGGCATGTTCAATTACAATAAAAGTTATTAAAAGTTTGCATGTCAACCATATTTTAATTAAACATGAGAAGAGTTTCCGATGACAAGGTTGTGGAGTGACTGTCCTGAAAACCAAAGATGGGGGCCTGTTTGCATTGTAACTGTTGCAAGTTGCTGTTAAGTTTAATTTACTGTACTTATTGGCATATTGGAGAAAAATGCACCTGTTATTGATGTGTTGAATGTACGGTATGAGCAACAGAATTTATTGCTAAATTCAGTTAAGTATTCAGTACTGAATACAATTGCATGGAGAATGGGGACTTTTGAAAATGTTGGTAATTGTCTACATACCCCAAAGGAATTGCCTCTTGTTTACCAGATTCCTGGAAAGGCTGGTTTAGAAATATCATTTGACGTTGGAATGAATATTTCAGCATTCAAACAGAGCAAGATACATTTTTCTTTTACTGAAGCTGTTATTTACCTCTACCTCTACCGTGGTTGACACTGCCCTCGACCGTGTCAGTTCTATCTCCCGCACCTCTGCCCTCACCCCTGCCCCTCCCTCCCGGAACCACGATAGGGTTCCCCTTGTCCTCACCTTTCACCCCACCAGCCTCCACATTCAACGGATCATCCTCCGGCATTTCCGCTACCTCCAAAGTGATCCCACCACCAAACGTATCTTCCCCTCCCCTCCCCTTTCAGCATTCCGCAGGGACCGCTCTCTCCGAGACACCCTAGTCCACTCCTCTATCACCCCAAACAGCCCTTCCCCTTCGCCTGGCACCTTCCCGTGCAAGCGGAGGAGATGTAACACCTGCCCCATACCTCCCCCCTCCCCACTGTCCAGGGCCCCAAACACCCCTTCCAGGTGAAACAGCGATTTACTTGTACTTCTCGCAATCTAGTATACTGTATTCGCTGCTCACGATGCGGTCTCCTCTACATTGGGGAGACCAAACGCAGATTGGGTGACCGCTTTGCGGAACACCTCCATTCAGTCCGTAAGGGTGACCCCGAGCTTCCGGTCGCCTGTCATTTCAATTCACCGCTCCATTCCCACTCGGACCTCCCCGTCCTTGGCCTCTTGTACTGTTCCACGGAAGCTCAACGTAAACTCGAGGAACAGCACCTCATCTTCCGATTAGGCAGTCTGCAGCCTTCCGGTCTCAATATCGAGTTCAACAATTTCAGATCATAACCTCGGCCCCTATTTCATTTTCACTTATATTTTTCCACTCCTTTCCTTTCCCCCCCCCCCCTTTCCTTTTGTTTCTCTCTCACACCTGGCAGCTATCTTTTGCCCTGCCAGTACACTTTACACCCAATCACAGCCTATTACCATCTCGTCTAGCTTCTAATCTCTTTTACTTCTTTTGGTTCTTTTATTCTTTTGTCCGATCGCAGCCCTGCCTCCGATCTAGTTCCTTTTCTCTCCAGTTTTGAAGAAGGGTCAAACCCGAAACGTCAACTCAAATTTCTCTCCACGGATGTTGCCTGACTTGCTGAGTTTTTCCAGCATTTTCTGTTGTTATTTCTGTTATTTATGGAGTTTAATTCTGCTAATTTGCAGTTGCTTAAATCAAATTGCAGGATAATTAAAAATGTTTGAACACAAGGCAGCTTTGAGTTATCAAGAGTAGACTATTAATATGACTTTAAAAAAATTGTGGTTGCGTATTTTATTTTCCTAAATCAACTTTACAATCAGGAATGTTCTATGCACATTTCTAAAGTCTCACGGTTAAATGTGTTTGTTTGTGTTTATGTATAGAACAGAATGTGGTTGAGTGAGCTAATGCTTTGGAGAAATAAAGGATTTGTTAACATTGACCATTAGCCAGTTTATTGATCCATCAGTGTTCAATTTTTTTTGCCTGGACTCAAAAATGCTTAAAATCACAGACCACCCAGGCATTTTGCAAAAATACAAGATGATGATCTTGTACCCTCACCCCTCTTTACCCCCACCTAATTCTAGGGTAAGACAAGATTCTCTTTATGGCTAACACAGAGGGTTAGAGCCCCTTTGTGTGCCTCAAGGTTTCTATGGCAGAAGAAGGAAACAGTAGCGAGTGAGACACACACTGGGACGAGGGAAGGGCATACAAAGGGAAAGATGTAGAATAGCAGGCATACAAGAGGAAAGCGAGGTGTTCAGAAATGATCGGAGGCACACAGAAGGAGGGGAGACAAAGGGAAGGAGACTTGTACAAAGATGAGGGAGTGAAAAACAAAATCAGGCTGGGGAAGAAGAGAATTGGAGAGGGGAAAGTGAACAAGGCAGTTAGAGGAAGAAAGATAGCATTTTTCTTTTGTTTGATTGATGTCATGAGAGATTGAATTCTTCCAAAAATGGGCATCTTTTCACCAACCTTTTCCAGCCTCTTCTACACTAGTACTTTTGGTGTTTCATCCCCAAATGTGGCTGCTTGGCACCATTTGTAAACTTGAAAATATGTTTAGGTTTAGGCCAGTAATTCCCAACAAGGTATTTTACTGGTTGTGGTCATGTGAGAAAGTACTCGCAGCAGTTGATGTGCTACCCCATGGAGACTGATTGATTGATTCACAGAGTCACTTGGGGGTTTACGGCACCTCCGTGAACAGACATGGGCAGAGGCCTGTGAGCAGGTTCACCGTCTACCACCTCAGCTGGCTTCTTCAGTACATTGAGCCCAAATGGGGAGAAAAATGAATTGGTGTGTTTCAACTAGATTGTTCATTTCTCCAGATGATGGACATAACTGGAAATGTGCAAGGTTGAACAAGTATACGTTTGTCTCCTTAAGGCGAAAGGTACCATTAAAAAGCGTACAGAGGTGAAGGGAGGAAGTGTAAAGGACCCAACATCACATTCCAGCCGGAATACTGCGAATGACAGCCGAAGTTCGAGAGACAAGTAGGTGGCAAAGCTGAGTGTTATAATAAATCACTAATTATTCCTCACTCCTTTTATCCTCCAAGCACATTAGGATAGTCTCATTGTTCAACATGAACAAGATTTTTGCTTGATGTAGCTGTGCAAGAGTGATGTGATTGTTTTCCAGACCCATGCTGTACAAATTCAGCATATTCTGATTTCTGTGCAGCTTTCTCACCCAGCAGCAGTGTCTAGCTGTCCAACTAGAAAGACTTCGATTTGTTGTCAATTCAAGTTGTATTCATATTTTATTAGCTATCTACTTGATTTGACCACAGAAAGATAATGACATCAGCATCTCAACATTGGAATTACTATTGATTTTGCGATCTAAAAAAGTGTTCCAATGAACAAGCAAAAGATCCTGCAGTATTTGGCCACGCTAAGTTTCAAGTTCTGTTCATCCCATTAGGCTTATCCAGCAACTGGCATTGACCAACAGTGTCTTTGCCTTCCTTCTACATATGGCTTTGAAGACTGAGGAAGACTTCGATGAGTTTCGGCAGGGGTGGAGGTGGACGATGTTGCAAAGTTGCAAGTAAGCGACTGGTGCAGTTCCCAATGGACAACAGTTGGCTACACACTGCTGTGCACTTGGGTAGAAAGCTGAACCAGACCGGTATTGAGATTTTTTGTGCGAGGGTTCCTACAGAGTCGCATTCAGGACTAGATAGGATGCTGATCTATGGAGCTGCCAGCTGATAGAGCAGGGAACTGTCATGAGCTGAATTTCTCCCTGCTGTTTCTGGAAAGTTGAAATGATTTGCCTTCACACAGAAGAACAAATGACCTTAAATGTAAAATATCTCCTACAGGGCAAGTAATTTCAAAACTTTTTTTTTTCCTCCTTAGCTGTATTTGCTGCAGGGGCTTTACATTAAAAATTACACCTGTGAAAATTAAATGCTCCTTAAATATTTCAAGTGACCTGATCTATTAGCATTTTAAATGAAAGATTGGACTATCCAGAATTGGAAGGGTTAAATAAAGGCACTTTGGAAGATTTGGCATGGATTTTGTGTTTAGTAAAACATATTTTGCTTCTTCCACTCTTCCATTGGAAAATTGTTGTACAATAATCCATCAAAATGTGAAATATCTACTGAAAATTCTCTTGCCAATTGAGTTTCCTTTGGAGATGAGAAATCCTCTGGGTCTTGTCCCATGATCCAGGGTTTTATGCTCCAAGAATGTTCCCATCTGTGATGGGCTAGTCGGTGCCTGTCCTACAGACATGACATGAAGACCTGCCAAAGTTGTCTGGGCTTCAATGCAAGGATGATAAGTGCAAGGTAGGATTCTGAGAAATGCATTAAACACAGGAGTGAATTCAGGTTGTTGGGTGAGGAGCAATGTTCCCTCTAATTTTTATTTTCTGTGCGAGCCCTTTAAATTTGCTGCGCATGCGCAGTATCTCTTCCAGCGGCAGCAGCTGGTGAGTGGCCTGTGCGGGACCTCGCGATTCCCCTTTAGGGGGAACATTGGTGAGCAGGTCCAGTGGTACCAACCCTCCCTTTGCTGGGTCTATAGGTACACAGGATTGGGAATTTCACTGGAGCCCTGTAAATACCAACTGGGCACAGCAGCATGCTTTAATGCTCCTGCCTCCTATCTTTTTTTTAATCATCCTTGCTTGGGGAATAATGTTGCTGCCTTTCTGCACTTATCCCTGACAGAATGAAGGCGATCAGGAATTTGCAATATGCGTAGCACATTGGCCTGAAGGGATAATTACTAGTCCTAACCCTTTTCGGGCTACCCCAGATCAGGCGTATTCCCCAGATGTTCACCTTCAACTAAAGTTAGAGATGGCCGAATTCTATAAGACGCTTAATTGGGTCTAACGGTCCAGGCTATCTCTCTCTCTAAAGGAAAGGAACGACGTAAAGATGTTACCGTCCTCCAGATAGCACTTTTAATAAGTTTAACTAGACTGTAACCTTCTGGATATTATGAGGGTCCGGAATACTCCCCCAGAATCTGCAAAGTGTACAGAAATTGAGTTCGCGAGTTTGATACAGAAGTACTCTGAGACAATTCTAAAAAAAATATAGATTTATTAAAGAACCGAAATGTCGTTAACAGCTGTTGAGTCAATCACAACTTTAACAGTTCAAAATATAAATAGCTTACATTTCTTATTCTCAGAGATCCTTATTCTCAAATCTTAACTTCGTACATTTTTACATTTCTTATTTGATTTTGGTGGATATTCTGGATTAGAAATAATAAGTACCTTTTTTGATCCCCGAGACTCTAAGAATTAAAAACTTAGAGCATGCCTCTGAAGTTGAGAATCACTTGACCTTTCCAGCGACTTCTGACTTTCCATCTGAAAAGCTCTATTTTTATACCTTTTTTTAGTGGTTTATCCTTTGAAGTTTTCTACTGATGTAAGCTAATTATTTCTAGTCATCTTCTGTTGAATTCTTTCTATTCTTACTGTCAATTCAACTGTTAGCTTGCAGACTTCTGTCTTGTTTAGGTGTTTCAAAACTTATCTCAAAATGGCTACAACAGATTTATCTGTTTGATGTCATTTTTATCGAAGGTCTTCCATTCAATTTCTAAATCACCTCTGCTGTTTGAAAGCAGACGTCGTGTCTACTAACTATTCCATTTTCAATACAAAAACCATGTGATTGCTTGGTGTCATCTATTGAAGTCATGTTCTGTTTGTACCTTTTACAACATGTAAATCAAAAACACTTCAACTAGGGTGCTGCCTGGCCTGCTGAGTTTTTCCAGCATTTTCTGTTGTTATTTCAACTAGGGTGTTTGTTTTCCTAGCCATCTTAGTTGATTATATTACTGACTTATGTTTCCTATCTTTCATTTGATGTTACTTTTATCAAAGGCACATGTTTTTTTAATATTCTGTGTTTCTGTTCGAAGTGTCAGTTTTTAACACTTTACTTGGGCATTGCTATTGTGTTGGTTCCAAACTGCAGACATTCTGGAAGCTGCAGCTTGCTGTTTCAATAGGGCTATTGTCTCTATCAACAAACCAATTCCCATTTCAAAAGCTTGTATGGTGTTTACAGCTTGTGTTAACACTTCATTTTATCTCAGAAGCCTGTATTGACACAGCCTGTGTCGCTGAGGCTTTCCAGACTTTTAAACCCAGTATGTCATGTATTAATATCAGAATTCTGTTCATAGGATGGTGTATCTCTTGGAATATAGCTATTTCCTTTACAGGTCCACCAACATTGTGTACCACTGGGGATCAACAAAATAAATTGATATCTCTTTAATAAGCTCTGTGTTTCATGCGAAATACTCTATTTTCACATACTACACCAAGTCTGCAGTAATATATCTATAAAATCTCAGCTACTGTATCTTAATTGCGTTTATTTTGACTCTACTTCAGGTCATCTTCCAATGGGAAAAGCCAAGAAGACTCCAAGAAACAGGACCATGCCAGAAGTGATAGGAGAGGAAGGGATGACCGCAGGCACAAATCATCACGTTCAAGTAAGGAAAGCATGTATGAGAAGTGGGTGTACGGTTGACTGGAGTAGCACATTCCCTCTTCAAACCAAACATCTACTATATACAGGAAGCTCTCGATTTACCGGCACCTAAATAACCGGAAATCTCTGTTAACCAGCAAAATTCAGGAGTAGGTTCAGGTAAGTTTTACTTCATATCAGTGGCAGTTCCTGGATCTGTGGCTGTATAACGGGGTTCCTGCACCTGTTGCTAAGCAACAGGGATGCCTGGATCTTGTGGCCGGTGTTCCTGCACCTGTTGCTAAGCAACAGGGAAGCCTGGATCTGTTGTTGTGTACGGGGCTCTCGTGCCTTTTACTATACCTCTCTGTAATCCGGACTTTTTGATAAACCGGCACCACGCCGGTCCCGTCGGTGTCGGATAAAAAAGAGTTTCCTGTACAGTATTGTATATTATACCATGGGCTGGACTATATTTCAGGGGTACTGCATATTTTGGGACTCAGACAATACTGAGAAACCATGTGAACTTCTCTTGATATGTACATTGCTTATAACGTGAACCTACTCTACGTAACACACTGCAACCTGTGATTTATCCTATATGCACAGTTTAGCACAAGTAACAAAAGCCTCTTCATGCTAATACTTTTAACCTTGCACTGCTAAAAGAAAGAAAAAAGAGCTTACAAATTGCACAACAAAGAGTCTCTTACTGTGTTTTGTGTAGAATAAAAAGCACAGCAGTGGTTAAGTATTGTTTAACGGTTGCTCTTTTTATGCTGTATTCTTCCAGGAAGTCGAAGTTCAGAGAGGAGGAGAAGTAGAGAAAGGAAGAGGGTAGGTTCTTAAGTCTGAAAGCATTATGGCGTTACCATTATTGCAGCTGAATTTAACAGGATGTGGGTGGTGTTTTCCTGTTTTAGAGCGTGCTATTGGAATTCCTGACCCCACGCTGAAAGAGGAGAGGGGCACATGTCGTCATAATGTTGACCTGTGTTTAGCATTCCTGTGTCCTGAAGAACAGGATAGGCTCAAGTCTGAAGGACTTGCACACATCAAGATGGAAGATGTTTATCATTTCCATAGGCATAACTAATTTATGTAATGTCTGAACCAAACCATATTGGAGAGGGAATAACTGTGAAGCTTAGAAATGTAGTCTAGTGGTTATGGTACAGAGGTTGAGAGTTTGAATCCCACACTGGCGAGTTGTGAAAATTAATTCAATTAATCTGGTAAATGATGGCCTAGCACTAGAAAGATGGCCATGAAAGCTGCTGGATTGTTGTAAAAACTCAACTGATTCATTTCCTCCAGGAAAGGCAACCTGCCGATTTACTCAGTCTGGTCTACACGTAACTCCAGTCCCACACCATGTGTGTAATTGCTAATGCCCTCTGAGGCGGCCCAGGAAGCCAGTCAGAGCATCTAAGGCTGGGCAGTAAATGTGGCCTTACCAGTGTTGCCCACGTCCTAAGAAATGAGAAAAATTCCATAATTTGCTACTTGAAGAAAATGTTTGGGTTCTAGGGAAAGAGTGGGGGAGTGAGACTAATTGGATAGCTCTTTCAAAGAGCTGGCACAAGCACAATGGTGTCAAATGGCCTCCTTCTGTGCTGCAAGTTTCTATGAATGCAGTTCTAGTAGTGAAGGAGGCTATGATGCCATTTGATACTGATAACTAAATGAAGATTATTTGTCAGTAAGTATTTAACACCTCCTTACACGCGCCCCCCACGACCTTCTACAGTAAAATCAATTCCCTGGAATTGGAAATGTTGACTGAATCAATCCTGTGAGTGTCAGGAGGGTAAGTTTTTCTAGTGGGTGCTGGAAGGGTTGCTTGTTTACTGAGGCTCACTGAAAGAGCTCCCAGCTTACTGATGGCTGAGCCAGTTTGCAAAAAAACCAGCATGAAATAAATGGTGCTGAATTTTGATGATTTTTATCCCTACTACCATTTCCAAGGGTGTTGAGAATATTTCAGCTTTGGAAGTTAGTCATGATATGGTGTCATTTTATAACCATGTTTCTGGGGCTAGAGCCATAGGATGGCTGACTGCTTTTTAAAGCTTGTTTTCCCTTGGGTCTGTTGACTGCTGGAATAATTCCATTCCGTGTGCCCATCGCTTTAGAGAGTTGGTCCTGTTCCTCTCCTGACCCCAAATATAGTGCATGAGCTCGTACTTACCAAAAAAAAGGGAACATTTTTATTTTAATAAGTTTCATGTGGAAGTGATGGATGTTGTCACTGGAAGATGGAACACGTTTTCATTTTTCAGGTGCCCATTGTTGATATGAAGCATTCCTAGGTTCACAAGGTTTGAGGGACAATAAAGCTAGCTCCCACTGCTCCATCAATATGCCATACCCCAACCTCAGTAGAGTGTCTATTGCCACACCTGTGACCTTTTCATTTCCCATATGTGGTCTTTGAATGAAGTCAGTATTTTAATGAGGATACTCTGAGCTCTTCTGCATGCGTTTAAACAGCCTGAATTAAGCATCTATTCCTTTTGGAAGTGTACCAGTTGCTTTTGCAGTTTTTTTCTCCTCTCCTAAAGATAGTGACTCATGCTGGGATACAGTTCCATTGGCATCAGCACTCCTCAGGTACTGCACCCAATGGCTAGTCCTTAGAGACTTTGTATTGACCGATGTATCGTAGCTGAATTCAACCTATACAAGTCTGACATCTGAATGAGCTAACTGTACCAGGGGTCACTGAATAGTGACTATGGTAAGAATACTCCATTTTTCCTTCTCCTTAACCCAGAATCACTGAAATGAGTTAACTGAAACTAGACTAGGGATTCAGTTTCCTATGTTCCTGGTCTGTATGGTACAAATTCATACAAGCTGATGTATTCATCATCCTAGCCATTGAGGAACTCATTGAAATTATTCATGATTAGTAGGCGCATTCTTTTTCAAACAAGCCTGTATGGTGGTCAGATTTTACAACTGGTAAATGTTGCCATATTGGTATCAATTCTGTAAGTTGCATTGGAGTATAAGGGTACATTGAGGATATAAAAAATGACAGCACCAGATTTTACACTACTTTGCTGTGTCACTTTTTTATCTATATTACACGAAGTTTCCCTTTTAAGGATGAGTTCTCCAACAAGAGAGCGTCTAAACACTGCCCCTTGACATTCAACGGCATTACCATTGCCAAATCCCCCACCATCAACATCCTGGGAGTCACCATTGACCAGTAACTGGACCAGCCACATAAATACTGTGGTTATAAGAGCAGGTCAGAGATTGGGTATTCTGCAGCGAGTGTCTCACCTCCTGACTCCCCAAAGTCTTTCCACCATCTACAAGGCACAAGTCAGGAGTGTGATGGAACACTCTCCACTTGCCTGGATAAGTGCAGCTCCAACAACAATCGAAGCTCGACACCATCCAGGACAAAGCCGCCCGCTTGATTGGCACCCAATCCACAACCTTAAACGTGCACTCCCTCCACCACCAGCGCACCATGGCTGCAGTGTGTACCATCTACAAGATGCACTGCAGCAACTCTCCACGGCTTCTTTGGCAGCACCTCCCAAACCCGCAAATTCTATCACCTAGAAGGACAAGGGCAGCAGGCACGTGGGAACACCATCACTTGCAAGTTCCCCTCCAAGTTACACACCATCCTGACTTGGAGGTATATCACCCTTCCTGCATCATCGCTGGGTCAAAATCCCGGAACTCCCTCCGTAACAGCACTGTGGGAGTACCTTCACCACACGGACTGCAGCGGTTCAGGAAAGCGGCTCACCACCACCTTCTCCAGGGCGATTAGGGATGGGCAATAAATGCTGGCCTTGCCAGCGACGCCCACATCCTGAACATTTGCCAGGTGAAACCGCCTCTAAGCATCTACCCTGTCAAGCCCTCTAAGAAACTCCAGAAAATATAGGCCCATTCTGTTCAATCTCTCCTCATAGAGCAACTCTCATGAGAACCTTTGTTTCACCCCCTTTAAGGCAGGTATATCCTTCCTTAGGTAAGGAGACCAAAACTGTACACTGTACTCCAGGTGTAGTCTCACCAAAGCCCTATATAATTGCAGGAGAACTTCCTTATTATTCTTATACTCCAACCCTCTTGCAATAAAGGCTAACATACCATTTGCTTTCCTAATTGCTCGATGGACCTGCATGTTAACTTTCTGTGATTTGTGTACAAGGCTGCCCAAATCCCCCTCTACCAACATTTACCAGACCTTTTTAAAAAAAAAAAAAAATTCTACTTTTCTATTCTTCCTACCAAAGTGTATAATTTCACATTTCCCCACATTATACTCCATCTGCCACCTTCTTGCCCAATCACTTAACCTGTTTATATCCCTTTGCGACCTCTTTACAGCTTACTTTCCCGCCTAGCTTTGTATTGTCAGCAGACTTGATACATTCCACTCAGACCCCTAATCTAAGTCACTAATATAGATTGTAAATATTTGAGGCCCAAGCACTGATCCTTGCAGCACCCCACTAATTATAACCTGCCAGCCATAAAATGACCCGTTTATCCTAAGCTGTCTTCTGTCATTTTAGCCAATCCTCGATCCATGTTAATATATTACCCCCAACCCCATGAGCCCTTATCTTATGCAGCAACCTCTTGTGTGGCACCTTATCGAGTGCCTTTTGAAAATCCAAATACTGTATACTGCATCCACTGGTTCCTCTTTATCTACCCTGCTAGTTACATCCTCAAAAACTCTCATAGATTTGTCAAACACTGTTTCCCTTTCATAAAACCATATTGACTCTGCCTAATCATATGATTTTCCAAGTGAATTTTCCCTGTTACTGATGTCAGGCTAACTGGTCTATAGTTCCCTGCTTTCTCCCTCCTTTCTTGAATAGCGAGGTTACATTTGCTACCTTCCAATCTACGGGGACCGTTCTCAAATCTAGGGAATTCTGGAAGATCAAAATCAATGCATCCTCTGTCTCTGCAGACACCTCTTTTAAAACCCTAAGATGTAGGCCAGGGGATTTGTCAGCTTTTAATCCGGTTAATTTCTCCAGTACTTTTTCTTTAATATTAATTACTTTAAGTTCCCCTCACTCATTAGACCCTTAGTTTCCCCACTATTTCTAATATGTTTTTGTGTCTTCTGCTGTGAAGACAGGTACAAAATAATTGTTTAACGCCTCTGCCATTTCCTTATTCCCCATTATAATTTCTCCTGTCTCTAAGGGACCCACGTTTAATTTTGCTACTCTCTCTTCCTTTTCACAAACTTATAGAAGCTCTTACAATCTGTTTTTACATTTCTTACTAGTTTACTCTTTCAATTTTCTCCCTCTATCAATTTCTTGGTTATCCTTTGCTGATTTCTAAAACCCTCCCAATGTGTTACCTTATAGTTCTCTCTTGATACTCCTTTCAGTTGTATAGAACATTTCTGAATTCTTTTCCCTAACTTTCCATGCATTCCGCCCATTTGTAGTCAAATGGCCTGTCAGCTAACGCGAGGATTGTATGCACCTGAAATGTCTAAGTAACAGGTGAGAATTAGCAGAAGTGTGAAATGGGCAGCACAACCATTTAGGCTTGATGGAAAGGGGTTAATGCTTCTGTTTTGATATATTCTGGAAGGGGTAGAAATGCTAACTTTTTTGAAAAATTATGCATTATTGAGTTAGTGGGTGACTGTTTGTTTGTAAATGGCTTCAAACGCCCTGGTTACATTGAACTGAACAACACACTTTCAGCAGCAGTGGTCAGATTCAATAATACCATCTGCTTGTGTTACCAATTGTGAGAAGGGGTAAGGTTTATACAAAGTACTGCTCATCAGCCTCTGATATTTTTAATGGCAAGTAGCTAACTGGATGGTCAGTGGATTCTGTCTCATTAGAACTAGGTGGTGGTGTAGTGGGCTGTCTATATTTTTTTTAAAAGCATTCACACATACACATCATTGTGCTATGGATCAGTAACTATACCGAACAGCCTTATCTAAGCGATGCGCCAACCAATGTCCGCTTATACAAAGGCATCAGTTCGGCACAATTATATTGCACATTTTGAATCGCTACAGTGCAAAAGTTCTTGTTGCAACGACACAAAATACCCAGTACAATTGGAGCTTTTGTGTGCTGCTCTGTTGAATCTGTATTGTTGCAACGGCATTATTAACATTGTATTTTTTTGTGTTAAAAATAGACTTCAAGGTCCAGGAGCCGACACAGAAGATCCAGGAGCCGACACAGGAGGTCCAGCAGCTGCCGCAGAAGGTCCAGCAGCCGAGATAGAAGAAGAGAGAGATCCATTGAGAAGTTCATGGAACTGAGAGAGTTAGAGCGACATTGGGACCGCAAGAAGGAGATGTGGGAAATGGAAAGACGCAGGTCAGTGCACCTGGTTACATTTCACTGAAAGTCTAACCTGCTTCTTGTTAAATGTGAGTTTGGAACTTCGGAGAATGGTGTAGATTTGCACTGTGCGTTAGGTTTGCCTACCTGGGATGAAAGTTAACTCACTTCAGTCCTGCATTTACTAGTTTAGCCTTGGTTTTGAGGAGGGGGAGGGGAATTCAGAAGCAAACATTTTGACAAGGCAATGTGCAGTGGTTTGTTTTGTCCAGTAATATCAGCTGTTAAGAGTTGTGCAATTCTCTCTGCCAGATTCCTTCAACATCAATTAAACTTCGATACAGGGTGGGAAAGGGAGAATATTGTACCAACCACAGAGAAACTGAGATATGTGCTGTGGTGACAAATCAAACAACTTGCATACTCGCATTTATATAATGCCGTTAATGTAGAAAAAGTTCCACGGCATTTCACAGAAGCGTAATCAGACAAAAATAGACACCAGCCAGAAAAAGAGGCTTTAGGGGGTGTGACTAAGAGCTTGGTCAAGGAGGAGGGTCTTAAGGAGGGTCTTAAAGGTGGAGAAGGAGGCTGAGGTTTAGGGAGGAATTTCCAGACCAGATGGCTGAAGGCAGGCCACCAGTGATTTGAAATGGGGGCTGAACAAGAGGTCAGAGTTGTAGGGCTGGAGAAGTTTACAGAGCTAGGGAAGGGTGTTTAAACACACGGATGCAAATTGTAAATTTGAGGCATTGGGGAACTGGAAGGCAATGTAGGTCAGTGAGCACAGTGGTGATCGTTGAGTGAGACTTGATGTGCAATAGGATACGGGCAGCAGAGTTTTGGATGAGCTGAAGTTTATGGAGTGTGGAAGTCAGCCAGGAGAGCGTTGGAATAGTCGAATCTGAAGGTGACAACGGCAACCGATAGACTGAGACGGGCGATGTTATGAAGGTGAAAGTGGGTAGTATTTGTGATGAAGAGGATATGAGGTCGGAAGCTCAGCTCAGGGTCAAATAGAAAACTGATGTTGCAAACCACCTGTTTCAGGCTGAGACATTGACCGAGGAGGGGGGGTCGAATCAGTTGTGACGGTAGAGTTTGTAGTGGGGGCCAAAGACGATGGCTTCAGTCTTCCCAATATTTAACTGGAGGACATTGTGGCTCATCCAGGACTGGATGTCAGACAAGCAGTCTGATGAAACAGAGGCAGTGGCGGAGTCGAGAGACGGTTGAAGGTAGAGTTGGGTGTCGTCGGCATACATGTGGAAACTGACCCCATGTCTTCGGATGATGTCACTAATGGCAACGTGTAGATGAGTAAGAGTAGGGTGCCAAGAATGAATCCTCGGGGGTGCTCCAGAGTTAATGGTGCAGGGGCAGGAAGAGAAGTAGTTGATGGAGAAGCAGTGGCTACGATTGGGTGTGTAAGAGTGGAACCAAGCAAGCAGGTCCCACTGAGCTGGACATTGGAGGAGGATGGTGTGGACGACTGTCAAAGGCTGCAGAGAGGTCGAAGAGGGACAATGCACCATGGTCACAGTCACACAGGATGTCATTTGTGATTTTTGGTTAAGGCTGTTTCAGTGCTGTGGCACGGCGGAAACCTAATTGGAGAGATTCACACATGAAGTTGCAGGAAAAACAGGCACGGATTTGGGAAGCGACAACGTGTTCAGGGACTTTGGAGAGGAAAGGAAGGTTGGAGAAAGGGTGGTTGTTTGTAAGGAGATAGGTCGAGGGTGGATTTTTTGAGGAGAGGGTGATGGTGGTTTTGAAAGGGAGGGGAACAGTACCTGAGAAGAGAGAACCATTTACAATATTAGCTAGCATGGCATCAGGAAGGGAAGTTTGGTAGTGAGCAGTTTAGTGGCAATAGAGACTAAGGCTTGGGACTCATGGACAATAAGCTTGAAGAAGGGCTGAGGAGAGAATCTACAGGTCCTAAAGTAAGTAGGTTTCGGTGAACCTGTAAAATATTGGAAGTTCATGCAAATAATTTGTTCAACCAGGAATGCTCACCAATGTTAACACAAAGGAAAAATCAATGTCTTAAGACTTCTCCGCTCTACATGGGCAATTGTCCAGGGGTCATTCACTAAACACTGCTGTTGTGAGTACTTCCCAATCTCTAAACTATTACAACTTCAAGGTGTGATTTGCCATTACACCCTGTGTTGTAGTAATATGATGCTGCAGCTTTAGCAGAAGACGATAAATTCACCCTCCAGTTGTCTTGCTTTCCACTGCTTCTTTGCAACATGTTGATCATTGAGAGCGGTGCAAGCATTTGAAATTTGACTCTTAAGGGGTTGAGGGAGAGAAGTCATAAGATAAGATTGGCTTCGGTGAGGTGTTTGGCAGATGTGACTTCAGCTAGCTAAATATTAAAAGAAATTGGCATCTTTCCGATCATGGTATTTAATCCTGATGCCCCAGTGCAACTTTCAGGTTTGGTTATCAGCCGAGCTTTCCATACCCTCTAGGTATGTAACCCAAACAATTCTTTCTCCACCTGGGAGATCAGCAAGCAGTTATTATAGGAAAACAGTGAATATTTTATTGTAATTAACTGTTCCCCTATATTTTTTTATTCATTAATGGCATGTGGGCATTGCTGGCAAGGCCAGCATTTATTGCCCTTGAGAAGGTGGTGGTGGTGAGCCACCTTCTTGAACCGCTGCAGTCCGTATGGTGACGGTACTCCCATACTGTGTTAGGGAGGGAGTTCCAGGATTTTGACCCAATGACGATGAAGGAACAGCGATGTATTTCCAAGTCAGGATGGTGTGTGACTTGGAGGGGAAGTTGGAGGTGATGGTGTTCCCATGCACCTGCTGCCCTTGTCCTTCTAGGTGGTAGAGGTCGCGGATTTGGGAGATGCTGCCGAAGAAGCCTTGGCGAGTTGCTGCAGTGCATCTTGTGGGTGGTACACACTGAAGACACGGTGCGCCGGTGGTGGAGGGAGTAAATGTTTAACATTGTGGATGGGGTGCCAATCAAGCGGGCTGCTTTGTCTTGGATGGTGTCGAGCTTCTTGAGTGTTGTTGGAGCTGCGCTCATCCAGGCAAGTGGAGAGTTTTCCATCACAGTTCTGACTTGTGCCTTGTAGATGGTAAAAAGGCTTTGGGGAGTCAGGAGGTGAGACATTCGCCGCAGAATATCCAGCCTTTGACCTGCCCTTGTTGCCACAGTATTTACGCCGCAGTACCGGCATGTTGGTACTGCCTGCTCATTATCATCAGCGTGGCGGTGATTTTCTTTACAGTGCTAATATCAGAAGGAGGCCAAAGATTGCCTCTGTCACCCATTTGCAGTGTAGAGGAACGGGTAAAAAAGGAGCAACCCGAACAGTTGCCGTACGTGCTCGAAAAATATTACGGCCACCCGATGGCAATTTTTAAAATTTGTTTACGACCTTGTTAGGGTTTAATTGGAGCCTGAGCGGGCCAAGTGATATACGAGGTTGACGCGTTACCCAACTTAGACTTATGTGAATAAACTCACACAACCAAATAGTTTGAGAGAAGTAAAAATGCACAGTTTAATGTACAGAGCGCTCTGGGAGAAGAAGAACAGTAGACCCCGCGGTCTCGGCTGCCAGCTTCTCGGTTTTACAATAGTAGCCGAGCTTCTTTTATACAGTTTAAAAACAGGAAAGGTACCATATCAGCAGTTATTGCATTAATTCCTTGGCCAATCTGGTACTTTAGCATCCTTCAACTTTGGCCAATCCGATACCTTAGCAACCCTTAATCACATTCTGTCAAAAACAAGTTAATTATATTATTATACCGTTAGCTAGCTTCTTTCACAAACAACTTAATTATATTACTGTTAGCTAGCTTCTTTCATGTGACATGTTGGTATTTCACAACCCTATTCTCACAGTGATACCTATGTCCTGCCAGTTGCGTAACCCTGCCCTTAAACACCCTTTACCTCCCTTGTTCTTCCTAAACATAATTTTTCGCTCTTAGTTTTACCCCAACAGTTGACTAGCCGTTCCTGTCTTACGTCTGTACAAGTGATATCACAAGTTGGTGCAAGCAGATCAAGTCAGCTGTCTGTTATGCCAGTGTCTGCAAAATGTCAATAAATGCCAAGTATTTCAGCAGGCACTACGGTGCCATTTTAAATTTTCCTCCAACAGCCCCTCCTTTTGATCCTGGAGCACGATCCTCTTGCTCCCAGATGACCATCGTTCTTCGTTTCTTCACAGGGTTGGTTTACAACCACTGACTCATCTCGTGAGAACCGGCCGTTCCGGCCACGTCATCATACATTTCTTCTTCTTCACCCGTATTTCTGGGCAGGAGGTCGGTGTATTCTTCGACAGAAGCTACTGGCAGCACAGCTTTCACAGCAGTTTGACAGCACATTTTAATGATACTCAATGCACAGCACAGCAGTATACATATCACAACTATGATCAATAACATTTGCATTAGCCAAGCACCCCAGCCTGATCCTCCCAGTAACCAATCAAACCATCTGCCTCCAATATTGGATTGATGGAGCAAAGCTACTTGTTTTTGAATATGGTCCGCTAGGTTGGTAATATTTTCAGAACTGTCTGGGATATATGTACAGCATTCTGCTCCGATCATGGCACATGTACCTCCCTGTGCAGCTAGTAGGTAATCTAGTGCCATTCTATTTTGTAGGGCAACAGTTCTTAGGGCTACCATTTCGGCACTCATCTCTCAGGGATTCAGCCGTGTCATTGGCTACTCCCTCAATTATGGTTGCCAATAACCATATTTCTTGAGAAGTAAACACTATTCCAGCCGTGGGGAACATAGCTCCTAGTACCACCTGCCAGGTGGGAAGTTCTCTTTTAGTATGACTATGCTTGTGGTGGTCTTTCAATTCCTTTATGTGGTGTACGTATGGTACTACATACCCCAAATAGCACGATCCTGCCCAATTCTCTGGTAGCTAGGGGTATGCTCTATGACCGCATATGAAGTATGTCCCATTATAGGCTGTCATTATCTGTCCCGGTTGTTCGGGGTTTATGTTTGTGCGGAAGACGGTAAAACCCATCTGATTGTCAGTATCTGTTCGCCTGGTCCCATTCCATGGTTTATTATTGGTCAAATTCATCAAATTGGTAGTATTGAACCACCAGCTTTCCATGGAATTTCCTGCATTATATGTGGTAAAATTTTGTATACAATGACTTTTTCCCACATCAATTCTGATCCCTTCAGTACCGCGCTCCCAACATATCTCCCCGATCGGCTGGCCCTTTCCTGACTTATTGGTAAGGACTAAAAAGGGGGGTTCTTCCGTATAATCATATGTTGGCTTATACCATTCTTTAAAATCACAGAATCACAGAAACCCCACAGTGCAGCACGGTGGCATGTTCTAACAAATATCCTCCCCCCCGGAACTCATTCCTTAGGCTAGTCCATTTCTGTTCCCATGTTTTTCCGAAGGTGGATAAGGTGGTATTTTTCTGTTTCGTATGATTTTTATTAATTATCCATTCTGCCATATTCACAGAATTCACAGAAACCCCACAGTGCAGATAGAGGCCATTTCGGCCCATCGAGCCTGCACCGACACATATCCCACCCGATCCCCGTAATCCCTACACCAACACATATTCCACCCTATCCCTGTAACCCCACGTATTTAATCCCCCTAGCACTAAGGGTCAATTTTATCTGTGAGGTTCAAGGGTATTGGTCGCAAGGGTATCCCTCCTTTCGCATGAGTGGGAGTATGGCTACATACCCAACAGGCATCTATCCCACTCAGTTTGGCATACTTATATGACATATATAAAAACGTATTTACATGCAGCTCCCTTTTCTTGCGAGAGTTAAGTATACCTTCCGTGACAATACCAATTAACGCAACTATACATAAAACACTTAACAGCCTCGTTGTTTTGGGGCTGTCACCTTTTGCTTGCAGTATTCAATCTGTAGGTTTAAATTACATGGTTTTTTTCTCTCGGGAACAATTTATGGGTTATAGACTTTTAATTGGGTCCAATGTTTCCACTTTCCTACACCCCTTATGTCCAGACAGGCACAGGTGTCTTCACTGATTATAACCTCATAGGGTCCAGACCATTTTGGGGCAAATCCCGGTTTTCCAGGTAAGTTTTTTAACATTACCTTAGATCCAGCGGGTGGAACCTCGGGGAGCATTTGTAATTTCAGCTTCTCATCCCTTTCCTGTTGACGGTTCCTAACCCCCGCCCTCATTTCTTTTAGTTGGTTACTTAGTTCCAACACATATCGTTTTAGCCTGTCTTTTAAGGGCCCCACATCTGCTCCACCTGTTATAATGCCTTCTGGTAATTGCATTGCTCGTCCTGTCATTCGTTCATAAGGGGTTAGTCCAGTGGTACGATTGGAAGTTGCTCTCAACTTCATTAATATTATGGGTAACACCTCCACCCATGTTTTTCCAGTTTCGGCTATAGCTTTGGCCAGAGCTAATTTCAAAGTTCTGTTCATTCTCTCTACCATCCCGGAGCTTTCGGGGTGGTAGGGTATGTGGAATTTCTGTTTGATTCCCATCAATTTGCAAATGGTTTTTACCACTGTTCCAGTAAAGTGCGTTCCTTGATCAGAATCTATTTGCAATGGTACTCCCCACCTTGGGATAACTTCTTCTGCCAAAAGACGCGCAACTGTTAATGCGATACAATTTCGGGTAGGAAAAGCCTCTACCCACCTTGTAAACTGATCAATTATTACTAAACAATATATTTTTCCGTGTGATGATGGCAGGGGGCCAGTAATGTCAATTTGTAAGTGTTCCCAAGGTCCCCTAGGTCGAGGCTGATGTGCCATTCTAATTTTTACAGGCCTGCCTGGATTATATTGTGCACACGTCACACACCGGTGACAGTGTTTTGCTATATCTCTTCCCATTCCAGGCCACCACCAATCTCTTGAGAGAGCTTCCTGCATGGCATCTCGTCCTGAATGCGTCAGGCCATGATGCAGATCCAGTAACGTTAACCTTACACACTCTGGTGCTAATACTTTAGTATCCTTCCTCCAGATTCCATCTGATCCTTGTACTGCCCCTTTCTGTTTCCATTCATCCTTTTCTACTGGCGGGGTATCTTTCTGCAATTTCTGTATTTCAATTTCTTTTATTTGTACGCTCCCTACGGGATAACTGTCTTCCTCTAATTCTAGAGCTGCCTTGGCCGCCAAATCGGCCGCCTGATTACCCTGTTGATTTTAGCCAGTCAGGGTTACCCTGTTCTGGGGCCTTCTGGTGTGCCTTTATTTTTATAACGGCTACCGTACTTGGTTTTGCCGCCGCATCTAATAAGGCTCTTATTCGTTGTTGATGTTTAATAGGTTCCCCAGTAGTGGTTACAAATCCACGTCTTCCCCAGGCTGTCATATAGTCATGTACTACCCCAAAGGCATACCGGCTATCTGTATAAATATTGACAGTTTTTCCTTCTGCTAATTCAAGGGCTTTGGTTAGGGCGACTATCTCCGCAACCTGTGCGGATAGTCCTCCTCCTAATCGCCCGGATTTTACTGTTTTAAGAGTATTGTCCACTATTGCCCAGCCTGTTCTAGGTAAGCCGTTTAATATATTTGCGGGATCCATCTACATAGAAGACCTCTTCTGTCTGTTCCAAAGCTTCTTCCTTAATCCAACTTTCCTCAGCTTCCTCATCTATATCCCCACACATGTGGTTCTCCTTCGTTTAACATTCCTGCGGCTGGGTTAACTCCGGTGTCCCGAATTATTTGTACTGATTTATCAGCTGGTACTAATACGGCTTCCCATCTTGCCCTCCTCATATTTGAAACTGACCTTAATCTTCCGGTATTTAACATTTCTACCAAGGTGTGTTTGGTATGGAGGATAATTTTTCCTGTCATTACGATGGGCTCACTAACCTTTACCGCCCATGCTGCACAATCCAGGGCAGCTACACACCGAGAAAGTCCGGCTGCTGCCGGACATCGTCGTGTGGAATAATAGGCTACCGGTCTATTATCACCCCCGTGGTCTTGAGTGACTACCGCAGCATAGAAGCCTCCTTCATTTTCACAATAGATGTGAAATGGCTTACCTATATTGGGTAATCCTAATCCTGGAGCTAATGTTAAGGCAGTTTTTAGTTCGGTATACACATTTTCTTGTTCCGATCCCCATTCTATCTGATCGAGGGCCGCTTTCCCTCCTTTTACTAATCTTTGTATTGGCTCCGCTATTTTAGCAAAGTTGGGGATGAAGTTCCTACTATAGTTAAAGAGTCCTAATACTTTCCTAACTCTCCTAACTGTACTGGGTCTGGGCATAGCCCGTATAGCCGCTTTTCTATCTTCTGGCATTGTTTTAGTTCCTTGCGAAATTTTATGGCCCAAATAGGTTACTTCTGATTTCCCAACTTGCGCTTTTTTGGGGTTCACTTTAAACCCTTTACTATTTAGTGCTCGTAACACCAAATAGAGTGCACAATTGTGGTCTTCCTCCTTCTCTGAAGCAATGAGGAGGTCATCCACATATTGTAGAATAGTACTTCCCTTCAGGAGGTCAACTGTCTCCAGTAGAGACTGCATGACTCTATGGAATATAGCCGGACTGTTATGGAACCCTTGTGGCAAGCGGGTCCATGTGTATTGCGTATCTCCTATAGTGAACGCAAATTTCTCCTGGGATTCTGGGTCCAAAGGTAATGACCAGAATCCATTTGCAATATCTAATACCGTGAAAACTTTATGTTCTGCGCTTAACCCATTTAATATTGTCGCTGGACTTGCTACAATAGGATGTATCTTTGGTATTACTTTTATTTAAAGCGGTATAGTCAATAGTTAATCTCCAAGTTCCGTCGGGTTTTCCTACCGGCCAGGTAGGGGAATTGGTTGTGCTTTCCGTTTTACGCACTACTCCCTGTTCTTCCAATGTTTTAATTATTTCCGTAATTGCTTTCTTAGCTTCGGGTTTTATTGGGTATTGTCTATGCGGTTTATGCTCTGGTCCAGGGATTTTAATTGGTTCCATTCTTACTTTTCTGGTATCTAATTTATCCTCTGCCCATACGCCTTCTCCGGCATTACATATTGTTCCAAAATTACCAGTTTCTAATTTCCAATCCCGGAAAAGAGGTTTAGCAGTTGCTATTTTAGTGCAATTTGCAGCATATTGGTTTACTTCCGTTTTACTTCCATCCTGTCTAGGCCAGATCAAATTTCCTTTATGACAGTCAATCAGGATTTTATATTCCCTCATAAGGTCATTTCCCATTATAGTTCCTTCATTATTTTTACACACACAAAATCTCATCGGGATCAAATGGCCATCTAATTCGACCACTTGTACTGTACTTAAAAAGGCGGGGGTCTTTGTTCCCCCTAATCCGGTCAAATAAATTTTAGTTTTTGTGATGGGTAAAGGTAAATCGGTTATAGACATAGATGCGCCAGTGTCCACTAGCATGTTACACTGTCAGCCCCCTACTAGTGCGGACACACAAATTCTACTATCTTCCTTATCTTTAATTACGGGGGCCGCTGCATGTCAGTGCCCTCCGTCCCGAGCATCCCTAAAGGCTTGGAGTTCTCGGTATTCATCACTGGTCATTTTTCCCTGTTCTTGATTTAATCTACTATAACATTTTTCCCATGTGTGACCTCTCTTACAAAATGAGCATTCCTGTCGCGGGGCTCTACATTCTTCAGCAAAGTGTCCTTGTTTCCCACAATTGTGACAATTTCCCTTCATTTTGGGTCGTGCTTCCTGGCCGTTTCCTTGTACGGCTGCTACCTTTTCTTGCTTGATACGGACCGCATGGGATTGTTGGGCCTCCAGGGCATCTACAGAGCATGCCCATTGGACAACTGGATCATAGGTATTAGCAGCCACAACTCCCATTTTTAGGATCCTTTGGTGTTCGGTTGTCAACCCATCTTTAAATAATTGTACAAAGGCAGGGTCTTCCATTTGGGGTTAATTTGGCCCGAACTCTCTTCATATATCGTAAACAATCGTTCACCAAATTCAGAAGACCCTTCTCCTTTTTGTTGTCTACAAGCTGTGATTTTATTCCAGTTTGTCTGTGCTGCCCCCAACACCCTTTGTACTTCTGCCTTAAATGGTATAAAAATTGCCTGCAATGCATTTACTTCAGTAGTGTGAGGCAATTGAAGTGCCCACTGGCCATCCCTAAATTGGGTAGGTGGTGCGGCTCCCTGCCCATAAGTCTCCATCTGTCCGCGGGACAGGCTGCTCTCACTAATTGATGTACATCTCTAGTATGTAATTGGTGACTTTGCCATGTTCGTTCTAAGTTTTTCCAGAACTCTATTATTGCTACGGGGTTTTAATGATCCCAAAAATTGCATTATCTGTTGTCTATCACCTGGCGTGAATGGTGTCCATTTTGCAGAGGGGGCGGCTATCGTGCCTCCCCGTGCCACAGGGGCCATGGCAAATGTTTCAATTCCTGCCTCTTCCCCTGTACTTGGGGCCGTGGCGGTTGTTTTTTCTTCATAGGGTGGGAAGGGTTCTCCCATATCTCCCAATACTGGCATCATTCCATATGTATTTTTACTTGATTCTAAATACTCGAGTTTCTTCTCTAGTTCCCTAATTTTGACGTCTTTGGCTTCTAACTTACTATCTCTTTCTTTTATTCCAATCTTACATTTTTCAACGGCTTCTTGTAAGCCAACCAATTGGTGGACCAAGCGTATTCCTGCCTTTTTAGTCTTGTCCTTTTTCTCCTTTTCCCCCTTTTCCCACCATTCTCTTTGTGCTACCAATGTCTGACTCGTATCCCATCCATCTCTCCACATTTTTTTTTATTAGGGTTCTCCTATCAGCCATATACTGATTACTAAGGGAGCCCGAAGGCCCCCATGTTTGACCCTTACCTGTCATCTTGTAAATCCTCTCCTTACCCTGTGTTGTCAGAGGTACGTCCTCCTCACGAAGAGAAGCGAGCGTACGTGCAACCTATGTATCGGTGGTTCCCCGGGACCTTCTGCCGGTCCAACCCCGAAGGTAGTAAGCGACGTCTACGAGTTTTACCTTATGATCCTTATAAATGCCCTACAAGATACAAACAAACAAAGAATACCACAAACTTTCGGTTAACTGTGAATTCTCACCTCTCGTCAAACCCCTTTCTTGTTCTTTTGATCAGTCGGTGCTCCGGTGTCACCCGTCTAGCGTCGCTAATTGATGGACGGTCAAAAATTTGACTACTCGCCCGAGATCACCTCTGAGTGCTCCAGCGCCCTCCGAGCTGATCCTACCTGACTACGCCAATTTGTTAGGGTTTAATTGGAGCCTGAGCGGGCCAAGTGATATACGAGGTTGACGCGTTACCCAACTTAGACTTATGTGAATAAACTCACACAACCAAATAGTTTGAGAGAAGTAAAAATGCACAGTTTAATGTACAGAGCGCTCTGGGAGAAGAAGAACAGTAGACCCCGCGGTCTCGGCTGCCAGCTTCTCGGTTTTACAATAGTAGCCGAGCTTCTTTTATACAGTTTAAAAACAGGAAAGGTACCATATCAGCAGTTATTGCATTAATTCCTTGGCCAATCTGGTACTTTAGCATCCTTCAACTTTGGCCAATCCGATACCTTAGCAACCCTTAATCACATTCTGTCAAAAACAAGTTAATTATATTATTATACCGTTAGCTAGCTTCTTTCACAAACAACTGTTGGCTAGCTTCTTTCATGTGACATGTTGGTATTTCGCAACCCTATTCTCACAGTGATACCTATGTCCTGCCAGTTGCGTAACCCCGCCCTTAAACACCCTTTACCTCCCTTGTTCTTCCTAAACATAATTTTTCGCTCTTAGTTTTACCCCAACAGTTGACTAGCCGTTCCTGTCTTACGTCTGTACAAGTGATATCACAAGTTGGTGCAAGCAGATCAAGTCAGCTGTCTGTTATGCCAGTGTCTGCAAAATGTCAATAAATGCCAAGTATTTCAGCAGGCACTACGGTGCCATTTAAAATTTTCTTCCAACAGCCTGAATGCAGATAAGAGATCTTATGACAGATCATCTTCAATCGTTGCAATGGAGTTCACCCATTGATTTACTGACCTTCAAACACTGTAAGCCTCCTGGAAAGCTGCCAGAAAATGCACCCGCCCTCCCCCGATCCCCCGCCATTGATGGGCAAAAAATTAAAGTTTAAAAGAAGAACCTTGGCAAAGGAGGCGTTTGAAGTTCCGGCGTCCATCCTCATAAGTCCTGCCAAACTCCTCATGGCTGTTAACACTGCTGAAAGACCTTTTAGTGGCAGCACTCACTGGCGAGATTTAGCACGGGCAGCAATGCAAGCGGAGAACTTCAAAATGGATGTTTTGCCCGCTCCAACTGATTGGCAGCACTGCTGTTGGCGAGAGTTCTTTTAATGTGCCAAAAATGGCGGCCGCCTCGGGACCCGCTACCAACTGGCGGAAGAGCGCGGGCCGGTGTTTTCTCACCATTTCATGGCGGTAACGGGTGACTCAAACCACCTGAATTTCTAGATCATTGTAGGGTTAAGCTGAAGCCTCCCTTCATTCTGATGTAAACAGCAAGGGCTGGCTGAATTTTCCTGTGTTGCTTGCTGATTTTTACCTTGGGTCTGGCCCTGATGTGTAACCTGAAGAGTTTTCTTTATTTTTTTCCCCACTAGAGAACGTGAGGCGTGGGAGCGAGAAACCCGACAGGAGCGGGAAGCTAGAAGAATGCTGGAGAGGGAGCTGAAACAACTACAGCTCGAGAGGATGCGCCTCGAGAAAGAGAGGCTGCAACGAGAGGCACTGGAGACGCAGAAATTTCTAATGGAAGGGGTAAGGAGAGGAAACCCTATTACAGATTGGAGTAGAGCACTTGTAGACTGAGATAAATTTAGAACTTTGCCCTTTTGTGATTGCCAAATTTGCCCATGTTTCCTTTCCCTTGCATTGTATTTTGCTCTGTAATGTCCACATGGTGCCCCAGAATTTGCTAGAGCAGTGTATTTCACGGTGTGCCCCATTAGTTAGACTTTTATCCTCTTCCTTCAGCTCAAAATTTTTGCACGCAAATTGCTATAAGTGTAAGCTGATAACAGGCATCTGGGACCTTAGTGAACGACGGGGCCAACAATCTATCTGCTTAACCAATGAGATTTAATGATAAAGAAACAGGAACGACGGAGAAGTAAATGAGGATGAATTAGAGTCAAATCAGATATAGAAAGAGAAATAGAGAGGGGATAAAAGGTTGGATTAAGAGACAGAAAGGGAAAGTAAGAAAAATATTTTAAAATGTAAAATTTCTAAGAACAATTTACTACCTGCAGGAATGAGACTGCACAGTTTCAATTGTTCCCTTTCTGGGCTAGAGAGGTTGAGTGGCATTGCAGGAACATATATCTCTCATTAAAAGTTTGTGTATATAGTTCAATCTTATTTTCATGGTGACATTTGTATAGAATAATGTCTGATATGAAGCACCGTGGGACATTTTTCTAAGTTAAAGGCACTATATAAATACAAGATTTTATTGTTGTGGGCTGGTATTGGTATCCGCTCTGAATATATAACAGGTCTGGTGCAAAATTAACCATGATGGGAACTAGTACATGTTGATACAGGGTCAATATAAAAAATTGAGCTCCTTGTATGGGCCCAGGTTATGTTATACCTTGATGCTGCAGGGAGTGTTCCATTCCCTGATCTCTGCTGAGTTGAGTAATCTCAGCGAGGGTAGCAGTAAGGGCCATGTAATTAGCCTAAGTTCTCGGCAGTAGGGGAGATAAACCAGATGGCACTGCTATGACCTTTGCTGGAAAGTATATTTGGCTTACATGTGAACAACAGCCATATTAGCTGCTAGTATCTGTGGAACCATGCCCCAGAATGAGGTGGCACCTTCAGGAAAGAAGGGGAAGGAAGTGGGGGGGGGAAAAAAGCAAGGATATTGAATTCTATGCAGGTGTTAGTATGGTAAGAATTAAGATGTAAAGATTATCTATTTGCTGCTCTTCTGTAAATGCTGCTCCACGTGTATTGTTTCAGGCAAATACAAAATTATTGAGAACCAGTAGTGATTTTAATAAGAGTGGAATATAATCTCCTTAATTTGGGAGTGTATTTTCATGCATGTTTACAACAGCGTGTGACATTGTGTCCTTTTCTACACAGGAGACAAGGCGAGAGCAGAAACTACTCCGTAAGATGCATGAAGATACTACAAGACCCTTTGCTGATCTTGGGTAAAGAGAAAATTGTTTTCACCCTACTTTCCAAGTCATGGAGAAACATCTATTAAATATTAAATAATAATAGAAATCATGCAGTTTCCCTAATAGCTCCATGGATGACTGTGTCATCTGTTGTGGTATAGACCCTTGCAAAGGTTCCTGGTTTTGATCCTTAGTCAGTGCTGAAATAGAGTTGTGCAATTTACTGTGGCAAATTTCTTTAAACTTGGATTAAGCTTTGCAGCTTAATCTAGGTCATAGGAATCTGGCACACTGCACTAAAAATGGGAAATACTTTGCCTACAAAAGAAAAAGTGTAAGACCAGAGAGCAGGCACATGCAAGACTTCTTTCCCTTTTACTGCAGGCCAAAAGTTATCCAAGGAACAATGAGAAAAATATCATTTGTTAAAGAAGAGCTTTGCTCCTGGGGAAGGAGATAGATTAAATAATTTTGTTAACCACTTCCAGGAGTGAGCGGGAAGGGGAGTGTGGGAAGTGAACCTTTTTTTTCTTGCCTGTTTCCCCCTCCAATTAACTTTCTTCTTCCTCTGCTGCAAGTTTGACTCCCTCCAGAAGCACCAAGAGATATCTGGTACCTTACTCGGTGTCTATGATTTATCTGTGAGCCTTGATGGTGAGTGTTGGTAGGCTTTTCAACAGTGTCACAACTGAGCCTGATACACTCACTTGCTTCTCGCAGCGATCAGCAGTGGGAAGCCTGGCTGGTTTTCCTATGCCTAATCCACAGATGCTGAGGACCAATTGCTCTTTCCTGCTGCTGCTCCAGGTGAGATCAGATAACTCAGCATAGACTGTGGATTAAATTGGTGCTTTTTGGGCCTGTATGGCTCAACAACTATTGGATGAATTTGTTGAGTCATCATGGGAGATTATATGAGGCGATCTTTCAAAGTGGAAACTCCTTCCTCCCCTGAGTATGAAAAGTATATTGTGACTCGGTTTTAATCTGCTAATTTTAGATTAACCTGAACAGTTTGCTAATCCTGATGTAATCAAAAAGGTTTGATTGGGGCACTGTGTCTGCAGAACTGTTGTGAGTGATTGTCCTGATATAAAACAGGCATCGTGAGGCATATGAACGAGAAATCCGAGAGGAGCGGGAGGTTAGAGAAATATTGAAAAAGGAGCTGGAGCGACTGGAGTTCGAGAGGCTGCACCACGAGAAAGACAGGCTGGAACGAAATGCAATGGACAGGAAAAGATTATTCGGCGGAGGGGTAAGGAGAGGGAACTGCAGAGCAGATTGGCGTAAAATGTTTATGCCCTGAGACACATTTTGTAACTTTGCCTTTTGTGTTGAGGAATCCCCATGTTTAGGTTGTGTTGGCCTTGGTTTGGCTGAAACTTTACCATAAGCATTTAGAAATAGAAAATACCTTGTTCAGCCTTGTAATGTGATACAAATGTCTCCACTTTTAAGGCTGACAATCTACTCCAAACTCTGCCTTTTGTTGAATATCAGACTCGTCTTTTATATTAATTTTTCCCAACCTCCGTGGCAAATTAAAATCTTGTTCATTATTGGCTTTTATACAATCATTATCATCTGAAAGAACAGTTGCAATTGTTATTAAAAAACTGTAGCGCAGTTATTGGGCCACAGAACTGACAGCTCTGCTGGCTTATGATGGTGATGTTTTCAAACCTTTTCATTCCTTGTTTTCAAATCCCTCCATGGCCTCGCCCTCTCCCTATCTCTGTAATCTCCTCCAGCCCCCGCCCCTCCCTATCTCTGTAATCTCCTCCAGCTCCTCGCCCCCTCCCTATCTCTGTAATCTCCTCCAGCCCCTCGCCCCCTCCCTATCTCTGTAATCTCCTCCAGCCCCCGCCCCTCCCTATCTCTGTAATCTCCTCCAGCCCCCGCCCCTCCCTATCTCTGTAATCTCCTCCAGCCCCCGCCCCTCCCTATCTCTGTAATCTCCTCCAGCCCCCCGCCCCTCCCTATCTCTGTAATCTCCTCCAGCCCCCCGCCCCTCCCTATCTCTGTAATCTCCTCCAGCCCCCGCTCCTCCCTATCTCTGTAATCTCCTCCAGCTCCTCGCCCCCTCCCTATCTCTGTAATCTCCTCCAGCCCCTCGCCCCCTCCCTATCTCTGTAATCTCCTCCAGCCCCTCCCTATCTCTGTAATCTCCTCCAGCCCCCGCCCCTCCCTATCTCTGTAATCTCCTCCAGTCCCCGCCCCTCCCTATCTCTGTAATCTCCTCCAGCCCCCGCCCCTCCCTATCTCTGTAATCTCCTCCAGTCCCCGCCCCTCCCTATCTCTGTAATCTCCTCCAGCCCCCCACCCCACCCCCCCGAGATATCTGCGCTCCTCTAATTCTGCCTTCTTGCGCATCTCTGATTATTATCGCTCCACCATTGGTGGCCGTGCCTTCTGTTGCCTAGGCCCTAATCTCTGGAATTCCCTGCCTAAACCTTTCTGCCTCTCCACTTCTCTTTCCTCCTTTTAAGACACTCCTTAAAACCTAGCTTTTGGTCACTAGCCCTAGTTTCTCCTTATGTGGCTCAGTGTGAAATGTTGTGTTTTCTAATACTCCTGTGCAACGCCCTGGGACGTTTTATTATGCTGTATAAATACTTGTTGATGTACCCAGCTCCACGGCCATTGCCGTGTTCTCAGCCTGAACAGGCTGACTTTTCATTACTCTTCGAAATGCTGCCAAGTCTGCAGAAGTATGTATCTGTAAATGTCACCTTATCCCTGTGTGTGGTGGTCTGAAACCATCTGAATTCATTTGTAGATTTATTTTTGTTCTGTATTTGTGCCCTTCTGGACATAGGAAAGACTTGCTGATAAAACTAGAGAGTGGAGACACTTTTTTGTTTATAGTGTGTGTTGATTCTGGAGCTGTAAAAAAGTTCAGTTCCTATGATGTCATGTTGTAACTTCTTGCTGCAGCAGTGCGACTGTCACTGTGTGTTCCTGCTGATTGTGAGAACTAGTTTCCAGTTTAATTGACTTAACTGTCTTTATTCTGATGTTTGCTGATACTGACTTGTTAGACAAGGGTCCTGGACAGCTCTTCTCCATCCCAGGTGGATGCACGGTCATGGTCATTGTGGGGGTGATGATGTCACATGGTGTTGTCCCAGTGCTGTTAATGTGTTTTGATATTTTGTGTTACCTTTTTCTCTTCAGATCCTGGGCCTCATATTTTGGCTGGCTATACAGCTAACCTGCTTTGAGGCATATGCCAATTACACTCTTAATCCAAACACTTGGCAGTGTGACATTTTCTTCTTTCCTATAGAGAAGGGTATACCATCGTGTGCAGCATTCTGTCATGTCTACATAGCCACTACTTGATTTACTTGGTCTTGTCTTCTCTGCCTTGGTGGTGTCTTCAGCTGGCTTTCTCAATAACTAAAAATAATGAATCGTGATAAAATCGCATCTTATTGCTCCATGGAGCAACACATTAGATTCACCTGGTCAGCTCATGCTGACACCCTGAGCACTGCTGACCAGCTAACCAGATGATGGGGGTGATAACGACTGGGCTGCCAATAAGCTACCTTTTGCTGCTTTATGGAATCAGCCAAAAGTCATGTAAAAAGTTTGAAACATTACAGATATGACAGAACCTAGTTAAATCACTATTTCCTGATTTTCTCCAATAGTTAATGCTGGTTAGTTGAGACAGAAGCAAAAAAGTTTAGTAAGATAAATAAATCTACATAATATAGTTTAAAATCTTTTGTCTACACACACTTCCTGTCAAGTTTTTCCATTATAAATGTCTATTTCCACATTTATGACATTGGCTATGAAAACTTGTCTTGCTTTAAATGCACGTTCCTGCCAGTGCATTTCTGTGGGGCAAAGAGTCCTGCTTAGTAACAAGGTAAGTTCTTATTTCGGCCAATTAAATATGAGAGCTGATCAAAAGCAGCAAAAGTACCACTGAAGAATGACTAACCAGAAAACCACATAATCAATTCCGAAGCAGCAAGTGTTATAAAGCCACTTCATCAAATTGCACATATTTCTTTACTCTGCCATAGTCTGTTGTACTCCGGTCAGCATATACAGCTATGAATTGCTTAAAAATCTAAATCACAAGTTAATTATTTGTTAGAAATGGCTCAGGATATTCCCCTGTGCTTTCTCTCCATGGCTTCAGTTGGAAATTTCACAGAGCCGTGGGTGCTGGAATAATTCGCCTGTTATGAGTAATTACGTTAAATTTACAGCGCAGAAACTGGCCATTCAGCCCAACGTGTCCAAGCCTCCTCCCACCCTACACAAAAGCAAAATACTGCGGATGCTGGAAATCCGAAATAAAAACAGAAAATGCTGGAAATACTCAGCCGGTCAGGCAGCATCTGTGGAGAGAGAAATAGAGTTAGCGTTTCAGGTCGATGACCCTTCGTCACAACTCCACCCACCCTACTTCATCTCATCCTATCAACATAACCTTCTATTCCTTTCTCCCTCATTCATGTACTTAACGCTGCTGAAAGAGGGCCAGGTAGCATTGTGGAGAGAGAAACAGTTAACATTTCAGGTCGATGACCTTTCATCAGAACTGGAAGCAGTTAGATATTTAACAGTTTACGCAAGTACAAAGCCAGGGAAAAATTTGGGGTGGGGGGGTAGGGTAGAGAACAAAAGGGAAGGTCTGTGATAGGGTGGAGGGCAGGAGAGATTAAATGACAAAAGGGACGATGGTGCAAGGCAAAACGGGGGTGATACTGGAAAAATAAAGAAACAAAAGATGGGTCCAGAGGATGTCTAAATGGCAACAGCAGAATCATTACCAGCACCTGCTGTCCAAGAAAATGGGAGCAGTGCTTATGATGTGAAGTTGCTACTGTACATTGGAACAGGAGGAGTCCATTCAGCCCTCGAGCCTATTGTGCATTCATTGGGACCATGGTTGATCTGTATCTTAACTCCATCCACCTGCCTTGGCTCCATATCCTTGGCTAGCAAAAAACTATCGATCTCAGGTTTAGAATTATTAATTGAGCTAGCATCTACTGCGTTTTGTGGGAGAGTTCCACACTTCTACCACCCTTTGTGTGAAAAAGTGTTTCCTAACTTCTCTCCTGAATGGCCTGGCTCTGATTTTAAGGTTATGTCCCATTAACCTAGACTCCTCCACTAGCGGGAAAAAATTCTCTCTACCCTATCAGTTCCTTTCAACATCCTAAAAACCTCCATCATATCACCCCTTAACCTTCTATATTCCAGGGAATACAAGCCTAGTTAATGTAATCTCTCTCATAATCTAATCCTTGGCGGCCTGGTAATATTCTGGTGAATCTGCGCTGCACTCCTTCCAAGGCCATTATATCCTTTCTAGGGTGCGGTGCCCAGAACTGTACACAGTACTCCAGATGTGGTATGACCAGGGCTTTGTATAGGTGTAGAAAAACTTCCTCCCTTTATATTGTTGAGGCCAGAAGGTTGTAAAGTATCTAATCGAAAGATGAGGTACTGTACCTCAAGCTTGCATTGAGTTTCATTGGAACAGTGTAGGAAGCCGAGGACAGAGAGCCCGTTTGGGATAGAGAATTAAAATTGCAAGCGGCCGGAAGCTTGAGGTCACGCTTGCGGACTGAATGAAGGTGTTCAGAAAAGCAGTCGCCCAATCTGCATTTGGTCTCCCAAATGTAGAGGAGACCGCATCGTGAACAGCGAATACAGTATACTAAGTTGAAAGAAGTACAAGTAAATCGCTGTTTCACCTGGAAAGTGCGTACGGGGCCCTGGACAGTGGGAAGGAAGGAGATGAAAGGGCAGGTGTTGCATCTCCTGCGCTTGCATGGGAAGGTACCGGGGTAAGGGGAGTGGATGATGGAAGACTGGACCAGAGTGTCACGGAATGAACAATCCCTTTGGAATGCTGACGGGCGGAGATGTGGTGTTTGGTGGTGGTATCGCGCTGGAGGTGGTAGAAATCGTGGAGGATGATCTGTTGAATGTGAAGGCTGGTGGGGTGGAAGGTGAGGATAAGGGGGGGCACTATCGTGGTCCTGGGGAGGGGTGAGGTCAGAAATGTGGGAAATGGGACTGACACAATTGAGGGCCCTGTCAACCGCAGTGGAGGGGAATACTTGGTTGAGGAAAAAGGAAAACATATCTGAAGCACTGGCGTGGAAGGTGGCATTGCCAGAACAGACGTGACGGAGAAACTGGGAGAATGGAATATAGTCCTTACAGGAAGTGGGGTGGGTAGCTGTGGAAGTAGGTGGTAAACAGCCTATCCCCAGAATGGAGATAGAGAAGTCAAGGAGGGGTAGGGAAGACTCCGAGATGGTCCATGTGAAGGTGAGGGAGGGGTGGAAATTGGAAGCAAAATTGATGAAATTTTCCAGGAGTGGGAACTCCTATTGTGTTTAGGCTGCGGCAGGGTCTGTGGGTTATGTTTGTTTATTCAGTTGTATTTTTTCCACACAGGAGGCAAGACGAGAATCGGAACGGTTTTACCGAGAGAGGTAAGGGCTATTCTGTGACGTGCACTATGAACAAGCTCCGAAAGGACCCTCTGATGCTGGGTAAAGAAAAATTGTTTTCACTCTGTTCAGAGTTATGCACGCACGCCTAATAGGTGTCATAAATTCCCCATTACCAATCAGAATTATAATTTTGCAGCTCTGCAGTGGGTAAATGCATCATGTATCTCACTCTCACTCACCTCTCACCTCTCACTCACCCCCCCCCCCCCCCCCCGCTCACTCTGCCCCCCTCCCTCCCTCCCGTTCACTCTGCCCCCCTCCCTCCCTCCCGTTCACTCTGGCCTCCCTCCCGCTCACTCTGGCCCCCCTCCCTCCCTCCCGCTCACTCTGGGGGCCCCCCCCCCTCCCTCCCGCTCACTCTGGCCCCTCCCTCCCGCTCACTCTGGGCCCCCCTCCCGCTCACTCTGGCCTCACTCTGGCCCGCCTCCCTCCCTCCCGCTCACTCTGGCCCCCCTCCCTCCCTCCCTCCTGTCGAAGTCTCGACTCCCGAGTAAGACTCTTTAAACACAAAGTATCGTCAAAGACAGGCTTTATTTGCTTGCAAGGGAAGGGTTGTGTAGTCAAAGGCTACATCAGACCTCTTCGAAGTAAAACAGAATTTGTAACATATTTATACAGTACAGAAACAAAACTGGCTTTCTATGCCACATTACATAGTATTAAATCATACCTGATTACAAAGGCACAGACCTTGCAAATTATTGAAACAACGTATTCCAGGCTTCGTTAAAAATAACGAACGGAACTACCTTGGGATAAGATTAACTAATCCTTTATTATGGGATCCCTTTGTTCTCCCACTGTACCAACTGAGCCTGTGGGCCGATGTTTACTTTATCATGTCCTTGGCTATAAATTTGGTAAATGAGGCTCCTTGCTAAGCTTATCATAGATAAGGAGTACATATGTTGCATCCCTAAATTGCCTCATCCTTTTGAAACTAATTAATTAGTGAATCCTGCTGTCGGCCATTTTAGTTCTGTATTCTATGCCCAGGAAGCCATTTTGTGTCTAAGTGAGAAACTGTACTTCCACATTCCCTCCCGCTCACTCTGGCCCCCCTCCCTCCCTCCCCGCTCACTCTGGCCCCCCTCCCTCCTGCTCACTCTGGCCCCCCTCCCTCCCTCCCCGCTCACTCTGCCCCCCTCCCTCCCTCTCCGCTCACTCTGGCCCCCCTCCCTCCCTCCCCGCTCACTCTGGCCCCCCTCCCTCCCTCTCACTCACTCTGTCTCTCTCGCTCACTCTGTCTCTCTCGCATGCCCTCTCTCTCCACTCTGCGTGGAGACTGCGGTATGAATAAAGCAGGCAGCTGAAACAAAGTCAGAAACCCGACAGGATCATGAACCAGTAGAATGGCAGTACAGGGCCACCGCAGAAAGTCAGTGAGAACAAACTGCTGAAGGAGTGTAACGGAGGGACAAGTATGAACGCGGCCACTAAAACATGAGAAATGGGAGGGATTTGGTGCAGGGTCACATGGGAATGCCTCCCTGGTTGAACTTTGAGACTGGAAATTGTCAGTGTCTATTGACATCACTGTCAGCTAAGGAGTTGGAGGCGGGGCGGGACTTACGGCAAACAATGTATTTTACAGCTAACAAAGTCTATTTACAGAATCTATTTAAAAAGAGTCTACAGCAAATGGAACTCGTGACCAAAACTGCAGCAACTTCTCCTGATTATTAACAATAGTGATTTCTCCAGCAAAATGCAGTGAGTGGAGGATAGTTACGTACATGTGTGCGTAAAATCAATCCCAGTCACTGATGGAGGAATTACCCAGTTGTCTCCATTCTGGCTGGGAATAGTGGTGTCACTATATGTAGCTCGAAATGGTTGGGGGAAAATAAAAGAAAATAAATTAAACTGTATCCTATGCTGAGGGAGGATCTTGCACGGACTTTAGCTAATCAGAAAGAACACAGGCAGCCAACCCCTGCCAGCATCATTTTGGTCAAATTAAATGGATTTAAATTAAGGGAAGTTGACAAACATTAAACAAAGCGCTCCCAGGAAAGCAGCAGTACCAGTGAACAAAACACAAATTTACATTTTAAAGTTGCAAATTCACTTTTTTTTTAAGTGAATTGTCAACTGGATGTTTACCCTTGCCTCTTAAGTTCTGCATTACTTGGTCTCCAAAATAGGTAGCACCATTGCCTACTTGCCTATGTGACCTCCCAGTCTTCAGCTCGGGTGACATTGCTGCAGACCTTTCAAGCCTTTGAGGTAAGCTTATTTTAACTTTATTTAATTAAAAAATGTAATTAAATATAAATTTTGTTTTGCAGCTCTCCCGATCCTTCCACAATGTCCCGCTCCCGCCACCATCAGCACATCCCCCCTCCGTTCCTGCCGTCATCGGCCTCCCCCCGTTCTCACTCAGCCACCATTGGCATTCCACAGCCCCATCTCGCTCGCCATCTGCCTCTCCCCACGCCTTCTCGGACGCTTCCCAGCCTGCTTCCAGCCACCTCCGGGCTCGGGGCTCGGGTCTCAACTGGTTTGTTGGCCACTCCCAGAAATTTTTTTCTTGGGCCTCGTCGCGGCAGCTCCCGTCCCACCAACTCCATGGCCCCGTACTCCCCTCCCCGTCCCAATGCATCCTCTTCGGGGGGTTCCCAGCAGTATTTAGTCTATTTATAGCAGTATAAGCAGGATGGGGAAAGGGGGTGGGAAAGTAATGGGAGGGGGTTACAAGGGTAAAATAATTTTATAGAGTAATAAATGATTTAAAAGCAACAAATGGATATGTGACACTGGCTTTCTAGTCATGCTGGTGGGGGGGGCAAAGGAATGGGGATGAGGCAGGAGGCAATGCAGAGTGAAGGAGATGAGGGGAGGGAAGGGAATGGTGAGGGGAGGCAGTAGGGAATTGGAGGGGAAGGTGTTGGGAAAGCGTGAAAGGTAGAGAAGGCAATTGGAGTGAGGGGTTGATGAAAGTGGGTAAGCGAAGGTGGAGATGGGGCAGAAGAGAGTGCAACATGGGTGCCGGACAGTGGGAAAGGATAGGGTTAGATGTGGAGCAATGGAGTTCGAGCTCTATTTACATTGCATTCTGGTGCACTCTTTCTCCAGCCACATTCTTTTTCTTTGTTCTTATCTCCCCCCCTCCCCCCAACCAATCAGATCAACCCACTCATGCCCTTAGCCACAACCCTAACTCTCCTCCTGCAACCACTGCTGTTCACCAATCAGATCAACCCACTCATGCCCTTAGCCACAACCCTAACTCTCTCCTCCTGCAACCACTGCTGTTCACCCTCATTCTCCTCCCTGTGACTCCCAGGGCTCCCACTCTTCACCCTCTGGCTCCCATGACCCCATCCTTTCTTCCTCGTATGCAGTAATCCGATCTCTTTCCTTCCTCGCGCCCCCCTCCCCCCTGGTGGAATTCACCAGCTGTGAGCTGTCAGCACCCTAGTTATATCTCTCTCATTTGCCTTCTGCTTTTGACCCAAAGATCACTTTGTGATTCACCACCCCAAAGCAAATAGCCAGGCTCTTCCTGTGAGCTGTTGGCATATGGCCCTCACTGCTGCCCAAACCCGCCACCTGAAAGGCTTTCCATGGCCATCTGCATTTTCCTTCCCTGCCCCTCTCCTGCCTCTGGAAAATGCTGTCAGCAGCTCTATCGTCACCAAGCCATGCCACACCACTATCTCTCACCTGAAACGAAAGAGAGAAAAATAGAAGAGCGAGACGAGAAAGGCAAAGAGAAGTGGAAGAGAGAGAAGCAAAAACACAAAGATGACGTGAGGTGAGAGAGAAACCATATGCTCCTATTTTTTGTGAACAAGCCTTGATCACAAAAAACAATTCAGTCTTCTACAAAAGTATGAGGACCGGTAGCAGTGCCATACTCACTAATACCTTTGATCCTTTCACAGTGGTTTATGACATTTTATGGAAAATGGCTCCCAAATTTTATTTGGGATGACAAATCTTTTCATATTATTTGGACATGGTATAGAGAGGGAGGAGTCACAGGGGCTTGCGATTCCAGTCTTGAAACCTAAGGATTTATCAAAAATGTTGCACTAATCAAAATTGCATTTTGGTTAAAAGAATGCACATCCTAAGTATAAATGGAAAGGAAGATTTAAAAAGGAAGCTAGAGGTGATGCATGATTTATCAATTTCAATGTTGTGGGGCAACTAAAAAAAACAAACCATGCTGGAATAGGTGGGAAGAGAAATAGAGGACAAGGTTGTGCACTGGTCAGCTCACATTTAGAGTATTGTGTTCAATTCTGATCATCGTGCTACAAAACAAAAATACACTCGGGACCAAACGAGCTCCTGGACCTGAAATTTCCCTCTGTTAAAAGAATGATTATATCTTATTCAGATTAAGATCACACACACGGCGTAACATTTCCAAATTTGCTGCTGATACAAAGCTAGGTGGCAGTGTCAGTTGTGAAGAGGCCTCAGGGGGATCGCGACAGGCTCCGAGTGGGCGAGAGCATGGCAGATGGAATATAATGTGGATAAATGTGAAGTTATCCACTTTGGTAGAAAAAACAAAGGCAGAGTATTTCCTAAATGGTGAAAGATTGGGGAATGCAGATGCTCAAAGGGACCTGGGTGTCCTCGTACATGAGTCACTGAAAGTGAATGTGCAAGTGCAGCAAGCCATTAGGAAGGCAAATGGTATGCTGGCCTTCATTACAAGAGGATTTGAGTACAGGAGTAAAGAAGTCTCACTCAAATTATATAGGGCCTTGGTGAGACCACACCTGGAGTACTGTGTACAATTTTGGTCTCCTTACCATCGAGGGAGTGCAACGAAGGTTCACGAGATTGATTCCTGGGATGGCGGGACTGTCGTACGAGAAGAGGTTGCGTAAACTAGGCCTGTATTCTCTTGAATTCAGAAGAATGAGAGGGGATCTCATTGAAGCATACAAAATTATTACAGGGCTTGATGGGGTGGATGCTGGGAGAATGTTTCCCTTGGCTGGGGAGTCTAGAACCAGGGGCCACAGCCTCAGGATAAAGGGTCGGACATTCAGGACTGAGATGAGAAGAAATTTCTTCACAGAGGGTGGTGAATCTTTGGAATGCTCTACCCCAGAGGGCTGTGGAGGCTCAGTCATTGGGTATATTCAAAACAGAAGTCGATAGATTTCTGACTAGTAAGGGCATCAAGGGATATGGCGATAGGGCCGGTGAATGGAGTTGAGGCAGAAGATCAGCCATGATCTCATTGAATGGCGGAGCAGGCTCGAATGGCCGACTCCTGCTCCTATTTCTTATGTTTTTGTGTCCTAGATCTAACAGGCGATGAAAACAAACCATCTCCCAAAGGTGACATGGAGGATTGGAGTACACTAATTCACCTCTTGTAGCACTGTGCAATATTTTTTTCTTGAGTGGGGCACTGAGATCTTCGGTGATTTTAATAGTGGCAATTGCAGTCCTTAAACCAGAGATTTGTATTCTTGGTTTCCTGGCTCAAGGGATAGTCTTTAGAACATTGGGGAAAATGTTGCTGGTGGCCAAATGACTGGTTTTGACCCAGAAATCAGATAGTCTTTTGTCCAACAACTTTTGGGAGAATGTCTGTGGATAATTTTAAGCTGTAAAAGGCTAGCAGGTGAATAAAAATAATCGCATAATTTGAGTTATTATGGCTAGGATCAGCATGGTGGAATAAGTTAGCTTACTGTCCATATACTTCTAGGACCTGGATTCAAATCCAGCCCAGGTATGGAAGTAGTCTCGTCCTGCATGAGTTTAGAGCGTCCCGGCTCAGTTACTAGGGGATATTTGCTCATACCACATGTGAAACTTGGTGTTAAATGTATGTACATGAGTGGGATTTGTTTCTATATAATTAACTGGTTAATCCTGCTGGTAACCATGTAACCACCACCGCCTCGTGGTTAAGTGCACCGTGTGGTGTTGCATCTGCCAATAATTCAGCACTAAGGACAGCTCCCGGGTGAAATGGAAATGCCTCGTTAATGCAGTACAGAATGCTCTTCTGAAGTTAGGATTCAGGCATATTAGGGCAGAGTAGAGGGAATTGTTCTCAGTTCTGAGTTATTCTGTACTTGTCTTGGATGTCCTAGATACTGTCCAAAGAAACCTTTCATTCCCTAGCGTTTGTCTTTATATTGATGTCCACAGAAGAATTACTCCAAATTGTTCTGACCACCGTAAAAACACATCGTTTTGGCAGTAGATATTCTTGCCAAATACTCAATGGCAAAAGGAGCAAATGTTCTTAAATAGGTTGAACAGGACAATAAGCAACTACTGTTTTCGTAAACCACTTTAGAAACATCTGAATAAAAAGGTTACTGTATCATAATCATCATAATAAACCTGAACTTTCATTAGCATACCAATTTTAAACAATATCAGCCTTTTAGGTGTGTGAGATTCCAGTTTAAACATCTCCTTTATTTATTGGATAATTTTTTTTGGCCTCTGCAGGCACCACCAAGATTGGAACAATGACCCTGGGCAGAAGGTGGAAGCATTTTTTCTTTGTCTTTGGCAAAGCAACATAGGTGGATGAATATTGGAAAGAAATCGAGGAGTAGGAGCCTCGCACCAAGTCACACTTGGTAGAGGCATCCAGGGCTGTCTGGGAGGTTTGGACTGAGTGGAACAGGCAGAAGTTCAACAAGCTGACCCTTCATTAGAGGCTGTGCAATGTCAGGCCATGTGGGTTGCACAGAGTGAGATAACAGCTATTTTCCGGTACAAGGAAGGGATATTGGTTCGACAATAGAGTCCAAATCGAACCTTTTTCAAGTAACCTTGAAATGTTTGAGCAGATAGTGGTCCCCCAACCATATCGTAGTGAACTATTATGAATTGCTCACATTCCATTCACAGGACACCAAGGAGTGGAGCATACGAAGCGTCGTGTGCTGCAGCATTTTAACTGGCCGTCGGTTTTCGTGGATGTAGCACAATATTTTAAGACTTGTGACCAGTTGGTAAAGCAGGAGATCTGGCCAAAGTGTGGTTACAATCTCTGCCCACTAGTAATGTACCATTTAAAAGGGTGGGCATTGATATAGTGGGACCCCTGTCTGTTAACTCTGGGAAAAGGTACGTCCTGATTATGAGGGATTCTGCCTCCGGATTTCCAGATGTAGTAGCACTCCATCAATTGAAGCAGATAGAGTTGCTTGTGCCCTGCTAGTAATGTTTATCCGGGTTGAGTTTCCAGAAGAAATTCTATTCGACTAGGGTACAGATTTTGTGACCCGTTGGTTGCACAACTGAGGGAGCAATCAAGTCGAATGGCTCCTGCTACCCCATACCATCCTCGGACAAATGGGCTGGTGGAAAGGTATAATGGGAGAGTGAAGCGCGTACTACACACGTACGCAGAGCAGAACTTCACTGACCAGGATGAACTGTTGCCATAGGTCATGTTTGCATATAGAGAGATGGCACAGAAATCAATGGGCTAGTTGCCCTTTGAGCTACTATATGGGCGCCGAGTACGTGGGCCGTTACTGTTGATCAAAGAGGCTTGGTCAGGGAAATGCCTTGGCAAGGAAAGAAATGTGGCAGAGCGTGTGATTAAAGTTAGAGATGATTTGATTACATTAGCAGAAGTAACCCAGCAATGTCTAAGTAATACAAACAAAAGGCAGAAATTCTGGTACTATCACAATGCTTGTACACAAGAGTACCCGATAAGGCGGAGTGCTAGTGCTACTGCCGACGAAGCAACAATGGTTACAGGTCCACTCAGAAGTTCCATGTACAGGAAACTTTGTGATATCCGGCACCGACGGGACCGAGCTGTTGCCGTCCCATCAAAACTGCCAGACAAACCAGCGGTAATGTTAAAACATACGGAGCTTTTGAGCTCCGTATCTAGCAACAAACCCTGTTGCTTAGCAACAGCTTCTAAACAGCCGGCCGTAGCTTGCAAGCGTCTCTGTAGCTAAGCAACAGCTTTAGCTAGACCTTGCAGAGCCTGACTGGTGGAATAAAAAGCAACGAAAAGAGAAAAAAACTTACTGAACCGACTCCTGAATTTTGCCGGTGGATCGAGCATTCCGGACAGCTAACCTCCGGATAAACCAAAGTTTCCTGTACTGTGGCGGACAAAGGAAATTGTATTATGTGGTTGATATGCCATTTTGGCAGCGTAAGTTTTGGGTTTACCATGTAAATAAGTTGAAATCTTACTGACTGCTAGGCAGCTACTGTAACAGTGAAATATTTGTGGGGTTTTTTGATCTAAAGATCAATTTGTTGTCTTGTTTTCAAGATCAGATTGGTTCATAGATTTAATTACCATCGTTCCTTTGATCAACAAGATTTCATATGTTCCTTTATGAAAGCCCAGAGCCAGTTAACAAAATCCTGTCTAAACCTGTATGCTCAGGAATGTGCAGACAGGTTATATCTCATGATAGATAGACATCCCATATATTCATCATTTTAATTTGGGAAATCCCTTCTCTTTTGTTTGGAAATATGTAAATAGTGTTTTTTGGGGGGGTGGGGGAGAACTTATTTAAATGTAAGTTGCACCCATGAACTACCATATGCGTTTGGAAGATAGAAGCTAAAAGTAGGAGCTTTTAAAACAGCAAGGGATTCTTTCAAAGCCAGTTATCTGAACAGCTATGGAGTTCTCATCAATAGACCCTACTTGAGGGCGAAGAAGCAGAATGATGAGAGGCTGAATTCAACACAGTTACACAAAATTTCTTTTGGTTATCGGACTCTTGAACTAAATTGAAATCTGTTCTTACTAAGGATAAATGACCATAACTGAGTTTTTGTGTGTGTATTATTATAAATATCTATCTAGATCTATGTTGTACTTTTAGTTTCTGCTGATTATTGTGCTTCACATTGCTGTTTATTGACAAATAAAGTTCTTGGTTGCTTTAGTCTATAAAGCTGTAGCCTGCATGGTAATATCTACTGTTTCTGAGGAAACCTGGTCGTGTTACAGACACCACATTAAGTTCAGAAAGCAGATTACTGCCAGTGGGTAATTGTTAGCTCTGGAGTACATGGTGCTGCCAGGGCAGAACGTAGCAAGGGGGAAAAGCTGCCAGATCACATTGGCACCAAGGTCCACTTACAGGAGCAGTTGCTAACCATGGAAACGAGCTGTGGCATGGACATGTGCATAAAGCAGGGAGAAGAAAAGGGGAAGCAATGCCGGTGCAACAAAAAGAGCGTGACAGTTTACTGGCAGAATGGGCCCCAACACCAGTTCACCGTGTGACAGGCTACTGTGGCTCCCGCTGATAATCCCAGAAATAGTCATTGTATGAAAACTAGCCTTATTTCGAATTGGATGGTGACGACAACTGTTTCTGTTGGGGCTTTTCCCAATCACTTTTCTCGTGTTCCTGGCCGGACTAGAGAAGCAGACAGGAGTCTCTTTAGAACCAAAACTTGGCTCTTTGTGCCAAGAACGGGGTCAGTATAGCTCCACTCTTTAAAAACTAGCTCCAGTTTTCATATTCTCATGTTGCCACAGAAGACTGAAAACTAAACATGCTGGTCGAGGCCGGGACTACTGTCTAGATTTTAGCTACAGATAGGTTTATACACAGGTTTAGATTTTCTACAAGCTGGGTTGGCAGAGTTCATAATTATTGCAGCTGTTCTCGGCATGTTAGGAACACTTGCAGTAAATATATGTTGAATTTAAAATCTTGAGTATGGCATACAGCGCCGTTCACCAAACCTTTCTTGTGTCACAATGTTGACGGAACGGTAGCATAGTGGTAATGTTGCTGGGCTAGTAATCCAGAGGCCTGGACTAAAGATTCAGAGACACGAGTTTAAATCCCACCACGGCAGCTGGGGCATTTAAATTCAGTTAATTAAATAAATCTGGAATAAAAAGCTAGTAATAGTAACCATGCAACTATCGGATTATCGTAAAAACCCATCTGGTTCACTAATGTCCTTTAGGAAAGGAAATTACCTGATCTGGCCTATATGTGACCCCAGACCCACAGCAGTGTGGTTGACTCTTAACTGCCCTCTGAAATGGCCTAGCAAGCCATTGTAACAAACTGCTACAAAACACAAGAAGAATAAAACTGGACGGACCACTCGGCACCAGCTACGGACACGACAAAGGCACACCCAGCCAAATCGACCCTGCAAAGTCCTCACCAACATCTGGGGACTTGTGCCAAAATTGGGAGAGCTGTCCCACTGACATAGTCATACTCTCAGAATCATACCTTTCAGCCAATGTCCCAAACTCCTCCTCCATCACCATCCCTGGGTATGTCCTGTCCCACCAGGGGTGGTGGCACAGTGGTATACAGTTGGGAAGGAGTGGCCCTGGGATTCCTCAACATTGACTTCAGACCCCATGAAGTCTCATGGCTTCAGGTCAAGCATAGGCAAGGAAACTTCCTGCTGATTACCACCTACTGCCCTCCCTCAGCTGATGAATCAGTACTCCGCCATGTTGAACACCACTTGGAAGAAGCACTGAGAGTAGCAAGGGCACAGAATGTACTCTGGGTGGGAGACTTCAATGTCCATTACCAAGAGTGTCTCAGTAGCACCACTACTGGCCGAGTCCTGAAGGACACAGCTGCCAGTCTGGGCCTACGACAGGTGGTGAGAGAACCAATATGAGGGGAAAAACCTACTTAACCTCGTCCTCGCCAATCTACCTGTCACAGGTGCATCTGTCCATGACAGTATTGGTAACCATGACCACCGCACAGTCATTGTGGAGACGAAGTCCCATCTTCACACGGAAGACACCCTCCATCGTTTAGCACTACCACCGTGCTAAATGGGATAGATTCAGAACAGATCTAGCAGCTCAAAACTGGGCAGCTATGAGGCGTTGTGGGCCATCAGCAGCAGCAGAATTATATTCCACCACAATCTGTAACCTCATGGCCTGGCATATCCCTCTGCCATTACCATCAAGCCAGGGGACCAATCCTTGTTCAAGAACAAGTGTAGAAGAGTATGCCAGGTGTACCTAAAAATGAGGTGCCAACCTGGGGAAGCTGCAACACAGGACTATATGCATGCTAAAAAGCAGAAGCTGCATGTTATAGACTGGGCTAAGAGATCCCACAATCAACAGATCACACAAAACCTCTGCAGTCCTGCCACATCCAGTCGTGAATGGTGGTGGATCATTAAACAACTGACAGGAGGAGGAGGCTCCATGAATATCCCCATCCTCAATGATGGTGGAGCCCAGCACGTGAGTGCAAAAGACAAGGCTGAAGCATTTGCAACCACCTTCAGCCATAAGTGCCGAGTGGATGATCCATATCGGCCTCCTCTTGAGGTCCCCACCATCACAGAAGCCAGTCTTCAGCCAATTCACCACGTAATATCAAGAAATGGCTAAGCGCACTGGATACAGCAAAGGCTATGGGCCCCGACAACATCCTGGCTGTCGTGCTGAAGACTTGTGCTCCAGAACTAGCCACGCCTCTAGCCAAGCTGTTCCAGTACAGCTACAACACTGGCATCTATCCAACAATATGGAAAACTGCCCAGGTATGTCCTGTCCACAAAAAGCAGGACAAATCCAATCCGGCCAATTAACACCTCATCAGTCTACTCTCAATCATCAGCAAAGTGATGAAAGGTGTCATCGACAGTGCTATCAAGCGGCACTTACCAATAACCTGCTCACAGATGCCCAGTTTGGGTTCTGCCAAGATCACTCTGCTCACGACCTCATTACAGCCTTGGTCCAAACATGGACAAAGGAGCTGAATTCCAGAGGTGAGGTGAGAGTGACTGCCCTTGACATCAAGGCAGCATTTGACCGAGTGTGACATCAAGGAGCCCTAGTAAAACTGAAGTCAATGGGAATCAAGGGGAAAACTCTCCACTGGCTGGAGTCATACCTAGCACAAAGGAAGATGGTTGTGGTAGGCCAATGGGGCTGTGATGATGGAGGCCAATCATCACAGCCCCAGGATATCGCTGCAGGAGTTCCTCAGGGCAGTGTCATAGGCCCAACCATCTTCAGCTGCTTCATCAATGACCTTCCCTCCATCATAAGGGGGATGTTCGCTGATGACGGCACGGTGTTCAGCGCCATTCACAACGCCTCAGATAATGAAGCAGTCCATGCCCGCATGCAACAAGACCTGGACGACGTTCAGGCTTGGGCTGATTAGTGTCAGGTAACATTCGTGCCAGGCAATGACCATCTCCAACAAGTGAGAGTCTAATCACCGCCCTTTGGCATTACCATCCCCAAATCCCCCACCATCAACATCCTGGGGGTCACCATTGACCAGAAACTTAATTGGACCAACCACATAAATACTGTGGCTACAAGAGCAGGTAAGAGGCTAGGTATTCTGCAGCGAGTATCTCACCTGACTCCCAAAGCCTTTCCACCATCTACACGGCATAAGTAAGGAGTGTGATGGAATACTCTCCACTTGCCTGGATGAGTGCAGCTCCAACAACACTCAAGAAGCTTGACACCATCCAGGACAAAGCAGTCCTCTTGATGGGCACCCCATCCGCCACCTTAAACCTTCACACCCTCCGCCACCGGCGTACCGTGATTGCAGTGTGTACCATCTACAAGATGCACTGCAGCAACTCACCAAGGCTTCTTTGGCAGCACCTCCCAAACCCGCGACCTCTTCCACCTAGAAAGACAAGGGCAGCAGGTGCATGGGAACATCACCACCTCCAAGTTCCCCTCCAAGTCACACCATCCTGACTTGGAAGTATATTGCCGTTCCTTCATCATCGCTGGGTCAAAATCCTGGCACTCCCTAAAAGCACTGTGGGAGTACCTTCACCACACGGACTGCAGTAGTTCAAGAAGGCAGCTCACCACCACCTTCTCCAGGGCAATTAGGGATGGATAATAAATGCTGGCCTTGCCAGCGATGCCCACATCCCATGAACGAATAATGAAAAAATACGTTTTATGTCACTGTTTAACATTGAAAATCCCTATTTAAACATTTATAATGGGAAGCACTGTCTAAGGATGTAAACATTTTGTTACCTGTAATGATGCAGTTGTAGCTCTCCCACTGGTAGTGCTGTAGCATCTCAGTCTCCTGGCTCTGCTGCCACTGGTGGGGCTGTAGAGGCTCCACCCTTTGTCCTGGCTGGTCAAACTTGTAAGTAAAATAAAGTACAATTTTTAATGTTTTAATTGAGACTGCTAAGCCCACTTCAATTTCAACTTTGCTCCCCCAGTTTTTTTCCACATATTGGCTTCCCACCCTTCCCACTGCTGCTAAGGCTGCCATGGTGGTTTGTTTCCATCATCTTTGGCCTCCATCCCCTCCCCCTGTAGCCACCGGCCACCTCATGTCCACAGTCTGCTAGTGCAGCCTCCCATCATGTGTTGTCGCCCACTGGCCAGCCCCCAACCTGCACCTTGCTGTTCAGTGACTTTGGCCATCAGCCTTCCCATGCCCTTTATCGGCCACTCTCCTGCCCACAGCCTGTCCCTGCCCAGAGAACTTTGGGGCCTCTTCCATCTCCGGACCAACATCGGTTGCTCCCCAGTCCATTATTGGGTGCTCTGCTGCTTGCCCCACATTACCCTGACTTATGTAGGGAGGAGAGTCAGTGGGGTGAACAGGACGCATTAGCGAGTGACGGCAAGGGGAATGTTAATGGACAAAGATATCAGGGAGCAAGCAGTAGAGGGTGATGGGAAGTGAGGGTGCAGAGAGAATGTTAGTTAAAGGATATGTTCAAGGGGGCAATAGGGGAATAGATATAGGGCTGTGGAAGCAGACATGGGGCAAGAGAGTTCGTGCTCCACCCTCATCATGTTGCTTTGCCCTTCCGTGACCTAAAACCTGTTGCTGCCTGGCCAGATCACTTTCTGTATCCACAACCTGAAAGCCAATCTGCAGTCATTCCCTCAACTACCTTCCAGCACCTGTGGCCTGAAAGTCATCCAGCTACCACAAAGCAAGCCTATAGCGCCCCCACCTGGAATCCAGTGGCTTTTGCATAGCTGGTGGAAGGCTGCTGACTCTCAGTGGGGGAGACTGCTGATAGCCTTGCAGGCCGACCTCGAGCAGCTCTGGGCCTAGAAGGCCCAACTGTAGACTGCACCACTTTGGCAAGGGCGTCAGCAGTCTGGGCTGACTGTCTGACAGGCAGCAGCAAGGGCACTGGCAGAGTGAGAGTGGAGGGAGTAGGAATGCTGTCACCCTGAGAGGACAACGGGTTCTTGCTCCACTGCTACTCCTCCGGGGTGGCGCCTCAGCAATCCTAGCCATCTGTTGGAGCACAGATTGCTGGACTGCTGTGACACCCTGCAAGCCCCTTTCCACACTCGTAAACCCGGCCACAATAGCAGCAGTCTGAGCTTCCACTGCAGCAGAGAGACACTGGATCGCGACATCGCCCATCACACACAGCATCATGGTTGGCTCTACAAGGTCTCTCGTGGAGTTGCCCATCATTTCTATCCAAGAAGGCATAGGCTCCAAGCTCCACGCAAAGCCATGTGCAATGTTGGAGCCAGACTCCTCCATGCTCCTTGACACTGGCAGGAGGCTCTCTGGCAGGCTTGCCAATGTGCCAAGCATTTCTGTTTGCATGCCCATCTGAGTCCTGTGCAGCAGAACTCCGGCATGAACTCTCCCGGGGAGCTGGCATCCAAGCTACCCTTTCCGCCTGGCCTGGCTGAAGTCCACTTGTGCCCAGTGACTCACCATGTGCTGATCCCTCCTCTATACAACCCTCTAAGTTGCCATTTTCTGACCTGGTGCCTGTGAGTGTCAGATGCAGTGACGATGCATCTTCTTCTTCACTCTCCTACTCCATGACTTTGGGGATTGGCTGTGCTGGTGGGATTTCTTGGTTATCTGTAAGGAGAAAGGGACAAGGGTCAGGTTGTGGTGAGGCGGGACCTTATCCAATTTCTCAGCCATTGAGCCTTTCCATCACCCCTCCCTCCCCAAAACAATCATTCAAGCATGAAGAACAACCAATACCAACAAGAGGCTTAGAGCTTGTACCTTTGGGTTCAGGTTATGGTGATGCCTATTGAGATTTGTTCAGGCATGTAATGTTGGTTAAATTCTAAGTTGTAACTGAATCCAAGCAAGGTATTCATTATTCTAGGAGACCTTTAGAAAGGTCTTCTATACTCCTCCTCTGTGTGTTTTCTCCCTTCCTCTCAAGGTGCTAACTTCATGCAGGGTGTGACTCCATAAGTCCCAGAAGCTCTAATGGTACCCGGGTGCCCAGTCTTCATGTGAGCCTGGTCAGTGAGTGCTGCTGTACTGTTTGACTGTGGAGTGCATCACTGCAATTCCAAATGCACCCCTACCTGACATCCACACAGTAGGGGTCATTGGATGAGTATTGCAACCTGACAGATTAAATTGTATCATGTGTCCCTTTCCACTTGTTATTATATCTGACTGCCATAGTATTGTCCATCCAGTGCATACCAATTCAAGGTACTATGGTCTGCAAATGCTCCAGGGCCGAGCTTACCATTCTCAGTCCCAGGTAGTTTATATGTCATTTTGATAGGAATATTTTACCATCATTAACTGGAGCAGAAGGCTGTTATATGACACTCATACTCACGATGCCTGGTTAATCCTTAACCACCCAAAAAGGTAGGCCTCTGGGTGAACCGTAGGCTGACCAGGTTCATTTGAAGTGATCTCATAAACAGGTGGACATTGAGAACTACAAAGATAGCCACTGCCATCAGACCAAGTATTCATAGATGGCCTTTCACTGGGGTCCCTCATCCCTCCCGTAGAGAAGGATGTTACAATTCAGACTCTTTCCCATATGCTTATTGCAACAGGCAGATTCCATAGGCAAATCTATGCTTTCTATCAACCGAAATTTAACCCTACTGCATTAAGAGTTTGAGAATTAGCAGACCACTGGGCAAGTAATCTAGTTTTATTTTACTGTAAACTTGACACTGGAGTGCATGTAGGATTTCAATACAATTTGTGCCAATTGAAAAGACTGGTATCAGCCATTAAGCTTTTCACAATATTATTGGAGTGGAGTTCTTTACAGAAGCAAGTAATATGAGTAGATACCAAAAATGCATTACTGTACTAGGGTTCTATGATCTGATTGTGGAGTTTAGTAAATCCCCGTGTAAGATTACCAAACTGCCTAACACAAAAGATTTTTTTTATATTTGGCCCATCAAACAAAGGTGATCAGCTCAACAAGTCCAGTGATGTTTACAACTTAGCTCGAAGCCATGACAATAACCACATAACTGGGTGTTGAGGACCATAAATAAACATTATCTGGATTTTTGCAATTCAACATGTATATGTACATTCATAATGTTGGACACATTCAATTCACATCTACAACAATAGCAAAATACTGCAGATGCTGGAAATCTGAAAAAATAACATAAAATGCTGGAAATACTCAGCAGGCCAGGCAGCATCCGTGGAGAGAGAAACAGAGTTAACGTTTCAGGTCTGGGACCCTTCATCAGAACTGGAAAAAGCTGGAGATGTAACATATTAAGCAGATGCAGAGACAGGGGACAGGTTTAGGAGCAGAGGAAGGAATTGAAAGAATATACTGTGCTTATGTAAGAGTCCGTTCCATTTCCCGCACTTCTACTCTCACCCCTTCCCCTCCCTCCCAGAACCACGATAGGGTTCCCCTTGTCCTCACCTTTCACCCCACCAGCCTCCACAGTCAACGGATCATCCTCTGCCATTTCCACCACCTCCAACGTGATCCCACCACCAAATACATCTTCCCCTCACCTCCCCTTTCAGTATTCCGAAGGGACCGCTCCCTCCGCGACACCTTGGTCCACTCCTCAATCACCCCTAACAGCCCTTCTCCTTCGCCTGGCACCTTCCCGTGCAAGTGCAGGAGATGCAACACATGCCCTTTTACCTCCTCCCTTCCCACTGTCCAGGGCCCCAAACACTCCTTCCAGGTGAAACAGTGACTTGTACTTCTTGCAACTTAATATACTGTATTCGCTGCTCACGATGCGGTCTCCTCTACATTGGGGAGACCAAATGCAGATTGGGCGACCGCTTTGCGGAACACCTCCGTTCAATCCGTAAGGGTGACCCTGAGCTTCCGGTCGCCTGTCACTTTAATTCACCGCTTCACTCCCACTCTGATCTCTCTGTCCTCGGCCTATTACATTGTTCCAATGAAGCTCAACGTAAGCTCGAGGAACAGCACCTCATCTTTCGATTAGGCACTTTACAGCCTTCTGGACTTAACATCGAGTTCAACAATTTCAGACAATAATCCCTGCCCCCATTTTTCATGCTGTATGATTTTGCCATTCCCATTTGCAACATTTTATCTTTCCTGCCTCTTACATAAGCACAGGATGCTCTTTCAATTCCTTCCTCCCCTCCTAAACCCCTCCCCTGTCTCTGCACCTGCTTAATATCTGTTCCATCTCCAGCTTTTTCCAGTTCTGATGAAGGGTCCCAGACCTGAAACGTTAACTCTGTTTCTCTCTCCACGGATGCTGCCTGGCCTGCTGAGTATTTCCAGCATTTTCTGTTGTTATTTCAATTCACATCTGTTTTGCAGTAAGTGAAGGATTTCTGTATTGTCCTTGTATATTTCTGCTGTGAATCAAGTGACTTCCTTACAAATAAATAAACTTAAAATTGATTAAATTGTATATAGAAATTGTAAAAATTTAATTTAAAAACAGATTCAGATGTGTATGTAAAGATTTTATATAATTTGAGAGTCTTGGGGATAAAAAGAATGTCCCTTAAAAATAAATTAATGGCAAAAAGATTACATTTTATGTAAAAAAAGGTAATATGTAGTGACATAAGAAAACTACTCGGCACTTGGTCTGAGTATTAAACAAGGCTTAAATCAACTGTTTTTCAACATGGAGATCTAGTTGTGTCCTTCACTAGTTCCTGTTAAATGTCCTGAGCAAACTGGGCCCATGCCCGAGTATTTATACTCTCCCTGGACAATGCCACCAGCGGGCCGCCCAGTATCATTTCATAAGTCATTTCCACATGAATGACAAGATTCATGTCATCATGTAGTATATAATTTGTACTTTTACATAGTTTCTTTTCCATGCTGCACTGAAGTACTGTGATTATGACTGATATGTAAGTATCATATTGACACCATCCAGGACAAAGCAGCCCGCTTGATGGGCATCCCATCCACCACTTTAAACATTGACTCCATCCACCACTGGCACACCGTGGATGCAGTGTGTACCGTCTACAAGATGCACTGCAACACCTCGCCAAGGCTTCCAAGACGTCACCTTCCAAACCCACAACCTCCACCCTCGAGAAGAACAAGGGCAGCAGGCACATAGGAACATCATCACCTTAAAGTTCTCCTCCAAGTCACACACCATCCTGACTTGGAAATATATCACCGTTTCACTGGGTCAAATTCCTGGAACTCCCTGCCCAACAAGGGGTACCTTCACCACACTGACTGCAGTGGTTCAAGAAGGCGGCTCACCACCACCTTCTCAAAGGCAACTAGGGATGGGCAATAAATGTTGGCCTTGCTCGCAACGCCCATATTGCAAGAATGAATTTTTTTTTAATGTGTATTTACGCGATACTGTGATCCGGTTTGATCGTCTCTGAGTTCAAGTTAGGATTACACCTGAGAGCTGGACCATTTCATACCCTTAACACTGAGGAATGGTCTCGAGGTTTGGCAGTTGTTGGGGGGGGGGGGTGCTTTGATCTGCCATCACTTTTATGGGGAACTTGGGAATTGGCAAAACTGTGGAAGGTGAACTTGAGGTTTGACACAACAACTTACATTTATATAGCACATTTAACGTAACAAAACATCCCAAGGCACTTAACAATAGTGATATCAATAAAAACACGTTGACTAGGATGGAATGTGACGTTTAGTTCACTGGTAATTTCTGGTGCCCATCATCAATGAGGGGAGAGGCAGCGTATGAACGTGACTGCACTGCATAGGAGAATTCCCGTGTCTCGCAGCACTGGTTTGTGATTTTCTGAAGGATCTTGGTAAACACTGAACTCAATGGTTTTTGATTGGTTTCTGGACTTATGTGACTCTTGTCTCACACAGCTGTAAGAAAATGTAACCATTATAATAACTATTAATAAAACACAGGTGATAATTAGAGCTTTCAAAATTATTACTTTTTGTTCAGGGGGAAAACCCCTCATTAAGATGAGAAAAAACTGTCTCTGAACCCTCTCTCTCGCAGATATCACTTAATAGAATGTCAACATTTTCCACCTGTCAACACCTGATAATTAGGTGATAACTAGAGGCCGTTTTCTTCAAATTTCAATCATTTCTTTTTGAAAAATAAATTAAATTAAGATGAAAAATGACTCACTCTGTTTCAGCTTAATGCACTTTACGAAGTTTATTTGATACAAACCAAAAGTTGCAACAGGTGTGTAATCAATCTTTAATTTTGTCCTTCTGTTTTTCTTCAAGAATTTTGAAAACCAATCAAGCAGAAACTGCTAGGAGCTAAAAAAAATGTGTTCAACTATTGAAGGGCACTGGTGTATCCTGAGAAACTGGGTACCATGCATGTACTCAGACTACATCATCTGAATTCAACTAACATCACAGCGAAAATATCACATTTAAATATCAAAGGCTTTTTGGAGAGGCCGAGGCCTTAAAGTAAAAACTTTAGTGAAGGCATAAAAGACAATTGAATGGATAAGTTTAATAGTTTTCTTGAGAAACATGCAATTACCCCCTTCACCAGTCTCTCTCACCACCTCTGGCCATTATTATGCTCAACAGGCGAGCCTTCCCATTATGGGGAATTTATTCATTCATGGGATGTGAGCGTCGCTGGCAAGGCCGGCATTTATTGCCCATCCCTAATTGCCCTTGAGAAGCTGGTGGTGAGCCGCCTTCTTGAACCGCTGCAGTCTGTGTGGTGAAGGTACTCCCACAGTGCTGTTAGGTAGGGAGTTCCAGGATTTTGACCCAGCAACGATGGAATGGCAATACATTGGCCAGGACACCGGGGATAACTCCCCTGCTCTTCTTTGAAATAGTCCCATGCAATCTTTTACGTCCACCTGAGAGTGCAGACGGGGCCTTGGTTTAACGTCTCATCCAACACTCCGACAGTGCAGCACTCCCTCAGTACTGCACTGGAGTGTCAGCCTAGATTTTTGTGTTCAAGTCCCTGAAGTGGGACTATGAACCCACAACCTTTGGACTCAGAGGCAAGAGTGCTACCCACTGAGCCACAGCTGACACAAGTGAGAGATATGCTGGGCCATGAGGTTACAGATTGGTGGAATAAAATTCTGTTGTTGCTGATGGCTCACAGCACCTCATGAATGCTCATTTTTCTTAATCTATCCCACTTAGCATGGTAGTAGTACCACAAAGCACAATTTTTCTTTATTCATTAACAAGATGTGGGTGTCACTGGCAAGGCCAGCATTTATTGTAAGCGCAAGGCATTCCTGATCTGGAAACAGCAACAGAACTCGAGAGCAAGAAAGCAGCTCTACAGACGCCTGAAGGCCGAGGTCCAACAAAAAAATCGCGACCTAAAGAACAAATGGTGGGTGGAGAAAGCACAGGAGATCTAGCAGCTAGCCAACAACCACGACGTGCGTCGATTCTTTAGCGCAGTCAAGACCATCTATGGCCCAAGCACCCAAGGTCCTACCTCATTGCGGGCCAAGAATGGAAAGGTACTCTTCAATGACAGAGAGGCGTCAGTGCCCGCTGGAAGGAACACTTCGAAGATCTCCTTAACCGAGACACTGTCTTCGACTCGAGTGTCCTCAACTCCATTCCGCAGCATGCTACCCGCCACCATCTCAGCACAACCCCAGCCTAGCATAAGGTTGAAAAGGCCATCCGACAACTGAAGAACAACAAGGCCTCAGGAGCACTAACGCATGGTGGAGAAGCACTACTGGTGCGAATTCATGAACTCATTTCTCTTATCTGGAAGGAGGAGAGCATGCCAGGGGATCTCAGAGATGCCGTAATTGTGACCATCTTCAAGAAAGATGACAAGTCCGATTGCGGTAATTACAGAGGTGTTTCCCTGCTGTCTGCCACAGGGAAAGTCATTGCAAGAATCCTCCTCAATCGCCTTCTCCCAGTGGCCAAAGAGCTCCTCCCAGAGTCGCAATGCGGATTCCGCCCACTAAGGGACACAATGGACATGATCTTCACCGCGCGTCAATTACAAAAGAAATGCAGGGAACAGCACCAACCGCTGTACATGGCCGCCTTTGACCTCACAAAGGCCTTTGACACTGTCATTCGTGAGGGATTATGGAGTGTCCTCCTCAAATTCGGCTGCCCTCAAAAGTTTGTCACCATCCTCCGCCTGCTTCACGACGACATGCAAGCCGTGATCCTGACCAACGGTTCCACCACAGACCCAATTCACGTATGGACCGGGGTCAAGCAAGGCTGTGTCATCGCACCAACGCTCTTCTCGATCTTCCTTGCTGCAATGCTCCATCTCACCCTCAGTAAGCTCCCCGCTGGAGTGGAGCTAATTTACAGAACAAACGGGAAACTGTTCAATCTCCGTCGCCTCCAGTCCAGATCCAAGGTTGTTCCATCCTCTGGCGTCGAATTACAGTATGCAGACGATGCTTGCGTCTGCGCTCACTCGGAGGTCGAACTCCAAACCATCGTCAACACCTTCACCGAAGCGTACGAGAGCATGGGCCTTACACAAAACATCCATAAGACAAAGGTCCTCTACCAACCTGCCCCCGCCACACAGTACTGCCCCCCAATTATCAAAATCTATGACAAAGCCTTGGACAATGTGGACCACTTTCCATACCTCGGGAGCCTACTGTCAACAAGGGCAGACGTCGATGACGAAGTCCAACACTGTCTTCAGTGTGCCAGTGCAGCCTTCGGTCGCCTGAGGAAGAGAGTGTTTGAAGACCAGGACCTCAAGCCCGGCACTAAGCTCATGGTCTACAGAGCAGCAGTGATACTCGCCCTGCTGTATGCCTCAGAGACATGGACCATGTACAGCAGTCACCTCAAAGCACTGGAGAGGTACCATCAATGTTGCCTCCACAAGATCCTGCAAATCCATTGGCAGGATAGGCGCACCAACGTCAGTGTTCTCACTCAGGCCAACATCCCCAGCATCGAAGCTTTGACCATGCTCGATCAGCTCCAATGGATGGGTCACATCGTCCACATGCCCGATACGAGACTCCCAAAACAAGCACTCTACTCGGAGCTCCGACACGGCAAGAGAGCCCCAGGTGGGCCGAGGAAACGCTTCAAGGACACCCTCAAAGCCTCCTTAAAAAAGTGCAAAATCCCCACTGACACCTGGGAATCCCTGGCCCAAGACCGCACAAAGTGGAGGAGAATCATCCGGGAAGGCGCCGAACACCTCGAGTCTCTTCACCGGGAGGAAGCGGAAGCCAAGTGCAAGCAGCGCAAGGAACGCACATCAACTCAAGCACCCCACCCACCCGCCCCTTCAACCACTGTCTGCCCCACCTGTGACAGAGACTGTAGGTCCCGAATTGGACTCATCAATCACCTGAAAACTCATTTTTAATGTGGAAGCAAGTCATCCTCGGTTCCGAGGGACTGCCTAAGAAGAAGAAAAACTGACTACACTTCAAAAGTACTTCATTGGCTGTAAACGCTTTGGGACGTCCTGATGTCGTGAACAGCGCCATAGAAATGCAAGTCTTTCTTTCTTAAAATGGGTAATGATTAGGTTTGAGGGCTATGTTAATTAGCTTTTGGATCAACGTGCAGGTTCACTTTGATTTCCCAAAGGGCTGAATGGCCTTCTGTGATGTACAATTCTATGATTCTATATGTAGCTAGAAAAATGGTGAGGCTGTGTACTGTACTGATCAGACCACATAGGGAATATTGTGCACAGTTTTGAATTGCATGTTACAACAGGGATGTGCAAGCATTGGAGAAGTGCAGAGAAGAGTAACCCTGTGTCTATAAGGAAAGATTCTTTTTAAAAATTCTACAGGAAATTGATATGTTTGATAAGGATTACACAGTGTAATGAATAATTGTGTTACTGTTGTATATTTTGAGTGTTGGGAATAAAGGGAATGTTGGTTAAAAATAAAGAAATGAAGGTAATATAGAGTAAATGTTAGCAAGAAATTACACAGAAATTTAAATAATGTTAATTTAAATGAAAAAGGTGATGACATTTTATCTTGGAAGTTTGTATATTGGACACCCCTGTGGACCCCACTTCCTCTGCTCCATGACTTGGTCGGTACCATCTTCCCGGCTTGAGGCAAACATAGAAACATAGAAGATAGGAGCAGGAGTAGGCCATTCGGCCCTTCGAGCCTGTTCCGCCATTCAATGAGATCATGGCTGATCATCCAAATTCAGTACCCTGTCCCTGCCTTCTCCCCATATCCCTTGATCCCTTTAGCCTCAAGAAATATATCCAATTCTTTCTTGAATATATTTAATGAACTGGCCTCCACCGCCCTCTGTGGCAGAGAATTCCACAGGTTCACCACTCTCTGGGTGAAGAAATTCCTCCTCATTTCAGTCCTAAATGGCTTACCCCTTATCCTTAGACTATGACCCCTGGTTCTGGACTCCCCGGCCATCAGAAACATCCTTTCTGCATCCAGTCTATCCAGACCTGACAGAATTTTATAGGTTTCGATGAGATCCCCTCTCAATCTTCTAAACTCCGGTGAGTATAAGTCCAATCGACACAATCTCTCCTCATACTTCATTCCTGCCATCCCAGGTATCAGCCTGGTGAATCTTCGCTGCACTCCCTCCATGGCAAGAACGTCCTTCCTCAGGTAAGGTGACCAAAACTGCACACAATACTCAAGGTGCGGTCTCACCAAGGCCCTGTACAACTGTAGCAAGACATCCTTGTTCCTGTACTTGAACCCTCTTGCTACGAAGGCCAACATACCATTTGCCTTCTTAACCGCCTGCTGCACCTGCATGCTTACCTTCAGCGACTGGTGCACAATAACACCCAGGTCTCTTTGCACTTCCCCTTGTCCCAAACTATTGCCATTCAAATAATAATCTGCCTTCCTGTTTTTGCCACCAAAGTGGATAACCTCACATTTATCCACATTATAGTGCATTTGCCATGTTTCTGCCCAATCACCCAACCTGTCCAAATCGTACTGGAGTTTCACGACATCCTCCTCACAGCATACCCTCCCACCCAGCTTTGTGTCGTCTGCAAATTTGGAGATATTACATCCAATTCCCTCGTCCAGATCATTAATATATATTGTGAACAGCTGGGGTCCTAGGACCGATCCTTGCGGTACCCCACTAGTCACTGCCTGCCACTCGGAAAACGACCCGTTTATTCCAACTCTTTGCTTTCTGTCCACCAACCAGTTCTCTATCCAAGTCAATACCTTGCCCCCAATCCCATGTGCCTTAATTTTGCACGCTAATCTCTTATGTGGGACCTTATCGAAAGCCTTCTGAAAGTCCAAATACACCACATCCACTGGTTCTCCTTTATCTATTTTACCAGTTACATCCTCAAAAAATTCCAGTAGATTAGTCAAGCATGATTTACCTTTTGTAAATCCATGTTGACTTTGTCCGATCCTGTTACTGCTTTCCAAGTGCTCTGCTGTTACATCTTTTATCATAGACTCTAGCATTTTCCCCACTACCGATGCTTTTTCTCTACCACCTTTTTTGAATAGTGGGGTAACATTAGCTACCCTCCAATCCATGGGTACCGTTCCAGAGTCTATCGCGTTCTGGAAGATGACCAGCAATGCACCTACTATCTCTAGGGCCACCTCCTTAAGTACCCTGGGATGTAGACCATCAGGCCCTGGGGATTTATCGGCCTTCAGTCCCATCAATTTTCCTAACACCATTTCCCTACAAATACTGATTTCTTTCAGTTCCTCCCTTTCATCAGACCCTATGTTCCCTGGCATCTCTGGGAGGTTATTTGTGTCCTCCTTTGTGAAGACAGAACCAAAGTATGTATTTAGTTGGTCTGCCATTTCCTTGTTTCCCATTAAAAATTCCCCTGATTCTGACTGTAAGGGACCTACGCTTGACTTCACCAATCTTTTTCTCTTCACATATCTATAAAAGCTTTTACAGTCAGTTTTTATGTTCCCTGATAGCTTACTCTCATATTCTGTTTTCCCTTTCTTAATTAATCCCTTTGTCCTCCTTTGTTGACTCCTAAACTGCTCCCAATCCTCAGGATTATTGCTTTTTCTAGCCAATTTATATTTCCTCTCCTTGGATCTTATGCTATCCCTAATTTCCCTTGTTAGCCACGGTTGAGTCACCTTTTTTGTTTTATTTTTATGCCAAACTGGGATGAACAAATTCTGTAGTTCATCCGTTCGGTCTTTGAATGTTTGCCATTGCCTATCCACCGTCAACCCTTTGAGTGACATTCCCCAATCAATCCTACCCAACTCGCTCCTCAGACCATCGTAGTTTCCTTTATATAAATTGAGGACCCTTGTCTCTGAGTCAACTACTTCATTCTCCATCTTAATGAAGAATTCGATCATATTATGATCGCTCCGACCCAAGGGGCCTCGTACAACAAGATTGCTAATTAATCCTTTCTCGTTACATAATACCCAGTCTAAGATGGCCTCTCCTTGGATCTTATGCTATTCCTAATTAGGACACTAAAAATATCCCAACAGTGGACAAACAGGGGGCAATGGGGGGGGGGAGGAGCTAAACACGATTAAAATCACGAAGGAGATGGTACTCAGTAAAATAATGGGACTTAAGGCGGATAAATCCCCTGGACCTGATGGCCTACATCCTAGGGTCTTGAGAGAAGTGGCGGTAGGGATTGTGGATGCATTGGTGATCATTTTCCAGAACTCCCTGGACTCAGGAAAGGTCCCGGCAGATTGGAAAACTGCTAATGTAACACCCTTATTTAAGAAGGGAAGTAGACAAAAAGCTGGAAACTATAGACCAGTTAGCCTAACATCTGTGGTTGGCAAAATGTTGGAGTCCATTATTAAGGATACAGTAACAGAGCATTTGGATAAACATAATTTAATAGGACAGAGTCAGCATGGTTTTACGAAGGGGAAGTCATGTTTGACAAATTTGCTCGAATTCTTTGAGGATGTAACATACAGGGTGGATAAAGGGGAACCAGTGGATGTAGTGTATTTGGACTTCCAAAAGGCATTTGACAAGGTTCCACACAAAAGATTACTGATCAAGGTAAAAAATCACGGGATTGGGGGTAATATACTGGCATGGGTGGAAGATTGGCTATCTAACAGAAAACAAAGAGTTGGGATAAATGGTTCGTTCTCGGGCTGGCAATCAGTAACTAGTGGTGTTCTGCAGGGGTCAGTGCTGGGACCCCAACTCTTTACAATCTATATTAACGATTTGGAGGAAAGGACCGAGTGCAACATATCCAAGTTTGCCGACGATACAAAGATGGGAGGGAAAGCAGTGAGTGAGGAGGACATAAAAAACCTGCAAAAGGACATAGACAGGCTAAGTGAGTGGGCAGAGATTTGGCAGATGCAATATAATGTTGGAAAGTGTGATGTTATGCACTTTGGCAGAAAAAATCAAAGAGCAAGTTATTATCTAAATGGAGAGAAACTGCAAAGTGCTACAGTACAAAGGGATCTGGGGGTCCTGGTGCATGAAACACAAAAAGTTAGTATGCAGGTGCAGCAGGTGATCAGGAAGGCCAATGGAATCTTGGCTTTTATTGCAAGGGGGATGGAGTATAAAAACAGGGAAGTCTTGCTGCAGTTATACAGGGTATTGGTGAGGCCACACCTGGAATACTGCGTGCAGTTTTGGTTTCCATATTTAAGGAAAGATATACTTGCTCTCGAGGCGGTTCAGAGAAGGTTCACTCGGTTGATTCCAGAGATGAGGGGGTTGACGTATGAGGAAAGGTTGAGTAGGTTGGGACTCTACTCATTGGAGGTCAGAAGAATGAGAGGCAATCTTATCGAAACATATAAGATTGTGAGGGGGCTTGATCGAGTGGATGCGGTGAGGATGTTTCCACTGATGGGTGAGATTAGAACTAGGGGGCAAAATCTTAGAATAAGGGGCTGCCCTTTCAAAACTGAGATGAGGAGAAACGTCTTCACTCAGAGGGTAGTAAATCTATGGAATTTGCTACCCCAGAGAGCTGTGGAAGCTGCAACATTAAATAAATTTAAAATGGAGATAGACATTTTCCTAGCAGATAAGGGAATTAGGGGTTACGGGGAGAGGGCAGGGAAGTGGACGTGAGTCTAGGTTCAGATCAGCCATGATCCTATTGAATGGCGGAGCAGGCCCGAGGGGCCGTATGGCCTACTCCTGCTCCTATTTCTTATGTTCTTATGATCTCTGGTTGGTTCCTCGACATATTGGTCCAGGAAACCATCCCATAAACACTCCAGGAATTCCTCCTCCACAGCATTGCTACTAATTTGGTTGGCCCAATCTATATGTAGATTAAAGTCACCCATGATGACTGCTGTGCCCTTATTGCACGCTTCTTTAATTTCCCTTTTAATGCCATCCCCAACCTTACTGTTTGGAGGTCTATATACCACTCCTACTAATGTTTTTTTCCCCTTAGTATTTCTCAATTCTACCCATACAGATTCCACATCATCAGAGCTAATATCCTTCATTACAATTGTATTAATCCCTTCTTTAACCAGTAATGCTACCCCACCTCCCTTTCCTTTTTGCCTATCTTTCCTGAATATCGAATACCCCTGGATGTTGAGTTCCCAGTCTTGGCCATCCTTGAGCCACGTTTCCGTAATCCCAACCAAATCATATTCGTTTACCTCTATTTGCGCAGCCAATTCATCCACCTTATTACAAATGCTCCTCGCATTAAGACACAAAGGCCTAGAAATTCAGTATAGCCACGATCGGGGCGCTAAAGTCGGGCGGCCGCTAAAGTTTGCGCCTGGCGCAAGTTCGCGCCACCTTCGCCGATATTCAGTCGCATCGCCCCAAGAGGTTGCTGCTGCGCTAAAACAGGTGATGCACAACTATCATTAGGCGCTAAGCCGGCGGTCCAGGGCGATACCCCCGAGGGCGGGCGCAGCGCAGGTGCGGCGAGTTGCTGATTGACGGCAGACACTCTGGCGCCGGTCAGCTCTTAAAGGGGGAGGGTGGACTTGTCTGGCTGCCATGCCCTGCGCACTGCAGCCCTGAAGCAAGGCCTGACCAATGCTGGTTCATCAGTTCTACGCCCTGGACTATGGTGAAGCCCGCTATTCTTCCAAATCCCATTGTACGCTCTTGCTGCTTGTCCAGGGTCATGGGGAAGGAGATGTACTGACGTCTCCTTCTGAAAGGGCATTGTTCACCTGTCGGATGCAGCAATGTACCGCGAACTGGGAGATGTTGGCAATGTCCCCAGTAGCGGATTGGAAGGAGCCGGTGGCATAGAAGTTGAGAGCCACCGTCACCTTCACTGCCACCGACAGAGACGTCCTGCTCCTCAGCTGTGGCTGCAGATCTCTGCGAAGCAGGTGGCAGATCTCAGTGACCACCTCCCTTCTGAATCGCAGCCTCCGAACACACTGCTCCTCAGACATGTTCAGATATGAGAACTGCTGGCGGTATACCCTGGGTGGGTAAGGCCTCCTGTGCCGACACCTGTTGGCCCTTCTCCGTCTGGCCATGACTGGCACTCTCTCACGGCGTCTCTGATCCCTTTGAATGCAATGCAGAAAGCCAACGTTTCCACCCATTCAAATCAAATCAAATCAATCAAATCAAATCAACTTTTATTGTCATTGTTAGTGCACAAGTGCAGTACAACGAAATGTAGGCTTGCGGCTCCCGAGAGTGTACAATTTGGATTAGGACACTTAAACATTTCAACATACATTTGTACATATATATTAGCATAAATATGACCATAATAAAGTGCATCGGCAGATGTGCAGGCTTTAGTGTTTATTTGTGGAGTTCAGTAGGATGACAGCCCTGGGAAAGAAGCTGTTCCTAAATCTGGTCGTACGGGTGCGAATGCATCTGTAGCGTCTTCCAGATGGTAGGAGGGCGAACAGACTGTGGCTGGGGTGGGTAGGGTCTTTGATGATGGTCCGTGCCCTCCGTAGGCAGCGTTTCTGATATATATGTTCTATGGTCGGTAGCCGGGTGCCGGTAATGCGTTGGGCAGTTTTGACTACCCGCTGCAGCCCCCATTACAGTATATGTGGCGACTCAAGGCTATGGCACTGAAAGTGAAATCCAAGTGCAAAGCTCTGGCCTGAAGCCAGAAGTACCTGTGCGAGCGCTGAGTCAAAGCAGAAAGCTCTCTGCCTTTGTCTCTCACACAGAAGGATTGGCACAAAATGGCTGTCACTTATAATGCAGGAGGAGTCCCCTTTAAATAGCGCCCCCCGCACCCCGCAGCGACTGGGAACCGTTCCCCTCTACCAGTCGCTGGGGGCGCCAGGCGCAAAGAAGGGCGGCGCCACTGAAGTTCCGGTTTGGGGCGCACAAAGGGCGTTGCATGATGAAATGACGTCAGGATCTGCGCGCGCAGCTGAGTGCGCGCAAAGACTTTGCGCCGACGCTAAATCTCTAGTGAAATTGGGGAGAGGCGCAGATCACGCTGCGCCCGGCCGCTAGCCGCCTAGCGCCCAACATCTCCTCCTCCTAAGGCGCTACCGGCTGGCGTAAGCAACTGAATTTCTAGGCCAAAGCCTTCAGGCTTGTTTTTTTAACGCTCTTAGACCTATTAGAATTATTATTTATTGTGGCCACGTTTGATTTAAACCATTGATTTCTCTGACTGCCACTTTTGTTTTTCTCCTTCCTATCTTTTGCTTTTATCCTTGTTTTCCTTTCCTCTGTCTCCCTGCTCAGGTTCCCAACCCCCTGCCATTTTAGTTTTAACCCCCCCGAACAGTGCTAGCAAACCTCCCCGCAAGGATATTTGTCCCGCTCTGGTTCAGGTGCAACCCGTCCGACTTGTACAAGTCCCACCTTCCCCAGAAGCAGGCCCAGTGATCCAGGAAACTAAAGCCCTCCCTCCTGCACCAACTCTTTAGCCACGCATTCATCTGCTCTATCCTCCTATTCCTATACTCACTAGCACGTGGCACCGGGAGTAATCCAGAGATTACAACCTTTGAGGTCCTACTCTTTAATCTGCTACCTAGCTCCCTAAATTCTTGCTGCAGGACCTCATCCCTCTTCCTACCTATGTCGTTGGTCCCAATGTGAACCACGACCTCTGCCTGTTCACCCTCCCCCTTCAGAATGCCCTGCAGCCATTCAGTGACATCCTTGATCCTGGCACCAGGGAGGCAACAAACCATCCTGGAGTCACGTCTATTGCCACAGAAACGCCCATCTGTTCCCCTTACGATAGAATCCCCTACCACTATTGCGCTCCCACTCATTTTCCTCCCTTCCTGAGCAGCAGACGTACCCCTGGTGCCAGGAAGTTGGCTGCTGCTGCCTTCCCCTGGTGAGTCATCCCCCTCAACAGTATCCAAATTGGTATACCTGTTTGAAAGGGGGATGGCCACAGGGGTCCCCTGCACTACCTGCCTGCTTCTATTGCTCCGCCTGGTGATCACCCATTTCCCTTCTGCCTGTGCAGCCCTACCCTGCGGCGTGACCAACTCATCAAACGTGTAATCCACGACCCTCTCAGCATCATGAATGCTCCACAACCCATCCATCCGCAACTCCAGCGCCTCAATATGGCCCGTTAGTAGCTGCAGCTGGATGCATTTCTGGCACACGTGGTCGTCAGGGACACTGGCAGCGTCCCTGAATTCCCACATAGAGCAAGAGGAGCATAACACGGGGCTGGGCTCTCCTGGCATGACTTACCCCTTTAATTAATTTAAATTAATTCAATACCACCAGTTAAAGATATACACTAGGGCGCTTATTTACCAACTGTCCCCACTACACCACAGAGACCCAAGAAAATATAAACCGCAGAATTTAAGCTTGTAATGAAAAGGAGAAAGAAATACTCACCAACCAATCACTTACCTGCTTCCTGGTGACGTCACACTTGGATTACTTTTTGCTTCCCTCTCCCAGAACCTGGATTGGTAAGCCGCCTCTGGTGCTCCCTCGCAGGTCCGCCGACTCTCCGCCCTCTCGGGGCTCTAGGCGGGAGCAGTGGGAATGCTGGTGTGTGATGCCTTCCAGCCGGACCTGCCACCTTCATGACAGCAGGTCAGTGACCGCCTCCCCCCCCACCCCTGCCCACAATGGAAATTCTTAGAGACTCACCTTTGGGGCAGGAGTGCACGTTTTTGTCCCACCGGATTCTCTGTCCTGACTGTCCTCTCTTCTACTCAGAACTGCACCCCAGATTCTGAAGAAGTTTTGGGGCCATCGTTTTAATAATATACCAGTAGACCTCCCATGGCATTGCTCATGGAGAGTTGGAGGATACGCTGTTTTATAGCAACAGGATTGTCATGCACAATGTATTAACAAGGCAACTGATGGAGGCGGTGTTTGTTTTGTGGTTGGGGGGTGCTACATTTTACTGGACGATGATACTAAATACTACCTATTTAATCTGGTGTTAAACCCTCACGTACAATCCTGAAAAGGCATGTTTGCAATAGGTAATATAAAAATAGTTGACAAGAATGATAAGTGATAGGTGTTGTGAGTCAATGGCATTGAACGATTATAAATGTCTTGAAACAGCAATGATATTCCAGTATATGAACTGTATAACGGCTCAGAAACAAACCTTTCGTGCTTTAGTTGCAGTGAAATCTTGTATAATATCTGAGTAGTTGAGTGGTACTTACAGTTTGTAGGAGTGAGCTTTTGGCTCAGTGGGGGCATTACCGCCTCTGAGTCAGAAGATGCAGAGTTCGAATCTTGCTCCAGACAGTCCCGGTGAGTGGACACTGGAGCTCCGGCTCTGAATTCTGGGTTGACATCAAGCATGGGTGGCGCTCTTCATTATGGGTTGTGGGAGCTCACAAAACCCTTCTGCCATATGAGACTAACCATACTATCAGCTGGTATAAAGATGGCCGTGGAAGAAGTGTTCATATCATGACCTGTCAGACTGTTAATAAATCTGCATCATCCCACTACTTCGCACTATTTTCCAAGGGTGAAGATATGAAAACGACTTATAGTTCAATAAGAACTAAAATTTGTTTTCTTCCCCTCACCTCAGCCGTGAGTGCGGGAGGGTGAGTAGGGTACGTGAGGAAGCCATGGTTGGAGCCTGCTGCAGACTGCCGCATGTCCCCCAGGATTAGGACTCTTATCACTCACTGTGCTCTGAAAACTCTTAAATATGATGGTGGGATTCCATGTGTGTCAAACACCTACTGTGCTGACCAACAAGAAATGGATCTCACTATCCTGATCTTAGGGTTGCCAAACCTCTAGGATTGGCCTGGTGTCCCCAGGAATTGAAGATTACTCTCCAGGACACTGCGGCGCACAACCCGGGAGAAAAATCATAGGAGCATAAAAACAATTGTGTGTTTTTAAAATTTTCTTTGACCACTTCTGTTCATTAATTATAAAACTATTGGAGATGGGAAAAAGGCTGTTTAACTGATAGTCAAGAATTATCCAATTGGGTAATGAAGAGTCTTTTCGCTTTTGAATTGGCCATGGGAAGGCGGTGCACTGTGAGGAGGGACGTGTTGGGCGACCAATGGCAGGAGTGTGGGGGCTTGGCAGCTGGAGGTGGGAGGTCATCTGAAGAAACCTCCAGGAATACATTTAGCCAAAGTTGGCAACCCTATTTGATCTGCAATATCGTAATAATAAAAAAAAACAGAAAATGCTGGAAATGTAAAGGAGGACCATCTGGAAAGAGATCAGACCCATTGTTTTTTATTCGGTCGTGTCACAGTTACTAGTGACACCGTGGCCTGTCCTGTATTGCACTATTGATTGACTCCTTGCGATTTAAGGAAAGATCTTGCATTTCTCTACTGCATTTCACAACCTCAGGACATCGGTACTGGTCTCACTAGATGTAACTCCTATCCAGCTATCCAGACAGCTAAACACTCATTCAAATAACTCCTCGAGAAGCAGGGTGCTGTTTTGAAGCTTTACTTGAATAAAAGTGTGAAACTGTAAACAAAGACAAAGTATGTTTTGGACACAGAGGTAAGTACTATACATTAGATGTTACATAAGATGCAAAAATATGTTTATGAAAACAGAATAGACTGCTTAACACAGATAAGTAGGTAACTGTATAAGTAAATAGCACTGAAGCTAACCCTTAGTAGCTGGCAGCTAATAAACTTCTTATTGACAAAGTATTGTCAAAATACTATACCAACAAGGTTGTTATTATGTTACCAAACAAGGATATGTAACATTTGCATATTGAATTATCATTGGCCCGCAGGCATCTGTAAGGAATACCTATTATATTCACATGTGATCACATGCTGAGTTGTCAATGGCCTGTAGGCATCTGTAAGGGGTCCTAACTCCATCTTGTCCCCACTGTGCTGTATGATTGAGATCACAGACCTGATGTTTCATAAAAGAGTTTAAACTGTAATACCCCGTTGTCCTGCAATTTATTAGTTTTGTACAAAGTGTGCAAAACAAGACAGGATACTCACAGACATTGCGTCTTGCCTAGTATATAAGGAAGGATGGAGGAGGATAGAAAACAAGCTGCCACACTTGGACCTTGTTCACAACTGAGAAAACACTGCCTCGAAAACTGCTTCCTATGCAGGCAGGAAGAAGGTCAAATAGCACATTGCTTTACAATAACTAACACTAGGGGCGCTACCTACATCTAACAAGTCCAGAACAACATCTCAAAGCACTTCACAGCCAATGAAGTATTTTTGAAGTGTAGTCACTGTTGTAATGTAGGAAACGCGGCAGCCAATTTGCACGCAGCAAGCTCCCACAAACTACAATGAGATAAATGAACAGCTAATCTGTTTATTTTAGGGTTAAGGTGTTAGGTGTTGAGTTAGTGTTAGAATTTAGTGTTAGAAATCCCGATTGTTGTCTCCAGACGTGTCCAGAACCTGCTGCTGGAAAGCTGCACACAGCGCCACCCTCGGTGGGAGGCAGCAAGCGCCGCCTCAATAAGCGCATGCGCAGTGATGAACCGACTCTCATCTGAGCGCATGCGCAGTGATGAACCGACTCTCATCTGAGCGCATGCGCACTGAGGAGCCGACGCCAACCTGAGCGCATGCGCAGGTCGGACTGAGGGTGGGCGCCATTTTGCCGAGCGTCCGATTCCGGGTGTTGTGTGAGGCCGAGCGGCTGCAATGGCGGGTGAGAGCGAGGCCGCGGTGCACAAGATCACCGAGCTCAGGGTGGTGGACTTGAAAGTGGAGTTGAAAAAGAGAAACCTCAACACGAGTGGCAACAAGAGCGCTCTGATAGAGCGGCTGCGGCAGGTGAGGGACCGGATAGGACTGGGCGATGGGACCGCGAGAGAAAGCAGGGCCTGGAGAGGGGCGGGGCTTCGGGTGGAGAGAGGAGAGGAGAGGGGAGGGGGGGCGGAGTACGGGGGCTCGGACTGGGAGAGGGGAGAGGGGAGGGGCTCGGACTGGGGGCGGGGAGAGGGGAGGGGCTCGGACTGGGGGCGGGGCTCGGACTGGGGGCGGGGGGAGGGGCGGGGCTCGGACTGGGGGCGGGGGGAGGGGCGGGGCTCGGACTGGTGGCGGGGAGAGGGGCGGGGCTCGGACTGGGGGCGGGGAGAGGGGCGGGGCTCGGACTGGGGGCGGGGAGAGGGGCGGGGCTCGGACTGGGGGCGGGGAGAGGGGAGGGGCTCGGGCGGGGAGAGGGGAGGGGCTCGGACTGGGGGCGGGGAGAGGGGAGCGGCTCGGGCGGGGAGAGGGGAGGGGCTCGGTCTGGGGGCGGGGCTCGGACTGGGGGAGAGGGGAGGGGCTCGGACTGGGGGCGGGGAGGGGCTCGGACTGGGGTCGGGGAGAGGGGGGGCTCGGACTGGGGGGCGGGGAGAGGGGAGGGGCTCGGACTGGGGGCGGGGAGGGGCTCGGACTGGGGGCGGGGAGGGGCTCGGACTGGGGGCGGGGAGGGGCTCGGACTGGGGGGGCGGGGAGAGGGGAGGGGCTCGGACTGGGGGGCGGGGAGGGGCTCGGACTGGGGGGCGGGGAGGGGCTCGGACTGGGGGGCGGGGAGAGGGGAGGGGCTCGGACTGGGGGGGCGGGGCTCGGACTGGGGGGCGGGGAGAGGGGAGGGGCTCGGACTGGGGGGCGGGGAGAGGGGAGGGGCTCGGACTGGGGGGCGGGGAGAGGGGAGGGGCTCGGACTGGGGGGCGGGGAGAGGGGAGGGGTTCGGACTGGGGGCGGGGAGAGGGGAGGGGTTCGGACTGGGGGGGCGGGGCTTCGGGTGGAGAGAGGAGAGGAGAGGGGAGGGGGGGGCGGAGTACGGGGGCTCGGACTGGGAGAGGGGAGAGGGGAGGGGCTCGGACTGGGGGCGGGGAGAGGGGAGGGGCTCGGACTGGGGGCGGGGAGAGGGGAGGGGCTCGGACTGGGGGCGGGGAGGGGCTCGGACTGGGGGCGGGGAGAGGGGAGGGGCTCGGACTAGGAGAGGGGAGGGGCTCGGACTGGGGGCGGGGAGAGGGGAGGGGCTCGGACTGGGGGCGGGGAGAGGGGCGGGGCTCGGACTGGGGGCGGGGAGAGGGGCGGGGCTCGGACTGGGGGCGGGGCTCGGACTGGGGGCGGGGAGAGGGGAGGGGCTCGGACTGGGGGCGGGGAGAGGGGAGCGGCTCGGGCGGGGAGAGGGGAGGGGCTCGGACTGGGGGCGGGGCTCGGACTGGGGGAGAGGGGAGGGGCTCGGACTGGGGGCGGGGAGGGGCTCGGACTGGGGGCGGGGAGAGGGGGGGCTCGGACTGGGGGCGGGGAGAGGGGAGGGGCTCGGACTGGGGGGCGGGGAGAGGGGAGGGGCTCGGACTGGGGGCGGGGAGGGGCTCGGACTGGGGCGGGGAGGGGCTCGGACTGGGGGCGGGGAGGGGCTCGGACTGGGGGGGCGGGGAGGGGCTCGGACTGGGGGGCGGGGAGGGGCTCGGACTGGGGGGGCGGGGCTCGGACTGGGGGGCGGGGAGAGGGGAGGGGCTCGGACTGGGGGGGCGGGGAGGGGCTCGGACTGGGGGGGCGGGGCTGGGCTCGGACTGGGGGGGCGGGGAGGGGCTCGGACTGGGGGGCGGGGAGAGGGGAGGGGCTCGGACTGGGGGGGCGGGGAGAGGGGAGGGGCTCGGACTGGGGGGCGGGGAGAGGGGAGGGGTTCGGACTGGGGGCGGGGAGAGGAGGGGTTCGGACTGGGGGGGCGAGGGGAGGGGTTCGGACTGGGGGGGCGGGGAGAGGGGAGGGGTTCGGACTGGGGGGGCGGGGAGAGGGGAGGGGCTCGGACTGGGGGCGGGGAGAGGGGAGGGGCTCGGACTGGGGGGCGGGGAGGGGCTCGGACTGGGGGGCGGGGAGAGGGGAGGGGCTCGGACTGGGGGGCGGGGAGAGGGGAGGGGCTCGGACTGGGGGGCGGGGGCGGGGAGAGGGGAGGGGCTCGGACTGGGGGCGGGGAGGGGCTCGGACTGGGGGCGGGTTGGGGCTCGGACTGGGGGCGGGGAGAGGGGAGGGGCTCGGACTGGGGGCGGGGAGAGGGGAGGGGCTCGGACTGGGGGCGGGGAGGGGCTCGGACTGGGGGCGGGGAGGGGCTCGGACTGGGGGCGGGGAGAGGGGAGGGCCTCGGACTGGGGAGAGGGGAGGGGCTCGGGCTGGGGGGTGGAGAGAGGGGAGTGGCTCGGACTGGGGGCGGGGGAGAGAGGGGAGTGGCTCGGACTGGGGCGGGGAGAGGGGAGTGGCTCGGACTGGGGGCGGGGAGAGGGGAGGGGCTCGGACTGGGGGCGGAGAGAGGGGTGTGGCTCAGACTTGGGGCGGAGAGAGGGGAGGGGCTCAGACTGGGGGCGGAGAGAGGGGAGGGGCTCGGACTGGGGGCTGAGAGGGGAGTGGCTCGGACTGGGGGCGGAGAGAGGGGAGGGGCTCAGACTGGGGGCGGAGAGGGGAGGGGCTCGGACTGGGGGCGGAGAGGGGAGGGGCTCGGACTGGGGGCGGAGAGAGGGGAGGGGCTCGGACTGGGGGGCGGGGAGGGGCTCGGACTGGGGGCGGAGAGGGGCTCGGACTGGGGGCGGAGAGGGGAGGGGCTCGGACTGGGGGCGGAGAGGGGAGGGGCTCGGAGAGGGGAGGGGCTCGGACTGGGGCGGAGAGGGGAGGGGCTCGGACTGGGGGAGGAGAGGGGAGGGGCTCGGACTGGGGGAGGAGAGGGGAGGGGCTCGGACTGGGGGCGGGGAGGGGCTCGGACTGGGGGCGGAGAGGGGAGTGGCTCGGGCTGGGGGGCGGAGAGAGGGGAGGGTCTCGGACTGGGGGCGGAGAGAGGGGAGGGGCTCGGACTGGGGGGGAGGGGCTCAGACGGGGAGGGGCTCGGAGAGGAGAGGTGGTCGGACGGGGGAGGGGCTCGGAGAGGAGAGGTGGTCGGATTGGGGGCGGAGAGAGGGGAGGGGCTCGGACTGGGGGCGGAGAGAGGGGAGGGGCTCGGACTGGGGGCGGAGAGAGGGGAGGGGCTCGGACTGGGGGCGGAGAGGGGAGAGGCTCGGACTGGGAGAGGGGAGGGGCTCGGGCGGGGAGAGGGGAGGGGCTCGGACTGGGAGAGGGGAGAGGCTCGGACTGGGGGCGGGGGGAGGCCTCGGACGGGAGTGGGGAGAGGGGAGGGGCTCGGACGGGAGAGGGGAGGGTCTCGGACGGGGGAGCGGTGAGAGGGATGGGGTGAGTGGCAATGGGGGATGGCTGGAGTGGGTGTAGGGAGAGGGGCTGGAGTGGGTGTAGGGGGAGTGGCTGTAGTGGGGAGGAGCGGCTGCCGTAGGAGAGGGGCAGAGACCCAATGTGGTGGAGGGGCGGGTAGAGGCATGGTGAGGAAAGGTGCTGTTGAAACCTGTTGGGTAGCCATCCTCCCTGGGGAGGGTTTGAACTGGGAGGTGTGACCAGAATGGGTCACTTGCTCCAATGTTGCGAGTCAACCGGCTGCTCTATCCTTGAATAACCAGTGGAAACCGTACGCAGCCATGGTGGCCCAGTAACCCTGCTCCTTTGTGATTGCTCGCAGTACCGTCATCCTGTCGTCGTGCTAGGCTCGCCACTTTTGGCTAGTTCAAAATTTGACCGGGACTAGGATTGTTTTTAAGGAGTGTCTGTTTGAGCTGCAAGCCTTGATGGCTTGGCCACACTGGCACCACCGACAGGAAGCAGTGCTACGCTCGCAGTTCACTCACGAATCCTGCTATTTGTGCAAGTATTTTTAATGCATGTGGAAAAGATATAAAAAGCAATATTTACATGAATCGCAAGCATTAAAAAAGTACTCTTTTTAGCGGTGGACCTGGGATAGAATATTGACAAGACCATTTAATCTGTAAGGATTCCTCTTAAAACAAGATGCCCAATGGTATGTCGAGTTCTTTGTTTAAGCCATGGAAAAATGATCAACCCTCCTGTTATCTTCCACCTGTCAGGGGTCCTCTTTAGCCATTACACATGGTTTCTGTACCTAGCCAATCATGTCTTTATAGCATGTTGAGGACTATTTTTCCCTTATCTCAGCCGGCCCTTTCCTTCCAAAGCTCTAGGGCGGGAAATTCAGTTGGTTAGTGCCTCCAGTTAGCACCTGGCGGGGGCGCTAACGGGGCACTGATGCAGTAGCGCTGGGGTGAGGTGAATCCAGCGATGCATGCCAAATCTGGCCTCCCTGTAGTGCCGCTGCTACGAGTTACTGCTGGGGACCTCAGCACCAGGCAGATCGTTCGTTACCGATCTGCAAAATTCATTGTCGCCCCCCCCTGGCTTAGCACTTCGCCCCAACAGCAACAGAAAGAGAAGGTGTCAAGCAGGTGGTTGCCGGCTCCAGGGGCGCTACTTAAAGGGATCATGAGTAATGAGTCGCAGTTGTCGGGTTAGTGCTGTTTCACTGCTTCCTTGTCAGTTTGACATTGTGCAACGGTTTAATTCAGTCATTTAAAGGTTGTTTAGTATCAGGAGTGTTGTGGCTACTAACAATTAGTTACATTTATTCTCACAACATATCAAAGTGCTACACTTGATTACATTAATGGGGGCTGTACTGGCAGTTGACCTCGCCCTCCAGGATCTACGGTGGAGGGAGTGGAGACAACGAGAAAGATTGGAACATGTGGCCAGAGGGAGGAGAAAGGCCATGAGAGCTCTCAACAGGAGGCCTTACCCTCCGAGGGTATTCCAAGAGCACTTTTCCTACCTCCAGTTCAGCGAGGAGCAGTGTATTAGAAGGCCCCGCTTCAGCAAGGCGGTGGTCACAGAACTCTGCCACCTCCTGTGACCAGACCTCCAGCCTCAGATCAGGCGACCACGGCTCTCAGTGGCAGTCAAGGTCACCGTCACCCTCAATTTCTTCGCCAGTGGATCCTTGCAGTCTGCAACAGGAGATATAACTAACATCTCGCAGCTCGCTGTCCATCGTTGCATCCAGGAGGTCACAATGGCTCTCTACAGTAGGAGAAGGGACTACATTTCCTTCCCCATCACCAGAGAGAGACAGGACAAACGTGCATGTGGCTTTGCCAGGATAGCGGGCTTCCCCATGGTGCAGGTCGCCATTGACTGCACCCACGTGGCTTTGCGGGCACCGCATAACAATCCTGAGATCTTCCGAAACCGTAAAGGCTACCACTCACTTAATGTGCTGTTGGTGTGTGACCACAGACAGCGAACCCTCAATGTGAATGCCCACTATCCTGGCAGCAGCCACGATGCCTTCATCCTGCGCCAGACTGGTGTGCCAGCACTCTTCCAGCCACCACGTCAAGCTCGCGGCTGGCAGGTCGGAGACGAGGGCTATCTGCTCTCCACCTGGCTCATGACTCCCCTCTGCAACCCCAACACTCCTGCACAGCACTCATATAATGAGAGCCATGCTGCCACCAGGAACATCATTCAGCAGACAATCAGGGTGCTCAAGCAACGGTTCTGCTGCCTTGACTGCGCAGGAGGAGCCCTCCAGTACTCGGCTGAGCAGGTGTCCCATTTCATCGTGGTCTGTTGCATGCTCCACAACTTGGCCATCATAAGGGCCTAGCCCTTGCCACCAGGGATTGTGGGATCACCTCAGGAGGAAGAGGGAGAGTAGGAGGAAGAGGAAGACGAGAAGCAGGAGCGAGGGAGGAGGCAGCCACTCAATCGGCTTTCCGGAAGGGTGGTCTGTGACCACCTGATCAGACTGCGGTTCTAATAAATTAAACGTTATGAGACATCAGGGAGGGAGAAAGTTACCGGGACCTTTTGCTCCAGGAGGCAACCACACCCCTTAGATTAAATACTTTAGATTTGACATGTGGTCAGGGACAGGAGGGTATGACTGCGAGCGGGGCAGGTACGGGGATCCAGGAGGTAGTATTGCAGGAGCCTCAGTCCCTGCACTTGTCCAATGGATTCGAGGTTCTTGCAAACCTTGTGGACAAGTGCAGGGACTGCAGGGGGGGACGAGCAAACTGACCACGGCACCGTGGTACAGGAAGCTGTTCAAGTGGGGGGAGTAAAAAGGAAGGTGGTTGTAGTAGGTGACGGTATAGCTAGGGGGGTAGACACTGTTCTCTGCAGCCAGGAGCATGAGTCCTGAAGGCTATGTTGCCTTCCTGATGCCAGGGTAAACGACATCTCCTCCGGCCTGGAGAAGAACTTGGAGTGGGAGGATCCAGTTGTCGTGGTCCACGTAGGTACCAATGACATAGGTAGGACTAAGAAAAAGGTTCTGCTGAGAGAGTTTGAGCAGCTAGGGATAAATTAAAGAGCAGAACCACAAGGGTGATAATCTCTATTATTACCTGAGCCACGAGCAAATTGGCATAGGGTCAATAGGATTAGGGAGATGAATGCGTGGCTCGAAGATTGGTGTGGGAGAAGTGGGTTTTGATTCGTGGGGCACTGGCACCAGTACTGGGGAAAGAGAGAGCTGTTCCGTTGGGACGGACTACACCTGAACCTTGCTGGGACCAGAGTTCTAGCGAATGGAATAACTAGGGAGGTAGATAGGGCTTTAAACTAAATAAGGTGGGGGGGGGGGTGGTGGGGGAGGGTCCTGGTGGAGAGAAATCTAGAATGCTAAAGAGAAAAGACAAGGAAGCAGTGCAGGAAAGTGATTGGGGTAAGGATAACCAGATTGTGTCAGGAAGGGAAGGAGTGCACTAACAAATAAGGTCCGGGTAAGAAAACATGGTAGTAAGGCAAATAGGGCCATCGTACAAAAAAATGTTAAGATGTCTAAAAATTTTAAAAAGACAAATCTAAAGGCACTGTGTCTAAATACACGAAGTATTCGTAATAAGGTAGACAAATTAACAGCGCAAATAGATGTAAACGGATACGATATAATTGCGATTATGGAGACATGGCTGCAGGGTGACCAAGGCTGGGAGCTGAATATCCAAGGATATTCGATATTTAGGAAGGACAGGCAAAAAGGAAAAGGAGGTGGTGTGGCATTGCTAGTAAAGGATGAAATCAGAGCAATAGTGAGAAAGGATATTGGCTCAGAATATCAAGATGTAGAATCAGTCTGGGTGGAGCTAAGAAGCACCAAGGGGCAGAAAACATTGGTGGGAGTTGTCTATAGGCCTCCAAATAGTAGTGGTAATGTAGGGGACGGCATCAAACAGGAGATTAGAGATGCAGATAACAAAGGTACTACAGTAATCATGGGTGACTTTAATCTACATATAGACTTGCCAGACCAAATTAGCAATAATACTGTGGAGGATGAATTCCTGGAGTGTGTACGAGATGGATTTTTAGACCAGTACGTTGAGGAGCCAACTAGGGAACAGGCTATTCTAGGTTGGGTATTGTGCAATGAGAAGGGGTTAATTAATAATCTTGTTCTGCGGGGTCCTTTGGGGAAGAGTGACCATAACATGATAGAATTCTTCATTAAGATGGAAAGTGAAAAAGTCCAATCCGAAACTAGGGTCCTAAATCAAAACAAAGGAAACTACAAAGGTATGAGGAGTGAGTTGGCTATGATAGATTGAGGAGCTTCCTTAAAAGGCTTGATGGTGGCTAGGCAATGGCTAACATTTAAGGAACAAATGCATGAATTGCAACAGTTATACATTCCTTTCTGGTGCAAAAACACAAAAGGAAAAGCGGCCCAACCATGGCTAACAAAAGAAATTAAGGATAGTATTAGATCCAAAGAGGAGTCATATAAAGTTGCCAGAAAAAGTAGCAAGCCTGAGGATTGGGAGCAGTTTAGAATTCAGCAAAAAAGGACCAAGAGGTTGATTAAGAGGGGAAAAATAGAGTATGAGGATAAACTTGCAAGGAACATAAAAGCGGATTGCAAAAGCTTCTACAAATATGTAAAAAGAAAGATTAGTGAAGACAAATGTAGGTCCCTTACAGCCAGAAACGGGAGAATTTATAATGGGGGACAAGGAAATAGCTGAGCAATTAAACAAATACTTCGGTTCTGTCTTCATGGAAGAGGACACAAATAACTTCCCAGAAATGCTAGGGAACCAAGGGTCTAGTGAGAAGGAGGAATTAAAGGAAATTCGTATTAGTAAAAAAATAGTGCTGGAGAAATTAATGGGACTGAAAGCCGATAAATCCCCAGGGCCTGATAATCTGCATCCCAGAGTACAGAGGCAGCCATGGAAATAATGGATGCATTGGTTGTCATCTTCCAAAATTCTATAGGTTATGGAACAGTTCCTGCAGATTGGAGGGTGGCAAATGTAACCCCACTATTTAAAAAAGGAGGGGGAGGGAAAACAGGGAACTACTGTCCGATTAGCCTAACATCCGTAGTAGGGAAAATGCTAGAGTCTATTATAAAGGATGTGATAACAGGACACTTAGAAAATATCAATGGGATTAGACAAAGTCAACTTGGATTTATGAAAGGGAAATCGTGTTTGACAAACCTAATGGAGTTTTTTGAGGATGTAACTGGTAGAATAGATAAGGGAGAACCAGTGGATGTGGTGTATTTGGATTTTCAGAAGGCCTTTGATAAAATCCCACATAAAAGGTTAGTGTGCAAAATTAAAGCACATGGGATTGGGGGTAATATACTGTCATGGATTGAAAATTGGTTAACAGACAGGAAACAGAGAGTAGGAATAAATGGGTCCTTTTCGGGGTGGCAGGTAGTGACTAGTGGGGTACTGCAGGGATCGGTGCTTGGGCCCCAGCTTTCACAATATATATCAATGATTTGGATGAGGGAACCAAATGTAATATTTCCAAGTTTGCTGACGGCACAAAACTAGGTGTGAGTTGTGAGGAGGATGCAAAGAGGCTTCAAGGCGATTTAGACAAGTTGAGTGAGTGGGCAAATACATGGCAGATGCAGTATAATGTGGATAAATGTGAAGTTATCCACTTCGTTAGGAAAAACAGAAAGGTAGAGTATTATTTAAATGGTGATAGATTGGGAAATGTTGATGTACAAAGGGACCTGGGTATCCTTGTACACACCAGTCACTGAAAGGAAACATGCAGGTGCAGCAAGCAGTTAGGAAGGCAAATGGTATGTTGGCCTTCATTGCAGGAAGATTTGAGTACAGGAGCAAGGATGTCTTACTACGGTTATACAGGGCCTTGGTGAGACCACACCTGGAGTACTGTGTGCAGTTTTGGTCTCCTTACCTAAGAAAGGATATACTTGCCACAGAGGGAGTGCAGCGAAGGTTCACCAGACTGATTCCTGGGATGGCAGGACTGTTGTATGAGGAGAGATTGGGTCAACGAGGCCTGTATTCACTAGAGTTTAGAAGAATGAGAGGGGATCTCATTGAAATGTATAAAATTCTGACAGGGCTAGACAGACTGGATGCAGGGAGGATGTTTCCCCTGGCTGGGGGGTGTCTAGAACGAGGGGTGACAGTCTCAGGATACGGAGTAGGACATTTAGGACTGAGATGAGAAATTTCTTCACTCAGAGGGTGGTGAACCTGTGGAATTCTCTACCACAGAAGGCTGTGGAGGCCAAATCATTGAATATATTTAAGAAGGAGATAGATAGATTTCTAGACACAAAAGGCATCAAGGGGTATGGGGAGAGAACAATAATATGGTATTGAGATAGAGGATCAGCCATGATCGTGTTGAATGGCGGTGCAGGCTCGAAGGGCCAAATGGCCTACTCCTGCTCCTATTTTTTCTATGTTTCTTAACCCCAGATCCCCGTTGCTCACCACATCCCCATCATTCCATCCCTGTCGCAGGCCATTTCACAGCTCAAAGCTGAAATGAGACACGCCACAAAATAATCCAAACTGAATTAATAAATTTATCAATAATCAGTGAACACACATTTACAGCAACGTTATTATCTATTCACCCTTGTGCAATCCCTTAGTGCCTCTCGTAACTGTGCTTTTGCCTACTCTAGTGCTCCTATGAAGTGTTGACCCAGTGGCTGCAGCATGGCTGGTGGAAGGCTGCTGAGTGTCCATGCGGGAGACTTCAGATGGCCTTGCAGGACTCCCTCGACCAGCTCTGAGCCTGGAAGGCCCGGCTGTAGACTGCACCACCTCAACATGGGCAGCAGCAGTCTGGGCTGGCTGGATGACAGGCAGCGACAAGGACAATGGCGGAGTGCCAGTGGTGGGAGCAGGAATGCCGTCATCCTGAGAGAGGGCAGCAGGTTCCTGCTCCACTGACACACTGCCACTCCCCTGGGGCAGCACCTCAGCATCCCTAGCAATTTGTTGCTGCACAGATTGCTGGCCCGCGACACTGTGAAAGCCCCGTTCGATGGTGGTAGACCCAGCCACGATGGCAGCAGTCAGAACTTGCGTTGCATCAAGCTGAGACTGCATGAGAGCAGTCTGAGATTGAATGCCACCAAGCATAGACTGCATTACAGCACTAAGACGTTGCATTGCTTCCACCTGTGCTGCAATGGAAGCTGCCAGATCGCTCATCACACGCGGCATCAGGTCTGGCTCACCATGGTCTCTCTGGGAGTCTACTATCCTTTGCAGACTGAAAATGATGGGCTCCATGGTGTGCACAGAGCTCTGTGCAATGCTGGAGGCAGACTCCTCCATGCTCCTTACCATTGCCGAGAGGTTCTCGGGCACCCTTGCCATTGCACCTATCATCACCGTGTGCATGCCCATCACTCTTCTTCTGAAGGCCTCCCCATCGAGGTCCTCGCCTGAGTCCTGTGCAGCAGAACTCGCATGCGAACTCCCTCCGGGGAGCTGGCTCCCAAGCTACCCTTTCCCCCTGGCCTTGCTGCAGCCTGCTCGTCCCCGGTGCATCACCCTGTGCAGATCCCGCTACTATACTAGCCTCTAAAGAATGCATACTGCCAGTATCTGAGCTGGTGCCTGCAGGTGAGACATGCAGTTGGGCGCGAGTTGGGTAGGATTGATTAGGGAATGTCACTCAAAGGGTTGACGGTGGATAGGCAATGGCAAACATTCAAAGACCGCATGGATGAACTACAGAATTTGTTCATCCCAGTTCGGCATAAAAATAAAACAAAAAAGGTGACTCAACCGTGGCTAACAAGGGAAATTAGGGATAGCATAAGATCCAAGGAGAGGACATATAAATTGGCCAGAAAAAGCAGTAAACCTGAGGATTGGGAGCAGTTTAGGATTCAACAAAGGAGGACAAAGGGATTAATTAAGAGGGGGAAAATAGAATACGAGAGTAAGCTTTCAGGGAACATAAAAACTGACTGTAAAAGCTTTTATAGATATGTGAAGAGAAAAAGATTGGTGAAGTCAAGCGTAGGTCCCTTGCAGTCAGAATCAGGTGAATTTATAATGGGGAACAAAGAAATGGCTGACCAATTACTTTGGTTCTGTCTTCACAAAGGAGGACACAAATAATCTCCCAGAGATGTCGGGGAACATAGGGTCTGATGAAAGGGAGGAACTGAAAGAAATCAGTATTTGTAGGCAAATGGTGTTAGGGAAATTGATGGGATTGAAGGCCGATAAATCCCCAGGGCCTGATAATCTACATCCTAGGGTACTTAAGGAAGTGGCCCTGGAAATAGTTGATGCTTTGCTGATCATCTTCCAGCATTCGATGGAATCTGGAACAGTACCCATGGATTGGAGGGTAGCTAATGTTACCCCACTATTCAAAAAAGGTGGTAGAGAGAAAACGGGGAATTATAGACCGGTAAGCCTGACATCGGTAGTGGGGAAAATGCTAGAGTCCATTATAAAAGATGTAATAGCAGAGCACTTGGAAAACAGTGACAGGATCGGACAAAGTCAACATGGATTTACAAAAGGTAAATAGTGCTTGACTAATCTACTGGAATTTTTTGAGGATGTAACTGGTAAAATAGATAAGGGAGAACCAGTGGATGTGGTGTATTTGGACTTTCAGAAGGCTTTTGATAAGGTCCCGTATAAGAGATTAGCGTGTAAAGTTAAGGCACATGGGATTGGGGGCAAGGTATTGACTTGGATAGAGAACTAGTTGGCAGACAGAAAGCAAAGAGTTGGAATAAACGGGTCTTTTTCCGAGTGGCAAGCAGTGACTAGTGGGGTACCGCACGGATCGGTCCTTGGGCCCCAGCTATTCACAATATATATTAATGATCTAGACAAGGGAACTAGATGTAATATCTCCAAATTTGCAGACGACACAAAGCTGGGTGGGCGTGTGTGCTGTGAGGAGGATGCCGAGAAACTCCAGGATGATTTGGACAGGTTGGGTGATTGGGCAAAAGCATGGCAGATGCAATATAACGTGGATAAATGCGAGGTTATCCACTTTGGTGGCAAAAACAGGAAGGCAGATTATTATCTGAATGGCAGTAGATTGGGAGAAGGGGAAGTGCAACGAGACCTGGGTGTCCTTGTGCACCAGTCGCTGAAGTTAAGCATGCAGGTGCAGCAGGCGGTTAAGAAGGCAAATGGTATGTTGGCCTTTGTAGCGAGAGGGTTTGAGTACAGGAACAAGGATGTCTTGCTGCAGTTGTACAGGGCCTTGGTGAGACCACATCTTGAGTGCAGTTTTGGTCGTCTTATCTGAGGAAGGATGTTCTTGCCATGGAAGGAGTTCAGCGAAGATTCACCAGGCTGATACCTGGGATGGCAGGAATGACGTATGAGGAGAGATTGGGTCGATTGGGCTTGTACTCGCTGGAGTTTAGAAGAATGAGAGGGGATCTCATTGAAACTTACAAAATTCTGACAGGATTGGACAGACTAGATGCAGGAAGGATGTTCCCGATGGTCGGGGAGTCCAGAACCAGGGGTCACAGTCTAAGGATAAGGGGTAGGCCATTTAGGACAGAAATGAGGAGGAATTTTTTCACCCAGAGAGTGGTGAACCTGTGGAATTCTCTACCACAGAAGGCAGTAGAGGCCAATACATTAAATATATTCAAGAAAGAGTTGGATATATTTCTTAAGGCTAAAGGGATCAAGGGGTATGGGGAGAAAGCAGGGACCGGGTACTGAATTTGAATGGCGGAGCAGGCTCGAGGGGCCTATCTTCTATGTTTCTATGCAGTGTCGTGGCGTGTTCTTCGTCCTCTTCTTCCACCTTGCTCTCTATGGTACCCTCAGGGACAGGTTGCCCATTATCTAAAAACATAAAGGCACAAGGTTTGAGCTAAGGTGAGGGGGAGAAATGCATGTAATTTAGGTGGAAAGTGCGAAACGCTTGTGGGGTGAGGGGGAAGTGGGATGCGAGAAGAAGGAGTGAGGATGAACATACCGTTACAAAAGCGAAATACTGCGGATGCTGGAAATTTGAAATAAAAACAGAAAATGCTGGAAATACTCAGCAGGTCAGGCAGCATCTGTGGAGAGAGAAACAGACTTAACGTTTCAGGTCGATGACCCTTCGTCAGAACTGGAAAAGGCTGGAGATCGAACAGGTTTTTAAGCAGGGGCAGGGAAAGGGGGAGGATAGGAAAGAACAAAAGGGAAGGTCTGTGATAGGATGGAAAGCAAGAGAGATTAAGAGATGGTGCAAGGCAAAAGGAGATGGTAATGGGACAAGTTAAGAAACAAAAGGTAGCTCTAGATGAAGAGTAAATGGCAATGGCAGAAGAGACAGCTGCCATGTGCGAGAGAGAAAAAAATATATAATAAATAAAATAAATGGAAAAAAAAGGATAGGGGCAGAGGTTATGGCCTGAAATGGTTGAACTCTAGTCCAGAGGCTGTAAAGTGCCTAATCGAAAGATGAGGTGCTGTTCCTCGAGCTTACGTTAAGCTTCATTGGAACAGTGTAAGAGGCCGAGGATGGTGAGGCCTGAGTGGGAGTGGAGCGGAGAATTAAAGTGACAGGCGACCGGAAGCTCGGGGTCACCCATACGAACTGAACGGAGGTGTTCCGCATATTGTTGTTGTCCCCAAGGGGGTCAGCATCACCAGTGGCCACGGCGCTCACCACCTGACGCTCAGTAATGTGCAGCACTCGAGTCTCCAGCTCAGACAGTGGTTGTCCCCCGCCTGTGCGCTCCTGCTCACTCCTGTTGTGAGCCACCTTGGCCTGCAAGAGAAAGGAAAGTGTGTGAGTGAGTGTGGAGCAATGTGTCTAGGTGAGGTGCCTGCCATAGTTCAATAGCTGTAATTGAGAGGGATGCGGGTATGAGTGTTGGTAGGTAGAGATTGTTGGTGGGTGAGTGCTGGGGGTGTGGTGCTTTAGGCAGTGGGTGCAGACTGTGGTTCAGATGGTGGTATGTAGCATTTGTTGAAGCATTGACTCACCCTGACCACCCGAGTGAGGTCATTAAATTGCTTCCTGCACTGTGTGGGTCCTGGGGACCACAGTGCTGCCTGAGACGTGCTGGGCTTCCTCCCTCCACATGGTGTGGAAGACTTGTGGCGAGAGACTCCTGCCGTTTGCCGGGTAGAGCACCGCCCTCTGTCTTTCCACTGCGAACACCCAACGCCTCCAATGCATGGTCGCAGAATCTGCAGGCTCTCCCTGGGGCGTGGATCTGCCATCATTATGGCTGCTTGAGTTGTCTGTCTCCTTCTCCTTGACCTGCTGCTGCTGCTGGCTGAGACGGCTGCACAGCCAGCAATGATGAGAATGAGGTTCTGCAGCATCAATGAACCTCCCCTTTAAGAACTGGAAAGAGCCTGTGGCAATGATGACTTGTGATTAGACTGCACCTGATATTGGTCAGCGCTTCGAGTTTAATGCCACTGAGCTAGGCCAATAACGCTTGATTTAGCGGTCCAATCCTTTCTTTGTGCAATGAAACTGAATTTTGTGTGCAGTCTGAAGCATTAGCGCCTGGTGCTAATTTTCAAACTTTTCAAAAGTTACTGCCCATTCCTAGGCTATAATGAATTTCTCCCCCATAGTCTTTTATCTCATCCTGTCTTGTCCTTCCCAGCCTGGAGTCAGCAACTCCACCTTCCAGGCTCAGCCCTCAGATTCCTTCAGTCAGAGGCCCCTTTGTTCAGACCGGTTTGTGCAGTCAGCTATGTTCAATTCATTATCAGACTATTGTACCATGAAATTAATCATTAAATTCCCAAAGATATCCTCACACACTGGTTAAATTACGCAACTTAGCAAGCAATTTTGTGAAACAAACTCCAATTCCTAACTTAGCATTATAATATGTTTATTAGCAATAATGGAAGAAACATAGGTTGGGCCTTAGATGGCCAAATTAAAGATACATTAAACAAAGTCAAAATTCTAACTTACAAACAGCAGACAGCTAGCTTGGGAGGCAAGGCCATATGTGGCTGCCCCTGTGTGGGATGTTATGCATCTATCCATCTAATCTAATACCAGTCTGAAGACACTTTGTCTCAAGTCCTAATACAAGTTTCCAGGAAACCGAACTTAAGCAGTTCCAGTAAAACACAACTTATACATTAACCCCTTACTTGTCTCGAGCTCTAATACAATCATTTAAACACAGTATTATTTGCGTCACAATTTCGTTCGCATAACCATATATATTTTAGGTACCCTAATTTCTAACACTATGTTGTCATCCTGCTTGAAAATCTGAAGGAACACAGGATCATAGAATCATAGAAAGTTACAGCGCGGAAGGAGGCCATTTCGGCCCATTGTGTCCGCGCCGGCCAACAAAGAGCTATCCAGCCTAATCCCGCTTCCCAGCTTTTGGTCCATAGCCCTGCAGGTTACAGCATCCCAAGTGCACATCCAAGTACTTTTTAAATGTGGTTTGGGTTCCTGCCTCTACCACCCTTGCAGGCAGTGAGTTCCAGACTACCACAACCCTCTGGGTGAAGAAATTTCCCCTGAGATCCCCTCTAAACCCTCCACCAATTATTTTAAATCTGTGCCCCCTGGTTTTTGACCCCTCTGCTAAGGGAAATAGGTCCTTTCTATCCACTTTATCTATGCCCCTCATAATTTTATACACCTCAATAAGGTCTCCCCTCAGCCACCTCTGTTCCAAGGAAAACAGACCCAGCCTATCCAGTCTTTCCTCATAGCTAAGATTCTCTACTCCTGGCAACATCCTTGTAAATCTCCTCTGTACCCTCTCTAGTGCAATCACATCTTTCCTGTAATGTGGTGACCAGAACTACACGCAGTACTCCAGCTGAGGCCTAACTAGTGTTTTATACAGTTGAAGCATAACCCCCTGCTCTTGTGTTCTGTGCCACGGCTAATAAAGGCAAGCATTCCGTATGCCTTCTTAACCACCTTATCTACCTGGCCTGCTACCTTCAGGGATCTGTGGACATGTACTCCAAGTTCCCTTTGTTCCTGTACACTACTCAGTGTCCTACTATTTAATGTGTTTCCCTTTCCTTGTTGGCCCTCCCCAAATGCATTACCTCACACTTCTCTGGATTGAATTCCATTTGCCACTGTTCTGCCCACCTGACCAATTTATTGATATCTTCCTGCAGTCTACAGCTTCCTTCTTCAGTATCAACCACACAGCTGATTTTAGTTTCATCTGCAAACTTCTTAATCATACCCTCTATATTCAAGTCTAGATCATTGATATATACCACAAAAAGCAAGGGACCTAGTACTGAGCCCTGCGGAACCCCACTGGAAACAGCCTTCCAGTCACAAAAACACCCATCAACCATTACCCTCTGCTTCCTGTCTCCGAGCCAGTTTTGAATCCAACTTGATACTTTGCCCTGGATCCCATGGGCTTTTAACTTCGTGACCAGTCTGCCATGTGGAACTTTATCAAAAGCCTTGCTAAAGTCCATATACACTACATCAATCGCACTACCCTCATCTACCCAGGAACAGGAGTAGGTCATTCAGCCACTTGAGCCTGTCCTGCCATTCAGTTATATGGTCATAGCTGATCTGTACTTAAACTCCATTTACCTGCCTTAGCTCCATATCACTTAATACCCTTCCCTAAAAAAAAATCGGCGAGACTGTGGTTAATGTGGCTAAGGATGGTTTTAGACAATCTTCGCAGGACCTCTGTTCTGTAGCTGAGACTCCATGATCAATGAAAAGGGCTTTATGTTTTGTATTGATTGTAAAGCTCATAGTGTGAGGGTCACCATGATTGTTTCCTGGTGACCCTCACACTATGCGAAGCTGCCCAATAAGCCAAGCAAAACAGACAGCCCCATTGCTCAATAAAAGTAATTGGGGGAGAAATTGGGTATGTAGCGCCACCTGTTAGCGCCTAAAGAGGGCCGTCAGTGGCTGTAGCGCCACTGGCCGCGCCTCCCGCGATATTCAGCGGGGGCACTAATGGTGGCATTAGCCTGTTGCGCTGCGCCGCCGCCGATGACATCATCGGTGTGCGCAGCGCCCCGATCGCGATATTTGGTAGCGAACGCCGCTGTAGCACCGTTTGCTACCCGCGCCCGGTTCACGGTGCCTTGCTGTGCCAGCAGTGCCGCAATTTAAGGTGGAGGTGCGGCGCGGCCGCTTTTTTCGGCGGCTGCCTGCCAGCACCTCCGTCCCCGGCCTCATGATCCCCCCCCCCGCGGCATTGCCGGCTGTTGCCCGAGATCCCGGCACTTCTCCTCAGTGCCGGGCTCTTTTGCCGGCACTCGCGATCGGGGATCGCGCTGTTGCAGGCCCCTCCCCCTTAACAATGGGAGGAAGGTCTGCAGTACCGCAGCGCTGCGATATTCAGTTTCAACGCCCTAAGAGGGACGCGGAGCGCCTCGAGCCTCGCCCCGTCTCCCTCTAGGGGCGCTGAAACTGAATTTCTGGCGATCGGTATTACTCCGAACGCTGTGCAAAGATCAGCGCCCAGGCGAACTTGGCGCCACTTTGGCGCCTCAACCGAATTTCTAGGCCATTGTGTTTCTATTTTAAAGTGCATTTGTATTGCCAATATATTTTTAAACGTTCATTTCAGCAGTCTGGAAGTAAAATACAACAACTTACATTTACTATATATAGCATTTCTAATGTAAAGAAATGCCCCAAGGTTGCCTGCTCAGGTTGACGTAAAAGATCCTATGGCGCTATTGTAATTGGAGCAGGGGAATTTACTCCGCACTGACTAACATTTATTCCTCAACCAAAATTGGTCATTCATCTCATTGCTGTGTGTGGGACCTTGCTGTGCACAAATTGGCTGCCATATTTGCCTACACAATAGCAATGACCACGAATGCAAAAGGTACTACATAAATGCATGTTCATTCTTTCTGTGAGGGAGAGCTAATAAAGGGAGTTGTTGTAAGCTGACACTGAATTGGCATATTAGTCATTACTAGCTTAATTAGGATAATATCAGCGATATAGTTGGTAATGCAGTGTTGTTCAACTCGCAATGTACAAACTGAGAATGTTATGTTGGAATCTTTAATTATTTTATCTTTGTAATTCAAATATTCAACTTGGCGCTATTGTCAGTCATGTTTAATCCAAAGGCTGGACTCGATTGCAAAATATCTCCTAAGTGTTGGTCACCTGTTCTGTCAATTGTACTGTATATTGAGAATTGTGACACTTTGGAAGTCCAAGATTCTTGGGCAAGTTTGGAGATTTCACCAGAGTTCTACTGGTCATTCTTGGCAGTCTGTTGAACTAGCAACGAGCAATTAATTGGTAGGTCAGCTGGATCTGCCGATGGCTCCTTTTGATTTCCAGAAGCTTGACTTGCACCATGTTAATGACTGGATTTCTGTCCTTAGACAGAAGAGGAGGAAAGAGGAAATCCTGATGAAATTTCAATCACTCCAGAGGTTCCTGGCAATGAAACCCCAGAGAGGATGGAAACAGGTAGGAAATTAAGTAACTGTCCTAAAACCAATGAAATGATTGAATGTTTTGCTTTGATGTATTTTTGTGGGTGTTGGTCGAGGTGAGACTTTTCCGGGCTGGAAATTGGAATGTTATTCTGGGTGCTCGGTTCAAGTTTAAAGTGAGTTAAGTGCAGAACAAAACTCTGGCAACGCTGCCTCAACCTCAAAGTCCATTCCGATTTTCAGCCAGCCTGTGACCATGCTAAGTGAGCGTGTCGGTTAGTGGTCGCCTTATCTGGTGGATTTCTCCACAAGTAACCATGTTGTGACTTGCCCAGAATGATTTACTTCCTGCCGCTTGCAGCTAGCGAAGAAGAAGCTTCCTCTGAAGCTCTTGATTTGAACCCAACTCGCCAAAGTTCAAGGGCACTGGTTAAGCCCATAGCACTGCTGTTTCTCAACAAACTGAGGAGGAATTGGATAGAGGAGATAGGGAGAAACTGGTTCTTCTGTCAGAAGGGTCAGCAACCAGAGAACACAGATTTAAGATAATTGACAAAAAATCCAGGGGGGAAATTATGAGAATTTTTTAACGCAGCGAGTTGTTGTGATCTGGAATGCACGACCTGAAAAGGTGCTGGAAGCAGATTCAGTAACAACTTTCAAAAGGGAATTGGAGAAATACTTGAAAAGGAGAAATTTGCAGTACTTTGGGCAAAGATGAAGGGAGTGGGAATAATTGGATAGCTCTTTCAAAGAGCCGGCACAGACACGATGGGTTGAATGGCCTTCTGTGCTGTATCATTCTATGAACAAACAATGGTTTCTAAGGTTCTGAAAAAACAATGTTAACTGGCATATGTGTTACATTTGCATTATTCTTTAGGGCACACAGTGGAGGATGAGGAGACAGAAGCCTGTAGAGAAAAGGATTTTGGTGAACGGCAGGTAAGTGCATTCTCAGGGATGATACCTAGAATTAGTATTTTACAGCAGTCACAGCTTACTTTAGTTATGGCTATTGCTCAATAAACCAGCAACTAACCCCAACTGGGCAAAAAGACTAATGTTGATGGGTGGCTGCAAAATTAGTTGTATCCATCTGCAACGTTCCCGCTAAACTGCGCGGCAGTCTGGAGGTCCCGCGCAGGCCGCTCACTGGCTTTTATATGGAAGAAACCGCGCATGTGCAAAAATTTGAATAGGCCGTGCAGGCATTTAAATGGACTGCACACGAAAAGAAAATAAGAGGGAACATTGTCTATCTGTAATGTAAAACGTAATTGTTTTAAGATTATGTTCATCTGCCAGCTTTAGTGAATATTGGCTTCTGACCTGGCAGAAGGATGGTTGGTGCAGTAATTGAAAATGTTGTGTTGGTGCATTAGACAGTGTTCTTTTAAATTAGGTTAAAGCATGTAGTCAGGGCAGAATAGAGGGAGTGTTTCCACAGAGTCTCTGCTATACAGTCAATTGCTAATTCAAAAAAATATTTTGCTCAATTGAATTCCATGCTTTCCAATAGTTCAAAATGAACAATTTAAATAAAACAGCACAGGAGGTGCTTTTTGCACCATTTCGATTTGAATTAGAAATAATTTCAATGAAACAACTTTGAATTAAGAAGTGTAGATTGTACTTGACCTGAGTATGTTTGGTGTTGGAGAAGTGTTCCATTTCCCTGTGCTCAAACCCTTCACTAAGAAGACCAGACTGTAGAAACTTAACTGATGAATATCAGATCATCTGAAGTTTCTGGATTACTACAAGTACAAGTTTTGAGTAGTGTTAAATTTCCTTACCCGTTATATGAAGTGTTTTTAGATTCCAAGAATTTGAATATGAGAATTGACACGTAATTAAAATAATACTCCCAACAAAGGTCCTCAGCTGGCATTCTCAAGTATTTGTTTCAAAATAAGTCCCTGAAGAGGTTTAAAACAATTCCTCATTGGGGTAGCTCTTGTCTTAGAAAGAACTTGTATTCAGGACATCCCACAGCTGGCACTGATCAGGCGATCAATTGGTTACCTTTTAGTGAGTCTTTAAAACCTAGCCCTTTAAAAAAAAATGAATGAATACAGGCAAAATGAGGTCATAGAACATAGAAACATAGAAGATAGGAGCAGGAGTAGGCCATTCGGCCCCTCGAGCCTGCTCCACCATTCAATGAGATCATGGCTGATCATCCAAATTCAGTACCCTGTCCCTGCCTTCTCCCCATATCCCTTGATCCCTTTAGCCTTAAGAAATATATCTAACTCCTTCTTGAATATATTTAATGAATTGGCCTCAACTGCCTTCTGTGGTAGAGAATTCCACAGGTTCACCACTCTCTGGGTGAAGAAATTCTTCCTCATCTCTGTCCTAAATGGCTTACCCCTTATCCTTAGACTGTGACCCCTGGTTCTGGACTCCCCGGCCATCGGGAACATCCTGCATTTAGTCTGTCTAGTCCTGTCAGAATTTTGTAAGTTTCAATGAGATCCCCTCTCATTCTTCTAAACTCCAGCGAGTATAAGCCCAATCGACCCAATCTCTCCTCATACGTCATTCCTGTCATCCCAGGTATCAGTCTGGTGAATCTTTGCTGCATTCCCTCTATGGCAAGAACATCCTTCCTCAGATAAGGCGACCAAAACTGCACACAATACTCAAGATGTGGTCTCACCAAGGCCCTGTACAACTGCAGCAAGACATCCTTGTTCCCGTACTCGAACCCTCTTGCTACGAAGGCCAACATACCATTTGCCTTCTTAACCGCCTGCTGCACCTGCAAGCTTACCTTCAGCGACTGGTGCACAAGGACACCCAGGTCTCGTTGCACTTCCCCGTCTCCCAATCTATTGCCGTTCAGATAATAACCTGCCTTCCTGTTTTTTGCCATCAAAGTGGATAACCTCGCATTTATCCACATTATACTGCATCTGCCCAATCACCCAACCTGTCCAAATCATATTGGAGTTTCTCGGCATCCTCCTCACAGCACACACGCCCACCCAGCTTTGTGTCATCTGCAAACTTGGAGATATTACATCTAGTTCTCTCGTCTATATCATTAATATATATTGTGAATAGCTGGAGTCCTAGGACCGATCCCTGCGGTACCCCATTCGTCACTGCCTGCCACTCGGAAAAAGACCCGTTTATTCCAACTCTTTGCTTCCTGTCTGCCAACCAGTTCTCTATCCAAGTTAGTACCTTGCCCCCAATCCCATGTGCCTTAACTTTACACGCTAATCTCTTATGCGGGACTTTATCGAAAGCCTTCTGAATGTCCAAATACACCACATCCACTGCTTCTCCCTTATCTATTCTACCAGTTACATCCTCAAAAAATTCCAGTAGATTAGTCAAGCATGATTTACATTTTGTAAATCCATGTTGACTGTCCGATCCTGTCACTGTTTTCCAAGTGCTCTGCTATTACATCTTTTATAATGGCCTCTAGCATTTTCCCCACTATCGATGTCAGGCTTACCGGTCTATAATTCCCCGTTTTCTCTCTACTACCTTTTTTCAATAGTGGGGTAACATTAGCTACCCTCCAATCCATGGGAACTGTTCCAGAGTCTATAGAATTTTGGAAGATGACCAGCAATGCATCTACTATTTCTAGGGTCATGGCTTTGTGTGGTAATTTTTTTTTAAATGTTCTTGGGAAGTGAAGGTTGTGGACATACATTATCATGGTAATTGTTTTTACTTCAGAGGGGATAAAGAATCAGTGACATGGGTGCGTTTGGTGTCACATGTAAGCTAGACTTGGCAGGGGTGGACTGATTCCTTTTTAACAACAGTCCAGCAGCTTTTATGGTCAATTTACCTGATTTATTGCATTGATTTCCCCATCATGGTGGGATTTGAACTTTGGGTTGCTCGTCCAATACCATGACATAAGAACTAGGAGCAGGAATAGGCCACTTGGCCCCTTGAGCCTGCTCCGCCATTCAATAAGATCTTGGGCTCAAAGCCACTTCCCTGTCCGCTCCCCATAACCCTTCACTCCCTTATCTTGCAAAAATCTGTCTATCTCCACTTTAAATGTATTTAATGACCCAGCCTCCACAGCTCTCTGAGGCAGAGAATTCCACAGATTTACGACCCTCTGAGAGAAGAAATTCCTCCTTATCTCAGTTCTAAAAGGGCGACCCTTTATTCTAAAACTGTGCCCCCATGTTCTAGATTTCCCCACGAGGGGAAATATCCTCTCTGCATCTACCTTGTCGAGCCCCACTCAGTATCTTATATGTTTCAATAAGGTCACCTGTCATTCTTCTAAATTCCAATAAGTATAGGCCCAGCCTGCTCAACCTTTCTTCATAAGTCAACCTCCTCATCTCTGGAATTAACCTAGTGAATCGTCTCTGAACTGCCTCCAATGCAAGTATATCCTTCCTTAAATAAGGAGACCAAAACTGTATGCAGTACTCAAGGTGTGGTCTCACCAATACCCTTTACAGTTGTAGCAGGACTTCCCTGCTTTTGTACTCCAACCCCTTTGAAATAAAGGCCAACGTTCCATTTACCTTTTTGATTACTTGCTGTACCTGCATGTTAACTTTTTGTGTTTCATGCTCAAGGACCCCCAGGTCCCTCTGAACTGTAGCATTTTGTAATCTCTCTCCATTTAAATAATAATTTGCTTTTTTATTTTTCCTGCCAAAGTGTATAACCTCACACTTTTCAACATTATACTCCATCTGCCAAATGTTTGCCCACTCGCTTAGCCTGTCTATATCCCATTGCAGGTTCTTTGAGTCCTCTGCACAACTTGCTTTCCCACCCATCTTTGTCTCATCCGCAAACTTAGCTACATTACACTCGGTCCCTTCATCCAAGTCATTAATGTAGATTGTAAATAGTTGAGGCCCCAGCACCGATCCTTTTGACACCCCACTAGTTACCATTTGCCAACTGGAAAATTACCCATTTATCCCGACTCTCTGTTTTCTGTTAGTTAGCCAATTCTCTATCCAATTCTGTGAGCTCTTATGCAGTAACATTCTATGTGGCACCTTATCGAATGCCTTCTGGAAATCCAAATACAGGAAACTTTCGTTTAAACGGAGGTTAAATATCCGGAATGCTCTATCCACCGGCAAAATTCAGGAGTCGGTTCAGATAACTTTTTTTTACTTTTAGTTGCTTTTTTTCTCCATTTGGGGCTCTGCAAGCGTCTAGCTGAAGCTGTTGCTTAGCTACAGAGACGCTTGCAAGCTGCGCCGACTGTTTTGAAGCTGTTGCTAAGCAACAGGGTTTGTTGCTTCAGACGGAGCTCTGAGCTCCGTATGTTTTAATATTGGCGCTCGTTTCTCCGGCAGTGTTGATCGACCGGCACCAGCTCGGTCCCGTCAGTGCTGGATACCAGAAAGTTTCCTGTACACCACAGCCACTGGCTCACCTTTGTCCACCCTGCTCGTTACCTCCTCAAAGAACTCCAGCAAATTTGTTAAACATGATTTCCCTTTCATAAAACCATGCTGACTCTGCTTGACTGCATTATGATTTTCCAAATGCCCTACTACTGCTTCCTTAATGAAGGACTCCTGCATTTTCCCAACGACATTGTAGGGAATATCATATCCATGTAATGGGAATATAGTTTAAAAAGAATCGTAATAGACAACCAAAATGCAGTTGCTTGACCATTTATTTATGAGCTGTTTTCCTGACCATAACATATTTATTGTTAATACATCTAAGTGTGCTCTTTCTATATCAGAAGATGTATTGTGCTTATTTATCGTCAGTTAAATGATGAACCGTGCAAACTGTCACACTCGAATTCTATTGTATTTATTTTATTCTATTGTAGTCTGGCTTTAAACTGACAACACCTCTTTGGTACATTTTTATGAAGCCTGTTCATTTGCAGGTGTGACAGTATTTAGCAGTAGTGGTCATTCAGAGAGTAGCACGTACAGCAAGAATGGAAATCAGGCATGTCCCACATCTGCTAAATTTAATCATCCAGCTACTACATTTTGTGGTGGAAAATGTATTTTGCATTTTTAACTGTTTTTGCTTTTTGAGCCAAATTCCTTTTTGCAGCCAAAGCTCTTATCATTTGGATGGCTGTCTGTGTAACCATTTTTGTTTTCTGCCTGCCCTATAAGTACAATCTTTCCTGTGGTGTTTGGTGTCATAGATGTTATAGAAATGTCACTTGACTTATTTAGTGTATTGATGCCAATATACTTCAGTGTTGTGCAATACATTTGTTTAGTGCTTTTAATCTGTCACCTCAAATTACTTCTGACAGACCTGTAACCACTAATTTCACATAGCTACCATTATCCTTAATTGGGAGTCCTAATGACTTTGTCAGTTGTTCAGTACAATAAAGTAAATAATACGTACAGTATATAAAATGCGACTATTTCTAATGAATTTGTATTTCTGTTCCCTTTAGGAAACTGATGTCCTATCAGAAGAAGCAGATGTGGTTGAAGGTAATCCATTTTGTACCCTTGTGTTTTAATGTTTTAAGAACATAAGAATTAGGAGCAGGAGTAGGCCATACAGCCCTTCGAGCCTGCTCTGCCATTTAATAATATTGTGGCTGATCTTCGACCACAACTCTACTTTCCCGCTTGATCCCATATCCCTTGATTTCCCTAGAGTCCAAAAATCTATCTATCACAGCCTTGAATATACTCAACGACTCAGCCTCCACAGCCGTTTGGAGTAGAGAATTCCAAAGATTCACAACCCTCTGAGTGAAGAAATTCCTCCTCATCTCAGTCTTAAATGGCCGAACCCTTCTCCTGAGACTATGGCCCTGAGTTCTAGACTCTCCGGCCAGGGGACAAAACCGCTCAGCGTCTACCCTGTCAATCCCCCTCAGAATCTTTTATGTTTCAATGAAATCACCTCTCATTCTTCTAAACTCCAGCTAGTATAGGCCCAATCTATTCAATCTCTCCTCATAGGACAACCCTCTCATCCCAGGAATCAATCTAGTGAACCTTCATTGCACCACCTCTAAGGCATGTATGTCCTTTTTCAGATAAGCAGACCAAAACTGCACACAGTACTCCAGGTGTGGTCTCACCAAAGCCCTGTACAATTGTAGTAAGACTTCCTTACTCTAGTAGCCCAACCCCTTTGCAATAAAGGCCAACATGCCATTTGTCTTCCTAATTGCTTGTTGTACTTGCATGCTAACCACCTGTGTTTCCTGTACGAGGAAACCTAAATCTCTTTGAACACCAACATTTAATAGTTTAATAGTTTCTCAACATTTAAAAAATATTCTGTTTTTCTATTCTTCCTACCAAAGTGAATAACTTCACATTTCTTCACATTATACTTGGCCTGTCACCTTATTGCCCACTCACTCTGGTCATTATTGCATTGCTGTTTGTGGGAGCTTGATGTGCACAAATTGGCAGCTGCGTTTCCTACATTACAACAGTAACTACACTTCAAAAAGTACTTAATTGGCTGTAAAGCATTTTGGGACGTCCAGTGACCATGAAAGGCACTATATAAATGCAAGCCTTTCTTTTCTTTCACTTAACCTGTCTATATCCCTTTGCAGGCTCTTTGTGCCCTCCTCACAGCTTACTTTCCCACCTAACTTTGTATCATCAGCAAACTTGGATAGATTGCACTTGGTCCCTTCATCTATGTCATTAATATAGATTATAAATAGTTGAGGCCCAAGCACTGATCCTTGCAGCATCCCACTAGTTACAGCCTGCCAACTGGAAAATTACCCGTTTATCCCTACTCTCTGTTCGTTAACCAATCCTCTATCCATCCATGCTAATATATTACCCCAACCCCATGAGCCCTTATCTTGTGTAGCAACCTTTTATGTGGCACCTTATTGAATGCCTTTTAAAATTCAAATATGCTACATCCACTGGTTCCCCTTTATCTACCCTGCTAGTTATATCCTCAAAAAACTCTAATAAGTTTGTTAAACACAATTTCCCTTTCATAAAACCATGTTGATTCTGCCTAATCATATTATGATTTTCTAAGTGTCCTGTTACCACTTTCTTAATAATGGATTCCAGCATTTTCCCGATGCCTGTAGTTCCCTGTTTTCTCTCTCCCTCCTTTCTTGAATTCTCCCTCCTTATTTCTCACTTTTCCCTCCCTCAAACTTACTCACTTGCAAGTGTGAGAGTTTTTAGCAATAGCAGTCAGTCGGAGAGTAGCACTCATACAGGAAGAATGGAAAACAAAGGCATGTCCCATATCTTCTAAATTGGATAATTGAGCTACTAAACCCTTAGGGCACACCCAATCCCTACTTGTGCTTTCAGGCAATTTAATGCCATATTCTTTCTTTCCGAATTCCGTCTTTCGGATGACACGTTAAACCGAGGCCCCGTCTACCCTCTCAGGTGCATATAAAAGATCCTATGGCACTATTTTGAAGAAGAGCAGGGGAGTTATCCCCGGTGTCCTGGCCAATATTTATCCCTCAACCAACATCACTTTAAAAAATAAAACCCAGATTATCTGGTCATTATCACATTGTTGTTTGTGAGAGCTTGTTGTGTGCAAATTAGCTGCCGCGTTTCCTACATTACAACAGCGAATACGCTTCAAAAAGTTCTTAATTGGCTGTAAAGTGCTTTGGGACATCCTGAGGTCATGAAAGGTCCTGTAGAACTACTCTAAGCCTAATGATATTATGACCACTGTTCCCCAAATGCTCCCCACTGAAACATGCTCCACTTGCCCCACTTCATTCCCCAGAACTAGAACCAGCTCTGCTTCCTTCCTCATTGGACTGGAAACATACTAATGAAGAAAGTTCTCTTGTACATATTTCAGGATTTCCTCCCCCTCTTTACCTTTACACTGTTATTTTCCCAGTCTATATTAGGATAATTGAAGTCCCCCATTATCACTACTCTAAAGTTTGTTTGTGAAAATAGTTTGGTGAAAGTTAGAATTTAAGAATGAACCTATTCAATATTTTCCATGGTGTTAAACCAGTCATGTAGAATTGTTGTCTTGCCTATTATGTGGGCCATATATTTTAGGACGCGACTGCTGCCAACGAACTGGAAGTAGTTGCGCGTGCGCAGTTCCAGTGGTTTGTTGGTTGTTCTCGCCGGACTTCCCACAGATTAGTGAGAGAAAGGTGAGGGGTGGAAATTTCAGGTGTTGTGAGGTCTGTAATGTGACTTAAAGGTGATATTAAAGAAAGAAAGACTTGTATTTATATAGCGCCTTTCACGACCACCGGACATCTCAAAGCGCTTTACAGCCAATTAAGTACTTTTGAAGTGGAGTCACTGTTATAATGTGGGAAACGGGGCAGCCAATTTGTGCACAGCAAGGTCCCACAAACAGCAATGTGATAATGACCAGATAATCTGTTTTTGTTATGTTGGTTGAGGGATAAGTATTGGCCAGGACACCGGGGATAACTCCCCTGCTCTTCTTTCAATAGTGCCATGGGATCTTTTAAGTCCGCCTGAGAGCCATCCGAAAGACGGCACCTCCGACAGTGCTGCACTCCTTCAACACTGCACTGGAGTGTCAGCTTAGCTTTATGTGCTCAACTATTAGGATGTTGTCAGCTTGTGAGCATTTTATTGTACTCTCATGGAGTGTGTTTATCGCTATTAGGTCCTCTCTGTTGTGGTTTGAACATGCGGCTGGTGAACAGAATGCCGGCCCAGGATGTTAGGATTTAATTGGCTGGGAAAAGGATCATTGAGAAAGAGGGTAGAGACAGTGCAGAGAGATAGAGAGAGCAGCGCTAGACAAAGAGACTGGGGAAGAAAACGAGAGGGAGGGTGGAGAAGGAACGCGAAAAGAAAGAGTGGCAGCAGTGTGATTAATTCATCAGAATGAACTGCTAAACCTTCCAGTACAATTTAACGAGGAAATGTGACTTGAAGGTGATATTAGGATGTTGTCAGATTGTGCGAGTTTTATTGTACTCTCGCTGAGTGTGCTTATCGCTATCAGTGCCTCCGTCTTGTGGCAAACGTTACTTTTTCAAATTTGGGACCTGGCGCAGCTTCTGGCACCTTCCGGTTCGTTGGCAGCAGTCACTCCGTATATTTTAATTCCTACTGGATCGACATGTGTTTGATAGAAGGAAAGTAGAAACCAGAGCAGTCAGATTATAAAGGCAGGTCCGATGGAGGGTTTAGTAAACTTTGATTTATAGCTTTCCCTGTTTCCAACACAAGCTTAATTTCTATAGTTTCCTGTGGAGGTGGGGGGGGGCAGGGGGCTAACACTGGAATCCAGGAGCAGCTTGCTAAGCAGGGCAAGATCTGTATTAAAGGAAATGAATTGGACCGTAGTAGAGATCACAGTTGGGGAAAGTGGAATCAAAATTGGTGTCTTGAGCAGTGTGATATGAACCAAAATAAGTCGTGACCAGAGAAAGCAAGGAAGTGGGGCAGTGCAGTTAGCACTTGAGCGAGTAAAGGATAATTTAGTTGGTATGAAACCTTGCAATTTAATCTAAAATGGGATGTGACAAAGCCCCAAAGCTATTTCATAGTTATACCAATTTTGGTTTGCAAACCAGTTCAGGTGATGTGCATCAAAGGTACACTTGGAACTACAGAAACCCTGTAGAAATGATTTCCTTAGAAATGTTACAAATCCAAAATGAACTGATTAGTTGATGTTGTTTTGGGGAAAGAGTCACTGGGCAAAATTGTATAAATCAAGTTGAATTAGCAAATGAAGTAGAGTGAAAGTGTGTGGAACAGTGTGAGATGAGGAGCAAATCATTGAATATGCTATATTCCTGTACTCTATCCATGTGTATGCCAACATAAGGTTCACATTGAAGAAATTAAGAGAATCTGAGGTTTTCGCAATGGCAAACTATAATGGTGTACAAGTGACACTGCCGTGCATGCATTCACATTTTCTATAGTAGAGAGACTTGGAACATTTCATAATCCAAAGGCCATGGATTGTATGGTAATCATTTATGAACACTTAGAGATTGAAAATATACTCAACTACAACACTGAACCCCTTGAAGTTCAATTCAGGCGCTCTGAATTTATAGGAATTGGCTAAATGTTTTCAGCTCTCCTTAGTTGAAAGGCTCTTGTTGACACCTTGAGCTATTCTTGTGGTTTACTGATGAATTAGTCAGAAAATAAGAAAGCATTTTCTTTCCCTTTCTTTGACTTTTCTTTTTAAACTCCCTCAGTTTTCCAATCTCTGATTTAAGAAGACAAAGCAATACTAGCTCCGTATGTATACTTGCTGTATCTATTATAATTAAACGTGTGCTATTCTATTCCATTAATCCCATAGAAAAGGAGAATGAAGCTGAGAGTTTGGGGGAAGCTCAAAGTTCAGTTCCTACAGAGACTCCCCCTGAAGACCTGCAGCTATTCTCGCAATACATGATCATTACAGACTCCTACCAGGTAGAGGATAACTCCTTAGTCGAGCTGCAGGCCGAGGACATGCTTACACTAGATGTGGATGCACCCAAGACGGACTCTACGCAACTTGTCAAGGAAAAGATGGACATCGAGAAGACATTTGTGTCCGGAAATTCAAGGGAGATGGAAAATAACCAGCAGGAGCGTGATGTGCAAGGGGCAAGCATTGAGAGTACAGAGAAAGAACCACAGCCAGGAACTGAGCAGCGCAATGGTGAAACCATGAAACCAGAAGATGAAGGGTCTGGCAAAGCAGCTAAGAACCAACCTTCGATTGTAGAGGGCAGTGAACAGAATAAGAGGTTTGTTTCTTCGTTCTAAACCATATTTCTATTCATAATAAGATGATTCTGGTAAACATGTCTCAAATTGGCCTAAATGATGGTGGTAATGTTGACCTTTTTGTGCTGTCTAAAAGCTCTTGATAGTTTATTTCCTGTTCTGTTAGAGGCTGCTTCATTTTTCACTTTCTGCTCTCCTCCAAACCGGCAGAGGTTATTCACAAACTGGAATATTTTGCATCTGTGTGCACTGTTCACTGATGGCATCAGAATAAATTGAGATGATTTTTGTACAGTGAGTAGGATAGTAGCAGATTTCAGAAGAACGTAGACAGACTGATTGATGGGCCTTCCATAACCACAAAACTAGAAGTTATAGACTTAAACAAGTTGGCTTTTAATCACTAAGATCAGAGCTAACATCTCAACACGCCGACTGGTTCACAGGAATGAGTCATACAGATCCTGGGATCTTTATGTAAGAGAAATCAGGGGCAGAGCCAAGACCTGGAACCTCCCAGGTTAGTCGGGAAAGAGGAAGTGAAACTATACACAGTGGGGGGGGGTAATATGAGTGCAAAACGAATACAGGATCAAGACAAACAGATTTCATTACATTCACCCCTTCTATAGATTTAGTCCATCGGGGTGATGTTTCTTAAAAGTTGGTGTAAGTGAGTCTGTCAGGAGGTTTTGCAGTTCTCAGTGATCGGCGCAAAGCCGGTTGGAGTGCCTCTAGGGGAGTGGATTCTGGTTCCTCCGCTGTCCGGGCCTCCGCAGTGTCTTCCAGGTTATCTGCAGTGTCCTCCAGGTTAAAGTTGGGTATTGATACCCCTGGGCGTCCTGTCTCTTTGTAGTGTAGGTCTTCATCGGGTAGTCTCCCATCGTTCTCTCCGCTCCCCGAGGGAGCGAGGTCTTTTATGGAAACAGTGTCCTCTCGCCCGTCAGAGTATTCGATATAGGCGTACTGAGGGTTTGCATGGAGGAGCTGTACCTTTTCCACAAGGGGGTCCGTTTTATGGCCTCTCACGTGCTTCCGCAATAGTACTGTCCCCGGAGACGTCAGCCACGCGGGTAGAGATATGCCCGAGGTGGATTTCCGGGGGAAAACGAACATCTTTTCGTGAGGGGTAGCGTTAGTGGCAGTACATAACAGAGACCTTATGGAGTGGAGCACGTCTGGGAGGACTTCCTGCCAGCGGGAGGTCGGAAGGCCTTTTGACTTTAAGGCTAACGTGACAGCCTTCCAAACAGTAGCATTCTCCCTTTTCACTTGCCCATTACCCCGGGGGTTGTAGCTAGTGGTTCTGCTAGTGGCTATCCCCTTCGAGAGCAAGAACTGGCGCAGCTCGTCACTCATGAATGACGTCCCCCTATCGCTGTGTATGTAGTTCGGCATGCCAAACATGCAGAATAGATTACAGAGACACTTGATGACCGTGGCACTGGTCATGTCTGGGCAGGGAATGGCGAAGGGGAAGCGGGAATATTTATCAATGATATTGAGGAAGTATACGTTACGGTCGGCAGAGGGAAGGGGTCCCTTGAAGTCCAGACTTAGGCGCTCGAATGGCCGTGTGGCTTTGATAAGGTGTGCACGGTCATGCCTGTAGAAACGAGGCTTGCATTCCGCACAGATGCGGCAGGCTCTGGTCATTGCCCTGACCTCCTCGATGGAGTGGGGCAGATTGCGGGACTTTATAAAATGGTATAGTCGGGTGACCCCTGGGTGACAGAGGTCGTTGTGGAGACCCTGTAATTTGTCCGTATGAATGCTGGCACACATTCCCGCGATAGGGCGTCTGGGGGTTCATTAAGGGCTCCCGGCCTGTACATAATATCATAGTCGAACGTGGATAGTTTGATCCTCCACCTGAGTATTTTGTCATTCTTGATTTTCCCCCTTTGTTATTAAATATGAAAGCCACCGACCGCTGGTCGGTGAGCAGGGTGAAACGTTTGCCGGCTAGGTAGTGTCTCCAGTGCCGCACTGCCTCCACTATAGCATGTGCCTCCTTCTCGACAGAAGAGTGCCTGATTTCAGGTCCCTGAAGGGTTCGGGAGAAGAAGGCCACAGGTCTCCCAGCCTGATTGAGGGTCGCAGCTAAGGCAAAGTCTGACGCATCGCTTTCGACTTGAAAGGGAATGCATTCGTCCACTGCACACACTGCAGCCCTTTCAATGTCCTGTTTAATACTGGTGAAAGCCTCCCGAGCTTCAGCTGATAGTGGGAAGGACGTCGATTTAATGAGGGGTCGGGCCTTATCAGAGTAATTGGGCACCCATTGGGCATAATACGAAAAAAATCCCAGGCACCTTTTTAAAGCTTTGGGATTGTGTGGCAGGGGCAGTTCCTTTAGGGGGCGTAATCGGTCAGGGTCCGGTCCAATTACCCCATCTTCCACCACACAGCGGAGGATACAGAGACGGGTTGTGTTGAAGACACATTTGTCTTCGTTGTAGGTTAGATTCAGCTTTAGGGCAGTTTTTAAAAATCTCGCAAGATTTAGATCGTGGTCTTGCTGGTTGTGCCCGCAGATAGTGACATTGTCCAGATAGGGGTAGGTAGCTTGTAGTTTATTCTCGTCAACCATGCGGCCCATCTCACGTTGAAAGACCGAGACCCCATTTGTTACTCCAAAGGGCACTCTGAGAAAATGGTAGAGGCGCCCGTTCGCCTCGAAGGCGGTGTGTGGGCGGTCCTCCGTTCTAATGGGGAGCTGGTGATACGCGGATTTGAGGTCGATAGTCGAGAAGACTCGGTATTGCGCAATCTGGTTGACCATTTCTGATATGCGGGGTAAAGGGTAGGCGTCCAGCTGGGTATAAATATTAACAGTCTGGCTGTAGTCAATTACCATCCGTTTCTTTTCGCTATTTTTAACTATGACTACTTGGGCACGCCACGGGCTGGTACTGCATTCAATAATGCCTTCCCGCAGGAGTCTGTCCACTTCCGCCTTGATAAAGTGTCTGTCTTCCAGACTGTACCGTCTACTTTTGGTCGCTATGGGCCTACAGTTCGGAGCGAGATTAGCGAATAAAGAGGGCGGGCTGATTTTTACGGTTGATAGGCCACAGACTGTGAGTGGCGGCTGGGACCCACCATATGCTAGCGTGACACTTTCGTGGTGGCACTGGAAGTCCAGGCCCAAGATTACATTAACACAGAGTTCTGGCATCACGAGGAGTTTAAAATCCTTGTAGTCTGTGCCTTTTACAGTCAGTGTTACCACACAGTAGCCCAAAATGTCCGAAGTGTGGGGCTTAGCAGCCATAGCAATTCTGCTCCGTGTAGGGGTTACCGTTAATGAGTGCTGCTGTACCAGGCTAGGGTGGATAAAACTCTCGGTACTCCCACAGTCAATTAAACATTTCGTTAAATTCCCGTTTACCTGTATGTCCATCATGGATTTTGTCAACGGGTGTGGCCTGGATTGATCCACGGTGATCGAAGCCACTGTTGGGCCCTGGGCGGCCGTTGAGTCGGGAAAAGATGGCGGATCCCAAGATGGCGGCACGCACGAGGCGGTGACGGAGTTGGAAATCGGATTCCCCCTGCAGACTTTGCTAAAATGCCCCTTTTTCTTACATTTGAAGCATGTAGCGTCCTTCGCTGGGCATCGTTGTCTGGGGTGCTTGGCCTGGCCGCAGAAGTAGCATTTTGGGCCTCGAGACATTGCCGCTGTAGTAGGACTCCTGGGTGAACTGTGTGGGGACTCCGGCGGCATAGAGCTGGTCTGAGACCTGGATGGGGAAGATGGCGGCCCCCTCGGCGCGCACGAGGCGGTGAGGGCCGCATGGCCGGAAGAATAAGAGTCAGTTTTTCTGGGCCACGTCCAGCGATCGCGCAGTGGCCACTGCCTTTTTTAAGTCCAGGACCTCATTCTCCAGCAGTCTCTGCCGGATATAATTCGATTTGAGGCCCGTGATGAAGGAATCGCGGACCAATTCATCAGAGTACGCATTGGCCGTCACGGCCTTGCAGTTACAGTCCCGGACCAGGTCCTTTAGGCCCTGTGTGAAATCGTCCATTGATTCCTCTAGTCGCTGCCTGCGTGTAGCCAGCAGATGTGTGGCGTACACTTCGTTTACCGGCCTTTGGTATTGGGCCTTCAGGATAGTGATGGCCTCCGTGTAAGAGGTGGCGTCCCGGATGAACGAATAAATCCGATGACTTACGCGAGTAGTCAGTAGACTCAGTTTATCTACCTCGCTGGCGGATGAGGCCCCCGCGAAGAGTTCGAAGCATTTGAGCCAGTGTCCAAATTGATTTGATGCTTCAGCAGAATGTGGATCCAAGTCCAGACGCTCTGGTTTTAGGAGTCGATCCATCCTAGTATTCTTTATTGATTAAAATTGATGGGCCTTCCATAACCACAAAACTAGAAGTTATAGACTTAAACAAGTTGGCTTTTAATCACTAAGATCAGAGCTAACATCTCAACACGCCGACTGGTTCACAGGAATGAGTCATACAGATCCTGGGATCTTTATGTAAGAGAAGTCAGGGGCGGAGCCAAGAGCCAAGACCTGGAACCTCCCAGGTTAGTCGGGAAAGAGGAAGTGAAACTATACACAGTGGGGGAGGGTAATATACATGAGTGCAAAACGAATACAGGATCAAGACAAACAGATTTCATTATACTGATCAAATGGGCAGACGCATGGCAGATGGACTTTAATGCCGAGAAGTGTGAAGTGACTAACTTTAGGAGGAAGAATGAGGAGAGGCAATATAAATTAATGGTCCAATTTTAAAGGGGGTGCAAGAACAGAGAGAGCTGAGGGTTCACATACATAAGTCTTTGAAGGTAACAGAACAGATTGATAAAGCTGTTAAAACAGCATACAGGATCCTTGGCATATAGTACAAAAACAAGGAAGTTATACCATACCTCTATAAATCATTGGTTAGGCCTCAGTTGGAGTATTCTGTCCAATTCTGGGCACCACACTTTAGGAAGAAGGCTTTGGAGAGGGTGCAGATGGGATTTACCAGAATTATACCAGGGACGAGGGACTTCAGTTATGTGGAGAGACTGGAGAAACTGGGATTGTACTCCTTAGAGCAGAGAAGGCTAAGTGGAGATTTGATCGAAGTGTTCAAAATTATGAGGGGTTTTGATAGAATAAATAAGGAGAAACTTTCCACTGGCAGGCGGGTCGGTAACCAGAGGACACAGATTTTAATTAATTGGCAAAAGAACCAGAGGCGATAATGAGATTTTTTTTTTACGCAGCGAATTGTTATGATCTGGAATGAAAGGGTTGTGGAAGCAGATTCAACTGTAACTTTCAAAAGGGAATGGATATATACTTGAAAAGGAACAATGTGCAAGGGCAGTAGGGATAGAGCACGAGGGAGTGGGACTATTCCGTTAGATCTGACAAAGAGCCAGCACAGGCACGATGGGCTGAATGATCTCCTTCTGTGCTGGATGATTCTATGAATCTGTTTGTAGCTGGGATATGCGATGTCATTGACCATCCAAAAGTACTTCATTCATAGTGATAGACAACTGATTGTAACTGTATACTTTGGTAGGTATGTACGAATTTGCTTTAAAGACTGGATAGAAGTGCTGACACTTAAATCTGATGTTCCTGGAAGCCATTTATGAGAGTTTCTAATTACTTAAATCCAATTTTGTATTTTTAGCTCTGCTGAAGATGGAAAAAGTACCAATAATGAATCAAATCCGAAGAAAGGTAGGTTATAGACAGCAAACAGTACAAAATAACCTGAAGATTGTCTTGAAAGTTAACTTCCAATAGCAAATGTATAAAATGTGTGTAACTAAAATTCTGAACACAGGAGACATATAAAAATTGACAACTTAGAAGGCTTTCGATAAGGTCCCACATAAGAGATTAGCGTGCAAAATTAAGGCACATGGGATTGGGGGCAAGGTATTGACTTGGATAGAGAACTGGTTGGCGGACAGAAAGCAAAGAGTTGGAATAAACGGGTCATTTTCCGAGTGGCAGGCAGTGACTAGTGGGGTACCGCAAGGATCGGTCCTAGGACCCCAGCTGTTCACAATATATATTAATGATCTGGATGAGGGAATTGGATGTAATATCTCCAAATTTGCAGACGACACAAAGCTGGGTGGGAGGGTAAGCTGTGAGGAGGATGTCGTGAAACTCCAGTACAATTTGGACAGGTTGGGTGATTGGGCAGAAACATGGCAAATGCACTATAATGTGGATAAATGTGAGGTTATCCACTTTGGTGGCAAAAACAGGAAGGCAGATTATTATTTGAATGGCAATAGATTGGGAGAAGGGGAAGTGCAAAGAGACCTGGGTGTTATTGTGCACCAGTCGCTGAAGGTAAGCATGCAGGTGCAGCAGGCGGTTAAGAAGGCAAATGGTATGTTGGCCTTCGTAGCAAGAGGGTTCGAGTACAGGAACAAGGATGTCTTGCTACAGTTGTACAGGGCCTTGGTGAGACCGCACCTTGAGTATTGTGTGCAGTTTGTCAAGCTATAATTCCCCGCCTTTTCTCTACCACCTTTTTTGAATAGTGGGGTAACATTAGCTACCCGCCAATCCATGGGTACCGTTCCAGAGTCTATCGAGTTCTGGAAGATGACCAGCAATGCATCTACTATTTCTAGGGCCACTTCCTTAAGTACCCTGGGATGTAGATTATCAGGCCCTGGGGATTTATCGGCCTTCAGTCCCATCAATTTTCCTAACACCATTTCCCTACAAATACTGATTTCTTTCAGTTCCACCCTTTCATCAGACCATATGTTCCCCGGCATCTCTGGGAGGTTATTTGTGTCCTCCTTTGTGAAGACAGAACCAAAATATGTATTTAGTTGGTCTGCCATTTCTTTGTTCCCCATTATAAATTCCCCCGATTCTGACTGCAAGGGACCTACGCTTGACTTCACCAATCTTTTTCTCTTCACATATCTATAAAAGCTTTTACAGTCAGTTTTTATGTTCTCTGCAAGCTTTCTCTCATATTCTATTTTCCCTTTCTTAATTAATCCCTTTGTCCTCCTTTGTTGAATCCTAAACTGCTCCCAATCCTCAGGGTTATTGCTTTTTCTGGCCAATTTATATGCCCTCTCCTTGGACCTTATGCTATCCCTAATTTCCCTTGTTAGCCACGGTTGGGTCACCTTTTTTGTTTTATTTTTATGCCAAACTGGGATGAACAAATTCTGTAGTTCATCCATTCGGTCTTTGAATGTTTGCCATTGCCTATCCACCGTCAACCCTTTGAGTGCCATTCCCCAATCAATCCTACCCAACTCGCTCCTCAGACCATCATAGTTTCCTTTATTTAAATTGAGGACCCTAGTTTCCGAGTCAACTACTTCATTCTCCATCTTAATGAAGAATTCTATCATATTATGATCGCACCGACCCAAGGGGCCTCTTACAACAAGATTGCTAATTAATCCTTTCTCGTTACATAATACCCAGTCTAAGATGGCCTGATCTCTGGTTGGTTCCTCGGCATATTGGTCCAGGAAACCATCCCGTAAACACTCCAGGAATTCCTCCTCCACAGTATTGTTACTTATTTGGTTGGCCCAATCTATATGTAGATTAAAGTCACCCATGATGACTGCTGTGCCCTTATTGCACGCTTCTTTAATTTCTCTTTGAATGCCATCCCCAACCTCCGCCTTACTGTTTGGAGGTCTATACACCACTCCCACTAACGTTTTTTTCCCCTTAGGATTTCTCAATTCTACCCATACAGATTCCACCTCATCAGAGCTAATATCCTTCATTACAATTGTGTTAATCCCTTCTTTAACCAGTAATGCTACCCCACCTCCCTTTCCTTTTTGCCTATCTTTCCTGAATATCGAATACCCCTGGATGTTGAGTTCCCAGTCCTGGCCTTCCTTGAGCCACGTTTCCGTAATCCCAACCAAATCGTACTTGTTTACTTCTATTTGCGCAGCCAATTCATCCACCTTATTACAAATGCTCCTTGCATTAAGACACAAAGCCTTCAGGCTTGTTTTTTTAACGCTCTTAGACCTATTAGAATGATTATTTACTGTGGCCATGTTTGATTTAAACCGTTGGTTTCTCTGACTGCCACTTTTGTTTTTCTCCTTCCTATCTTTTGCTTTTATCCTTGTTTCCCTTTCCTCTGTCTCCCTGCTCAGGTTCCCAACCCCCTGCCATTTTAGTTTAAACCCTCCCCCACAGCACTAGCAAACACTCCCCCTAGGACATTGGTTCCAGCCCTGCCCAGGTGCAGACCGTCCAGTTTGAACTGGTCCCACCTCCCCCAGAACCGGTTCCAATGTCCCAGGAACTTGAATCCCTCCCCCTGGCACCATTCCTCTAGCCACGTATTCATCTGAAGTATCCTTCTATTTCTACTCTGACTAGCACATGGCACTGGTAGCAATCCTGAGATTACTACCTTTGAGGTCCTGTTTTTTAATTTATCTCCTAACTCCCTATATTCCGCTTTTAGGACCTCATCCCGCTTTTTACCTATATCGTTGGTGCCTATATGCACCACGACAACTGGCTCTTCACCCTCCCCTTCCAAGATGTTCTGGAGTCGCTCGGAGACATCCTTAACCCTTGCACCAGGGCGGCAACACACCATCCTGGAGTCTCGTTTGCGGCCGCAGAAACGCCTTTCTATTCCCCTTACAATTGAATCCCCTATTACTATAGCTCTACCCCTCTTTTTCCTCCCATTCTGTGCAGCAGAGCCACCCCTGGTGCCAGGAGGTTGGCTGCTGCTGCCTTCCTCTGATAAGCCATCCCCCCCAACAGTACTCAAAGTGGTGTATCTGTTGGAGAGGGGGATGGCCACAGGGGACCCCTGCACTACCTGCCTGCGCCTAGTACTCTGCCTGTTGGTCACCCGTTCCCTTTCTTCCTGTCCAACCTCTACCTGCGGTGTGTCCAACTCCGTAAATGTGCTATTCACGTTGTCCTGAGCATCGTGAACGCTCCAGTATGTGTCCAATCGCAGCTCCAGCGCCGCAATACGGTCTGTCAGTAGCTGCAGCTGGATGCACTTCCTGCACATGTAGTTGTCAGGGACACTGGAAGTGTCCCTGAGTTCCCACATATCGCAGGAGGAGCAGATCACGGGGCCCGGCTGTCCTGCCATGACTTACCCTTTAATTAATTGAATTTAAATTAAATCAGTCAATCCCACTAATTACACTACAGTTAACTGGTTTACCAACAGTCCCTGCTACACCAGAGCGACCTTAGAAACTATAAACCAGAGCTAAAGTTTAAAAAAAAGAGATATACTCACCAACCAAATACTCACCAACCAATCACTTACCTGCTTCCTGGTGACGTCACACTTTGATTACTTTTTACCTCTCTCCCGTGCTGTTGAACTGGTACGCTGCTCCTGACTCACTGCCACCGGTTTGAACTGCCGCCGATGCTGTGTTCCCACAAGGCCCGCTCTAGTCGGGCTGCTCCTGACTCACTGCCACCGGTTTACCTGAGGAAGGACGTTCTTGCCATGGAGGGAGTGCAGCGAAGATTCACCAGACTGATTCCTGGGATGGCAGGAATGACGTATGAGGAGAGATTGTGTCGATTGGGCTTATACTCACTGGAGTTTAGAAGATTGAGAGGGGATCTCATCGAAACCTATAAAATTCTGTCAGGTCTGGACAGACTAGATGCAGGAAGGATGTTTCTGATGGTCGGGGAGTCCAGAATCAGGGGTCATAGTCTAAGGATAAGGGGTTAGCCATTTAGGACTGAAATGAGGAGGAATTTCTTCACCCAGAGAGTGGTGAACCTGTGGAATTCTCTGCCACAGAGGGCGGTGGAGGCCAGTTCATTAAATATATTCAAGAAAGAATTGGATATATTTATTAAGGCTAAAGGGATCAAGGGATATGGGAAGAAAGCAGGGACAGGGCACTGAATTTGGATGATCAGCCATGATCTCATTGAATGGCGGAGCAGGCTCGAAGGGCCAAATGGCCTACTCCTATCTTCTATGTTTCTGTAGTCAGAGGCGAACACCAACCCTCTGACTGCACCAGTTTAATAATTGTGACGGTTTTACAGCCCGAAGACAACTCATTGAGAAAGACAGAAGGCAATAACTTGCTTTTATACAGGTTTTGAGTGTTGCTAGCAGCTAAACCACAGGAGAATACGACTTTTAGATTTTATTTTGAAGTTTATTATGTAGCATTTTGCTATTATGTAGCATTTTGCTAATATGTACAAAAGTTCAGTATTTAGAATTTTAATTTCTGTTTTAAGAAAAGGAACTGGTATGTTTGGAGCAGTGTAAGCGGGTGATGTTGGTGTACATCAGGATTGCAACCAGTAGGCTTCTTCGATCATTAGTGTTGATTGCAGGAGGCAACAGGACCGTAAGCCTGTTGGTTCTGACGTTAATGAGACTTAAACTCGAGGGCCTTATTGGACCTATTTCTCTGTTTTTTGAATAGATGTGTTTCAAGCGAAAAAAAGTTAGGGAAAGAACAGGTATCCTTCATTAAACCATGGTTCCTGTTGGCTGGTATGGATTGACCTATGCAGCAAAGTAGTCAGCAGTTCATGACTATACTGAGTGAATCAGGGGGCAACATGTAGCTGGGATGCAGCAGCAGAGTAAATAGGTGAAAAGGTGTTGAATGGAGAGGAAATAATTTTTTAGTATTTTTCTTTTTCCTTAATGGTGCTTGTCTGCAAGATAATCCTGATATATCGGGTTAAGCTTGATGGGTTAGGCCTGGGATTCGCCAGTATTTTATTGGTTTAAATGGAAATTTGACATCTGAGAGTGATTTTCTGATGAGGGTGTGGGGGGAAGAACAGAGAGAAGGGTTGAGCTTTAAGTGAAGTGTGGCACTGTGCTTCTGCCAGTTGGAGACATTTCTTTGCTTCTAGATTTTGAGTTTTAAGCAATACTGGTACTCATATGAAAGACTGTTGTAATTAAGTGAGTGTCTTGTCATCATTTATAGAATGATAGAAATTTACGCCACAGAAATTTCTGTGTGGAGTTTGCACATTCTCCCTGTGTTTGTGTGGGTTTCCTCCGGGTGCTCCGGTTTCCTCCCACAGTCCAAAGATGTGCGGGTTAGGTTGATTGGCTATGATAAATTGACCCTTAGTGTTAGGGGGATTAAATACGTGGGGTTACGGGGATAGGGTGGGATATGTGTTGGTGTAGGGGTTACGGGGATCGGGTGGGATATGTGTCGGTGCAGGCTCGATGGGCCGAAATGGCCTCTATCTGCACTGTGGGGTTTCTGTGATTCTGAGAAGGAGGCCATTCAGCCCATCGTGTCTGTGCCGGCTGAAAAAGAGCTCTCCAGCCTAATCCCACTTTCCAGCTCTTCACAGAATCACAGAAACCCCACAATGCAGATAGAGGCTATTTCGGCCCATCGAGCCTGCACCGACACATATCCCACCCGATCCCAATGTGCAAACTCCACACAGACAGTCACCCAAGGCCGGATTCGAACCCGGGTCTCTGGCGCTGTGAGGCAACAGTGCTAACCACTATGCCACCGTGCTGCCCATTGTTGGTCCGTAGCCCTGTAGGCTATGGCACTTCAGGTGCATATCTAAGTATGGGGTACCTGGGCTGCTAAATTCTATTTTTACTCTTTAAAAAAATTCCATTGCTATTAAAGCATAATAACTAAAGTGTAAGAACTAGGTTACATATAAACACTACTTGTGTGGTTTAAAGGGGTGCTTTTTTGTAAAGATATGGGATGAAGGTTTGCACCTGTGGTTTCATCTCCACTGAGCTCCTGAACTCAACTGCAGGTTTTGCCGCTCTCTGCATTGTGTATGTGTGCTCCTGTGATGGCCACACTTGTGGCACTGATTCCTCTCATACTTGGCTCTTGATCAGTCTGCTAGGTGGTGGCCTTGGAAACAGTGCAATGCCTGATCTCTGTTGAGAGCAGTTACCACAGGTTACCCACACCGTGTCCCTTCCAGCCAATATTGAAGTAAGATATGTGAAACATCGACATGTTATAGATGTAAGCCAAAGTGAAGTCATTAGGAGTAGTGAGATAGTAAATGAGAGAAACTCTAAAAAATGTTACTGTCATATTTAAAACCGCATTAAATAGCCTTTGTCAGTAATAGTGAAACAAAGAGTAGCGAAAAAACTTCTTATACTGCTGTAATCCACCTCAATCACCAGGATTTCCTTTGCTGTTTTCTGAGCTACTGTAAGCCAAAAATGCAGTGTTTCTGTATTATTAATGAGAATATCTGTAATTTAGGGCTCCCAAGCAACCAGAGTACTTCAGATACTGAGGGCAAGAAACTTTCGGTGAGTGGCCTGTGTTCTACAACCAAAGTAACTTGTTTGAAGAATGTCTTCAGTAAATATGACAAGGTGAGAACTGTGCAAGTGATATTAAATGTCCTCGTTGTTACTGTTAATTATCAGAGAGTTCACCTGGGGGCAAACGAGAGAGGGATGGTGTGTCACAGTTCCCACACAAAATGCGTGTGTAAAAACAGACCTGTAGGTTTGTGGTTGGATGTATATCTCTGGTCCTACCATCGTGTATTCCATGCTAACTCTGAAATACAACTTCTGAGCCATTGTCAGGCTTGAATCATAACATCAGAAATAGGAGCCAGGAGTAGGCCATTCGGCCCCTCTAGCCTGCTCCGCCATTCAGTATGATCATGGCTGATCTTCTACCTCAACTCCACTTTCCTGCACTATCCCCATATCCCTTGATTCCCTTAAGATCCAAAAATCTATTGATCTCTGTCTTGAATATACTCAACGACTGAGTCTACACAGCCCTCTGGGGTAGAGAATTCCAAAGATTCACCACCCTCTGAGTGAAGACATTTCTCCTCATCTCAGTCCTAAATGGCCGACTCCTTATTCTGAGACTGTGGCCCCTGGTTTTAGACTCCCCAGCCAGGGGAAACATCCTCCTTGCATCCACCGTGTCAAGTGCTGTAAGAATTTTGTATGTTTCAATGAGATCACCTCTCATTCTTCTAAATTCTAGAGAATATAGGCCTAGTCTACTCAATCTCTCCTCATAGGACAATCCCCCTCCACATCCCAGGAACCAGTCTGGTGATCCTTCGTTGCACTCCCTCTATGGCAAGTATATCCTTCCTTAGGTAAGGAGACCAAAACTGTACACAATACTCCAGGTGTGGTCTCACCAGGGCCCTATATAATTGCAGTAAGTCGTCTTTACTCTTATACTCAAATCCTCTTGTAATAAAAGCCAATATACTATTTGCTTTCCTAATTGCTTGCTGTACCTGCATATTAACTTTCAGTGATTCATGTACAAGGACACCCAGGTCCCTCTGAATACCAACATTTCCCAATCTCTCACCATTTATAAAATACTCTGCTTTTCTATTTTTCCTACCAAAGTGGATAACTTCACATTTCTCCACATTATATTCCATTTGCCATGTTCTTGCCCACTCACTTAGCTTGTTTATATCCCCTTGAAGCCTCCTTACATCCTCCTCACAACTTACATTCCCACCTAGCTTTGTATCATCAGCAAACTTGGATATATTGCATTTGGTCCCCTCATCCAAATCATTGATATAGATTGTGAATAGCTAAGGCCCAAGCACTGAACCTTGTGGTACCCCAATAGTTACAGCCTGCCAACCCGAAAATGACCCGTTTATTCCTACTCTGTTTTCTGTCCGTTAACCATGCTAGTATATTACCCCCAATCCCATGAGCCCTAATTTTGTTTAATAATCTCGTGTGGCACCTTTATCGAATGCCTTCTGAAAATCCAAATACACCACATCCACTGGTTCCCTTATCTATAGTCTGCTAGATATGACCTCAAAAAACTCTCAAACATGATTCCCCTTTCATAAATCTATGTTGACTCTGCCCAATCCTATTATTATTTTCTAAGTGCCCTGTTACCACGTCCTTAATAATAGATTCTAGCATTTCCCTACTACTGATGTCAGGCTAACTGGCCTGTAGTTCTTCGTTTTCTCTCTCACTCCTTTCTTAAATAGTGGGGTTACATTTGCTACCTTCTAATTCGCGGGGACCATTCTAGAATCTATAGAATTTTGGAGGATGACAACCAATGCATCCACTATCTCTATAGCCACCTCTTTTAAAACCCTAGGATGTAGGCCATCAGGTCCAGGGGATTTATTGGTTTTCAGTCCCATTAATTCCTCCAGTACTATTTTTTTCACTAATACTAATTTCTTTCAGTTCCTCATTCTCGCTAGACCCTTGGTTCTCCACTATTTCCGGGAGGTTTTTTGCGTCTTCCGTGAACACAGACACAAAGTATTTGTTTAATTTCTCTGCCATTTCCTTATTCCCCATTATAATTTCTCCTGTCTCAGCCTGTAAGGGACCCACGTTTACTTTCACTAATCTTTTCCTTTTTACATGTCTATAGAAGCTTTTACAGTCTGTTTTTATGTCTCTCGCTAGTTTACTCTCATTTTATTTTCCCTTTATCAATTTCTTGGTCCTCCTTTGCTGAATTCTAAAATCCACCCAATCCTTAGGCTTACTACTCTTTTTGACAACATTATAAGCCTCTTCCTTTAATCTAATACTGTAGCGGTTTGTGTAGATCGCCACTAAATAAGAGAGTTTGACTTCGACGAACTATTAACAAGTTGTTTACTTACAGGAACAGACTAATTACATCAGGTAAGATGGCAGGTAAGATGGCTGACTGTAGGAGCACCGTGGTATAGGTCTTGTCCCAGCGGGGACTCCACGAGGACTAACTAGAAGTTTCCCAGCTCAACTGCCAGCAGGTTCCGAGCTCAACTGCCAGCAGGTTCCGAGCTCAACTGTTGGAAGGTTCCGAGCTCTGATGTCATGACGCCAGAGTACAGGAGAGAAGCCTGAGTATAGTAATAGACACATACAGTAAGGTAAGTTAAAGGGAATTGTGTATCTCAATGTAAGGGACAACCAGTGGTACCGCCACATAGGCCCCCCCAGAATTCGCTTTAACGAAAGTGCAAGGATGAGATGGTCTGACGAGCTGGTGGTCTGGGTGGTCGTGCTGTCTCGGCTTGGCGAGCGAGTTCCGAAGATGCTGCTCTTGAGGGGATCCGTACGCGCGTCGTGGCGAATAAAGTGTATCCGTCAGGCGAAGGACCGTGGAGACGTGCGAAACAGCAGGCCTTGTCAGAGTGACGGGCAGGTTGGGCGGACGCGGGCGATGACTCTGTTGATGTTGGAACAAGTCCTTGTTATAACGAACTCTGCAGGAACGCCAAACGAGTGATCCAGAACGACTTGACAGGCGAGGTCGGTGTACTCGCCGACAGGTGAGCGAAACCTTCGGGAGGCTGGAACGCACGGAACGGTGCGTGCCATAGTGCTACGACGATAACACAATGGAGGGTGAAGAGTTGCTGCGTTGATCAGTGATCGGTGAGGCCAGCAACTTTCACGTGGCTGATCGCGGCCGCAGGATGCCCGTTGGACCCGTCCTCTGTGTGCAGCTTCAGTAGACGTTTGCGTTTGTTAAAGGGAAAACTGGAGAAAGGGCGGCAACGGTCCGGGTTGTTGTTGCTTTCAGGAGGGGTCAACTCTGCCTGGAGGGCGGCAACACTTGTAACTGTTGTAGATTTAGGAGAACACAGCCGGGAGGGCGGCACGATTTTTGTTCACGCCGAATCGTGTAGTAGGTAACACAACCAGCAGGCTGAAGGGCTGGTGCGTCGTCGGCGGAGAAGGAGTCGTCGTTTTTCGCGAGGGATAGGTCCTCGTGGTTCGCGAGGGATGGGTCCTCGTGCGCGAGGAATGTGTCCTCGTGTTTCGTGGGGGTGAGTCCTCGTGGTACCCCCACAGGGCGCGCTCCGATTTTGTGGGCCCGAACATGCTGTACCCCGCGCTTGGAGAGATTTATACTTGTTGTCGCTGTGGACGTCGAGGCGGACGATCCGTGTGGCGGTTGGAAAGACGAGTACGGGGACCGTGAGCAAGTGCGTGGTCGGCGCCGCATCGATGTTCTCGTCGAACGGGGCTTCTACCAGTATAAAGCACGAGGGAGACTGTGGCTCCCTGGATTGCGGTAATGACAGCAAAACGGCTGGTGCTTCCATGGCGTGCTTCTTTTGTGAAAATTGCTCACAAAAAAAAACGGGGTCCGGTTGAGTTTTGTCCGTGTCAAACGGGATCTGCTCCAGGCTGCGCTTACCTTGCGAATACGTTCGCAAAGACGGGGTCGCCTTTGGCGGAGTGAGGCGGTTGCTGTTCCATGGTTGTTCGTCGGTTGTGCATTGGTCGTCTTGTGGGAAGACGAGGTTCAGGCGCGCGTTGCTACCGTGAAAATCGTTCACGGATACGGGTTCACCAATTGTAGTGTTGGAATTGATGAGCTCCCGTACTCACGTCGTTGGGTCACCAATGTAGCGGTTCGTGTAGATCGCCACTAAATAAGAGAGTTTGACTTCGATGAACTATTAACAAGTTGTTTATTTACAGGAACAGACTAATTACATCAGGTAAGATGGCAGGTAAGATGGCTGACTGTAGGAGCACCGTGGTATAGGTCTTGTCCCAGCGGGGACTCCACGAGGACTAACTAGAAGTTTCCCAGCTCAACTGCCAGCAGGTTCCGAGCTCAACTACCAGCATGTTCTGAGCTCAACTGTTGGAAGGTTCCGAGCTCTGATGTCATGACGTCAGAGTACAGGAGAGAAGCCTGAGTATAGTAATAGACACATAAAGTAAGGTAAGTTAAAGGGAATTATGTATCTCAATGTAAGGGACAACCAGTGGTACCGCCACAATACTATCTTTAAGTTCTCTTGTTAGCCACGGTTGAACCATTTTTCCCATGGTGTTTTTATTCCTTAAGGGAATGTATATTCGTTGCGAATTATGAATTATTTCTTTAAGTGTTTGCCATTGTGTTTCTACTGTCATATCTTTTAATCTAGTTTCCCAACCTACCTTAGCCAACCCACACCTCATACCTGCATAGTTTGCTTTGTTCAGGTTTAGGACCCTAGTTTCGGACTTAACTAAATCACTCTCAAACTCAACATAAAATTCTATCATATTATGATCACTGCTCCCCAGAGGCTCCTTTACGACAAGGTTATTAACTAATCCCGTCTCATTGCACAGTACTAGATCTAAAATAGCCAAATCCCTCGTTTGTTCTTTGACATACTGATCTAGAAAACTATCTTGAATGCATTCAATGAACTCTTCCTCTGCATTATTTCTGCAAATTTGGTTTGCCCAGTCTATATAAAAGTTAAAGTCCCCCATGATTACTGTACAGGAAACTCTTTGGTATCCGGCACCGACGGGACCGGGATGGTGCCGGTTGATTAAAAATTCTGGATAACGGAGAGGGTTACCTACCGAGGCTATTTTTAACAAACAAAAATAAAAAAATCAAGAAATGTGCAGTATAATTGGGTACTCACCTACAGAATGTTGTGTTAAATGGATGGTGGAAGATGCTTGATTAAGTACAGTAATGCCAGTTGAGGGTAATCCATAACTCTTTAATTACTTAACAGTAAAACAAAACTTATAAATGACTGTATACTGTAGTTTTCGGAGTGAGAATTGTGCTGGTTATTAGAGAATTCCGGATATTTAGGTGCCGGTTAAACAAAAGTTTCCTGTATTATCCTTGTTACATGCATCTCTAATTTCCTGATTTGGGGGGGAACTTAAAACAATCACTCTCACTAGAGAGAAAGTACTAGGCAAACTAATGGGACTAAAGGTGGACAAGTCCCCTGGACCCAATGGCCTGCATCCTAGAGTCTTAAAAGAGGTGGCTGCAGAGATAGTGGATGCGTGGGTTGTAATCTACTAAAATTCCCTGGATTCTGGCGAGGTCCCAGCGGATTGGCAAACCGCAAATGTAACGCCCTTACTTAAGAAAGGAGGGAGACAGAAAGCAGGCATCTATCGACCAGTTAGCCTAAAATCTGTCATTGGGAAAATGCTGGAGTCCATCATTAAGGAAGTGGTAACCGGACATTTAGAAAATCATAATACAATCAAGCAGAGTCAGCTGGTTTTATGAAAGGGAAATCATGTTTGACAAATTTGCTGGAATTCTTTGAGGATGTAACGAGCAGGGTGGATAAAGGGGAACCAGTAGATGTCGTGTATTTGGATTTCCAGAAGGCATTCGATAAGGTGCCACACAAGATAAGAGCTCACTGGGTTGGAGGTAATATATTAGCATGGATAGAGGATTGGCTAAGTAACAGAAAAGAGAGAGTCAGGATAAATAGGTCATTTTCAGGTTGGCAAATTAACTAGTGGGGTGCCGCAGGGATCAGTGCTGGGGCCTCAACTATTTCCAATCTGTATTAATGACTTGGATGAAGGGACTGAGTGTAATGTAGCCAAATTTGCTGATGATACAAAGATAGGTGGGAAAGCAAACTGCGTGGAGGACGCAAAGAATCTCCAAAAGGATATAGATAGGCTAAGTGAGTGGGCAAAAATCTGGCAGATGGAGTTTAATGTGGGAAAATGCGAGGTTATCCACTTTGGTAGGAAAAATAAAAAAGCAAATAATTATTTAAATGGAGAGAGATTACAAAATGCTGAGGTACAGAGGGATCTGGGGGTCCTTGTACATGAATCACAAATAGTTAGCATGCAGGTACAGCAAGTAATTAGGAAGGCAAATGGACTGTTGGCATTTATTGCAAAGGGAATGGAGTATAAAAGTAGGGAAGTCCTGTTACAACTGTACAGGGTGTTGGTGAGACCACACCTGGAGTACTGCGTACAGTTTTGGTCTCCTTATTTAAGGAGGGATATACTTGCATTGGAGGCAGTTCAGAGAAGGTTCACGAGGTGGATTCCTGAGATGAGGGGTTGTCTTATGAAGAAAGGTTGAGCAGGTTGGGCCTATACTCATTGGAGTTTAGAAGAATAAGAGGGGATCTTATTGAAACATAAGATTCTGAAGGGGCTTGACAGGGTAGATGCAGAGAGGATGTTTCCCCTCGTGGGGGAATTTAGAACTAGGGGGCACCTTTTTAAATCGGAAATGAGGAGGAATTTCTTCTCTCAGAGGGTCGTGAATCTTTGGAATTCTCTTCCCCAGAGAACTGTGGAGGCTGAGTCATTGAATATATTTAAGGTGGAGATAGACAGATTTTTGAAAGCTAAGGGAGTCAAGGGTTATGGGGAGTGGGCAGGGAAGTGGAGTTGAGGCCAAGATCAGATCAGCCATGATCTTATTGAATGGCGGAGCAGGCTGGAGGGGCCAAATGACCTACTCCTGCTTCTACGTCTTATGTACTCTGCCCAACACTACAACCACTGTTGGGGGGGGGCCTATAGACTACTCCCACTAGTGTTTTCTGCCCCTTATTGTTTCTTAGCGCCACCCAAACTGATTCTACATTTTGTTTTTCCAAGCCAAGATCTTTTCTACTGTCTTTATTCCCTCCTTTATTATCAGGGTGACCCCTCCTCCTTTTCCATTCTGCCTGTCTCTTCTAAAAGTCAAATATCCTGGAATAGTTAGTTCCCAACCTTGGTCACTCTGCAACCACATCTCTGTAATGGCTATTAAATCAAATCCATTTATTTCTATCTGCGCTATTAATTCATCTATTTTGTTGTGAATGCTTCGTGCATTCAGATATCAGCTTTAACTTTTTTCTATTTTTCCCTGATGTCATTTTAGTCACTAATGCCCTATTACCTTTATTAATCTTTCTGTCCCTTCCTGACCTGTTCTGCTTATCTTTACCCAGATCACTAATCTGCTCTACAGCCTTGACATTTTTCTTGCTGCTTTTGAATTACCCTTTCCTAAATTCTCCCACCCCCGCTTCATTAGCTTAAAGCCCTATCTACCGCCTTGTTATTCAATTCATAAGTAGGAGCAGGAGTAGGCCATACGGCCCCTCGGGCCTGCTCCACCATTCAATAGGATCATGGCTGATCCGAACCTAGACTCACGTCCACTTCCCTGCCCGCTCCCCGTAACCCCTAATTCCCTTATCAGTTAGGAAACTGTCTATCTCCGTTTTAAATTTATTTAATGTCGCAGCTTCCACAGCTCTCTGAGGTAGCAAATTCCATAGATTTACCACCCTCTGAGTGAAGAAGTTTCTCCTCATCTCAGTTTTGAAAGGGCAGCCCCTTATTCTAGGATTATGCCCCCTAGTTCTAATCTCACCCATCAGTGGAAACATCCTCACCGCATCCACCCGATCAAGCCCCCTCACAATCTTTTATGTTTCGATAAGATCGCCTCTCATTCTTCTGAATTCCAATGAGTAGAGGCCCAATCTACTCAACCTTTCCTCATAAGTCAACGTACTCAACCTTTCCTCATAAGTCAACCCCCTCATCTCCGGAATCAACCGAGTGAACCTTCTCTGAACTGCCTCGAGAGCAAGTATATCTTTTCTTAAATATGGAAACCAAAACTGTACGCAGTATTCCAGGTGTGGCCTCACCAGTACCCTGTATAACTGAAGCAAGACTTCCCTGCTTTTATACTCCATCCCCCTTGCAATAAAAGCCACGATTCCATTGGCCTTCCTGATCACCTGCTGTAACTGCATACTAACCTTCTGTGTTTCATGCACCAGGACCCCCAGATCCCTTTGTACTGTAGCACTTTGCAGTTTCTCCCCATTTAGATAATAACTTGCTCTTTGATTTTTTTCTGCCAGGACACTGGTCCCAGCCTTGTTTAAGTGAAGCCCGTCCCCACAGAACAGCTCTCTCTTTCCCCAGTACTGGTGCCAGTGCCCCATGAATTGAAACCCCTGCCTCCCACACTACTTTGAGCCACGCATTTAACCTTCTATTCTGTTTGTCCCTATGCCAATTTGCGCGTGGCTCAGGTAACAATCCAGAGATTATTACCTGTGAGGTTCTGCGTTTTAATTTTGACCCTAGCTCCTCAAACTCTCTCAGCAGAACCTCATTCCTAGTTCTACCTATGCCGTTGGCTCTTACATGGACCACGGCACCTGGATCCTCCCCCTCCAAGTTCTTCTCCAGCCGCAAGGAGCCATCCTTTACCCTGACACCGGGCAGGCAACACAACCTTCAGAACTCCCGGTCGCGGCTGCAGAGAACAGTATTCTCCCACCCCCGCTTCATTAGTTTAAAGCCCTATCTACATAGTCATTAAAATGGTGACTAAAATGACTTAAACAAAGAACACATTCTTATTCACTCCCCCCACTTGAATGGCCTCCTGTACCACGGTGCCATGGTCAGTTTGCTCATCCACCCTGCTGTCCTTGTTCTCATCCCCACAGGTAGCAAATATCTCATACCTGTTGGTCAAAGTCAAGGGCCAAGGCTCATCCATCACTACATCCTGGGTCCCCATACCTTTCTGACTCGCAGTCACACCCTCCTGTCCCTGACCATTGATGAACTACAATTAAGTACTACTTAACCTAAGGGATGTGACTGCCTCCTGGAACAAAGTGTCCAGGTAACTCTCCCCCTCCCTGATGCCCCGCAATGTCTGCACTTCGTACTCCAGCTCACCAACTCTGAGCCGAAGTTCCTTGAGCTGCAGACACTTACTGCAGATGTGATTGCTCGGGATCTCGCTGGTCTCCACATGCTGCAGTTATGGCGCACCACATGCTGCAGTTATGGCGCACCACTTGCCCTGTCATGTCTGCCTAACCTTCTTTATTTATTTCATTAGTTCATTAATTATTTTTATTATCAATTATTTGCTTCATTGGTTTATCTAGTTTGAATTACTAATTTAATAAAGTGAAGTTATAGCAATTTACAGTTTCTTAGCTAGCTTAGAGACTGAAAAAAACTGTAGTAGTCACCAACCAATCACCTGCCTGGTGTCCTGTGATGTCACTCCTCATTTTTTTCTCTCTCTCCTCCGCTCTTTATTCCCCTGGCTCTGCTCCTCCCCGACCAGGTCCGCTCTCGCCGCTGCTCTTGGTGAGTTTGTGCCTCCTCTCCTCCGCTCTTTATTCCCCTGGCTCCGCTCCTCCCTGACCAGGTCCGCTCTCGCCGCTGCTCACGGTGAGTTTATGCCTCCTCTCCTCCGCTCTTTATTCCCCTGGCTCCGCTCCTCCCTGACCAGGTCCGCTCTCGCCGCTGCTCACGGTGAGTTTATGCCTCCTCTCCTCCGCTCTTTATTCCCCTGGCTCCGCTCCTCCCTGACCAGGTCCGCTCTCGCCGCTGCTCACGGTGAGTTTGGGCCTCCTCTCCTCCGCTCTTTATTCCCCTGGCTCCGCTCCTCCCCGACCAGGTCCACTCTTGCCGCTGCTCTCGGTGAATTTGGGCCTCCTCTCCTCCGCTCTTTATTCCCCTGGCTCCGCTCCTCCCTGACCAGGTCCGCTCTCTCCGCTGCTCTCGTAGGACTGATTGACTGATGGTCGCAGCACTTTGCATTCATCACCAACAACTTGTTATAAAGCGCCTTTAACATAGAAAAAATATCCCGAGGTGTGAGGAAAAGATGAATATTGAGCTAAAGAAGGAGCTATTAGGAGAGGTGATGAAAAGGTGGGTTTTAAGGAGGGTCTCAGGAGGAGTTGGAGAGGCAGAGGGGTTGAAGGAGGAATTCCAGAGAGGGGGCCTAGGCGGCTGATGGCACACCACCATTGGTGGGGTGAAGGGAGAGAGGGGGTGCACATGAGACCAGAATCAGAGGAGCAAAGAGATTGTGTGAGAATTTTAAATTTGATACGTTGGAGGCAGTGAGCCAGTGTCGGTCAGCAAGGACAGAGGTGATGGGTGAGAGGGACGGGTTCGGGATCAGATGCAGGCCGCAGTTTTGGAGAAGCTGGATATGAGTTTGGAGATGATAAAGGCATAGATGAGGGTTTCAGCAGTAGATGGGTTGAGGCAAGGCAGAAACGGGTGTTGATACAGAGATAGCAGTAGTTGACGGAGAAGATGTGGGGTCAGAAGCTCAGCTCAGGGTTGCGAACCGTCTGGTTGAACCTGAGACAGTGGCTGGGGATTTCATGGAATGGGTAGTACAAGTAGGGAGTTTGTGGCAGGGGTTGGAGACATTGGCCCAGAAATTCGGGTCGGGGGCTTCCCGCGGTGCAAGCCCCCGACCTGCACTTAGCTAGCGCGCGGGCCATTGAGCTGTGGGCCCCCGTGGGATTCCGATCCGGGGCCTGGTCCAGCTGCTGGCGCGCAGTGCTTGCGTATCCCAGGGGCGCAGTTAGTTCGAAGTGTCCCCTGGGATCACGTGGGCCGTGGGGAGCCAATCGGAGCAGGGAATGCTCCATTCATAAGTCTGACAGGAAGTGCTGTCAAGACTTATAAATAATACGGCCCCAAAATAGCACTAAATCTTCAAATAAATTTTTTTTTAAATCACATTTTTGAAATAAACTATAAATTAAATGAAATAACTATTTTAAACAATAATTTAAATTTTTGAAAAAAATAATTTTATTTTCTAACGGGGCTAAAAATAAACTTACCTTGCTTTAAAGTATTTAAAAATAATAAACCTGTGGAAAAATGTTTTAATTTTAATTAATTCACCACTTGCCTTGTAAAAAGCAGGCCTTACGTCTGCTTTTTACATTTCTAAATTCTGCAGTACCCTCACGGAAAAACCTGTAAAAAAACAAACAAAAAAAATGAAGTTTGATGCGCACACGCAGCCTCCCCCGCGCACGCGTTCGACCTCTGAACCCCTTCGTTCAGAGGAACGGAAGTGCCGGTTTCCCGTGCATGCAGGAAACTGGCACTTCCATCGGGCCTACGGGTGAGTACCCCGTGCGTACTCACCCGTGGAGACCCAAATTTCTGGGCCGATGACTTCGGTCTTCCCAATGGTTAGCTGGAGGAATTTGCAGCTTATCCAAACCTGGATATGAGTGAGTGGGCAAAACTATGGCAAATAGAGTTCAATGTGCAGAAGTGTGATGTCATCCACTTTGGATCTAAACAAGACAGATAAGAATATTTTTTTAATGGTGACGAGACTGGCGCTGTGGAGGAGCGAAGGGATTTAGGTGTCCATGTACACAAATCACTAAAAGCTAGTAAATGCTAATGGAATGTTGGCCTTTATCTCAAGGGGATTAGAATTCAAAAGTGAGAAAATGATGCTTCAATTGTACAGAGTATTAGTCAGACCCATGTGGAGCACTGTGTCAGTTTTGAGCAGTGAACCTCAGGAAAGATACAACACAGATTCACCAAAATGATACTATGGCTTAAAGGGTTAAATTATGAGGACAGGTAGCATATGAATGTATTCATAGAATTACATAGAATGTACAGCACAGAAACAGGCCATTCCATGCCAGTGTTTATGCTCCACACAAGCCTCTCACCCTACTTCATCTAACCCTATCAACATATCCTTCTATTTCTTTCTCCCTCATATGTTCGCTGTGGTTCAGTGGTCGCACTCTCGCCATGGAGTCCAAAGGTTGTGGGTTCACGTCCCACTCCAGAGCCTTGAGCACAAAATCTAGGCTGACACTCTAGTGCAGTACTGAGGGAGTGCTGCACTGTCGTTTTTCTGATGAGATGTTAAATCAAGGCCCTGTCTACTTCCTCAGGTGGATGCAAAGATCCCATGGCACTATTTTGAAGAAGAACAGGGGAGTTATCTCCGGTGTCCTGGCCATATTTAAACCCTCTACCAACATTACTGAAAATAGACTATCTGGTCATTATCTCATTGTTGTTTGTGGGACCTTGCTGTGTGCAAATGGCTGCCGTGTTTCCTATGTTACAACAGTGACTACACTTCAAAAGTACTTCATTGGCTGTAAAGCGATTTGAGACGTCCTAAGGTTGCGATAGGCGCTATAGAAATGCAAGTCTTTCTTTTGTGTGTTTATCTAGCTTCCCCTTAATCGGATCACAATACTTCTATAAAAGTTACATTGTATTTACAGCACAGAAACAGGCCATTTGGCCCAACAGGTGCATGCCAGTGTTTATGCTCCACACGAACCTCCTCACCCCTCTTCATCTAACCCCATCAACATATCCTTCTATTCCTTTCTCCCTCATGTTTATCAAGCTTCTCCTTAAATGCATCTATGCTATTTGCCTCAACTACTCCTTGTGCTGGCGAGTTCCACATTCTCACCACTCTCTTGGTAAAGAAGTTTCTCCTGAATTTCCTGTTGGATTTATTACTGACTATCTTATTTATAGCCCCTAGTTTTGGTCTCTTTTCCTCCCCCCCCCCCCCCCCCCCCCATAAGTGGAACATTTTCTCTATGTCTACCCTATCAAACCCTATCATTATTTTAAAGACCTCTATCAGGCCACCCCTCAGTCTTTTTTCTGGAGAAAAGAGCTCCAGCCTGTTCAAACTTTCTTGAAATGTATAACCTTTCAATTCTGGTATCTTTCATGTAAATCTATTTTGCACCTTCTGCCGTGCCTCTATATCCTTTTTAATAATTTTGGTTCTACACAAGTTAAACATAATGGCCTAGAAATTCGGTTGGTAGTGCCAGCAATTAGCGCCTAAAGAGCCCGAGAATTGGGGCGTTACCCAATTTTCGGGCGGGCGCAGTGAATATAGTGCCACCTCCTATATTGAGTATCCTTTTAGCGCCGGTGCTAACTCTTTTCGCTCGCCCGCGGGCGCAGGCAGATCATGACGTCATTTCAGTGTACAACGCCTTTTTGGCGCCCCGGACCGGATATTCGGTGGCGCCCGCAACCTTTTTGCCTGGCGCTATTAGTGACAGTTGGATGGAGCATTCCCAGGCCCTTCTCGGACTCGGGGGGGCACTATTTAAAGGGGACAGCACTAGTGTAAAAGCTGCAGCCATTTGGGCTGGCCATTCTGATCGTTGCTGGAGAGAGTTGCTGACCTTCTGTTGGACAGTAATTTTCTCATTGAGCCTTCGGAGGCACTGGCACTGGCAGCTTGAGGGCCCGGCTTCCGAGCTGGTGATGCAGCATCTAAAAGCAGGGAGGTGGAAGCGTGGCTTTAGCAAAAGGACAGCTTGGCAGCAAGGGATGCCAGATTGCGGCAAGGCTATGACATGGGTCCACAGTGAGAAAGCATGCTGGCAGGGAGAACAAGTGGAAGGAGACAGTTGTAAAAGGTGAGAACCTTACCATTGCTGTCGACAATGGGGTCGGCAGCTGCAGTGGTTACAGGACCACTCAGACGTCCTCCAAGAATCTGGTGGACTTTCTCCTCGAGACCCGTGAGAGTGACCACTTGTGGAGGTCCTCCACCGGTGCGAAGCTGGTCTTTGCCAATCCTCGCCAGCTTGGACTGCAGGGGAAAGGAGGGGAAGTTATGTTACATGATGCCCTGAGTGATCATCTCATGCCCCCCATGGTGGAAGAGCCCTTGCATGATGCCCTGAGTGATCATCTCATGCCCCCCATGGTGCAAGAGCCCTTACATGACGCCTTGAGACAAATGTGCATGTGTGTGCCCAGAAAGGGCCATGGGTGCTTGCTGGCAGATGGCCAATGGGGCACAGCCCACCCTGTAGCCATAAAGTCAGGTGCAAATGAAGGGATGCAGAAGTTTGCAGAAACAACACTCACCCTCACGACCCGAGTGAGGTCGTTGAATTTCTTTCTGCGTTGGACAGGGCTCCTGGTCACCATGCTGCTGGAGTTGACCCTCTGGCATACATCCCTCCAAGCTCGTCAGTAGTCCTTATGATTCGGCCTTGTGCCATTATTTGGGTAGAGAACATCTCGCCGGCGCTCCACTGCGGCCACCAATTGCTCCAGAGCCTCATTGGTGAAGCGCTCTGCTCTCTGTCTCACCTTCTCCATCTGGTCCAAGTTTTTAGCGCCAGAGAAGGGCCTGCGCCGATTCTGAGGCCTGCAAGGCGAAGAGTGTGGATGCTGAAGCTGACTGACCCACCCCTTTAAGAGCTGGCCGGCGCCTGGAAGTCTCGTGAGCATCAGTAATTGAGAGCACCTGCGCTGCGCCCGTCCGCTCCGATATTGGGTTGCGCCAGAAGTTTAGCGCCTTAGGAGTCCCATGTAATGCCTGAATTCGCGCCTCAATCCCCTTTAGGGGCGATGCAACCCAATTTCGTGCCAGGCAGCGATAAGTTTCGTCTGGTTATAAACTTTGCGCAGCGCCAGTTCTAACGCCTCAAGCGGGGCTATACCCAATTTCTAGGCCAATGTCTCTGCTTTTCAATTCCATCCCTTCTAGAAATGAACTCCAGTGATTTGTTTGCTTTTTTTATAGCCTTATTAATGTGTTGCTACTTTTAGTAATTTGTATCTGTACCCCCTTTGCTCCTCTACCTCATTTAGACTCTTATTTTCCAAGGAGTTTGTGGCCTCCTTATTCTTCCTACAACACCTCACACTTAACTATGTTGAAATTAATTTCCCAATTACACATCCATTTTGCAATTTTATTAATGTCTTGCATTTTGTCAGTGCCTTCCTCAGTATTAACTATACCACCCAATTTGATGTCATGTGCAAATTTTGAAATTGTATTTCTGATTCCCTAGTCCAAATGGTTTATGTAAATGGTGAATAACAGTGGTCCCAGCACCAATCCTTGTGGAACACTACTTTCCACCTTTTGCCAATCTGAGTAACTATCCTTAAACCCATACTCCTGGTTTTTTGTTTTGTAGCCAGCTTGCTATCCATTCTGCTACTTGTCCCGACATGTTTTGGTTCGTTCCTAGTAAATCGTATTTCCCTTACACATACTGCAGGTAGATTAAGGCTCAAGTGGAGCATAAACACCGACATGGACTGATTTGGCCGAATGGTCTGTTTCTGTGCTGTATATATTTCTATATAATTCGATATTCTGACCTTAGTCATGGGTCTACTATTCCCTTGAGTTTAGAAAGTTGATGGGGGGGTGTAATCAAGGTGTTTAAAATGATAAAGGGATTTGATAGGATAGATACAAATAAACTATTTCCTTTGGTGGGGGAATCCAGACAAGAGGGCACAATCTTAAAATCAGAGCTAGGGCTTTGAGCTACGCCACACAAGATTACCTAGTACTTTCAAAATGGCTCAGCTTACTACTTTCTTCCAGCAATTTCCACGCCAGGATTTTGACTGCTTTCCCATTTCTGGTTTCTGGGCTCAATTTGTAAACTTGTTGATGGGGCAGAGCTGGGATTTTTGTATTTTTTATTTGAGGTCAGAAAGTTGACCATTGATGGATCTTACTGGATAACGTTAACAAATCCTTCCTCCCCTCCCCATCTGGGGTTTGTACCTGCAATTTCCATGTAACGTGGTGTGTTACAGGGCTTTGCTCACGTGCAGGCCGGAAGTCAGCTGTTTACCCACCAGGGTGGAATGACAATTGGGAGACAGCAGAATAATCAGATGCTTAGTTGTATTGACAGAGGCCATGTGTAGGTCACCTGCCCGCCATCTCAGCTGGTCTGGTGTGTTCCAATGCAGTCTACAATGGGGAGAAAAGAAGTGTTGCATCTGTGGCTCTGTCAACTTGACTGTTGGTGGTTCTTGATCATGGGGATGCTGAGAATGGTGCATATATCGACAATCCAATGGCAACCGCATGGGTGGTCAAAGAAAATAAAGAAGGCGTAAACCGGGCAGTTAGTAAACTAAACAATATTTTTGATAATTTGGCAACAAATGCAAACTTGAAAGCTCGCAAGAACAAACCCAAAACAAAAAACTATGAAAAATGGTTTGACCATGATTGCCATAACATGAGGAAAAAACTTAGAAAACTATCAAACCAAAAACACAGACATCCAGAAAACGAGGAATTACGCCTTACTTATTGTCAGACGCTAACACAATACAGAAACACACTCAGGACCAAAAAAGAGCAATTTATTAAGAATACACTCAGCTCCATGGAGGAATCCATTGAGTCGAATTGTTTCTGGGACAACTTGAAAACACTACACAAAAAACAACACGACGATTTGTCCATTCAAAATGGGGACACATGGGTAAACCACTTTGAAAAATTATACCAGAAAAACACACTAGGACCAGAGCAACACCAAATACGCAAAAAACTTGAAAAGCTTGAAATGGCCATAAAAGATAACCAAAACCCGCTAGACGCCATAATAACAGAAAAAGAACTTCTTGAAAAACTCAAGGACCTGCGACCAGGAAAAGCTTGCGGGACAGACGGCATACTAAACGAGATGATTAAACACGCAGACGACAAACTGAAACTGGCTATCCTAAAACTCTTCAACTTGGTTCTGAGTGTCGGTTATTTCCCTGACATCTGGAACAAAGGACTCATAACACCCATATACAAAAGTGGGGACAAAATCGACCCAAACAACTATCGAGGCATCTGTGTAAACAGTAACCTGGGGAAGGTATTCTGTAGCATCATAAACAAAAGACTTATAAACTTCCTTGAAGAGCACAATGTCTTGAGTAAAAGCCAAATTGGATTCCTGCCAAACTATAGAACATCCGATCATATCTTCACCCTACAGACCCTAATTGACAAACACGTTCACCATAACAAAAGCAAAATCTACGCATGCTTTGTAGATTTCCAGAAGGCTTTCGACTCCATCTGGCATGACGGTTTATTCCTGAAACTTATCGAAAGCGGGGTAGGAGGGAAAACATATGATGTAATTAAATCAATGTATACAAACAATAAATGTGCAGTTAAAATTGGAGACAAACAAACAAAATACTTCCCACAGGGGCGGGGGGTGACGCAGGGCTCGCCAATCTCACCGACACTCTTTAATATTTACATTAATGGATTGGCAAAACTACTTGAACAATCTACAGCACCCGGCCTCACCCTATATGAATCCAAGGTTAAATTCCTCCTCTATGCCGACGACCTGGTTCTGCTGTCACCAACTAAGGAGGGTCTACAGCAGAACCTGGACCTGCTGGAGTCGTACTGCCAGACTTGGGCCCTGACAATAAATCCCCAAAAAACCAAAGTCCTTGTGTTCCAGCAAAGATCCAAACAACATGGACCCACAATAAATTTCACAGTAGGAACAACCAAAATTGAACAAACCACTCACTACACATACTTGGGCTTAAAAATCAGTTCTACGGGAAACTTCAAACTGGCTGTGAATGAACTGAAAGAGAAAGCAAGAAGGGCTTTCTATGCCATCAAAAAATCAATCCAAATAGAAATCCCAATTAGCATTTGGCTCAAAATTTTCAAATCAGTAATTGAACCAATTGCACTCTATGGCAGTGAGGTCTGGGGACCACTAACACAACAAGATTTTGCAAAATGGGACAAACACCCAATTGAGATCCTACATGCGGAATTCTGTAAAAGTATCCTCCGGACTCAAAGGAAAACAGTAAACAACGCATGCAGGGCGGAACTAGGCCAATACCCATTAATAATCACTATCCAAAAAAGAGCCACCAAATTTTGGAATCACCTACAAATGAGCAACCCCCAATGCTATCACTACGACGCCCTGAAATGCCAAGAGCTGACCATAAAGAAGAATACCCTCAGTCAACTAGTCCTGGGACTCAATAAAGTAACTAATAACAATACTAACAATAACCAGCCCCAGGACAGTGACAGGGTAACACAAAGAATTCGACCCAACACAATCGTCGCTAAGCAAAAGGAAAAATATCTGTCATATTGGGCAGAAACAACAAAAACCCAAAGCAAACTCAATTGCTACTTGGCCCTAAACAGACAATACAACATAGCTGATTACCTGACCATGGTAAAGGATAACAAACTGAGAAGAACCTTGACAAGGTACAGACTTAGCGAACATAGCCTAGCGATCGAAAAAGGCAGACACAGGCAGACCAGGCTGCCAAGAGAAGACAGGATATGCTCTCACTGCAGTCAGGGAGTAGTTGAGACAGAGATGCACTTCCTCACAGCCTGTGGAAAATATCAGGGCATCAGAGAGAATTTCTATCAAAAATTCTCACAAATATGCCCTGAATTCAGAAATCTGACTGACAACCAAAAACTCCCATTCCTACTGGGGGAGGAGAGAAGCTGTGTAACACTGGCGGCACACTATGTTACAGCTTGCCATGAACAGAGGGACAACCAGTAAACTAAGACAAGAGTATATATAAACAAGGCGAAAATATATTTATAAACTCAGGGATATACCTGTTTATACACTGTATGAATGGAACCGCGTTTATGTGTTCAACCATAAATGTATTTTGATGCTTTGGCAACATAAGATGTACCTTATCATGCCAATAAAGCGATTTGTATTGTATTGTATTGTGTTGTTTATTCAGGCTAAAAGTGAACCTGGCCACAAAAGGTGTACAGAGGAGAAGAGGGGAAACATGACAGACTCCAAATCAAGTTGCAGACCAAAATCTGAGAGTGACCGAGGACAATCTGGAGTCAAGTAAGTAATGCTGATACATGTTACATGACTCATTGGTTTTGCTCAGGCAGCGTAAGTGTTGCAGAAGATTTTCTAAAATGCTAATAATTACTCTTTTGTTTTATTCGCTGTATAGACCCATTATTCAACCATGATGCAGTTTGTAAATAAAATTATAAACCAAGTAACTCCCCTAACTCCCTCTCCCCACCACCCCCTACCCCCCATGAGTATTTGAGTGTTCACCAGGGGTTCCCACCCTCCACTGGGAATTTATGCCGGCCACTGCCATTTCCCCCCCCCCCCCCCCCCCCAGTTTTTCCATCCCTGTCCGCTCCCCCTGCTGCCCCAACCTCCTCCCATCAGTCCAATTATGCCCTCTACCCTCCAACCCCACTTGACCTGAATACTCTCCTCAGTCTCAACTCCCCATATGCAATGCCAAGAGAGATTAACTAGTATTACTGTATCTGTAAAGATGTTAGTTGCCTTAGCTTGTAAAATAGCATGGGCCTACATTAAACATAGTAAGCAGATAAATACAAGTGGAGTCATTGTTAGCCCTTTGAGTACACACCTCAGAGAACAGAGTTTGGAAAAAGTACAGCTTACAGTCAAGAGAAAAAGCTACAAAAATCTGAACCAGCACCCTGTCCATCCTTGCTTTTATCATGGTATGACAATTTCATGGTCCCAACAGCTCACTGCTGTCTATGGAAAAGTGGCAAATGGAATTCAATCCGGAGAAGTGAGATAATACATCTGGGAATATACAATAAATGGTAGGATATTGAGAAGTGTAGAGGAACAGAGGGAACTTGGAGTGCATGTCCACAGATCCCTGAAGGTAGCAGGACAGGTAGGTAAGGCGGTTAAGAAGACATAAGGGATACTTTCCTTTATTAGCCGAGGCATAGAACACAAGAGCAGGGAGGTTATGCTTGAACTGTATAAAACACTAGTTAGGCCACAGCTAGAGTACTGTGTACAGTTCTGGTCACCACATTACAGGAAAGATGTGATTGCACTAGAGAGGGTACAGAGGAGATTTACGAGGATGTTGCCAGGACTGGAGAATTTTTAGCTATGAGGAAAGATTGGATAGGCTGGGGTTGTTTTCTTAGGAACAGAGGAGACTGAGGGGAGACTTGATCGATGTGTATAAAATTATGAGGGGCCTAGATAGAGTGGAAAGGAAGAACCTATTTCCCTTAGCAGTGAAGTCAATAACCAGGGGGCATAGATTTAAAGTAATTGGCCGAAGGATTAGAGGGGAGGTGAGGAGAACATTTTTCACCCAGAGGGTGCTGGGGTTCTGGAACTCACTGCCTGAAAGGGTGGTAGAGGCAGAAACCCTCATCACATTTAAAAAGTACTTGGATACGCACTTGAAGTGCCGTAACTTACAGGGCTACGGACCAGGAGCTGGAAAGTGGGATTAGGCTGGATAGCACTGATGCGCTATCAATTACTCATAAAAGACTGAGAGTTAAGAGAGTAACTAAAGGCTTTTATTAACAAAAGAATGAAGGTCTGCCTCGAGTGGTCGACCGGTCCAGAATACAAAGGGGCTGGGGAGCAGTCACCTTTATACTAGGACTTGTGGGAGGAGTCAGCCGAGGCATGTCCAGGCATGTACACAGTGGAATACAAACAGTGGTTTACCACATTCACCCCTTGTTTAAAATTGAGTCCGGTGGGGTGAAGTGAAATTAGCATTTGGCTCAAAATTTTCAAATCAGTAATTGAACCAATTGCACTCTATGGCAGTGAGGTATGGGGACCGCTAACTCAACAAGAATTCGCAAAATGGGACAAACACCCAATTGAGATCCTACATGCAGAATTCTGTAAAAGTATCCTCCGGACTCAAAGGAAAACAGTAAACAATGCATGCAGGGCGGAACTAGGCCAATATCCATTAATAATCACTATCCAAAAAAGAGCCATCAAATTTTGGAATCACCGACAAATGAGCAACCCCCAATGCTATCACTACGACGCCCTGAAATGCCAAGAGCTGACCATAAAGAAGAATACCCTCAGTCAACTAGTCCTGGGACTCAGTGAAGTAACTACTAACAATACTAACAATAACCAGCCCCAGGACAGTGACAGGGTAACACAAAGAATTCGACCCAACACAATCGTCGCTAAGCAAAAGGAAAAATATCTGACATATTGGGCAGAAACAACAAAAACCCAAAGCAAACTCAATTGCTACTTGGCCCTAAACAGACAATACAACATAGCTGATTACCTGACCATGGTAAAGGATAACAAACTGAGAAGAACCTTGACAAGGTACAGACTTAGCGAACATAGCCTAGCGATCGAAAAAGGCAGACACAGGCAGACCAGGCTGCCAAGAGAAGACAGGATATGCTCTCACTGCAGTCAGGGAGTAGTGGAGACAGAGATGCACTTCCTCACAGCCTGTGGAAAATATCAGGACATCAGGGAGAATTTCTACCAAAAATTCTCACAAATATGCCCTGAATTCAGAAATCTGAATGACAACCAAAAACTCCCATTCCTACTGGGAGAGGAGAGAAGCTGTGTAACACTGGCGGCACACTATGTTACAGCTTGCCATGAACAGAGGGACAACCAGTAAACTAAGAAAAGAATATATATAAACAATGCGAATGTATATTTATACACTCAGGGATATACCTGTTTATACACTGTATGAATAGAACTGTGTTTATGTGCTCAACCATAAATGTATTTTGATGCTTTGGCAACATAAGATGTAACTTATCATGCCAATAAAGCGATTTGAATTGTGAATTGTATTAAAAGTTAGTGTATTGGAGTCTCTCCGGAGGTCTTGTCTGCCGCTGTGATCGGCGTGGCGGCGGCAGGGGTAGTGGAGCTTCCGGCGTCGAGTCCCGCGTAGGCTGTGGCACAGGCGTGTCGTCCTCGTAGATGTCGAGCGGGTCGCTGGGCCCAGGCCTGCCGTCTGCTGGGGCTGGATATCGGATCGTGGGGGGGGGGGGGGGGGGTAGTGAGTAGTGGGTTACTGCGGCCCCCGAGGGTGCAAGGTCTCTTATGGAGACTGTGTCCTCCCGCCCGTCCGTCCGTCCGGGTATGCAATGTAAGCATACTGGGGGTTGGCGTGGAGGTCGACCCTCTCGACCAGGGGGTCCGTCTTATGGGTCCTCACGTGCCTTCTCAGTAGGACCGGCCCTGGAGACGTCAGCCATGGCGGTAGCGATGTCCCCGATGTGGACTTCCTTGGGAAGACAAACATTTTCTCATGAGGGGTGGCGTTAGTGGCAGTGCAGAGCAGTGACCGAATAGAGTGGAGCGCATCGGGGAGCACATCCTGCCAGCGGGAGGTTGGAAGGCCCCTAGACTTTAAGGCTAGCAGGGCGGCCTTCCAAACTGTCGCATTTTCTCTTTCCACCTGTCCGTTCCCCCGGGGGTTGTAACTGGTGGTCCTGCTTGTGGCAATACCCCTAGTTAGCAGGTACTGACGGAGTTCGTCGCTCATAAACGATGAGCCCCGGTCGCTATGGATATAGCTGGGGAAACCGAACAGGGTGAAGAGGTCGTTCAGACATTTAATGACCGTGGCACTGGTCATGTCCGGGCAGGGGATGGCGAACGGGAAACGGGAGTACTCATCAATAATATTGAGGAAGTACACATTGCGGTCGGAGGAGGGGAGAGGCCCTTTAAAATCAACGCTCAGGCGCTCGAAGGGGCGAGTGGCTTTTATCAGGTGGGCCCTGTCTGGTCTATAAAAGTGCAGTTTGCACTCAGCGCAGACTTGGCAGTTCCTGGTCATGGTCCTGACCTCCTCAATAGAGTAAGGCAGGTTGCGGGCCTTGATGAAGTGGAAGAACATGGTGACCCCCGGGTGGCAGAGGTCATTGTGGAGGGCCCGCAGTCTATCGATCTGCGCGCTGGCGCAGGTGCCACGCGATAGCGCATCCGGGGGTTCATTGAGCTTCCCGGGCCGGTACAAGATCTCGTAATTGTAGGTGGAAAGTTCGATTCTCCACCTCAAGATCTTGTCCTCCTTGATACGGTGGAAGGCTAAGCGGGCCTCTGCCGTCAAGGGAAAAGAGGTGGACTTGATCAGCGGACGGGCCTTGTCCGCATAGTAGGGGACCCACTGGGCGTAATAGGAGAAAAACCCTAGGCACCTCTTCAGGGCCTTGGGGCAGTGGGAGTTCCATAAGGGGACGCATCCGGTCGGGGTCGGGGCCGATGACTCCGTGTTCCACAACACAGCCAAGGATGGCGAGGCGGGTTGTGCGGAACATGCACTTCTCCTTGTTATATGTCAGGTTCAGGAGTTGGGCGGTGCGGAGGAATTTTTCGAGGTTTGCGTCATGGTCCTGCAAGTCACGGCCGCAGATGGTCACATTGTCCAGATATGGGAAAGTGGCCTGCAACGCATTTTGATCTACCATCCGGTCCATCTCCCTTTGGAAGACGGAGACCCCGTTGGTGACGCCGAAGGGAACCCTAAGGAAGTGATAGAGGCGGCCGTTTGCCTCAAAGGCAGTATACTGGCGGTCCTCAGGGCGGATAGGGAGCTGGTGGTACGCTGATTTCAGGTCAATGGTTGAGAAGACGCGGTACTGCGCGATCTGGTTGACCATATCAGCTATGCGGGGGAGTGGGTAGGCGTCCAGCAGGGTGTAGCGATTTATTGTCTGGCTGTAGTCGATGACCAGGCGCTGCTTCTCGCCGGTCTTAACGACCACAACCTGGGCTCGCCAGGGGCTGGTGCTGCCCTCAATAATCCCTTCCTTCAGGAGCCGCTCCACTTCGGTTTTAATGAAAACCCTGTCCCCGGCACTGTATCGCCTGCTCTTTGTGGCGATGGGCTTACAGTCGGGGGTGAGGTTAGCAAACAGTGGGGGGGGGGGTGACTGAGTGTGGAGAGGTTGCACCTGGTGCGCGGCGGGCAATTTGGAAGCTGCTGGCTGCAGACTGTGAGTGGGGGTAGGGGTCCACCGTACGCCATCGTAACACTTTTAAGGTGGCACTGAAAATCTAACCCCAGCAGGACGGCAGCGCAGAGGTCGGGCAGGACCAGAAGTTTAAAATGATCGTACACAGTCCCGTCTACTTCGAGTGTCACCACGCAGTAGCCGCCGATGTCCGCCGACTGGGACTCGGAGGCCATAGAAATCCGCTGGTGCGCAGGCAGGACTGGGAGAGAGCAACGCCGCACCGTGTCGGGGTGGATGAAGCTCTCCGTGCTCCCAGAGTCAAAAAGGCAGATTGTATCGTGACCATTTACCTTAATGTCCATTGTGGAACTGGCCAGCTGGTGCGGTCTCGCTTGGTCCAGTGTAACGGATGCCAGCGTAGGGGTCGGTGTGTCGCTGCGGGTATCAGATGAGGCGGTGTTGGGGGCCTGCTGTGTTCCGGCTGTCGTCCAAGATGGCGGCGTCCATGATCCCCATGTGGCTGGAGGCGTCCAAAATGGCTGCTGTACCGGTGGTTCGCACATGGCCGGGGAGGCCCAAGATGGCGGCCCGCATGGCCCACACGCGGCGCTGCTGGGGTTCGGGGTGTCTTTGGCCCTGCAGACGCTAGCGTAGTGTCCCTTCTTCCCGCAGCCCGAGCAGATCGCGTTTTTCGCCGGGCAGCGCGCTCTAGGGTGTTTTGCCTGGCCACAGAAGTAGCATTTCTGGCCTTGGGGCACTGCTGTCTGGCCTTGGGACACTGCTGCGGCAGTTGGGCCGTTGCTGGGGTGGCACGGTGCTATGAGGCGGTCCTACCGTGTCCCAGGCTGTCATTCCCCGCGGCGTCCACGGTGCAGAGGAGTAGGCATCCATGCCCCGGTAGGCTGCATCCAATGATAGTGCGAGTTCAGAGGCCTTGTTGAGGTCGAGGTCACTCTGCTCCAGCAGTCGCTGTCGGGTGTAATTGGATCTGTGGCCCGCTACAAAAGCGTCCCGGATAAGTTCCTCTGTGTACACGGCGGCCTTTACATCCTTACAACCACAGGCCCGGCCAAGCACAGACAGCGCCTGAAGGTATTCCACGGTCGATTCCCCAGGTTGTTGTTTACGACTCCCCAGAAGGTGCCTGGCGTACACTTCGTTCACTGGGCACGTGTACTGGTCCTTGAGGAGCTTGATAGCGTCCGCATACGAGGTCGCGTCTTGGATGACCGAGTACACTCGGTGGTTCACTTTGGAGGTCAGGACATCCAGTTTGTCCTCGTCCGATTTGATTGCTGCGGAGGCGGTCAGGAATTTTTCGAAACACTTAAGCCAGTGAGTAAACTTGGTGGATGAGTCCGCCTCCCGATGATCTAAGTCCAGGCATGCTGGTGTGAGGATCTTCTCCATTATAAAAATTTTGTTAATAAAATTGATGCGCTATCAATTACTCATAAAAGACTGAGAGTTAAGAGAGTAACTAAAGGCTTTTATTAACAAAAGAATGAAGGTCTGCCTCGAGTGGTCGACCGGTCCAGAATACAAAGGGGCTGGGGAGCAGTCACCTTTATACTAGGACTTGTGGGAGGAGTCAGCCGAGGCATGTCCAGGATTGTACACAGTGGAATACAAACAGTGGTTTACCACAAGCACTTTGTCCGCCGGCACAGACACGATGGGTCAAATGGCCTCCTTCTGTGCCGTAAATTTCTATCATTCTGTGATTTTTATCCTGAACCAGTTCCTTTTCCCATTGTTAACAGCAATGTCATGCTGTTACTGTGTAAATAGGAAGAGTCTCATGCATCGTTTCTGCATCATGACTGGTTTCAGTCAGTTATGTTTGTAGTTTGGTGTTGGCTTGATTTGGCCATAGAACCTCCACACAAGTCATTTTTATTGAACTTTCAGTCTAAAATAGTGTTTCAATGCACAGAAAAATCCATACAGTGGGAGCCAAAATCTGTACATTCCATCAGCATCATCCAGAAACTGGCACTGACCAACAGTATCATCCTGCCAGACATAGTCAGCACTTAGTATCCTTTGCAGATAGTGGTCACCCTTGGGATTTATTAGTTTTGAGCCTTTTTAACATCTGTCTGGAGCATCTATGCAGATAACATCACAAGGATTGAGTTTAGTTGTAGAACCTCCTATAATTGGTGACGTGCTATGGTGCTTTCTACAGTGAGTACTTCTAGGACGTAATCACCATATGGAGCTATTTTTTGTTCAACCTCAATTTCATCCTTAATCTCAATTCTTTCATCCTCTTGCTGGTCGAATACCAGAAGAATTTCTTACTGTTCCACTTGGCTCTATGTCTATATTCATTCCAGTTTCCTTTTTGCTTCCTTTTTCACGTTATTTTGGAGGCTCCTGTACTCCCAGCGGTTTCTGTCATCTTTCTCCTTACAGACTTTGTAGAGTTCTGTTTTTCTTACTTATTCATATTCATCATTCCATAGGATATACAGCACAGAAACAGGTCATTCGGCTGAATCAGTCCATGCCGACGTTTATGCTCCACTCGAGCCTCCTCTCGTCTTTCCTCATCTAATTCTATCAGCATAACCCTCTATTCCCTTCTCCTCATATGCTTATCTAACCGCCGCTTAAATGCATCTATACTATTCACTTCAACCACTCGCTGTGGTAGCGAGTTCCACATTCTCACCACTCTCTGGGTAAAGATGTTTTTCCTGAATTCCCTATTGGATTTCTTGGTGACTATCTTATATTGATGGCCTCTCGTTTTGCTCTTCCCCACAAGTGGAAACATTCTCTCTCTATCCACTCTATCAAAACCATTCATAATTCTAAAGACCTCTATTAGGTCAACCCCTCAGCCTTCTCTTTTCATGAGAAAAGAGACCCAGCCTGTTCATCCTTTCCTGATATGTATACCCTCGCATTTCTGGTATCAGCCTTGTAAATCTTCTCTGCACCCTCTCCAGTGCCTCTATATCCTTTTTATAATATGAGCGACCAGAATTGCACACACTACTGCAAGTGTGGTCTAACCGAGGTTCGATACAAGTTTAGCATAACTTCCCTACTTTTCAATTCTATCCCTCTAGAAATAGATCTTAGTGTTTGGTATGCTTTTTTTAATTGCCTTGTTAACCTGTGTCGATACTTTCAGTGATTTGTGTATTTGTACTCCAACATCCCTTTGTTCCTCTACCCCATTTAGATTCTTATTTTCCAAGTATTATATTATTTCCCTCCTCTCTCTCCCTCTCCCCTCCCTCCTCTCACCTCCCCCTCCCTCCTCTCCCTCCCTCCTCTCCCTCCCTCCTCTCCCTCCTCCCCCTCCCTCCTCCCTCCCCTCCCTCCTCCTCCTCCCTCCCTCTCTCTCCCCCTCCCTCCCTCTCTCTCCCCTCCCTCCCTCTCTCTCCCCCTCCCCCTCTCTCTCCCCCTCCCTCCCTCTCTCTCCCCCTCCCTCCCTCTCTCTCCCCCTCCCTCCCTCTCTCTCCCCCTCCCTCCCTCTCTCTCCCCCTCCCTCCCCTCTCTCTCCCCCTCCCTCCTCTCTCTCCCCCTCCCTCCCTCTCTCTCCCCCCTCCCTCCTCTCTCTCCCCCTCCCTCCTCTCTCTCCCCCTCCTCCTCTCTCTCCCCCCTCCCTCCTCTCTCTCCCCCTCCCTCCTCTCTCTCCCCCTCCCTCCTCTCTCTCTCCCCCTCCCTCCTCTCTCTCTCCCCCTCCCTCCTCTCTCTCTCCCCCTCCCTCCTCTCTCTCCCCCCTCCCTCCTCTCTCTCCCCCCTCCCTCCTCTCTCTCCCCCCTCCCTCCTCTCTCTCCCCCCTCCCTCCTCTCTCTCCCCCTCCTCCTCTCTCTCCCCCCTCCCTCCTCTCTCTCCCCCTCCCTCCTCTCTCTCCCCCTCCCTCCTCTCTCTCCCCTCCCCTCCTCTCTCTCCCCCCTCCCTCCTCTCTCTCCCCCTCTCCCTCCTCTCTCTCCCCCTCCCTCCTCTCTCTCCCCCCTCCCTCCTCTCTCTCCCCCTCCCTCCTCTCTCTCCCCCTCCCTCCTCTCTCCTCCCCCTCCCTCCTCTCCCTCCCTCCTCTCCCTCCCTCCTCCCTCCTCTCTCTCCCCCTCCCTCCTCTCTCTCCCCCTCCCTCCTCTCTCTCCCCCTCCCTCCTCTCTCTCCCCCTCCCTCCTCTCTCTCCCCCCTCCCTCCTCTCCCTCCCCCTCCCTCCTCTCTCTCCCCCTCCCTCCTCTCTCTCCCCCTCCCTCCCCCTCCCTCCTCCCCCTCCCTCCCCCTCCCTCCTCCCCCTCCTCTCCCTCCCTCCTCTCCCCCTCCCTCCTCTCCCTCCCTCTTCTCCCTCCCTCTTCTCCCTCCCTCTCTTCCCTCCCCCCTCCCCCTCCCTCTCTTCCCTCCCCCCTCCCCCCCGCTCTTCTCGCCCCCTCCCCCCGCTCTTCTCGCCCCCTCCCCCCCGCTCTTCTCGCCCCCTCCCCCCCGCTCTTCTCGCCCCCCTCCCCCCCGCTCTTCTCGCCCCCTCCCCCCCGCTCTTCTCGCCCCCTCCCCCCCGCTCTTCTCGCCCCCTCCCCCCCGCTCTTCTCGCCCCCTCCCCCCCGCTCTTCTCGCCCCCTCCCCCCCGCTCTTCTCGCCCCCTCCCCCCCCTCTTCCGCCCCCTCCCCCCGCTCTTCTCGCCCCCTCCCCCCCGCCTCTTCTCGCCCCCTCCCCCCCGCTCTTCTCGCCCCCTCCCCCCCGCTCTTCTCGCCCCCTCCCCCCCACTCTTCTCGCCCCTCCCCCCCGCTCTACTCGCCCCCTCCCCCCCCGCTCTACTCGCCCCCTCCCCCCCGCTCTTCTCGCCCCCTCCCCCCCGCTCTTCTCGCCCCCCCCGCTCTTCTCGCCCCCTCCCCCCGCTCTTCTCGCCCCCCCCACTCTTCTCGCCCCCTCCCCCCCCGCTCTTCTCGCCCCCTCCCCCCCGCTCCTTCTCGCCCCCTCCCCCCGCTCTTCTCGCCCCCATCCCCCCGCTCTTCTCGCCCCCTCCCCCCGCTCTTCTCGCCCCCTCCCCCCCGCTCTTCTCAGCCCCCTCCCCCCCCGCTCTTCTCGCCCCCCCCTCCCCCCCGCTCTTCTCGCCCCCTCCCCCCCCGCTCTTCTCGCCCCCTCCCCCCGCTCTTCTCGCCCCCTCCCCCCGCTCTTCTCGCCCCCTCCCCCCGCTCTTCTCGCCCCCTCCCCCCCGCTCTTCTCGCCCCCCTCCCCGCCGCTCTTCTCTCCCCCCTCCCCCCCGCCTCTTCTCGCCCCCTCCCTGCCGCTCTTCTCTCCCCCTCCCTCCCTCTCCCCCTCCCTCCCTCCCCGCGCTTCTCTCCCCCTCCCTCCCTCCCGCGCTTCTCTCCCCCTCCCTCCCTCCCGCGCTTCTCTCCCCCTCCCTCCCTCCCGCGCTTCTCTCCCCCCTCCTCCCTCCCGCTCTGCTCTTCTCCCTCGCTCATCTTCCTCCCACCCCCCGCCCCCTTCCCCAATCTCCCTCTGTTCCCCCTTTCCCCCCTCTCTAATCTATCTGAGAAGCTTCAGTGCTTCCCCTGAAGCTTGTTTTCTGGTTCTCCCAAACTAGATTCACTCTTGTATTGTATTTACAGAATCCCACATAGCTTGTGTGACAATTTATTTTGATTCCACTTCAGGTCATCTGTTGACGGGAAAGGTAATGACCGAAACAACAGCCGAGCAGACTCCAGGAAGCAGGAGAATGATAGGAAGGACAAAAGGAGGGGAAAGGAGGAACACCGATACAGATCTTCACATTCAAGTAAGGGAGATTGAGAGAAGCACATGGGAAGTGGTGCCTGGGCAGTGCATTAGGTTAACACACTATCATTTGAGCCGGATTTCAATCACGTGCCAAGTATTGAGATGAAAACCTCCTCTCTGCTAGATGTAAGGGTCCTAAATGAAATGAGATTGCGAAATATTTACCTGTACAGAAGTGGCTATAAGTTAGCAGTTAATTTGTAGTGTTCCAAAGAAAAGCTGCAAAGATAGTTGTAAGTTGGAAATGGAAGGGCTGCACCAGGGCATTTGAAGATGCTCTCTCCCAAGGCTGAGTTTAAAGCCCATTATTTGGGCAGAGTAGAGGGCACGTTCCTCTATATCTGGCCTTATACCTGGCTTGGTTACATGTGACATTGGGCATGGAAGTGCTCCTTTCTCCAGCATTGACATACCTCACCTTGATGAGACTCGATACACCGAAAACAAATCCAAGCTGTGAGTAGTTTTGTACTGAGTTGAGTTAGACATGGTTGGTTCCTTTTTTGGTCTACTTGTATCCTAAATCTTAGCACAGCTGTCTATGATCAGGATGCAAGGGAACGGTAACATAGTGGTAATGTTACTAGGCTAGTAATCCAGAGGACTGGACTAATGATCCAGGGACGGCTGCTGGGGAATTTAAATGCAGTTAATTAAATAAATCTGAGCGGCTGCAGAACATCTTGGAAGGGGAGGGTGAACAGCCAGTTGTCGTGGTGCATATAGGCACCAACGATATAGGTAAAAAGCGGGATGAGGTCCTAAAAGCAGAGTAGAGGGAGTTAGGAGATAAATTAAAAAGCAGGACCTCAAAGGTAGTAATCTCAGGATTGCTACCAGTGCCACGTGCTAGTCAGAGTAGAAATAGAAGGATACTTCAGATGAATACGTGGCTAGAGGAATGGTGCCAGGGGGAGGGATTCAAGTTCCTGGGACATTGGAACCGGTTCTGGGGGAGGTGGGACCAGTTCAAACCGGACGGTCTGCACCTGGGCAGGGCTGGAACCGATGTCCTAGGGGGTTTGTTTGCTAGTACTGTGGGGGAGGGTTTAAACTAAAATGGAAGGGGGTTGGGAACCTGAGCAGGGAGACAGAGGAAACGGAAACGAGGATAAAAGCAAAAGATAGGAAGGAGAAAAACAAAAGTGGCAGTCAGAGAAACCAACGGTTTAAATCAAACATGGCCACAGTAAATAATAATTCTAATGGGTCTTAAGAGCAGCTTTGTGTCGTAATGCGAGGAGCATTTGTAATAAGGTGGATGAATTGGCTGCGCAAATAGAGGTAAACGAATATGATTTGGTTGGGATTACGGAACATGGCTCAAGGATGGCCAAGACTGGGAACTCAACATCCAGGGGCATTCGATATTCAGGAAAGATAGGCAAAAAGGAAAGGGAGGTGGGGTAGCATTACTGGTTAAAGAAGGGATTAACACAATTGTAATGAAGGATATTAGCTCTGATGAGGTGGAATCTGTATGGGTAGAATGAGAAATACTAAGGGGGAAAAAACATTAGTGGGAGTGGTATATAGACCTCCAAACAGTAAGGCGGAGGTTGGGGATGGCATTAAAAGGGAAATTAAAGAAGCGTGCAATAAGGGCACAGCAGTCATCATGGGTGACTTTAATCTACATATAGATTGGGCTAACCAAATTGGTAACAATACTGTGAAGGAGGAATTCCTGGAGTGTTTACGGGATGGTTTCCTGGACCAATATGTCGAGGAACCAACCAGAGATCAGGCCATCTTAGACTGGGTATTATGTAACGAGAAAGGATTAATTAGCAATCTTGTACGAGGCCCCTTGGGTCGGAGCGATCATAATATGATCGAATTCTTCATTAAGATGGAGAATGAAGTAGTTGACTCAGAAACAAGGGTCCTCAATTTAAATAAAGGAAACTACGATGGTCTGAGGAGCGAGTTGGGTAGGATTGATTGGGGAATGGCACTCAAAGGGTTGACGGTGGATAGGCAATGGCAAACATTCAAAGACCGAATGGATGAACTACAGAAGTTGTTCATCCCAGTTTGGCACAAAAATAAAACAAAAAAGGTGACTCAACCGTGGGTAACAAGGGAAATTAGGGATAGCATAAGATCCAAGGAGAGGACATACAAATTGGCCAGAAAAAGCAATAATCCTGAGGATTGGAGCAGTTCAGGATTCAACAAAGGAGGACAAAGGGATTAATTAAGAAAGGGAAAATAGAATATGACAGTAAGCTTGCAGGGAACATAAAAACTGACTGTAAAAGCTTTTATAGATATGTGAAGAGAAAAAGATTGGTGAAGTCAAGCGTAGGTCCCTTGCAGTCAGAATCGGGGGAATTTATAATGGGGAACAAAGAAATGGCAGACCAACTAAATACATATTTTGGTTCTGTCTTCACAAAGGAGGACACAAATAACCTCCCAGAAATACCGGGGAACATAGGGTCTGATGAAAGGTGGAACTGAAAGAAATCAGTATTTGTAGGGAAATAGTGTTAGGAAAATTGATGGGACTGAAGGCCGATAAATCCCCAGGGCCTGATAATCTACATCCCAGGGTACTTAAGGAAGTGGCCCTAGAAATAGTAGATGCATTGCTGGTCATCTTCCAGAACTCGATAGACTCTGGAACAGTACCCATGGATTGGAGGGTAGCTAATGTTACCCCACTATTCAAAAAAGGTGGCAGAGAAAAAGCGGGGAATTATAGACCGGTAAGCCTGACATCGGTAGTGGGGAAAATGCTAGAGTCCATTATAAAAGATGTAATAGCAGAGCACTTGGAAAGCAGTGACAGGATCGGACAAAGTCAACATGGATTTACAAAAGGTAAATCATGCTTGACTAATCTACTGGAATTTTTTGAGGATGTAACTGGTAAAATAGATAAGGGAGAACCAGTGGATGTGGTGTATTTGGACTTTCAGAAGGCTTTCGATAAGGTCCCGCATAAGAGATTAGCGTGCAAAATTAAGGCACATGGGATTGGGGGCAAGGTATTGACTTGGATAGAGAACTGGTTGGTGGACAGAAAGCAAAGAGTTGGAATAAACGGGTCGTTTTCCGAGTGGCAGGCAGTGACTAGTGGGGTACCGCAAGGATCGGTCCTAGGACCCCAGCTATTCACAATATAAATGATCTGGACGAGGGAATTGGATGTAATATCTCCAAATTTGCAGACGACACAAAGCTGGGTGGGAGGGTATGCTGCGAGGAGGATGTCATGAAACTCCAGTACGATTTGGACAGGTTAGGTGATTGGGCAGAAACATGGCAAATGCACTATAATGTGGATAAATGTGAGGTTATCCACTTTGGTGGCAAAAACAGGAAGGCACATTATTATTTGAATGGCAATAGATTGGGAGAAGGGGACGTGCAAAGAGACCTGGGTGTTCTTGTGCACCAGTCACTGAAGGTAAGCATGCAGGTGCAGCAGGCGGTTAAGAAGGCAAATGGTATGTTGGCCTTCGTAGCAAGAGGGTTCGAGTACAGGAACAAGGATATATTGCTACAGTTGTACAGGGCCTTGGTGAGACCGCATCTTGAGTATTGTGTGCAGTTTTGGTCGCCTTATCTGAGGAAGAATGTTCTTGCCATGGAAGGAGTGCAGTGAAGATTCACCAGGCTGATACCTGGGATGGCAGGAATGACGTATGAGGAGCGATTGGGTCGATTGGGCTTGTACTCACTGGAGTTTAGAAGATTGAGAGGGGATCTCATCGAAACCTATAAAATTCTGTCAGGTCTGGACAGACTAGATGCTGGAAGGATGTTCCCGATGGTCGGGGAGTCCAGAACCAGGGGTCATAGTCTAAGGATAAGGGGTAGGACATTTAGGACTGAAATGAGGAGGAATTTCTTCACCCAGAGAGTGGTGAACCTGTGGAATTCTCTGCCACAGAGGGCAATGGAGGCCAGTTCATTAAATATATTCAAGAAAGAGTTGGATATATTTCTTAAGGCTAAAGGGATCAAGGGATATGGGGAGAAGGCAGGGACAGGGTACTGAATTTCAATGATCAGCCATGATCTCATTGAATGGCGGAGCAGGCTAGAGGAGCCGAATGGCCTACTCCTGCTCCTATCTTCTATGTTTCTATGGAATAAAAAGCTAGTATCAGTAATGGTGACCATGAAACGATCAGATTGTCGTAAAAACCCAGCTGGTTCACTAATGTCCTTTACCTGCCGTCCTTACCTGGTCTGGCCTATATATGACTCCAGACCCACAGCAATGTCATTGACTCTCAGAACTGCCCTTTGAAATGGCCTAACAAACTGCTACGAAACACAATAATAATAAGAATAAAACCGGATGGACCACCCGGCATTGAACTTGGCACCGGCTACAGACACGACAACGGTACTCCCAGCCCGTCAACCCTGCAAAGTCCTCCTCAGCAACATCTGGGGACTTGTGCCAAAATTGGGAGAGCTGTTGCACATACTAGTCAAGCAACAGCCTGACGTCGTCACACTCACAGAATCATACCTTTCAGCCAATGTCCCAAACTCCTCCATCACCATCCCTGGGTATGTCCTGCCCCACCGGCTGGACAGACCCACCAGGGGTGGCGGCACAGTGGTATACAGTCAGGAAGGAGTGGCCCTGGTAGTCCTCAACATTGACTCCAGACCCATGAAGTCTCATGACTTCAGGTCAAGCATGGGCAAGGAAACCTCCTGCTGATTACCACCTACCGCCCTCCCTCAGCTGATGAATCAGTACTCCTCCATGTTGAACACCACTTGGAAGAAGCACTGAGAGTAGCAAGGGCACAGAATGTACTCTGGGTGGGGGACTTCATTGTCCATTACCAAGAGTGGCTCGGTAGCACCACTACTGGCTGAGTCCTGAAGGACATAGCTGCCAGTCTGGGCCTGCAACAAGTGGTGAGAGAACCAACACGAGGGGAAAAACCTACTTGACCTCGTCCTCACCAATCTACCTGTCGCAGATGCATCTGTCCACGACTGTATTGGTAGCAGTGAGCACCGCACAGTCATTGTGTTGACGAAGTCCCGTCTTCACACTGAGGACACCCTTCTTCTTCTTAGGCAGTCCCTCGGAACTGAGGATGACTTGCTTCCACATTAAAAATGAGCTTGCAGGTGACTGATGAGTCCAATGCGGGACCTACAGTCTCTGTCACAGGTGGGGTAGACGGTGGTTGAAGGGGCGGGTGGGTAGGGTGCTTGGGTTGACGTGCGCTGCTTGCGCTTGCTCCCGGCGAAGAGACTCGAGGTGTTCGGTGCCTTCCCGGATGCTTCTCCTCCACTTTGTGCGGTCTTGGGCCAGGGATTCCCAGGTGTCGGTGGGGATGTTGCACTTTTTCAAGGAGGCTTTGAGGGTGTCCTTGAAGCGTTTCTTCTGCCCACCTGTGGCTCTCTTGCCGTGCCAGAGCTCCGAGTAGAGCGCTTGTTTTGGGAGTCTCGATGTGACCCGTCCATCGGAGCTGATTGAGCGTGGTCAGAGCTTCGATGCTGGGGATGTTGGCCTGAGCAAGAACACTGACGTTGGTGCGCCTATCCTGCCAATGGATTTGCAGGACCTTGCGGAGGCAGCGTTGGTGATACCTCTCCAGTGCTTTGAGGTGCCTACTGTACATGATCCATGTCTCTGAGGCATACAGCAGGGCAGGTATCACTGCTGCCCTGTAGACCATGAGCTTAGTGCCGGGTTTGAGGTCCTGGTCTTCAAACACTCTCTTCCTCAGGCGACCGAAGGCTGCACTGGCACACTGAAGGCGGTGTTGGACTTCGTCGTCGACGTCTGCCCTTGTTGACAGTAGGCTCCCAAGGTATGGAATGTGGTCCACGTTGTCCAAGGCCTTGTCGTGGATTTTGATAATCGGGGGGCAGCACTGTGTGGCGGGGGCAGGTTGGTAGAGGACCTTTGTCTTACGGATGTTTAGTGTAAGGCCCATGCTCTCGTACGCTTCGGTGAAGGTGTTTACGATGGTTTGGAGTTCGGCCTCCGAGTGAGCGCAGACGCAAGCATCGTCTGCGTACTGTAATTCAACGACAGAGGATGGGACGACCTTGGATCTGGACTGGAGGCGACGGAGGTTGAATAGTTTCCCGTTTGTTCTGTAAATTAGCTCCACTCCAGTGGGGAGCTTACTGAGGGTGAGATGGAGCATTGCAGCAAGGAAGATTGAGAAGAGCGTTGGTGTGATGACACAGCCTTGCTTGACCCCGGTTCGTACGTGAATTGGGCCTGTGGTGGAACATAAGAACATAAGAAATAGGAGCAGGAGTAGGCCAATCGGCCCCTCGAGCCTGCTCTGCCATTTAATAAGATCATGGCTGATCTGATCCTAACCGCCAATCTACTATCACAGAACCATCTCCTGAATCTAACAGAATTGGACACACGAAATAGGAGCAGGATCAGGCTACACGGCCCCTGGGCCCGCTCCGCTACCCACAGAACCATTGGTCAGGATCACGGCTTGCATGTCGTCGTGAAGCAGGCGGAGGATAGTGACAAACTTTTGAGGGCAGCCGAATTTGAGGAGGACACTCCATAATCCCTCACGGTTGACAGTGTCGAAGGCCTTTGTGAGATCAAAGAAGGCCATGTACAGTGGTTGGTGCTGTTCCCTGCATTTCTCTTGTAATTGGCGTGCGGTGAAGATCATGTCCATTGTGCCCCTTAGTGGGCGGAATCCGCATTGCGACTCTGGGAGGAGCTCTTCGGCCACTGGGAGAAGGCGATTGAGGAGGATTCTTGCGATGACTTTCCCTGTGGCAGATAGCAGGGAAACTCCCCTGTAATTACCGCAATCGGACTTGTCACCTTTCTTGAAGATGGTCACAATTACGGCGTCTCTGAGATCCCCTGGCATGCTCTCCTCCTTCCAGATAAGAGAAATGAGTTCATAAATTCGCGCCAGTAGTGCTTCTCCGCCATGCTTTAGTGCCTCGGCGGGGATTCCATCTGCTCTTGAGGCCTTGTTGTTCTTCAGTTGTCGGATGGCCTTTTCAACCTCATGCCGGGCTGGGGTTGTGCTGAGATGGTGGCGGGTAGCATGCTGTAGGATGGAGTTGAGGACACTCGTGTCGAAGACAGAGTTGTGGTTAAGGAGATCTTCGAAGTGCTCCTTCCAGCGGGCACTGACTGCTTCCCTGTCCTTGATGAGTACTGTCGAAGACTCGACTCCCGAGTAAGACTCTGGTAGTAAATAGTAGTCTGGGCGGTCGGGGCTGGAGAAGCTGCTTGCTCCATTAACAAGGAAACTTTACTCTTTTGATCTTTATTCCTTTCAAGATTTGTGTCAATTCAGGAATGGTTTTATGTCTCCAGTCAAGGTAAACTAAAGTCAACGGTTCCTTAAGTTCTGTTCTGAGGCTGTTTACAAGGGCGTTAATTAAAGGGATTTGGTAATTTTCTTTTGTCATACCCGAATGCTGTCCCATAACTGCTTCCATTCTTTCTATATAATCCTCAACGTCTTCATCCCTTTTCTGAGTTGTCTCAATTATCTTATCTAGTGTTGATTATATTCTCCTGACTTACAGCACTGGGGTTGGGTGATTCACCACCCGCTACGCCTTGTTGTTGCACTTCGTATTCAGGAGGTGGGGCTTGTCTTCTGAACCATCCCTGATCCTCGTCATCACTGGAATGAGTCGTGGGCATGGGAGGATATTCACAGGGAGGAGCGGTAGGCTTCGGGTTTTGTCTTAAAGGCATTAGCGTAACCTTTTCTTGTTTAATCAATTTATTCATTACATCTCTTCTTATTTTTGTTCTCAATTTTACTAGCTAATATGCTGCGTTCCTTACGTTTTTCTGCTTCCCTTTTCCAATCTGAGAAGGCAGACCAATTTACTAACTTTGCACCCCTTCTCCTTGGGTCTCTGCCTGCTAGGCAGTTTTCTAGACATGTGATTCTATCTAGTTTAAATGTACCATCCACGGGGAAAGGGTGTCTGTCTTTCTTGGTCCATCTAGCCCACTTAGGTAAATCATTTATGGATATCTGACCATAGTAGGTAAAGACATAAGAAGCGGGAGTTCCCTTTTCTGGGATCTTGCTCTGTGCAGCTCCCATCTTAGTTTGTTTGGTGTTTTTTTTTAAACTAGGCTCTCTTCTTCTAGATCGCAAGTTTCACCCCTTACCCCCTTACGATTATTACTGACTGTCCAAAGGACCACAAGTGATGAAAAATAACAAGTAGTGACAACAGTCAAAGAAATGATAAGTAATGCAGCCGCCCAAACAGGCAAACAGACCAAATATTCAGACATTTATCTTATACTCTAAACTAAACAAATAGTCAATTCTCAGTTTGCGTTATACGCCACTACAAGCTGAGTCCTTAACGTTTAACTTATACTTTATGTGAGAGTTTTCTGTCTTAATGTTGTCAATAGTCAACAAAAAATGGAAAACAATGGTTGCGATAATTCTTAACCTCTATATTCATATAAAATCCTTATGCTTTAATGCGAGGGGCTTGAACCCTCGTAGAAGGTATCTCAACGGAGAATAATCCTGGACCTGATAATACAGATCTTAATAAATTACAGTGACAATTCTCAAACGATACTTTCTGCCGCGGGACTCAGCCCCGGCTCAAGGGACCCACCCTTGATACTGCAGTTTTAACTTGGTACCTTATCTGTCTGGGACTCAGCCCTGTCGACTTTCTGTCTGGGACTCAGCCCTGTCGACTTTCCTCTTGCCTTCTTTGCCCGACACTTTCTGTTTTCAAAGACCTGAGTTGTCAGTCTTCCCCTCCTTTCAGTGGTCAACAATAAAAGAAGCAAAGTTACAGGATTCAACTCAAATCTGAAACACGAGTCTTAACTTGATCGCAGTACTCCCGTCGGAAGAAACAGACCACACCAATTCAATATCTAATGAGAAATCCTTTTATGTGATAAAACATCACTGTGGCCAGTCAGGATCTGTCATTAGAGATTCACGATGTCCTTGTCCGTGACTTACCGAAAGGCAGCAAGCGATCTCGGTGGGACCTCCAAGTAATACTGTCGAAGTCTCGACTCCCGAGTAAGACTCTTTAAACACAAAGTATCGTTAAAGACAGGCTTTATTTGCTTGCAAAGGAAGAGTTGTGTAGTCAAGGGCTACATCAGACCTCTTCAAAGTAATACAGAATTTGTAACATATTTATACAGTACAGAAACAAAACAGGCTTTCTATGCCACATGACATAGTATTGAATCATACCTGATTACAAAGGCACAGACCTTGCGAATTATTGAAACAACGTATTCCGGGCTGCGTTAGAATAACGAACAGAAATACCTTGGGATAAGATTAACTAATCCTTTACTATGGGATCCCTCTGTTCCTTCTGTTCTCTCACTGTACCAACTGGGCCTGTGGGCCGATGTTTACCTTATCATGTCCTTGGCTGTTTGTTTGGTAAATGAGGCTCCTTGTTAAGCTTATCACAGATAAGGAGTACGTATGTAGCATTCCTAAATTGTCTCATTCCCTTGAAACATGATTAGTGAATCATGCTGTTGGCCATTTAAAGTTTTTATTCTATGCCCAGGAAGCCATTTTATGTCTAAGTGAGAAACTGTACTTCCACAGTACCTCTCTGTTCTTGGCTCGCAGTGGGGAAGGGCCTTGGGTGCTTGGGCCGTAGATGATCTTGACTGCGCTAAAGAATCCACGCACGTCGTGGTTGTCAGGACCTCCTGCGCTTTCTCCACCCACCATCTGTTCTTTAGGTCGCGAGTTGTGTTGTGTGGCACTACCACCGTGCTAAATGGGATAGATTCAGAACAGATCTAGCAGCAAAACTGGGCATCCATGAGGCGCTGTGGGCCATCAGCAGCAGTAGAATTGTATTCCACCACAATCTGTAACCGCATGACCTGGCATATCCCTCACTCTACCAATACCGTCAAGCCAGGGGACCAACCCTGCTTCAATAAGGAGATTTTTTTTATTAGTTTATGGGATGTGGGCGTCGCTGGCAAGGCCAACATTTAATGCCCATCCCTAATTGCTCTTGAGAAGGTGGTGGTGAGCCACCTTCTTGAACCGCTGCAGTCCATGTGGTGAAGGTACTCCCACAGTGCTGTTAGGGAGTTCCAGGATTTTGATCCAGCGACATAAGTCAGGATGGTGTGTGACTTGGAGGGGAACTTGGAGGTGGTGGTGTTCCCATGCGCCTGCTACCCTTGTCCTTCTAGGTGCAAGAGGTCGCGTGTTTGGGAGGTGTTGCTGAAGAAGCCTTGGCAAGTTGCTGCAGTGCATCTTGTAGATGGTACACACTGCAGCCACGGTACGCCGGTGGTGGAGGGAGTGAATGTTTAAGGTGGTGGATGAGGTGCCAATCAAGCGGGCTGCTTTGTCCTGGATGGTGTCGAGCTTCTTGAGTGTTGTTGACACTGCACCCATCCAGGCAAGTGGAAAGTATTCCATCACACTCCTTACTTGTGCCTTGTAGATGGTGAAAAGGTTTTGAGGAGGTGAGACACTCGCCGCAGAATACCTAGCCTCTGACCTGCTCTTGTTACCACAGTATTTATGTGGCTGGGTCCAGTTAAGTTTCTGGTCAATGGTGACCCCCAGGATGTTGATGGTGGGGGATTCGGCGATGGTAATACATCTTCAGTCAGAAGTGCCGAGTGGATGATCCATATTGGCCTCCTCCTGAGGTCCCCACCATCACAGAAGCCAGTCTTCAGCCAATTCGATTCACTCCACGTGATACAAGAAACGGCTGAGCGCACTGGATACAGCAAAGGCTATGGGCCCCGACAACATCCCGGCTATTGTGCTGAAGACTTGTGCTCCAGAACTAGCCGTGCCTCTAGCCAAGCTGTTCCCGTACAACTACAACACTGGCATCTCTCCTGTCCACAAAAAGCAGGACAAATCCAATCCGGCCAATTACCGCCCCATCAGTCTACTCTCAATCGTCAGCAAAGTGATGGAAGGTGTCATCAACGGTGCTATCCAGCGGCACTTACTCACCAATAACCTGCTCACTGATGCCCAGTTTGGGTTCCACCAAGACCACTCTGCTCCCAACCTCATTACAGCCTTGGTCCAAACATGGACAAAGGAGCTGAATTCCAGAGGTGAGGTGAGAGTGACTGCCCTTGACATCAAGGCAGCATTTGACCGAGTGTGGCATCAAGGAGCTCAAGTAAAACTGAAGTCAATGGGAATCGGGGGGGGAAACTCTCCACTGGCTGGAGTCATACCTCGCACAAAGGAAGATGGTTGTGGTGGTTGAAGGTCAATCATCACAGCCCCAGGACATCGCTGCAGGAGTTCCTCAGGGCAGTGTCCTAGGCCCAACCATCTTCAGCTGCTTCATCAATGACTTTCCCTCCATCATAAGGTCAGAAATGGGGATGTTCGCTGATGACTGCACAGTGTTCAGTGCCGTTCACAGCTCCTCAGATAATGAAGCAGTCCATGCCCGTATGCAGCAAGCCCTGGATGACATTCAGTTTTGGGCTGATAAGTGGCAGGTAACATTCACGCCACACAAGTGCCAGGCAATGACTATCTCCAACAAGCAAGAGTCCAACCACCGCCCCTTGACATTCAACGGCATCACCATCCCCGAATCCCCCCACCATCAACATCCTGGGGGGGTCACCATTGACCAGAAACTTAACTGGACCAGCCACATAAATACTGTGGCAACAAGAGCAGGTCAGAGGCTAGGTATTCTGTGGCGAGTATCTTCACCTCCTGACTCCCCAAAGCCTTTCCACCATCTACAAGGCACAAGTAAGGAGTATGATGGAGTACTCTCCACTTGCCTGGATGAGTGCAGTTCCAACAACACTCAGGAAGCTCGACACCATCCAAGACAAAGCAGCCCGCTTGATTGGCACCCCATCCACCATCTTAAACATTCAGTGCCTCCACCACCGGCGCACCATGGCTGAAGTGTGTACTACCTACAAGGCTTCTTCGGCAGCACCTCCCAAACCCGTGACTTCTACCTAGAAGGGCATGGGAACACCACCGCCTCCAAGTTCCCCTCCAATTCACACACCATCCCGACTTGGAAGTATATCGCCGATCCTTCATCGTAGCTGGGTCAAAATCCTGGAACTCCCTCCCTAACAGCACCGTGGGAGTACCTTCACCACACGGACTGCAGCGGTTCAAGGCGGCGGCTCACCCCCACCTTCTCGAGGGCAATTAGGGATGGGCAATAAATGCTGGCTTTACCGGCGATGCCCACATCCCATGAATGAATAAAAAAACCTCCAATTAGTAGTAGAATAGTAGGGAAAGTACTCAGCTCGCTTGCCATACACAATTGAAGACCAGTAGCTTCCCCAGAGGGAACTGGGGATCTAGATACACAAATCACTAAAAGAAGCGATGCAGCTTAATATGGCCATTAAAAAAAGCAAACAAAGCACTGAGGTTTGTTTCTAGAGGGTTAGAATTGATAAGCAGTGAAAGTTATGTTAAACTTGTATAGAACCTTGGTTAGACCACATTTGGAGTACTGTGAACCGTTCTGGTCTCCATATTACAAAAAGGATTTAGAGGCACTAAGAGAAGGTGCAAAAAAGATTTACTAGGTTGATACCACAACGGAGAGATTATACCTATCGGGAAAGACTGAACAGGCTGGGGCTCTTTTCTTTAGAAAAGAGAAAACCGCTAAGTGACCTGATCAAGGTTTTTAAGATTGTGAAAGGGTTCAATAGGATAGACATAGAGAAGATGTTTCCACTTGCGGGCGAGACCAAAACTAGGAGCCATAAATATAAGAACGTCATTAATAAATCCAATAGGGAATTCAGGAGAAACTTCTTCACCCAGAGTGGTTAGAATGTGGCACTCGCTTCCACAGGGAGTAGTTGAGGTGACTAATATTGATGCATTTAAGGGGAAGCTAGATAAATACATGAGGAAAAAAGTAGAAGGAAATGTTGATGGGGTGTGAGGAGACTCATGTGGTGCATAAATACTGGCCTGGACCTGTCGGGCCCAATGTCCTGTTTCTGTGCTGTAAATACATTTATAGATGTCATGTGATCTGATGTCAATGATCGGGTGTCATGTGGTCAAAGTATCACGTGATTAAACCTCCAGAAATCCCTCCAACAGAGTTTGCAACCCTGTTCCACCAGTATGCCAGGTACTGATGAACAGCTAACAGCTCCCTACCCACCCCGTCAAACATTAGCAGCTGTAGCACATGGAAGGAGGGGGTCCCGGACATGGGTCTGCAGGACATTAATCCTCCCCTAATTTGGCTTGGATCTGTAGGGACAGGAGGAGGCCATTTAGCCCCTCGAGCCTGTTCCGCCATTCAATGAGATCATGGCTGACCTGCGACCTAACTCCATATACCCGCCTTTGCCCCATATCTCTTAATACCTTTGATCAACAAAAATCTATCAATCTCAGATTTAAAATTAACAATTGATCTACCATAAATTGCCATTTGCGGAAGAGAGTTCCAAACTTCTATCAACCTTTGTGTGTAAAAGTTTTCCTAATCTCTCTCCTGGCTCTAATTTTTAGACTATGCCCCCTAGTCCTAGAGTCACCAACCAGTGGAAATAGTTTCTCTCTATCTACTCTATCTGTCTCCCTTAATATCTTGAAAACTTGATCAAATCACCCCTTAACCGTCTAAATTCTAGGGAATACAACCCTAGTTTTTGTAATCTCTCCTTGTAATGTAACCCTTGAAGTCCGGGTATCATTCTGGAAAACCTACGCTGCCCTCCCTCCAAGGCCAATATATCCTTCCTAAGGTTTGGTGCCCAGAGCTGCTCACAGTGCTCCAGGGGTGGTCTAACCAGGGCTTGTATAGCTGCAGCATTACTTCTACCCCCTTGTATTCCAGTCCTCAAGATATAAAGGCTAGCATTCAATTAGCCGTTTTGATTATTATTTTTATGTATCTGTTCATGCCATTTTAATGACCTATGTACCTGGACCCCCAAGTCTCTTTGGACATCCACTGTTTTTAGCCTTTCACCATTTAGAAAGTATCCTGTTCTATCCTTTTTAGGTCCAAAGTGGATGACCTCTCATTTACCTACATTGAAATCCATTTGCCACAGTTTTACCCATTCACTTAATCTATCAATATCTCTTTGTAATTTTATGCTTCCATCTACATCGCTTACAATGCCGCCTATCTTTGTGTCATCGGCAAATCTAAGTCATTAATAAATACGGTGAAGGCCCCAACACAGGTCCTTGCGGGACATCATTAGTCACATACTGCCAATGGGAGTACCTGCCCATTATCCCTACTCTCTGTCTCCTGCCGCTCAGCCAATTTCCTAACCAGGTCAATAATTAGCCTTCAACTTTAGTTAACAGTCTATGAGGGACTTTTTCAAATGCCTTCTGAAAATCCATATAAATAACATCCATAGACATTCCCCTGTCCACTACTTTAGTCACCTCTTCAAAAAATTTAATCAGGTTCGTCAGGCATGACCTACCCTTTACAAGTCCATGCTGGCTCTCTCTGATCAACTGAAAATTTTCAAGGTGTTCAGTCACCCTATCCTTAAATATAGATTCTAGTAATATCCCGAGGGTAGGGTAACTGATCTATACTTCCCTGGCTTCCCTCTTGCCATTCTTGAAATAGCAGAGTGACGTACGCAATTTTCCAATCTAAAGGAATGGTTCCCGAGTTGAGAGAACTTTGGAAGATTATAGTTAAGGCATCTGCAATATTCTCACCTACTTCCTTCAAAATCCTGGGATGGAAACAGTCTGACCCTGGGGATTTGTCACTCTTTAGTGCCATTATTTTCTTCATTACTGTTATTTTGCTTATGTTAATTTTGGTGAGTCCGTGTCCCTGATCTCCCAGGCACTCTGGCCCTACAGCAGCCACCTTGCCCTGTGCAGGCTGCCAATGTAGCAGATCCCAGGATCAGGACATCCCTCCCTCAATGGAAGAGGATCCTGGGATGGCAATGAACTAGGAAACCCTACAAACATAGAATGAACTGAAATCACATCCTGCTGGCAGGTCTCCAGCATTAGGCACGATCCCAGGTGAGGGCGAGAAAAAGAAGCAACGCTGCAGGAGATGCAGCCAATCCTGGAATATTTGGCTCATCTGGTTTACTGTACATACAATGATCATTTTGAAAATAATGACACTTGCAAATAAAGGACACCTGATGCAAGTCCCTTAGGTGTCCCTAATTTATAGGTTTCATTGTAATTCATTCTAGTCTTTGAATTTTTTTAACTGCAGAGCTTAGCATTACTAACAAAATTCTGCTTATTCTCATGATTTGTAGTCCGTCACTTGCTGAATCAAAACGAACAAGTGTTGTGACAACAGCAGTGGTTCAATGTTGTCTAAAGGATGTGTTTTTTCTATGTCTCTAGGAGGCCGAAGTTCAGAGAGACGGAGGAGAAGGAGTAGAGAAAAGAGTCGGAGTTCAGAGAGACGGAGGAGAAGGAGTAGAGAACGGAGTCGGAGTTCAGAGAGACGGAGGAGAAGGAGTAGAGAAAAGAGTCGGAGTTCAGAGAGACGGAGGAGAAGGAGTAGAGAACGGAGTCGGAGTTCAGAGAGACGGAGGAGAAGGAGTAGAGAACGGAGTCGGAGTTCAGAGAGACGGAGGAGAAGGAGTAGAGAACGGAGTCGGAATTCAGAGAGATTGAGAAGAAGAAGTAGAGAACGGAGTCGGAGTTCAGAGAGACACAGAAGTAAAGAAAGAAGGAGGGTAGGTTCTTTGTTAGTGTGATTAATTATTGCAGCTAAACTCAAGGGTTGCATTGGAATTCCTAGATCCAGGCCTAAAGCGGAGCAGGGGACATTTATCCACATAATACTGCCGTCATTTCAGTTCTTGCAGTCTGAAGCACGGGACGCTCACATCAGGCTAATCCAAGAGATTTAAAAATCTTCAGTTCTGATGTGTGTCTTGAAATAATTCATTTATAACAAATTGAAAGGGAAGAGTTGTCTATAGAGTTTATGCTACAGTAATCAGAGTGGTCATAAACGGAGTGCACCATAAACACAGTGTAAAAACTGGGAATTTGGTGAGAGTGGGAATTCGGTGCCGAGGGGGAAGGGGGGTGCTGCTTTTTATCTCCAATTCTTGTAGTGGTTCGTGTTACAAGTAAATATTAAATCTCCTCTACCTATAACAAACTAGATTAACTAATTAGTTAATAAGCTAAAAACTATAAGCTAAGAAACATAAGTAAGAGCAGGAGTAGGCCATAGGGCCCCTCGAGCCTGTTCCGCCATTCAATAAGATCATGGCTGATCATCGACCTCAACTCCACTTTCCCGCCCGATCTCCATATCCCTTGATTCCCCTAGAGTCCAAAAATCGATCTATCTCAGCCTTGAATATACTCAAGACTCAGCATTCACTGCCCTCTGGGGCAGAGAATTCCAAAGATTCACAACCCTCTGAGTGAAGAAATTCTTCCTCATCTCAGTCTTAAATGGTCTACCCCTTATCCTGAGACTGTGCCCCCTAGTTCTAGGCACTCCAGCCAGGGGAAACAACCTCAGCATCTACCCTGTCAATCCCCTTCAGAATCTTGTATGTTTCATTGAGATCACCTCTCATTCCTCTAAACTCCAGAGAGTATAGACCCATTCTACACAATCTCTCATCATAGGACAGCTCTCTCATCCCAGGAATCAATCTAGTGAACCTTCGTTGCACCGCCTCCAAGGCAAGTATATCCTTCCTTAGATAAGGAGACCAAAACTGTGTACTACTGTACTCCAGGTGTGGTCTCACCAAGATCCTGTACAATTGTAGCAGGACTTCCTTACTCTTGTACTCCAACCCCTTGCAATAAAGGCCAACATGCCTTTTGCCTTCCTTATTGCTTGTTGTACCTGCATGCTAGCTTTCTGTGTTTCTTGCACGAGGACACCCAAATCTCTCTCAACTCCAACATTTGAAAGTTTCTCACATTTAAAAAAAATTCTGTTTTTCTATTCATCCTACCAAAGTGAATAACCTCATTTCCCTACTTGATTAAATACATAAACCTTAATTAATTAAATTAAATTAATAAATAAAACAAGGCTAGATAGGGATTGCAGTGCAGGAGCTGTGCAGCAACTGCAGTATGTGGAAGTTTGTTGAGAGCAAGGCGATCCCGGACAACCACATCTGCAGTAAGTGTCTGCACCTTGAGAAACTTCAGCTCAGAGTTGTTGAGCTCGAGTCCGAGGTGCAGAAATTGTGGGTCATCAGGGAGCAGGGGAGTTATGGACATTTTGATCCAGGAGGCAGTCACAGCCCTTTGTGGTACAGATCTGGTTAGTGGTCAGGGACAGGAGGGTGTGACTGCGAGTCAGGCAAGTAAGGGGACCCCAGATGCAGTGTTGGAGGAGCCTTGGCCTTTGCCTTTATCCAACAGGTACGAGGTTCTTGCGGCTTATGTGGATGAGGGCAAAGTCTGCAGCGTGGATGAGCAAATTGATCACGGCACCATGGTACAGGAGGCCATTCAAGAGGGGGGGGAGTGAAAAGGAATGTGGTAGTGGTAGGGGACAGTATAGTCAGGGAGATAGATACTGCTCTCTGCAGCCGCAACCGGGAGTTCCGATGGTTGTGTTCCCTGCCCAGGGCCAGGGTTAAGGACATCTTTCGCAGCTAGAGAAGAACTTGGAGTGGGAGGGGGAAGGATCCGGTTGATGTGGTCCACGAAGGAACCAAAGACATAGGTAGAACTAGGAATGAGGTTCTGCAGAGGGAGTTTAAGGAGCTAGGGTCCAAATTAAAAAGCATAACCTCAAAGGTAATAATCTCTGGATTACTACCTGAGTGACGCGCAAATTGGCATAGGGTCAAACAGATCAGAGAGTTGAATGCGTGGCTGAGTGCTGTGGGAGACAGGGGTTTCGATTCATGGAGCACTGACACCAGTACTGGGGAAAGAGGGGAGCTGTTCCGTTAGGACGGGCTCCACTTAAATCGGGCTGGGACCAGTGTCTTGACAAATCGAATAACTAGGGCTGTAGATAGGGCTTTAAACTAAAAAGGGGGGGAAGGGGTTAGGTGAGGGGAAATTTAGAAATCTAAAGAGAAAAGTCAAGGCAATGGAGCAGTGTCGCGATTTGGGTAAAGATAAGCAGAGTATGAGAGGAAGGGACAGAGTTTAACGGTAATAGTGCATCAGTGAATAAGGTCAAATCATGGTCCTCGACCCTGCCTATTTCCCAAACTTCTGCTCTCACCCCTTCCACTCCCTCCCACAACCATGATAGGGTTCCCCTTGTCCTCACCTTTCACCCCTCCAGTCTCCACATTCAACGTATCATCCTCTGCCATTTCCGCCACCTCCAGTGTGATCCCACCACCAAACACATCTTCCCCTCTCCTTCTCTTTCAGTATTCCGAAGGGACCGTTCCCTCCGCGACATCCTGGTCCACTCCTCAATCACCCCCAACAGCCCCTCCCCTCCCCACGATACCTTCCCGTGCAAGCGCAGGAGATGCAACACCTGCCCTTTTACCTCCTCCCTTCCCACTGTCCAGGGCCCCAAACACTCCTTTCCAGGTGAAACAGCGATTTACTTGTACTTGCAATCCAGTATACTGTATTCGCTGCTCATGATGCGGTCTCCTCTACATTGGGGAGACCAAACGCAGATTGGGTGACCGCTTTTAGGAACACCTCTGTTCAGTCCGTAAGCATGACCCCGAGCTTCCGGTCACCTGTCACTTTAATTCTCAGCTCCACTCCCGCTCAGTCCTCAGCCTCTTATACTGTTCCAATGAAGCTCAATGTAAGCTCAAGGAACAGCACCTCATCATTTGATTGGGCACTTTTCAGCCTTCTGGACTCAACGTAGAGTTCAACAATTTCAGACCATAACCTCTGACCCCATTTTTTTGTTACATGGCGGCTGCTGCTTACACCTAGGGTCTAATGAGGAACTTCAAGTAATTAATAATTGTAAAGAAAAAGGACTGGAGAAATTAAAGGCACTAAAAGCCAACCTGATGGCCTACATCCTAGGGTTCTGGAAGAGGTGGCTACAGAGATAGTGTATGCATTGGTTGTGATCTTCCAAAATTCCATAGATTCTGGCATGGTCCCAATGGATTGGAAGGTAGCAAATGTAATTGTGAAAGGAGGGAGAGAGAAAACGGGGAACTACAGGCCAGTTAACCTGACATCAGTCATTGGGAAAATGCTGGAATCTATTATTAAGAAAGTTGTAACGGGGCACTTAGAAAATCATATGATTAGGCTGAGTCAACATGGTTTTATGAAAGGCAAATTGACAAATCTATTTCCCGCCTTGCTTCCCCTTCCCCCTCCTCGCTTTCCCCTTCCCCCTCCTCGCTTTCCCCTTCCCCCTCCTCGCTTTCCCCTTCCCCCTCCTCGCTTTCCCCTTCCCCCTCCTCGCTTTCCCCCTCCCCCTCCTCGCTTTCCCCCTCCCCCTCCTCGCTTTCCCCCTCCCCCTCCTCGCTTTCCCCCTCCCCCTCCTCGCTTTCCCCCTCCCCCTCCTCGCTTTCCCCCTCCCCCTCCTCGCTTTCCCCCTCCCCTCCTCGCTTTCCCCCTCCCCCTCCTCGCTTTCCCCTTCCCCCTCCTCGCTTTCCCCTTCCCCCTCCTCGCTTTCCCCTTCCCCCTCCTCGCTTTCCCCTTCCCCCTCCTCGCTTTCCCCTTCCCCCTCCTCGCTTTCCCCTTCCCCCTCCTCGCTTTCCCCCTCCCCCTCCTCGCTTTCCCCTTTCCACCCTCCTTCCCATTTCCTTCTCTTGTCTTAAGGCAGTGATTCATGATGGTGTATGGTTCCAGGGTGCCCTGAAAGTGGCCATTCCTCACTTTTGAGCCTAGACAGTGAATATTAATGTGATACTCAACTGTGGGTGAAACATCACAGTATTTGCCTGATGTGCACTGGACACAGAAAAGGCTACAGGACCTGTACTGCTGAACACCTGTGCTCAAGCCATGTCTCTAGCCAAGCCGTTCCAGTACAGCTACAACACTGGCATCTACCTAACAATGTGGATAATTGCCCAGGTATGACCTGTCGGCAAAAAGCTGGACAAATCCAACTCGGCTAATTACCGCCCTATCAGTCTACTCTCAATCATCAGCAAAGTGATGGATAGTGTTGTCAACAGTGCTGTCAAGCAGCACTTTCTCACCAATAACCTGCTCACCGATGCTCAGTTTGGGTTCCACCAGGATCACTCGGCTCCAGACCTCATTACAGCCTTGGTCCAAACGTGGACAAAAGAGCCGATTTCCAGAGATGAGGTGAGAGTCATTGCCCTTGAAATTGAAGTCAATGCTGATCTGGGGAAAAATTCTGCAGTGGATGGAGTCATATCTAGCACAAAGGAAGATGGTTGTGGTGGTTGAAGGTCAGTCATCTCAACCCCAGGACATCGCTGCAGGAGTTCCTCAGGACAGTGTCCTAGGCCCAACCATCTTCAGCTGCTTCATCAATTACCTACCTTCCACCATAAGGTCAGAAGTGGTACTGGTTGCTGATGATTGCAGTGTTCAGTTCCATTTGCAATTCCTCAGATCATGAAGCAGTCCATGTCTGCATGCAGCAAAACCTGGAAAACATCCAGGCGTGGTTTGATAAGTGGCAAGTCACATTTATACCACACCAGTGCCAGGCAATGGTCCTCTCCAACAAGAGAGAGCTTAGCCACCTCCCCATGACATTCAATAGCACTATTGTCAAATCCCCCCACCATCAACATCCTCGGGGTCACTAGTGACTAGAAACATCCTCGGGGTCACTAGTGACTAGAAACATCCTCGGGGTCACTAGTGACTAGAAACTCAACTGCACCAGCGACATAAATGCCGTGGCTACTAGAGCAGGTCAAAGGCTGGGTATTCTTAGGCTCACCTCCTGACTCCCCAAAGCCTCTCCACCATCTACAAGGCACAAATCAGGAGTGTGATGGAATACTCTCCATTTGCCTGGATGGGTGCAGCTGCAACAACACTCAAGAAGCTCGACACCATACAGGACAAAGTAGTCTGGTTGATTGGCAGCCCATCCACTCGTTTAAACATCCACTTTCTCAATCAGCATAACTATAAACAGATTAAATAAAAACAGAAAATGCTGGAAATACTCAGCAGGTCAGGCAGCATCTGTGGAGAGAGAAACAAAATTAGTGTTTCAGGTCGATGACCTTTCATCAGAACTGGAAAAAGTTAGAGATGTAACAGGTTTTAAGAAAGTACAGAGGCAGGGAAAGGGGGGAGGGGAGGAAAGAACAAAAGGGAAGGTCTGTGATAGGGTGGAGGGCAGGAGAGATTAATTGACAAAAGGGATGATGGTGCAAGGAGGTGTAAATGGCAACAGCAGAATCATTAGCAATACCTGCTGTCTAAAAAATGGGAGTAGTGGTTATGATCTGAAATTGTTGAACTCAATGTTGAGTCCAGAAGGCTGTAAAGAGCCTAGTTGAAAGATGAGGTGCTGTTCCTCAAGCTTACATTGAGCTTCATTGGAACAATGTAGGAGGCCGAAGTCAGGAGTGGGAGTGGATTGGAGAATTAGAATGACAGGTGACCGGAAGCTCAGGGTCACACTTGCGGACTGAACGGAGGTCCCCCAATATAAACAGATGATCTGGTCATTATCACATTACCGTTTGTGGGACCTTTCCAACAAGAGGGAAGGGTAAGGGAACCAAAGCAAGGGCTCCTTGGATGACGAGGGAGATAGAGAAGATGATGAAACAAAAAAAGAGGGTGTATGATGAATGTCAGGTGAATTCTTCAAGGGAGAAGCAGACCAAATATAGGAAACCTTTTTTTAATCCGGCACGGACGGGACCAACGTGGTGCCGGTTCATCAAAAATTCCGGATAACCGAACGCTATAGTAAAAGATACGGAGAGCTGACAGCTCCGTATAAAGCAACAAACCCTGTTTTTAGCAACAAGTTCAGAACAATGGCTACAAGTTGCAAGCGTCTCTGTAGCTTAGCAACAGCTGCAGCCACACCCTTGCACAGCAACAGATGGAGGAACGCAAGTCAATATGAAGTAAAACCTACTCCTGAACTTTGCCGGTTAACCGAGATTTCCGGTTATTTAGGTGCCGGTAAATCGAAAGTTTCCTGTACAATAAGTTGAGAGGGGAAGTGAAGATGAAAATAAGATTGGCAAAGAGAGAATATGAGAGTAGAATGGTGGTTAACATAAAAGGGAACCCAAAAATCATCTACTGGCATGTAAACAGTAAGCGGGTAGTAAGAGGCGGGGTGGGGCCTATTGGGGACAAAGAAGATGATATATGCTTAGAGGCGCAGAGCAAGGCTAAAATACTCAATGAGTACTTTGTATCGGTGTTCACTAAGGAGGTGGATGCTGACAAAATATCAGTAGAAGTGGAAAAGGTAGAAGCAATGGAAGGGGTGAAAATTGATAGAAGGATGTACTAGAAAGGCTGGGTATGCTTAGAGTGAATAAGTCGCCTGGTCCAGATGGCTTGCATCCCAGGTTGCTAAGGGAATTGGGGGAGGAGATAGCGGAAGGGCTACCATAATTTTCCAATCTTCCCTAGATGCGGGGGAGGTGCTTGAGGATTGGAAAGTGGCAAATGTAACACAATTGTTCAAGAAAGGGTGCAAGGACAATCCTAGTAACTACAAGCCGGTCAGTTTAACATCAGTGGATGGTAAAGTTTTAGAAACAATAGGCACGCAGTCCCTCGGAACCGAGGATGATTTGCTTTCACATTAAAAATGAGTTCTCAGGTGACTGATGAGTCCAATGCGGGACCTACAGTCTCTGTCACAAGTGGGGCAGACAGTGGTTGAAGGGGCGGGTGGGTGGGGTGCTTGGGTTGACGTGCACTCCTTGCGCTGCCTGCGCTTGGCTTCCGCTTGCTCCCAGCGAAGAGACTCGAGGTGTTCGGCGCCTTCCTGGATGCTTCTCCTCCACTTTGTGCGGTCTTGGGCCAGGGATTCCCAGGTGTCGGTGGGAATGTTGCACTTTTTCAAGGAGGCTTTGAGGGTGTCCTTGAAGCGTTTCCTCTGCACACCTGGGGCTCTCTTGCCGTGCCGGAGCTCTGAGTAGAGCGCTTGTTTCGGGAGTCTCGTATCGGGCATGCGGACAATGTGACCCGTCCATCGGAGACGACCGAGCGTGGTCAAAGCTTCGATGCTGGGGATGTTGGCCTGAGTGAGAACACTGATGTTGGTGCGCTTATCCTGCCAATGGATTTAGAAACAATAATCAAAGAAAAAATTAACGGGCACTTGGAGAGGTTTAAGCTAATTAAGGAGAGCCAACACGGATTTGTGTTTGACTAATCTCATAGAGTCATAGTCATAGAGTTTTACAGCACAGAAAGAGGCCCTTCGGCCCATCGTGTCTGCGCCGCCCATCCATCCCTGTCCAGTCTAATCCCATTTTCCAGCATTTGGTCCATAGCCTTGTATGCAATGGCATTTCAAGTGCTCATCCAAATGCTTCTTGAATGTTGTGAGGGTTCCTGCCTCTACCACCCTTTTAGGCATTGAGTTCCACATTCCAACCACCCTCTGGGTGAAAAAGTTCCTCCTCAAATCCCCTCTAAATCTCCTGCCCCTTACCCTGAATCTATGCCCCCTTGTTATTGACCCCCCTACTAAGGGGAAAAGTTCCTCTTTGTCTACCCTATCTATGCCCCTCATCATTTTGTACACCTCAATCAGGTCCCCCCTCAGCCTTCTTTGCTCCAAGGAAAACAACCCCAGCCTGTTTAGTCTTTCTTCATAGCTGAGGCGCTCCATCCCAGGTAACATCCTGGTGAATCTTCTCTGCACCCTCTCCAAAGCAATCACATCCTTCCTATAGTGAGGTGACCAGAACTGCACACAGTACTCCAGCTGTGGCCTCACCAGCGTTTTGTACAGCTCCATCATAACCTCCCTGCTCTTATATTCTATGCCTCGGCTAATGAAGGCAAGTATCCCATATGCCTTTTTAACCACCTTATCTACCTGTTCCGCTGCCTTCAGGGATCTATGTACATGTACACCAAGGACCCTCTGTACTTCCTAGGGTCCTACCACTCATTGTGTATTCCCTTGCCTTATTTGTCCGTCCAAAATGCATCACCTCGCACTTTTCAGGGTTAAATTCCATTTGCCACTTTTCCGCCCATCTGACCAACCCGTTTATATCGTCCTGTAGCCTGAGGCTTTCCTCCTCGCAATTTACCACCCCACCAATTTTCGTGTCATCTGCGAACTTACTGATCATACCTTTTACATTCTCATCCAAATCATTTATGTAGATCACAAACAACAAGGGACCCAGCACCGATCCCTGAGGTACCCCACTGGACACAGGCTTCCAGTCACAAAAGCAACCTTCGACCATCACCCTCTGCCTCCTGCCACTCAGCCAGTTTAGGATCCAACGCGCCAAGGCACCCTGGATCCCATGGGCTCTTACCTTCTTGACCAGTCTCCTATGCGGGACTTTGTCAAAAGCTTTACTGAAGTCCATGTAAACCACATCCACAGCATTTCCCTCATCCACCCCCCTAGTCACCCCCTCGAAAAATTCAATCAGATTTGTCAGACATGATTTACCCTTGACAAAGCCATGCTGACTATCCCCGATTAATCCTTGCCTCTCCAAGTGGAGACTAATTTTGTCCCTCAGAATTTTTTCCAATAATTTCCCTACCACAGATGTTAGGCTCACTGGCCTGTAATTCCCTGGTTTATCCCTGCTACCCTTCTTGTATAATGGTACTACATTAGCTGTTCTCCAGTCCTCTGGTACATCCCCTGTGGCCAGAGAGGTTCTGAAAATTTGTGTCAGAGCCCCTGCAATCTCCTCCTTTGCCTCCCACAGCAGCCTGGGATACATCTCGTCCGGGCCTGGGGATTTATCCACTTTTTGGCCTGCTAAAACCGCTAGCACCTCCTCCCTCTCGATGCTAATATGTTCAAGTATGTCACAGTCCCCTTGCCCGATTTCTATGTCCGCATCGTCTTTCTCCATAGTGAACACAGATGCAAAAAATTCATTTAAAACCCCGCCTACATCATCTGGCTCTACACACAGATTGCCACTTTGGTCCCTAATGGGCCCTACCCTTTCCCTGGTTATCCTCTTGCCCTTAATATACTTATAAAACATCTTAGGATTTTCCTTTATTTTGCTCGCCAGTGTTATTTCATGGCCCCTCCTCGCCCTCCTAATTTCTTTTTTAAGTATGCCCCTGCACTTTTTATACTCCTCTAGGGCTTCTTCCGTCTTTAGTCTTTTGTAACTGCCAAAAGCCCCCCTTTTATTTCTAATGCATTTTTGTATATCCCTTGTCATCCAAGGTTCCCTTTGCTTGTTGGTCCCACCCTTGACCTTTACAGGAACATGTTGGCGTTGTACTCTCTCTATTTCCCTTCTGAAAGTCTCCCACTGTTTTGATGTGGATTTTCCTATAAGTAGCTGCTCCCAGTCCACTTTGGCCAGATCCTGCCTTATCATATTAAAATCGGCCTTCCCCCAATTTAGAACCCTTATTTCCGGGCCGTCTTTGTCTTTTTCCATGACCACCTTAAATCTCACCGAATTATGGTCACTGTCGCCAAAATGCTCTCCTACTGATACTTCCACCACTTGCCCGGCTACATTCCCCAGAATTAGGTCCAGTACCGCCCCCTCTCTTGTAGGACTTTCTACATGTTGGCTCAAAAAGCTCTCCTGGATGCACTTTAAGAATTCTGCACCCTCTAAGCCTTTCACACTCTGACTATCCCAATTTATATTGGGGAAGTTGAAATCCCCCACTATTATTACCCTATTATTTTCACGCTTCTCTGAGATTTGCCTACATATCTGTTCCTCTATCTCCCCCTGACTGTTTGGGGGCCTATAGTACACTCCCAGCAAAGTGCTTGCCCCCTTTTTGTTTTTAAGTTCTACCCATAAGGCCTCATTAGAGGAACCCGCTAATATATCATCCCTCCTTACAGCAGTAATTGACTCCTTAATTAATATTGCAACACCCCCTCCCCTTTTACACCCCCCTCTGTCTCGCCTGAAGATTCTATACCCCGGAATATTGAGCTGCCAGTCCTGACCCTCCCTCAACCATGTCTCCGTGATAGCAACAATATCGTACTCCCATGTGCTCAACAACAACTTCAGTTCATCCACCTTATTTGCAAGACTCCTTGCATTAAAATATATGCCTTCCAGCCCTGCCATATTCCCTTTTGCCTTCACATATTTGCTCTGCCTTCCCAGCTGACTTGTTTTTTCCTCTGTATTTGGCTGTAAATCACCCCCTACTATAGCTCCACTCTGTACCCCATCCCCCTGCCAAGTTAGTTTAAACCCCCCCCAGCAGTGCTAGCAAACCTCCCCGCAAGGATATTGGTTCCCCTCTGGTTCAGGTGTAAACCGTCCGACTTGTACAAGTCCCACCTTTCCCAGAAGCAGACCCAGTGATCCAGGAAACTAAAGCCCTCCCCCCTGCACCATCCCTTTAGCCACGCATTCATCTGTTCTATCTTCCTATTCCTATACCCACTAGTACGTGGCACCGGGAGTAATCCAGAGATTACAACTTTTGAGGTCCTGCTCTTTAATCCTTCACCTAGCTCCCTAAATTCTTGCTGCAGGACCTCATCCCTCTTTTTACCTATGTCGTTGGTACCAATGTGGACCACGACCTCTGGCTGTTCACCCTCCCCCTCCAGAATGCCCTGCAGCCGCTCAGTGATATCCTTGACCCTGGCACCAGGGAGGCAACAAACCATCCTGGATTCACGTCTACGGCCACAGAAATGCCTATCTGTTCCCCTTACTATAGAACCCCCTACCACTATTGCTCTCCCACTCTTTTTCCCCCCTTCCTGGGCAGCAGGAGCACCCCCAGTGCCAGGAAGTTGGCTGCTGCTGCCTTCACCTGGTGAGTCATCCCCCTCAACAGTATCCAAAGCGGTATACTTGTTTGAGAGGGGAATGGTCACAGGGGTCTCCTGCACTACCTGCCTGCTTCTATTGCTCCGCCTGGTGGTCACCCATTTCCTGTCTTCCTGTGCAGCCCTTCCCTGCGGTGTGACCAACTCACTAAACGTGCTATCCACGAACCTCTCAGCATCGTGAATGCTCAACAACCCATCCACCCGCAGCGCCAGCGCCTCAGTGCGGTCTGCTAGTAGCTGCAGATGGATGCATCTCTGGCACACGTGGTCATCAGGGGCACCGGGGTCCCTGAATTCCCACATAGAGCAAGAGGAGCATATCACGGGGCTGGGCTCACCTGGCATGACCTTCCCTTTACTTAATTTAAATTAATTTACTATCACCAATTAAAAATATCTCTAAGGCGCTTGTATAGTCTACCAACAGTCCCTGCTACACCAGAAAGACCCTGGTAACTATAAACTACAGAGTTAAAGTTTAAAAAAGAGAAATACTCACCAACCAATCACTTACCTGCTCCCTGGTGACGTCACACTCTGATTACCTTTTACCTCTCTCCCCGCTGCTGAGTTGGTCGGGCCTCGCCGCACTCCGGTTTTTATACCGGGCTCCGACTCGCTGGTCCCGACTGGTCTCGGGCCTCGCCGCTCTCCGGTTTTTATACCGGGCTCCGACTCACTGGTCCCGACTGGTCTCGGGCCTCGCCGCTCTCCGGTTTTTATACCGGGCTCCGACTCACTGCTCCCGCTGGTCCCGACTGGTCTCGGGCCTCGCCGCTCTCCGGTTTTTATACCGGGCTCCGACTCACTGCTCCGCTGGTCCCGACTGGTCTCGGGCCTCGCCGCTCTCCGGTTTTTATACCGGGCTCCGACTCACTGCTCCCGCTGGTCCCGACTGGTCTCGGGCCTCGCTGAATCCGCCGGTTTTTATACCGGGCTCCGACTCACTGCTCCCGCTGGTCCCGACTGGTCTCGGGCCTCGCTGGTCGCCGGTTTTTATACCGGGCTCCGACTCACTGCTCCCGCTGGTCCCGACTGGTCTCGGGCCTCGCTGGTCGCCGGTTTTTATACCGGGCTCCGACTCACTGCTCCCGCTGGTCCCGACTGGTCTCGGGCCTCGCTGGTCGCCGGTTTTTATACCGGGCTCCGACTCACTGCTCCCGCTGGTCCCGACTGGTCTCGGGCCTCGCCTCTCTCCGGTTTTTATACCGGGCTCCGACTCACTGCTCCCGCTGGTCCCGACTGGTCTCGGGCCTCGCTGGTCGCCGGTTTTTATACCGGGCTCCGACTCACTGCTCCCGCTGGTCCCGACTGGTCTCGGGCCTCGCCTCTCTCCGGTTTTTATACCGGGCTCCGACTCACTGCTCCCGCTGGTCCCAATCTAGTTGAATTTTTTGATGAAGTAACAGAGAGGATTGATGAAGGGAATGCAATGGATGTTGTCTACATGGATTTTAGGAAGGCGTTTGTCAAAGTACCACATAGAAGGCTGGTTAACAAAATTGAGGCTCGTGGAATAGGTGGGTCAGTGGCAGCTTGATAAGGAATTGGCTTAAGGACTGAAAACAGTGAGTTGTGGTAAATGGCTGTTTTTCAGACTGAAGGATGGTAGACAGTGGTGTTCCTCAAGGGTCAGAGCTGGGGCCACTGCTTTTTTTGATATATATAAATAACCTGGATATTGGAATACAGAGTAGAATTTCTGAATTTGCCGATGACACCAAACTTGGGGGTGTGGCAAACAGTAATGATACCAATCGACTGCAACAAGACATAGAAAGGCTGGCAGAATGGGCAGACAACTGGCAGATGGAATTTAATAGAGAGATGTGTGCGGTGATGCATTTTGGCAGAAGGAGCAGGGAGAGGCAATATACATTTTATGGCACAGTTTTAAAGAGTGTGCAGGGACAGAGGGACCTGGGAGTTAATGTGTATAGGTCCCTGAAGGTGGCAGGACATATTGAGAGAGTGGTTAGCGAAGCATATGGGATCTTGGGCTTCATAAATAGAGGTATTGAGTACAAAAGTAGAGAAGTCATGCTGAACCTTTATAAAGCGCTGGTTAGGCCACAACTGGAGCATTGCGTCCAGTTCTGGTCACCACACTTTAGGAAGGATGTGAAGGCACTTGAGAGGGTGCAGAGGTGATTTACCAGAATGGTTCCAGAGATGGGGGATCTTATCTACAAGGACAAGTTGGAGAAGCTGGATTTGTTTTCATTAGAGCAAAGGAGGATGAGGGGTGATTTGATAGAGGTGTACAAGATTATGACGGGTTTGGATAGACTAGACGGGGAAAGGCTGTTCGCACTAGTTGATGGTACAAGGACTAGGGGACACAGATTTAAGGTTTTGGGCAAGAGATACAGGGGGGATGTGAGGAAAAGCTTTTTTACGCAGCGAGTGTTGAGGACCTGGAACTCGCTGCTGGTGGAAGCGGACACACTCAATGTTTTCAAGGGGAGACTGGATAGGCATTTGAGGGAAATAAACTTGCAGGGCTACGGGGATAGAGCGAGGGAGTGGGACTGACTGGATTGCTCTACAGAGAGACGGTGTGGACTCGATGGGCCAAATGGCGGCCTCCTGTGCTGTTATGACTCTATGACCTTGCTGTGCCCAAATTAGCAGTCGCGCTTCCTACATTACGACAATGACTACACTTCAAAAGTACTTAATTGGCTGTAAATTTGCTTTGGGCCATTCTGAGGTCATGAAAGGTGCAGTAGAAATGCAAGTCTTTCTTTCATGGTAGTTATTTTAGGTGAATTGATAAAAATGGTTACATACCGAATGGTGCATCTATCTATCTATTCTATCTATCTATCTTCTTATTTATTTATTTTATATATATATAAAGCGGTTCTTCTGTCTGTCTGTCATGCCGTCTGTCTGTCTGTATTGAATTAACTCGAAAGTTATAGAGCGTACCTACACGTGTGTTACGTCGAAAGAAAGCTGACGATTCCAGAACCGTCCTAAGCGTATTTACGTTTCAGCTGGACAAAAATTGCGCCCGCGGTATCCAAAAAACGTTCAACATTCCGCTCATTATCCGCTCATTAGCATCGAGTGACGTCAAGGTCGACCAATCATACGGCGGCTTCCTGGCGCGTGCGGCCGGGCCCTCCTACGGTCGAGTGACGGGACGATTGACCAATCCTACGCTTCGGTGACCTGACGGTCGACCAATCGGTGTGTGTGTGGGCGGGCCTTATCGTTCTGAACCGAGGTGAGCCGCCGCCATCTTGGTTCGAAACTTTTCCTTTCTTTTTCCCGCTTTCTGCGTCTTTCAAAAAAACGTTGCTTTTAAAACATATTGTTTTTTAAAAAAGTTAATTACTTTCTAAATCTTTTATCTAATCTCATTAATTTTCCTACCTTTCCCCGTTTTTCCAGGTAGGCCTCGAAGCCTCGGCCTCTCCTCCGCACCCACGCCCCAGCTAGGCACCTCCCGGCCCCAGTCAACAAGCGGCCCCCGATCGCCGCCATCTTTGTGAAGGCTGGAGGGGTGGGCCTCAGCCGAGTGCCGCTACCTTAGTAAAGGGTGCGCGCGCAGCAGGAGCAACTGAGACGCGGTGTCTCTCTCTGTTCCCCGCTCGGCTCGGGCGGGGGGGGGCGGGGCTCTCGGGAGTGCTGATCTCGGGCGGGGCTCGGAGAGCGGGAAGGGTTACCCCGGCAACCGGGCCCGCCGGCCGTCTCTCTCAACCGCAATCGGCGCTCTACAAGCCAGGTCGGGAGGGCGGGGCCATGTCAGTGCGTGGGGCGGCACGGAGCTCCGTGGAGCCATCGCTGGCGCTGGGCTCGGGTGCTTTGTGGCCTGTGGCCGAACAACGGCTGCGGACCTCGAGCTGACCGGGGCGCTGGACTCGGCTGGGCCAT